>NC_083355.1:103182918-103807918 GCF_030254825.1 Meriones unguiculatus | reverse complement strand
CACTATTACGCCCAGTCTTCATGCTTTCAGCATTATAGCTGCCATTTATTTCTAATATGTCACGGTGAGATAGGTGGGATAGTTTACCTGTGCTACAAGATAGAAACATCTTTACAAAAGAACCGACAACACTTTCTGTGTTCTTATAATAAATACACCAGCCAGGAAAGGAGTATTCTCCTAAAAGGCATGAGTGAGTTTGCCCTAGGGAATCAGCATGGCTTGATAAAAAGTCATCACTGGAACACCCTTTTCTATGAAGCTGCTTGTAGCTAGTGCTCAAGGAATGCAGAAGGATTGTGACATTTGCAACTGTCACCATTAGGGATCGGCATTACAGATTCTAGTATGTGTGACAAAAAGGAGGTATCTATCATGTTCCTGACTGGGTAGCAACTACTATCTATGCAAGCGTTTGTATGCACACACGTATGTATATGGATATGTGTGTTAACTCTTGTCTGTCTTGATCACCTCTCTTAGAATCTTGCAGTTCATGGGTCTTTTCCTTATTGTTACTTGGCACTTGGTTATTCTAGAATCCTTGATGCCTGTTGGGGATACTGTGCAGTTTCCTGTGTTCTAAGCTGGCTTTCTAGGGAGGTCAAATAAAGGGAAGGAACACTAAAGCTAGAAAGTGGACAGAAATTGTGAAGCTTTGAGGAATGGGTCCTTCTCTGTGCTACTAAGGTGCCTTTCTGTACATGGATGGGTCCTTTCTGTATCCATCATATACAGCTGCTACCCTTCAGGTCTACTTGTAGCTAAGGATAAAGAACAAGGAATGATTTTGTGGTACTGTTTTCAGTAGTTAGGAGCTAAATTGTCCATCATGTATAACTAAGAAAATAAATTATGGTTCATCTGTACCATAGGATATGATACAATTAAAAAGATACAGTAACACATGTGTACATTGATTTGAAACTATTGCCAAGATATAGTGTAAAGTGGCAATAGCAAGTAGTAAAGTAATGCTTATTATTGCTTAAATGTTATGTATAAAAGCAAAAAATACTTCCCTGTCCATTGTTATATATTAAATAGACATAGAAGATTTCTTTTAAAAAGCTGTATCACTACTCTAATGACACAAACTATGGAGTTAGGTAATGAAAATGTATTTTGTTTTGTATTTTTCCAGGCTTGGATTCCAAGTTTAAGCTATCCGTAAGGTCAATTTCATTCCGATTCTTCTTTTCTCTCCATGTCATACAGATGGCTGTTGTTTTTATTTCCTTTTTTTTAAAATTATACTATAACTATGTTATTCTCGCTTCCCTTTCCTTCCTCCAAAACCTTCTCATATGTCCCTCCTTACTCTCAAATTCCTGGTCAGATGGACACTTTTTTAAAAAACTGTCTTGGTGTGGACTTGCTCCTTATGTACACATTCCCACTGTCTCTCTGTGTGTCTAATCTCTTGGCAAAATGGAGCTGCCATATTAGATTAGGACCTATTTGAGTGGCTTCATTTTAACTTAATAGCCCCTCTTTAAAGGCCCCATATTCAAATATAATCACTGTCATGAAGTCAACACAGAGTCTGACTTAGGACGCAATTCTGTCTAAAGAGAAGCCCGCATACCATTTTTAGAAGTCATCTTGGGGAAGGAAATGTGAGCCTTGGAGGAAGAGGGATATATTTTTCATTGTACAACTCCAACATAAAGTGTCTGAACAGGAACCTTCGCTAAATTCTTCTTAATCACAAGTGATTTTAAAAGAACATTATTTCCAGATCTTTCCGTGGTCTCTTTCCACTTGCTGCACTGTGACTAGGAGCATGCTCTCATTTTACACAACCATGGGGTCAGTGGTAAATTGCATCCATGCCCACTGATGGAATGGCTGCCAAATCATATATGGACCATTTATCACCTTCTCAAGGGCCTTTTTTCCTTCTTCTTACATTTCTATTTAGAAAGTGGTTATTTGAGACCATATACTTTGTGAGGCTACTTGAAACACAATTCCAATTCTAACTCCGGGATGCATTCTCGTCTTTACCCAGTGGCACTGTGTTTGTTCTCAAGTATAATTAGGACTCTGTTGGAACACAGATGGCACAAGCGTGTGGGAAATTGTCCCTTTTGTCTTGCCAAAGAAAAACATACAAATAGGAGGCAGAAAGTTTACTACAGTTCCCTCTGCCTCTACCTGCTGTTGCGTGGCCAACAATGATTTTCTTTTATTGGACAATCATTACTTTGGACATCTTTCTTCTTGGTTTACTGAGGAATGCTGCCATCTATTATCATCTGCCATGATATACATGCATGAATGTGCATGTGCATATTATACTGCAATGCTTCTACAGTTGGCCAAGTGATACTCTAATGGGGGCAAAGATGTTCACATAGGCCAAAATGTATGCACGAGTCCTTACATTGTGGCAGTGCTATTTTTGGTGCCCTCATTTCCCGAGTATTCATTTCCATTGGTGGAAGGGTGTTGGCTGAGAACACGTGACTCAGTCAGTGGTCAGGGCAAGCTGAAGGTTTGTTGCCTCACGGATTCAGAAGTAGTTATCAATGATAGACAACTATTGTTCAGAACAAGCCTCTTAGCTCTTCAGCTGGGATGACTTCAGTGAACACCTACATTTGCCATGAGGCTTCTCTGGTAATTGTGACCTGGGTTGGTCATGCTGGAAATTTCTTTAGGGAGACAGTCTTTGTTGACTCCTTTCCCTAGTTCCCTCCTGCTCTTTCTCCCTTAAGAGTTTTCAAGAATCGCTTCAGAATATTCTACTTCCATTCACATAATCATCATCAGGCCTTCTTCTGGATTACCAAAACAAAAATTTCTACTACTTTCTGCTATAACATGCCTATCCCCAACATAACAAATAAGTAATATTAACAACAACCCTCCCCCACTTTCTGCTCTGTTTAAATTATTTTTATTTTCATTTTGAAATGAAAAAGATTCCATATCCTGAAAAGAGAACCCCTAGAGATGTGTCTTCAAGGATAGGTGCTAGAAACCCAAACAAAAGCACTTTTCCTTTCTCTGTTTCATTTTTGGTAATTTCACATGCATATAGAATGTTTTCTATATAATCATATTCATCCCCTAATACCATCTCTTTTCTTTCTCCCGTTCTTGCTAGCTTCATTCTTATTCCAAACTATTCATGCTTCTGCCTCCATGTCTTGTGTGTGTGTGGGGGGGGGTTAGCAACAGCTCTGTGTGATTGCAATGACCGTGCCATAGCCAGAAGACAGTGTGTCATGTCCTCTCCTTCCTCTAGTTCTTAAAATATTTCTACTTTTTTGTGTGTGATTTTTCCCTAAACTTGGAGAAGGAGATGCAGATGTTCTTTCTAGTGACTGGTGGTCAGTCACTTATTCTCAGCTTTTCTACCAGTTGTGAATCTCTGTATTAACCATTATCTTCTGCAAACAAGATTCTCTGTTCCAGACTAAAAGAAACAGTATTATATGAGCATAAGCATCAATATTTAGGAGGTAGTTGAATGTGTGTTCATTTAGAAACAAAACAAAACAAAACAGTAGTCCATGGAGCCTATGACTCACCAGTCATGGACTTTGACAAGGTCTACAACACCAGGTACATATTATTTATAGTGGAGCATGCCCACAATCAAACTGGAAAGCAGTTGGTTAACCACCAAATATCCCTGCCACTACTGCACTAGTGGCAGTATCTTACGTGGCAGGTCAGAATTGTAGCACACCAGATCCATCTCTGGGAAACACCATTGATCCATCTCTGGGAAACACGATACAAAGACATGAGCTGTCCTGGAAGGAGCCAA
The DNA here is from genome assembly GCF_030254825.1 of Meriones unguiculatus. NCBI lineage: Eukaryota > Metazoa > Chordata > Mammalia > Rodentia > Muridae > Meriones > Meriones unguiculatus. The sequence goes on along the minus strand of NC_083355.1, from coordinate 103,804,134 downwards.
GCTATCCGCCACTGTGAGGCATCGCTCCACGAGTGTCATACATTGTTGCATTCGAACCGACTTGCTCCAACACAAGGGAGATTCTACCCAAAGCCAGATTCTTAGTCCAGCTTTTAGCGGCTTAATCCTCAACTATAAATTCTTTCTGCTCTTTGAATCTGGCTTCCAAGTTAATGCTTTTTAAAAAGGCAACTTTTGTGATGAGAACTTCTCTGCCTCTGAAGGGGATATTATGGGGGAAGGGGGAGAAAGAAAATCAGTTTTCCAAGTTTATCTTTCCACAGTGGTTTATTTCCCTAGGAAAGGCTTAAGCTCAAATGTCATTCCTGGTTCTTGCTCGTCTTTGTACTGAGGGTCTCAGTAGAGGAGGCTGCACAGAGAACTCAGCCCCAAGGTTGCCCAGGTGGCCTGGGTCCTATGCCAGATTCAACTTTGTTTGCCTGCTGTGTTCTGTAACTGCTGGAGGCTGGTATTTGGTGCAGGGATTAAGCTACTAGCTCTGAGAACAGGATTACAAATGTCACTTCCTCAGGGGTCATCTGGCTCATGGTGGGGCACAGAAGGGACATCATCTAAGGCTCTACAGGATGCTGCCCAACTGACTATGGGAAAGCTCCTGGCTACATGAGTACCAGCTGTGCGAAAGCAGTTAAGAGTTTCTGCAAGTTTTTAAAACTTTGCTCTGGCCCACATGTAACAGTGGCCATGTATTTGTCTGCTACTATCCTCATCAGATTACCAGGGGAAAATTCTTCCAGAGAAGATCACTCAGTAGAAATCTACTTGGAAAGATGAAATTGAACATGGAGCGAGGGGATGCTTAGATGAGACCCTGAAGGTGGATGGCTGGTGTTCTCTGCTGGCATATTGGTGTGAATGAGCTTGTCCCACAGATATCTCAATCACTTTAGTACTTGATTCCCAGTTGGTGGCACAGTTTTGGAGAAGTTTAGAGGATGTAAACTTGTTGAAGGATGTATATCACCGGAGTCAGGCCTTGAGAGTTTAAATGCTGCCATTTAGAGATTATTCTCTCTACTTCCTTCCTAAGGGTTCAGATATGAGCTATCAGCCTTCTTCTTCTCCCTCTCTCCCTCCCCCTCCTCTTCTTCCTCTTTCTTCTGCTCTTCCTCCTCCACCTCCTACTTATGTTCTTCCTCCTCTTCCTCTTCCACCTGCTCCTTATGTTCTTCCTCCTCTTCTTCTTCATCTGCCTCCTTCTCCTCCTCCTGTTCTTCCTCCTCCTTTTTTTCTCCTCCTTCTCCTACTCTTTTTCCTCCTCCCCCTTTCCTCCTCCTCTTCATCTTCTGCCTCCTCCTCTTTATCCTCCTCCTACCATCATGCCGTTTACTGTCATACCTTCCCACCATGACAGACTCTTATCCCTCTGGTGTTGCAAGCTCAGAGAACTCTTTCTTCTTTAAGTTGCCTTAACAATGGTATTTATCACAACAACAGAAAAGTCACTGATACAATGGCTAAAGGTCTTTCTGTCTCAATTTGTCACTGTCTTTGGATATTCAACCCTTTCCATACTGATAGGTCTTTTAGGCTTAAGATAAACTAGGTATGTAGGTTCTGCTAACACTATTACCTCATGAGGCTGGGACATGAGAGATGACGGGTTCTAAGAGTGAATCAGAAATGCCTTAGCTTTAGGATATTAAGTCTTGATGCTTCACTCCTTCATGATGTCATAACTCTCACGAGCAATTGGGTATGAATGTGCCTCTCCATAAAAAAAAAAGCCAGGAAATTTTACTGTGACGAAATTAAACTGCTTCTCTTTTCACACTGGTCCGTCCTCCAGTGTTTAGGAGCACAGGCAGGAGAGAAAAGTTCTCATTCTAGAGTGCTGGATAAATTCGTGATTAGTAACTTGAATCCAGAAGCTTACAAACATATAGTAAAGTGGCCGGAGTGATGGCTCCTTCCACAAAGTGCTTGCTGCACAAGTCTGAAGACATGAGTTTTGGTGCTCAGCAATCATATCAAAGTAAGTCATAGTGGTGTGTGCTTAGTGTTGGGTAGGCAGAGGCAGGCAGATCTCTGGGGTTTGCTGGTCAGCCAAAGCAGTCTAGCTAAATAAGAAGATGGAGAACAATTAAAGAAAGATATCTACTTCTGACCTCTGGCTTCCATGTGCACACACATGAACAGGGAGATACACACATACACACACTATAAAAATACAAAACTGGAAACCATGACAGAGAAGAAAAAAAACAAGTAAGAAAAAAAAAAGCTCAAACAAAGCTGTTGAGTGTTTTATCATAACCATAAAGTACCAGAATTTGGGTTAGTTCTGGCTTTGTCTTTGTAAATGAGTAGAAATCACTCCCTCTTAGACTTCTTATACGGTAAAAACGTGAATGCCACAAGGGACAAAATAAAAAAGAAATCAGGTAAACTTACTGCACAGAGAACAGGTGTTCTGCTTTGAGATCTTACCACAGTGACCATGACAGTTTATATTACGTAGCAGAGACAGGAATGACTAGTGTCACGGACACGGGGCTTGTCAGTAGAGTGGAGCTAAAATATTTCTCATCAAATTTGTGTGAGAAATGAATGAGATAGTGTTTTTTAGGTACTTACAACAGTGTCTGACATCAAAGTATTTTTAAAACATCACTCAATTTGGACCTGCCTTTTGGCTCCTGTGTGTTATCTCTCATACCTCAACTAATCCCTACAACTCTGTGAGAAATGGTTGTGCTGTGTCCATGTCTCTACTGGGCTGTGTAATAGACAATTGATATTTAAATCCTCTAAAACCCAGCTCTTCGTTCTTCTTCTCTTCTTGAATTTTCTGTATCCTGTTTGCTTTACTTCTTCCTCACGCTAGCAAACAAAGCATCAAAAACTCCAGTGAAATTCTGTCCATTTACTTTCAAAATATGTTTCACTCCAATTATCTTTGTCCTAAATTGTCAGAATGGCTTCCTAATTCTTCCAGCTTATACTTTGTTAAATGCTTCAACAATCTATTTTCAAGTTCAGCCAGTACACTTTCTTTTTTTTTTTTTTTCATGGCTGTTTGATATTCCTTTTATTAGTTGAAATCATAGAAAAACTAAATATAATAAGATTTCATTTGTTAAGATTAAATTTCTGGTGAGTTAACTCATTGTTCTACTACACAAACTTATACCCTGAAAATTGAAACATGTTAAACAGTCTTGATTTAACCTATTGTCACATTCCTGTCATCGCTTTATCTTGCATATTCCTAGTTGTCATTGTTAGTCCTCCTTCATCCTAACTAGACTTAGAATCACCAAGGAAGCAGAATCTTGATGTGTCAATGAAGATATTTACTGAAAGGTTTAATTGAAGAAAGAAGAACCACATTGAATATAGAAGAATCACCCTATGAGCTGGGATCCCAGATTAAATAAAAATAATAATAAAGAATGGCTGAGCAGCAGCATTCATCTCCCTCTACTTCCTGACTCCAGATGCAATGTGTCCAGCTACTTTCTTCTCCATGATGGGCCATAGCCACTCAAAGTGTAAGCCAAAATAAATCCTTCATCTCTCATATTGTTTCTAGTGGACATTCAGTTACAAAAAGGAGAAAATTCGTGCAGGCACTAACACATTTTAAATGTATTTTATGCAAATTGTCCCTTATGTGTAAATGAACTAATCTATTTGCTGGTCAACCCAAACAGCAGTCTGGTATACTGGTAGAAAGTGAATAGGATATTTTGATCTTATTGGGAAATAATATTTTCTGCATATACTTATACACTTTACTCCATTTATACCACACTTACTATCACTTTCTCAAGACTTTAATTACTTCATATTAATACTTATATTCTTGTCTCTCATGAAACCTTAGTGTGCGGGCCATTTCTTCAATAATCACAATGAAATTTTCCTCCAATAACTGAAGAACCCATGCTACACAGGGTGCCTGGATCATATTTTATCAGTTACATTTTATTAACTCTGTATCCCAGCCGTGTCCCGAGATGAAAAACTCAAGCGATAACACATGCTGGAGAGGTTGTGGAGAAAGGGGAACCCTCCTCCACTGCTGGTGGGAATGTAAACTGGTACAACCACTCTGGAAAGCTATCTGGCGCTTTCTAAGACAAATAGGAATAGTGCTTCCTCCAGACCCAGCTATACCACTGCTAGGTATATACCCAAAGTTTGTTCAAGTACACAAAAAGGACACTTGCTCAACCATGTTTATAGCAGCTCTATTTGTAATAGCCAGAACCTGGAAACAACCCAGATGTCCATCAACGGTGGAATGGGTACAGAAATTGTGGTATTTTTATACAATGGAATACTACTCAGCAATCAAAAAGGAGGAAATCATGAAATTTGCAGGCAAATGGTGGGATCTAGAAAAGATCATTCTGAGTGAAATATCCCAGAAGGAGAAAGACAAACATGGGATATACTCACTTATATAGACCTATAAGATATGATAAACATAATGAAATCTATACACCTAAAAAAGATAATCAATTGAGCAGACATGGGGTAAGATGATCAATCCTCATTTAGAAAGACAGATGGGATGTGCATTGAACGTATGACAGGAGTCTACTGAGCGCATCTGAAAGACTCTAACCAATTGGTTTCCCAAAGCCAGTACACTTTCATGACCTCCCATCCTACAGGAAATCGTCTTTAGCATGATTTGAGGCCTGTATGTGAATGTGTATCTGTGCATTTCTCTTACCTTCCTTTACACTTGTATTTATGCCTTTGATGCTATGATCTATTACCACTCTGTCCCCAGCCTTTCTCTTTAATCACTACACCTTCTTTGTGGCTTCTGGAGTGAGAGATGGGGGTGTGCTCATTCTCTATTTTCCTTGCTGGGAATGTTCTCTCTTCATCGCTGTCTGATTCCTCTTATTTAAGAAGACTTCTATCTGATGCCTTCTTTCCACTGAGACCCTCTTTAGCTCCCCCCATTTGAAACTACATCTGTACTGCCTTCTTTTTTTAATATTTTTTTATTTATTTCAATTTATTCACTTTGTATCCCAGCTGTAACTCTTTCCCTCATCCCTTCCCAATCCTGCCCTCCCTCTTCTCCTCCCATGCCCCTCCCCAAGTCCACTGATAGGGGAGGTCCTCCTCCCCTTCCATCTGACGCTAGTCTATCAGGTCTCATCAGGACTAGCTGCATTGTCTTCCTCTGTGGCCTGGCAAGGCTGCCACCCCCCTCAGCGGGAGGTGATGAAAGAGCCCACCACTGAGTTCATATCAGAGACAGTCCCTGTTCCCCTTACTAGGGTACCCATTTGGAGACTGAGTTGCCATGGGCTACATCTGTGCAGGGGTTCTAGGTGATCTCCATGTACAGTCCTTGGTTGGCAGTCCCAGAAAGACCCCTGTGCCCAGATTTTTTGGTTCTGTTGCTCTCCTTGTGGAGCTCCTGTCCCCTCCTAGTCTTTCTATTTCCCTCTTCTTTCATAAGATTCCCTGCACTCTTTCCAAAGTTTGGCTATGAGTCAATGGTATAGACTCACTTATAAGTGGATATTAGACATATAATATAGGGCAATCATACTAAAATCTATACACCTAAAGAAGCTAAGCAAGAAGGAGGACCCTGGTTAAGATGCTTAATCCTCATTCAGAAAGGCAAACAGGATAGACATCAGAAGAGAGAGAAAGCAGGGAACAGGAAAGGAGCCTGCCACAGGAGGGCCTCTGAAAGACTCTACCCAGCAGGGTATTAAAGTAGATGCTGTTCTGTCTTCTTTACTTGCTCTTCTGCTTTTGATTTTTGCATAGTGCTCGTTACAGCATGACCTACTATTTCTGCCTCTCCAGTTAGACCATAAGCTTAAGTGGAGTTGAGGTTGATGGAAGGGGAGATAATTCCTACTTTGTTCATTGCTGTCTTCCTAGCACTAAAAAAACAGTGCTTAGAAAATCATAGGTTTTTAATCAACATTTTAAAAAGACAGCCTGCTACATTTCATATTTTAGAGATGAGAAAACTAAGCCTCAAGGAACTAATGCTATCTGCACTGCTGGGCGTTTGAGGAACTTGCAAGGCATTGAGGCACTACTGGACAAATAGATGATAAATCTGAAGTCACCTTTAATTTCTGGTCTTAAACAGAAAAAAAAAAATTATACTCCTAATTCCATTCCCCAACCCTGCACTGCTTCTATAGTGAAGGAAAGAATGTTATGGGCTAAATAGTGCCTTCTAAAATTCCTACGTTTATATTTGCACTGTATTCAGAAACAGGACCTTTAAAAAGTCATTAAGGGGCAGCAAATAAGTGTGAGGCCCTTGTCTGATAAGATTGGTGCCCTGATAAGAGAAGGAATGGGAGGCACAGAGAAAAGGCTCAGTAAAGAGAGTGACAGGAGGCCCTTAGCTGTCCATAGCGATTGGCTGCAAGAGCAACCAACCTAGACTGGGGATTTTCTAGCTTCTAGCACTGTGAGAAAACATATTTTAAGCTATCCATTCCAATGTGGTTCTTGAAGTCTAAGGAAAGTAGGAAATACGTCTCACTCCCGTTTGTGTGCCTGAAGGAAGATGAAAGACCCAGAAAAACACGACTTCGGAATTCTGTGATTAGAAAGAGCCAAATACTTGTACTAGATCCGGTAGGAAGAGTGGGCTGATGCAGAGCAAATGCACATTTACAGAATTTGCATTCAAGTGAAACGAAAGGCTTGATGGGAAACCTGTAAGTGGCTCCTCTCATTGTATCACAGATGTCTTCTATAAGGATGGCTGGGAAATATAGAATAGACTATGAAATTCAGGACTCTCTCCCACACATCCACATGGACCGAGTCTGTGATTCACAACCATCGTCCTCTCAAAAGCAAGGTGGCAGACGGAGGACTCCTTTCCAGAGTGCCTATAATGCAGTCAATATGGGATTTTTTTTTCTTTTTGGCAAGGGGCTATTTATTGTTTTAACAGCTGTATGTCTACTTTCTTGGATTAAAAAAAAAAATCTACCTGTACCCACAAATGACTTATAGGGGTTGGAAAATGTAGCTGTAAAATTCTCAACTTAAAAAAGCCCCCAGGTTTTCCAAACCTGTCTCCAAACCACAACATTTTTTCCATTCTCACTTACTCTTACTCATGAAGGTTTGAGAAAGCCAGCATCAGTCCCAGCAGCCAGAGCTGGACTGGAATTTTAGTCAAAGATGTACATGTTGTAACAATCCCAGCCAGGCCCTGTCTTCTTGGATACCAGCTAGGTAGGAAGAGCTAGTGCCCATAAGCTTCAGGAACTCCCTGTGACTTCTCACTTAATTTTCTTTAAGGTATTTGTCTTCAAAGAGAGATTCGCCTTGAAACACTGCTAATAACTTTGCTATGCGAAGCTCTGTGGGTTATTTGTTTGGGGATTCTACATAGAGTGCAAACATTATCATGACAGGATTACTAGTAAGTAATCATCTGATTGCCATAAACACGTCTCTCTCAAAATATTACAAATTAATATTCATGCTTTCCTCTAATCCACCATTTTGAGATAATGTATGTCTGTATTGTTTATCAAAAGTACATCTTTTTCTCCCCCACTGAAAGGAAGAAGAATTGTTAAGTTCCCCATATCCTGAGGTAGGGGAAGCCTCTTTTGGCTATAAAATCAGTTACTCTAAAAACGATTTCTCATGCTATTATTAAGCCACCCAAAATAAAATACAAATAATTCCAGGTAAAACGTCTCCACACCCTTGGAGTTGCATTATTCAGAAAGCCACTCTAACTCATTCAACCCTGATAGCCGAGAAACCATGCAAGAGCGTGATCATTTGACATTACCACATAAAGTGGTAGTTTCAGATGTATTTCTAAGCTGATAGTTTAGTTATTGTTAAGGGGACATCCTGGAATCCCACTAGAAAAAAATAAACACAGATGCTTCTTCCCAAGATTCACGCATTCCTAAAGAAGGCAACCCTCAGACAGGCTCTGGTTTTAAAGCACAAGATTCCTGAAAGTGATCAGGGAGAAAGAAGGCAGGACCAGAAAAAGAACTGGGAAATGTTAATATATTTACAAACCATTGGCGTACATGGATAGAGTTAATAGCGCATTAAATTTCTAAGTATATTGATAACCTTATTTTCTGATAATCCCATAGGTAATACCAAAAATGTATTAAGATGGAGCTAGAGAGATTGCTCAGTGGTTAAGACTGCATACTTCTCCCTTCTAGAGCAGAGTACTCAAGGTCTCTTAGCCACATAAGACACCCACATAAGGTGTTTTATAAATACCTGTTATTCTAGTTCCAGGGAATTCAATGCCATTTTCTGGTTTCTACATGAACACATACACACAAAAATTAAAAAATCCATATTATATACCTATATCTTCTATCTATCTGTCTGTCTATCTATCTATCATTTATCTATCTATCAAAACTTTACTCTTACTAGGGAAGAAATTGTAAAGATTTCAATAATTTTCATGTGCTCAATGTACATCTATATCTTTATGTACATTGGTGATGCTGGAAAATGTTTAACAACTGCCTGTCTTAAAATCGTTAGAAACCCACACTGCTAGCTTTTTTCTACATCTGCAATAAAAATAGCCATCCCAGGGCCTGATTCCAAGCTACCAGCACGCCCTCACGAAATACAAAGTTGGGATGGAGGGCACACAATCAGCTTTAGCAAGTTAGTACTGGATATTTTTGGAACACGACAGTAAGACTTGTAGACAGCATGCTCAATTTAGAAAAGCATTTTCAGGGAGTCAACACACCTTTGAAAAGAACAGAATTATAATAAAATGTAACATACTTTGTTATGATAAATTAGTGAGGAATGGTGGAGTACAGGGGAAAGTGAAGTTTTTCGGTCACTATTACTGTTGATAGAATCTTATGGCATCCACCTGTTCTGTATGATGTTGGCATAACTGTGAGGGTAATGGGATTTGGAACCTGGGAGACTTAGGTTTGAACGCAAATTCTACCATATAATTCCATGAGTCTCCTCCATGGAGAAGATACTTAGAGACTCCCAGACTCTATTTTCTCCTGAGTGAATGGGATGTTGAAAGTCAGTCATTATAAAACACATTGTGCCCAAGATGGTGATGAGATATGGTGGTCATTGAATATTACCTGGCTCTGTCTTGATTGTGCTTTATAAGAAGTTGTTATAACACTTCATATCCTGTGTTCCCTTTCAATGCCTAAACCTCTGAAAAAGTTCCTCTCTAATCATGCGCATTTAACCAAGCAAAAGAAGCTAACATTCTAGATGTTTAAAACAACATTTGATAAATATTCCTTAAATGGATGGATATGTAAATATTGAATTCTCTCCCAAAATTTCTTCAAGCTAGGAATCACAAAAGACACCTTTCACCATGCTATAAAAATAGTATCCAGTAAGTTATCAAGTACTACTCATTTTTAATTTCTAAGTAATTTTTTTTTTACTATGCCCCTCTGTCTTTATCTAGGTTTGCTTGTTGGTGTATGGCATCATTTTCTCCTAATCAGTTTTCTGTCCCTTATCTTGAAAACATCAGAACTATCCTTGATAAGACTGTTTCCAGTCAGACATTCTATATTCTTTAAGGTCAAAACTTTTCTCTTACTAGTTTTTATTTGTTTCCACAAAGTCATATGGAAGTCTACATACAAGATGCACAAGGAATGTTTATTCTAATGCATAATGAGTTAGGCGCTTTGGGTAAAATAATTCTTTTAGTTTTCTGTGTTTAGCAATTACTTTCCAAGATACTAATCCCCCAGACTCCCTTCACATTTTGTTATTTTTGATAATTTCAAAGCCCATGATGAAGACCTTCCCATGTTGGTGTCGCGCACTTCAGGGCTAGCTTGTGGTGTGGACATTCTGAGGCCCTGCTTTTTCTGTGTAAGAGACTACCTATGCTCATCTTACCCTCACTGTTCATTTTCTGCATCAACAACCCCGAGTATGTTGTTTCCTTCCCTTTGGCCTTCTTCCAACTAGAGGTACAAACAGCACAATCAAGTTGTAAGTTCCTAAATTACTGGATATTTGTGCAAGCTCTACAAAGTCAGAGTTGAATAAACAAACTTTATATGACCCCTGTAAGGAGGGGATTTTCCACTGACCTGGATGAGAGTCAACATAGAAAAGTAGGGTTCACATGTAGTCCCATACTTCACAATGGCATCACCATGGATGAGTCCAATGATGGGCTGCGTTCAATAGTGGTTATTATGCACTCTAGTGATGTCATGATCAAGTCAGATCATGTGACTAAACCTCTTAAGAGTTCTCCTTTAAGCATGAGAGATGGCTGATGGCATGTCTATTGCTTATCTCTGGGTGGTTACTCAAAGATAGTGTTCCTATAAAGAAAGCAACATTTCCAGTGCAAGTAGAGTAAGAAATCAGATCATTTGAACACATTTGACAGTGGCTGACATCTTGTTCACTCTCCAGAATTGTTACAACCAGGAATTTTCACAGTTGATTTTACTGACACACACATGCACACGAACACGTGTGCACAGATGGAATTACAAGCACGTTCTTTCTATGAATCCTACATTATGGTTACTCAGAGAACTTAACAATTTCTTGTGACTCTGACTTCAAGGAGACTCCTTAATGGCCTAATAGACTTGAACACCCAGGCTTTGGGTTTGTGCCAACTGCTTAGTGGAATAATCTACTTTAAATTGCTTAACTTCTTCAAGCCTCAGTTTCACACCTTTTCTGTGGATAATGAAGGGCTTTGCAGGGGGTAATATATTGATCTTCTATCACAGGGTCAGCCTGATGTATAGGTGGTGCTTAGAAACAAGGAAAATTTTCTATCTTTTCTGTGAACTATGGGTGCTCTCTCTTCATTGCCTAAATGTTTTCTTCCTTTATGTCTACTTCAAGTTTCCAGAAACTCATCTCTTCCTGTTATTCTATAGCCCTCACATGTTTTATAAAAAGTAGACAGACACATATGACACTGTGGTATATTTTCTTATGTTGGACTAAGCATGTATTTCTTTGTTTTGGATTACATGCTGTCCCTTCTCAATAAAAATTCAGAAATTGTTTTATTTTTTATAGAAGTATTGCTCAAAACTTATTCAACAAATAGAACAATCCATTTTTATTAAGACTATTGAGCAGAATATTTGCTTAACATTAAACAGTAGAATAGACCAGTTAGTAAGGGGGTAACATTTTGGTCCCTAAATCTTTAAATAAACAATGAATGAATAAATATACCAGTGGCTGGTTATATAGCTCAGTTGGTAGAATGCTTGTTTAGCATTACATTAAGTGTGGTTTGATCTTTTACACCACACAACCTGCATGGCAGTCTCTGCCTGTGATCCCAGGTCTCAGGAGCTGAAGGCAAGAGAACCAGAGGTAGCATTTTGAGGCCAGCATAAGCTGCATGAAACCTCCCTTAAAAGCAAAATGAAACAAACAAAAACACTCATTCTAGATCTTTCTTGTCTGGGTTGAACCAAATATCCAGAGGGTTTCTTATAACTATTGAATTCTTTCATTGTCACATTAAAATTACACATATTTTTGCAGTCTGCATGCTACTGTATGTCTGCTCTATGTAATGATAAATCAGCCTATGCATATCTACTTCCTCAAACATTTATCATTTTGTTTTCATCAAAGCATTCAAGATCATTTCTTCTGGCTTTGTTGACCTGCGCATACATTGACCTGTATGTACCTGTCTATACCTAACTGTTAGCTATAGGTGACATGAAGTACATCGGATCAGTAGCACCAAATCCTCTTGTTTAACTTGTCACTTAGTATATATCAACTAAATTCTTGCATCAACCTGACATCTGTGTTTCAGGTTACTAGTATTCTGTTTCTAGGAATTGGTATAACGCACACTATGCTTCCTTTTACTTCTTAATTTGCCATCTCTGTGCAGGATATAAATTGATTATAATATAAAGATACTTGTACATAAAAGGGAATAGGCTCTGTGAACAAGGCAAATATTGTATTCATAATGCCCCTTGACCACATTGTCATCCCATATATGTATCTTTTTTTTTTTTTTTTTTGTCTTTGGGATCAAAGTTCTGCTGGGAAGTAAATAGTTCTATGGATCTGAAAGTCTGCAGTTATGCGACATTGTAACCAGCAGAGAACACAGATTTTATATGTGCTAACTCAAAACAACACAGTCAGCAAGGGCTGTGGAGAAAGACACAGCCACCTTTCTCTCATTTAGCTTGACATTTTCTCCATCAGACACATCACCATGGGGTTTCAGATCCAATATATCACAGGAAGAATTTGGCTTTGCCAGCTGGAAATGGGGAGAAACGGGGAGCTGGCATCTGCAGTATCTGCCAGGGATTATTCAAGGCATGGCAAGAACAGAGCTTTCTGTACACAAGCCAAAGGAAATTATTAAGGTTAACCTTCTCACTCAGCACTTAATAGGTAATCAATTTTCACTCCCAACAGTGGAGGGTAAAAAATCAAGGCGGGAATGATAATGCTGCCTCCTCACATTTGTGACGGGCTGTTGAGTGTGCCAAATGATTTTACATGTATTATTTCATTTAGTTTTTGCAGCAACATAAAACTGGCGGAGCGCACATGCATGCATGCCATGCATTAATTCTGCATCACTTATTTAACAAGTACTTTGGACCCTTCTAACAGCCACCTGTGGTAAGCTTTGGGGACAGAGCGGTGGTGAGACAGACAAGCATCTACTTTGTTTTAAGCAGGGTGAAGTGGAGAGGGATGCGTTGCGATGTGACCCAAGGTCACGGGAAGAAGAGCTGTTTGAAACGTAGGCATGCTGCCCCAACCTTGATGCCGGATCACAGGGCCATTGTATGTGGAGATTATCATAGTCAGCTTTAATACAAAGCTCCTCTCTCTGTGGTCTAGGGAACACGGCAGATCTACTGCGGTTTTCCTTATGGTTCATTTAAGTCTACCATGGGTAGTCTTGCAATCCGGAGGTTTATCAGGGTAAAGTACTGCCCTGGGGTGTCTATACTGCTTATAGACATCACAAAGGTAACACTATTCTAAAAACTACAGCTTCCTCTCACTGATATCAGGAAGCTGTGAGCAAATCTCCATTTTTCTACACATTTTTTTTACACCTTTCAAACACCTCTCAACATCCCAATTTCAATGAAAGTTTTATCCGATTCTGTTTTCCGCATGCCTTTTCAGTGGTTCAGCCATCTCTTCATGGTCTGGCTTGTACATAAATGCCAGGATATCCGTGATAGCTTGCCTCTGTGCAGAGGCCAACAACATGAAGCTGTTCTTATCTTTGAATGAGAACAGGAAAGAAAGCAAATGACAAAAAAAAAGCCACACATTACTATATCAGAGTAGTTTGATGACACCATAGTTTGATGAAACCAAACCAGGGTAGTGCCTGGTGGCTCTCAGCCAATTTCTGATTGGAATTTGTGCCCATGGTGAGGACAGCAAATGAAGACAGTCCTGAACAGGAGCCCTGGAGAGCTGTTGGATCTTACTCACAGTTGCCTGAGCATCACCTAAAATATGAAGGTCAGCATTACCGAACTCTTCAAGGCCAGGGTAATATAGGAAGTAGAGAGCAAATCCAATGTGTTTCATGGCGTGGAAACCCACTGTATGGCTTTAACTTAATAAGGAAGTAAAATGTGTGTAGCTTTTCCAACCGGTTACTAAACAACAAAGATGAGATGTGCCAGCAACTCAGAGCAAAGGGTGAAATAAAATGAGCCACAGGGGAACTTGACATGGACAATATCTAGAATCCTTTCTCACAAGTAAAAACTTCTAGCCTTTGGGTCAATTTCCTTTTCTAGAGAAGGAAGGTCACAGGTGCAAAAAGTTTATTAAGAGAAGCAGGTGATGGGATTTAATGTATGCGTTGCTAGATCTCATGACCTACAGGAACATTTGGGGTCTCATTAATAACGATGTACTTTGAGCTCAGTGGCCTGCTCTCTGATCACCTCCCCCTGAGTGGGGAGCAGCCTTACCAGGTCACAGAGGGAGACAGTGCAGCCAGTCCTGATAAGACCTGATAGGCTAAGGTCAGAGGGAAGGACCTCCATATCGTGGGCTGGGGGAGGGGCATGGGTGGAGAAGAGGGAGTGAGAGTGGGATTGGGAGGGGAGGAGGGAAGGGGCTACAGTTGGGATACAAAGTGAATAAAGTGTAATTAATAAAAAAACAATGATGTACTTAATTGACTTTTTTTTTTTTTTTTTTGTCTGAGAAAGGGTTTCACTACGTAGCTCTAGCTGTCCTGGAACTCACTATATTGATTGACTAGGCTGGTCTCATACTCACAAAAACTGCCTGCTTCTGGCTCGTGTGTGCTGGAATTAAAAGTGCATGCCACCACACCCAGCTATTTGTAGGGCACACTGTCCTCAAATGTTCGACTCCTGGGTGGTGGCGGGGGAGGGGCGGTTATCAGCCTCTTTCGCATGCTTTTCTGTAGCTTATCTGAGACTCATCAACGAACAGATTTCTGTGTGAACTCCTAACACACTGACCATGCCTTGACTCGAGTTCTTTTTTCTCCCAATTTTTTCCTTAGTTTACTTTTCTCAGGATTTTCTCCCAAAGCTTAAAGACAGTTATCAACCATCTTTTGCGTTTTTGAGGGATAATTCTCAGAACTCATATATGCAAAGTTTGAGTATCCCAGTCTGATATTCCCAAATTTAAAATACTCCGAAACTCTGTAACTTTTTGAACATTTATATGATGCTGTACACAGAAAGCTCCACATCTAGTCTCGTGTGATGAGTGGAAGTCAAAACACATACAGTATTGTGCTGTAAACATAAAAATTAGTTTTAGCTCTGTGTATGACCTGTACATGTAGCATAATCAGATTTCATGTTTAGATTTGCACTCAGACCCCAAGATGTCTTGTTATATATATGGAAAGACTAGAAAAAAAAAATCTAAACTTTCCAAACTACTCTTGGTCCCAAGCAGTCTGGATGAGAAATAAGCTTTGTTCTTGCTGTGTGAGCAGCACTGTGAGACCTCCTATTTCTTCCTGTAGAATATTTTCACCCGGTGTCTCAGACACAGCATCTTTGTGGTTTTCCTTAGAGCTCACTGGCTGCTCCTTCTCAGCATTGTTTTGGTAGTTTTCTTTATACCTTTGCTTGTGTATTCCTCTGTCCGTGGATGGCCTCTCTGCTTGTGCTCATTCCGAAGGCCATCTCATAGCAGTTTCACAGCATTACCACCAGTAAGCTGGTGGTTCCTCAACCCAACACCCTGTCTCCACAGTGTCCACTCATTTATCAGGTAGATGTCTGAAATGCTGAATGTTGGAAATGAACTTCTAAGCTCTACATGCTCCCATTCCTGAAACACACACACACACACACACACACACACACACACACACGGATACACATAAAGGTTGAAACAGAAAGAACTGTTTCTCTGTTGCTCTTGTTGTCAGCCACCATGCTTAGTCATACAGATGAAAATCAGTAGAGACACATTTGACTCTTCCCCTTTTTCTTCCATTCCACATTTGATGTGATCTGTAAACCTTTGTTGCCTCCTCAAAATACACATATAATGTTAGCATTTCCTGCTATGTCATCTCTCTACTGGAAGAGCCTGCTAGCCACCTTTATCTCTGGACTGGATCTTTGCAATAACTTCTGAACTGCCCTTGTTCTATTTATCTTCCTCCCCTGGCTGTATTCCCAACTCAGTAATTAAGGAACCTGTTGACATGTAAATTAAAGCTGAGACTGTTGGTGCGGCTTGGTAAGTCCAAGCTACCAGGAGACTGAGCAGGAAGATCGGAAAACATCATTTGCCCGTTCTGCTGAGTGAGTTCAGGGCAACATATGTGCTATCGGATAGAACAGTTCTAAATTTAAAACCAGTTACAAGGATGAGGGGAGGTAACTGTACAGTGGTAGATGGATAAATCCAGTGGAAGAAATAAAGAGCATATATGAACACGCTCTTAGAGGATTCGGGTACATAAAACAATGATTTTATTCTAGGCTCAGTATGTCAATGAATCCTCCAAATTCCAGATTTGCAGAACTGACTCACACCCCAATACTACCTGTCTTTTCTCGTTGGTTGGTTTATCTTTTTTTTCAAATGGATGACATAATAGCTTTTTGATAGACTAAAAGTTCTGTGGAGACAAGTTCTGTATGTGTGTGTACATTTGCATGTATATGTGTGTATGCATACATGTTTATGTATGTGTATCCAGGTGTGTGTATTTATATGTATGTGCATATGCACTTGCATATGTGTGTTTGTATGTGTATGTGTCCTTTGATCACTGTCTGATTACCATTGGCTTTCAATGAATGAAGGAATGAGTTTTTGAGTAGACCCATGTATTTCTCGGCTCCTTACTCTCACTAATATGGAGCTCTTGCTTCTTCATCTGTACAAAATGCCAGGCATGGCGGTCTTTGGCTAGTGGCTACACTTTGCAGCGGAAGCCCTGCGTCTGAATGGACTGGACTGTGGGGTCACTTAGCCACGCACACCCCGGCTTATGCTGAGCTCTTCAAAGGACTTTCTAAGGAGTTTCTTCAATGGCGGCTCTTATCTTCCTGCTCTTTTCAGTGGATTCAAAACCTGCTCAGAGCCAGGTCAGGAGGGCACGGTATAAATAACCTCCAATCTCATTCACTCTTTGGGGCACCTGAGCTGAATAACTTTTTATTTTTTCTATGAGTAGGAATAAAGTGAAGCTTTCAGGCCTTTGAGCCAAAGTACAAACTACGCAGAGAGGTCAGTATTCCCAAATTTTATAGTCCACCTCTGGATTCTGTTGAGTAACTCCATCCGTGATAACTGGTCCAGCCAGATAGGATAGAAAAGGTCAGGCCAGGGTGTGGGTGGTGGGGCAGAGCGCTGTGGGGGATTTCTTTCTGCCCCTTGGAAGGAGAGTGAGCCTCCTTCAGATTTCTTCAGGGCAGCCAGAGAAAAACTGTCTCCTGAGCATCTTTTCCAACTTTTCCCGTTTGTCTTCTCTGCCTCTTTCTCTTCTCATCAGAAGATGGCAGCAGAGATCGCTCTCTTGTGCTGCTTCAGGCTGTGGCTCCGTCTACCGTCTGTCCAGCAGGACACAAATGTTCCCCAGTGAATGAATGCAGGGCGACGTCCTTTTCCAAAAAAAACAAACAAACAAACAAACAAACAAACAAACAAACAAACAAAAAAAAATATATATATATCGATTTCATCTGAGGAAAATAAATTCACAGACTACCACCACATTTATCAGTTCATTCTGGCCAAGGTGATATAGGAGTTGGGCAAAGCTAAACCCCCAATACTGGGCGTCTTCGGGTGTGTTTCTTCCCTATGTGACAAACTGTGAGGCTCCCAAGAGGGAGGAGTGCTACCAAGGCTGACAGCTGACTTACAAATATCCCCATTTAGCTTATCAGCCCTGTGTGGAGCCGGGATGTCTGTGGAGCCTCACCCCCACCCTCCTGCAAACCACATAGTCCGAGTGACCTGCAAAGCTGCTTGGGCTCTGCTCTATCTTTCAGGTTGTTCTTTTTCCTTGCGGACTCCAGGCTTGTTTGGTGTCTTGGTTCCGCAGCTGAGGAACACAGGCCCCCTCCACTTCCTAACGTTATCATTTGTGTCTGTTTGGGAGGTCGGATATTCTTGGGCCTATTATTTTCTCTAACATGTGTGGGAAGAAACTCATCTTGAATTTTTGTTTGTTTCCCCCCTGCCCTTCCAATTCCAAGTGTATTTTTTTTAAGGCATTCGAATTATTTTTTAAAAAGCTTGATATTCATAAGTCTGTAAAAAGTCCTCATGACGAGGTAACAGAAATTTAAATTATTATTTTTGCGTTAGTGTCACTTCAGCTCCAGCGGAATACCCGATGGAAACTGGTTTTAAAATTGGGAGTTAGATCACGTATCAGAACAAGGGGAGGTCTTACGCTTGCCCAGTTCCGAATCCCAGCAATCTCTGTGCTCTAGCCAGCTTATACCTGTCCTTTACCTCTATATTATAAGGAGAAAGAGTCTCCTGAAAGTATTATATTTGTTTCCAGGTCCCATAGAAAAGAAATAGGTCTCTAAGTCAACAGCCAGTATTTTAGGATGCGCTTATGATTCTTATCCCACTTCTAGGTCCATTTTCCTTGAGCATGCTGGTGCTACTATCTGAACAATATTAGGTTCCTTTTTTGTATTTTTATTTTTATTCATTACAGTTTATTCACTTTTGTATCCCCCCTGTAGCTCCCTCCCTCCTCCCCTCCCTAACCCCACCTTACCACCCCCTTCTCCATCCATTCCTTTCCCCAAAAAATCAGGGGAGGTCTTCCTCTCCTTTCTTCTGATCCTAGTCTATAGGTTTGTTTTAGTAAGAAAAATAAAAAAATAAAAATAAAAGTGTGATGGTTGTTGCATAAGCAATTGGCACGCTATGCTAACACCTCTCAAAGGTGAAAGGATGGAGCAGTAGGCAGACCTTGGATGCATACATTTTGCTTTGCCTGTAAGGAGAGACAGCCAGTGTTAGAACACAAGTTCTTTCTGTGGGTGATAGTGTACTTGTGGGTCAAGGATTAGAAGAAGATCGGGATACTGATGAGAAGGGAATTCTGAGAAGTGATGTGTAGATGGACTGGATACACAGAATGCGAATTTATCTGTGCCTATATGTACACTATATTGACAGATAACTAAAGAAGAGGTGTTTAACAGTGAGGAGGCTACACTGTGTGTGTGTGTGTGTGTGTGTGTGTGTGTGTGTGTGTGTTAGAGATATTCACTGAACTCCTGGCATAGGCCCAGCACTTGGAACAATGTCATGAAAAAAAGTAATCCTTCCTCCCTATGATGACTCCACCAGGTGCAATGAATTAGATAAGGAATACATTTTACTTCTAGGTAGATAAATTGACACTTAATGTATTGTGTCATATCTTTAGGGAGAGTACGTAGAGTGAGGTCCTCAGCTTTGCTGGGACTGCTTGTAAAGTAGAAGCATGGCATCACTATTGCCTTTACTAAGAAATTAAACAGGAGTAAAATGTATGTGTTGCTTATGTTCAAGCAATAGGGGGGACTGTGCTTGTTTATTTGTTGCTCGTTCGGCATCTCCTCCCTTCACTTCTTCACCTGCCTTCCGCATCTGATAAGGCAAGTTTGGGAACTAATTTTTGTTATTTTGAAGTTCCTGGTTGGAGCTTTCCAAAGAAAAGAGGCTCACATTTGCTTCTGTGGCAGTTGCTGTCGAAATATATGGGAATTTATAGGCGCTTAGCAGCAAGCCCTGGAGAATAATTCTCTTTGCTGCTATAGATGGAAAAAGAAGGCAGGAGATCCCTGGGGAAGTTGAGAATTCTGGATGTGTGCCGGCAAAGGCCTGAAGTACAGGGTTTGCCTGTTGCATGAGTCAGTTTTCTGTTGCTGTGATTAGCACTATGATCAAGGCGACATATAGAAGAAAGAGCTTGCTTGGGCTCATGGTTCCAGAAGGCTGAATCCCTCACAGCAGGGAACCATGACAGCAGGCAACAGACAAGACATCACGAATAGTTGGAGAGCTCACAGACTGAACTGCAGTCAGGAAGCAGAGAGAGCAAACTTAAAATGACATGGGTCTTTAAACTCTCAAAGTCCTCCACCAATTATGTACTTCCTCCAAACAGGCCACACCTCCTAAGCCTCCCCAAACAGTGTTGCCATCTGGGGACCAAGTATGCAAATGCCAGAACCTTATGGGGGGGCTTTCTCATTCAGACTACCACACTGTGGGAGTTCTTTAGCTCTTCAGTCACTCCTGTCCACAACTGGAATATATGTGATGGTTTCTCTTTCCTCATCTAATTCTGGCATACTTAAAGGTTGGCAAAATTGTAATCATTGTATCTATCAGCACAGTTATATGGTTCAAGGGTTATCATTCCTTTATATTCTAAAGTGGGTCTATAGTCCCAATGAGATGTGAATACCCTAATACTACATAGAGAAGTCTCTCTTACGACATTCTTTGCTCAATTAGTACTCAATGGAATTCGCCATGGCTAAAATTTTATGTACTTCTTTTGTAACCTCTGCTATTTTCTATGGTTTTTCTCTTTAAGGTTAAAAAGTAGTTTTAGTGTATTTGTCTAAGGTTAGTTTTTTTTTTTTTGACTCTGACCATATTTCATAGGCATCCTTCCAAGTTTGTGCTTGCAGACACAGCCTCCTTATTCTCTTTCAGTATTTCTTTGAATGATGTAATATCATTTATTAAATCATATTTTCCCACTGTGGGCATTCATGTTACCTCTAATATTTCCCATTACAAGTAGTATTGTAGCAAATAGTCATATAGCTATTTTCATACCTACATGAGGATTTAGAGGGAAAAAAAACTTACAAATTGAATTGTTGGATGAGAAAATGTAAACATTTCTCAATGTGAGCACATTCCAAAACTGTCTGAAGAAAATCTTACTTTGATTCACGAAGACTGTTTGAATCTTGCCAATAGCTCTGATATCATAAATTGGCATGATTCATATCAAAACTGAGTAAGAGGTATTGAACTTGACACCTAACACTCCATAACTCTGGTGGGTACCTAACACTTGGCACCAGTCAGCTAATTAGAACTATATTTGAAAGGACACTAATCTTGGAGCAGTTTCCTTGCAGAAGGGTGTTTGTCTCTCCCAGAGGCTAAAGAGACAACAGGATGGTCAGAATAATCTTCACTCTGCTCTTAATTCCCTCGCATTTGTTTGGAGGTGTTTTTCCAGGCACTACTTTCTCTATCATTTCGTGTAATGAATCATAGATTGTAATATACTCTGTATAGGCCTCCCAGATCCTCGTTATTATTTTCATTTAAACTGTACCTAAGACCTTCCCTCTTCAAAGGGCTTGGGCTAAGATGGAAGTGATCTGAACATCAAATCTGAGGAAGATGCTTTTGCACTGATCCAGATATTAGTTACTAGTGGGTAGAGTGCAGTTCCAGCAAGCCTGGAAGCCCCATTCCAACTCACCAAATGCCCTGAGCACTAAAAGACTTAGGAACATCATGAATAGAATTGTTTCCCCTTCACTGTGTACTTTGTGGGCTTTTGGTAGAGTCTGTTAGTTCAAAATAACCAGACTACCATATGTAGGCTTGAAATGAAGGGAAATTTCAATTCAAATGAGTGAAGACTAGTAATTACTGAGCACTTACATCAGGCTAGAGAGTTTAAATAGATTATTTAAATTGACCTCCACACAACCCTGTGAGGCAATTGGCCATGTTGCATTTTATTGCAAAGGAGAGAGCAAAGCAGACAACATACAATAAATCTGTCTATCCACCCAGTCATTGTTCGCTGGGAATTTAATGTCAAATGTGCTACCACAGGGTGCACAGCCCTACTCACTGTGCACCACAGGGACCCAGCCATGGAAAAAGCTGGAGTAGACATAGCAGTGATGGAATAAATATAGAACCAACATTAAAAGGTTGTGTATATCCGCCATCTCCATTATTGGATCAGTTAAGTACTACCTTCCCAGAACAAATAACCTTAATTAAAAAAAAATCTCTGTAATTAATTTGTGGGTGCCAGAAGTTCATGCATGGATATCTTATTTCTTTAAAGTGGAGCATCTCATAGCACTATTGATTTTTTGTGGGGGACGAGTCTCTGTTATGTGGTATGAGAGGTACATCCTATGAGCAGTAAGAATGTTCATGTTCCCCTCCGTCTTCCTTTTACTAGCTGCCAGTAGCACCTCCTCCAAATGTAGTGATCAGAAATGTCTCCATGGGGGAGGAGGCTCAGATGGCTATTCAAGTGTGAGAACCTAAGCTCATATCCCAAAACCCACATAGAAAATGTATACATAGCAGCATGTACCTGTAACCTGGGTGGGTCCTGGGTGGGTAGAAACAAGAGGATCCTAGATGGTTGTTGGGTAGTCTAGACAAACCAGTGAGCTCCGGTTTTAATGAGATGGATGGCACTGTCTCAGAAAATAATGTGGAACTTTGATTGAGGAAGACATTGCAACATCAATCTCTGACCTCTACTCACACACATGGGAGAGCATATCAACACACACATGAGAACACATCTGCACATCCCAACCACCCCCGCCCCCACAAATCTCCAGTCATTGTCTTCTTGAGAACCACTGATTGAAAACAGTAGTAAATCAAGAGAGGAGGAAAAATAAGGTAAAACCATCCTTTCCCACAAATCCACAAGTAAAATTTATAACGGGTTTGCATCAAGTTCCCGCTGCAACAAGTGTACATATCTATTTCTACTGGTGATAAGCAGGCTGTTTTCAGTGTGATACCCAGAGAAGCAGGCTTCCCTGGACTCGTTAAATATAAACAGGAATGATATATGCACAGTTGGAGAATGTGTCAAAGAGTTACTCAAAGTGAGCCTCTGGGCAGGTGTTGCAACTTCAAGATTTTTCAATTCTGTGTCATGATTTCTCAGAGAAGGAAAATTAGGAAAATGATCTCAATTTCTAATTGTTGAGCTATTTTAAGTATCCTGACAAGGTGGAGGCTCAGATAGAAAATTACCCACAACTAAGAAGTATGAAACCCTGGACCAAACTCCGACAATTTTACATCAATTTACACCAGGTTTCCTAGGGACATAGGGAAATGAGGCCCTTTGTGATTGGTGCCTTTTAAGACGGTGGCACAGTGTCACTGATCACTGAACTGAGGAGTCATGGATCTGAATATGAGCCTGCGGCTGTCCCTGCCTAGCCATGTGCCCTGGGCCAGGTCACAGGGACTCCTTAGGGTCCAATCTTATAAGAATAATGAAATAAAATTTGAAATGGTCATTTTTTTTCTTTCTAAATAAAGACATATGAGATTGGTTGCATTAATGGCTTCCATCTCTTTGTTATTTCTAATCCTCTGCTGGGCTGTTGCATAGAAGGTCCCATCAGTGTGACATTAGCAGGCTTGGTACAAGAGGAGGCTGGAACAAATATTCCCATGTTTCTGCTTATTCTTGACCTGTGAAATCTCTGCAACTAGGATGTGTTGCTGATCCCAAGACTGGGAGAAGAGGCAAGGAGTCCTGTATCTCCCTGTCCTGAAGAGGCCACCATTGCACCTCCAGATGTGTGAGCAGCCCTGCCAAGATCCACCACAATCCTGATCCCACAGCTGAACAGCTGAACTATGCAGACGTTAGGTGATAGTTCCGTGTCACTGAGATTTGTGGTCCACTCTCATCGAGAATGTAGACTCTATTTAGGCAATACTTTAGTGGGCCTCCCAGAATATAGAGGTTGAGTCTACTGTTATACAAAGTTTGGGTCTAGAAGTGGGTAAGAAGATTGAATCTCTCTGTATCTAAAACAAAATGGGAGGGGGTGATTTTGGAATTTTGAAGAGAGCTTCAGAGATGAGAACAGGGAGGGAGGATGACCTCCATAACAGCCAGTTATGAAGATGATGCAATTCTTAGAGAGGATGAAGGGCTTCTCATTTGGAAAGAATATGAATCAAAAGGTTGCTATTCCGTTGGTTGACACATCCTGAAATGAGCCAACCCTCAGGTAAAAGTCAGTGGTTCACACTACACACACACACACACACACACACACACACACACACAAACACAAGTCCTGGCTTTTTTTGTGTGTTGCCTGACCACATGTGCCCTCTGCTACCTCTCCCTCCAATCCTGGTTAGGTTCCAATCATTTTGACTACCCTTCCTATGATACTTAGCTCAGTCAGATACCCTGCAGACAGCCAGGTTGTCATTTGGCGAGGCAATAACTATGTGAGAGTTTAGAGGCTCTTTGGCAATCATGGAAAAAGAGACTATATCTTCAGTGATACAAGGAGGAGACAGCATAGATACGGGAGGAGAAATGGATGTTTCCAGGGAGCTTTTGGATTCCATAGAGAGCAGTGGACACATGCTTGTTCTTCTTATCTAAATAGTCCAGAGACAGCTAAACCCACTGTGCTGGGAGAACTGGGCGCATCCAACGGAAGGCACAGGACCCTCACAAACATTCACATTTAAAAAGCGAATACTGTGGATGTCTTTTTCTCAGCCACACAATTCTTTCATGCCATCTTAATGGGTAGGGGGTAAGGCAGAGGGGTAGGCATCTGTGGGGGGTTGTTTTTTTGGTGGGGGAGGGGGATTAAGGAAAAGCATGAAGAGGACTGACCCTATTTCTCATTCTGGAAGTCAGCTAGGAGCCTCTGGTAGATGTGACCCTCAAGCACATCTTCCTCTCTAGAGGGTTCTCCGGGTAACAGAAAAACTGGCTCCTTTATTTGTCTGGTGCTCAGTGATTCTCTTTGTAAATTAAAGAAAATTCAGTGCATGCTAAATGGTGGGAATGCATTTGTAGCTTAAATATGTGATATTTAACTATGATGGATTACCCAGGCTAACGAAAGGTTGACAAACCTCAGCCGTGCGTCGCACACTCTGAAATGAAATAGAAATCAATGAAGCAGCTAAATGCCCCCTTAAATGCCAGTCCCCCTTTTCACTATAAACCCCCTTCTAATTCTTTCATGAAAATAAATGGAAGGATTCTTCATTACATATTCATTTTCTGAATCCACTTTGCTCATTAGGTTGAAATAAGGGGTAGGTGAGGGTTTATTAGGGAGTAAGCATATCTGATAAGCATTAAATTACTTCTGATGGCTTTATGTATTTAACAGAGTTAGCAAATTAGCTTAGGCTTTGATCTAATGGAGCTGAGGCTGATGAGGGCTGTGGATTTAACCCTGCATTAAACAGAACACTGACCCCAGGAGCAAGGTAGGGACTAAAGCTCATGCCCCACTCTTGTCCTTGGAAACATGCCTCTTGTTCTGGCTGTTTCTTATTGCCTTCAGTGAAGTGATTCTGCTATCATTGTCTCCACTTCTGTCCCTCTGAATGTCAGCTTTTGGGTTTCACATGCCAGATTCACAGTGTGCCTGAGCAAACATTCTGTTTCCCAATCGACAAGTCATGAGTCCTCTCATTTGTTTATTTGTATTTTTCCCTTCCCCTTGAGATATCACAATTGTTACTTGTCCTATCATCTCCTTCATGACACAGACTCAAAATCTTATGGTTAAAATAGCTTGTTCCATGCTGTGTTGGTTTTCTTTTCAGCCCATTCCTGCTTTCATCCTGACACTGCTCCTTACCGTTATCAGAGGGGGAGAATATGTAACTCCCAGTTGCATGTTGTGAATGAAAGACGGTAAGATGGGCTTCTCACTCCCCTGAATCAAAATCAAATCGGGAGTAGAAGCAAATGATAGAAACTATTGATAGAAGCTATTTAATATGCACATACTTCATGTGCTGAGAACAGAAAATGCCATCTGAGGGTGGGGATGAGCAGAGGTAGATGCAGGGATTAAGCGTTGGGTTTGGTACAGAAGAAAGAGTAAAAAGAACCAATGGTTAGTGTAAGGGGTGGCAGGAGGCCACAGGGGTGAGTGCTGAGCACCTCTATAGTTTTTATGAGGTTCTTAACTCTGTAAAGATAGCTGAAACCTCTCACTTTCAAATATGTCTGTAGTTTACATGCCTTGAACATTGGGAGAGTAGGAGAGACAGTCTCAGGTTTCTCTGCCTTCAAGTCTAATACAAGTCATACGGCAGATATGAGATACTATAGGTTGGATCTTAGCCATTTCCTAGTAGCTCATGCATGAAAGATTTAGTCTCTGATATAGTAGTGAACAGATGTGGGGCTTTTGGGAGGCAGTTGGATCATGAAGGTTAGGATATCATCAGTAGATTAGCCCATTTAGGGATCCAAACCTTAAAGGTTATAGGGAAGTGGTGAAAACATCACGGGGTGTGGCCTTGTTGGAAGAAGCAGAGAGTTTTCTTGTCCCTACCCTTTCTTCTGTTTCTGTTTTGCTTGCTTCCTGGCTGCTGTGAAGTGAGCTGCTTTGCCTCCCTGCCAAGATGCTTTGTCTCACCACAAGCCCAGAAACAGCAGGTATAAGGGATCATGGACCAAAACTTCTTTCCTCTTTTAAGGGTTTTCTTTTTTTAAGTATGTAACCATTCCCAGAAGTGACTACCATACACCATACATCAAGGTTCTCGTAGGAAATGGATGTTTCTCAGGAGACATTCTAGTAAAAAGAATATTTGTAGTGGGAAAAGCAAGGTTAAGGACCATCAAAAGACAATGCCCTATGCTCCAGCTCCAGCAGTGGAGGATAGCTCTCATTACTTTGCCTCTAAGGAGACCATCAGAGCCCATGCAGGGGAGAGAACATATGGAGGCAGACTGCTTCCAGACACAAATGTCAAAGCACAGCTCTCAGAACCTCACCTACACAAGAGAGGTGGCAACAAGGGCTCTTTATGTCCCATTTCCTTTATCCCTTGCTCTTTAATCTCCTTTGTGCATTTTATTTGGCAAAACCCGATCAGGAATTAGCAAACAAAGGAGATGGGCCATTCAACATACAGAAGTCAACTTTCAGGGTACAGTGCAGGCTTGTGGGACAAAGAACAATGCTTTTGCAAGGTTGGGAAGGAGAGGGAGTAAAGATGCTTCTACAGAAAGGAGAGTTCCACAGTCAAAACTGCCTCATCTCCTGGAAAGGAGTTCTCATCTGTAATATGTAAGAGCAAAACTAGCATGAAAATGACTGGAGAAAATAGAGGTGTGTGTGTGTGTGTGTGTGTGTGTGTGTGTGTGTGTGTGTTTGTGTTTGTGTGTTTGTGTGTGTGTGTGTGTGTAATTCTGATTGCCTCTATTACCTTATCTCTTTCTCATTCTATCAACCCTGTGCCCTTACCTCCACAAATACTAATTTTTACCCCCAGATTCAATAATTTTGGTTTAGTTTTGTGACCCAATGAGTTCAACCAAGACCCGCTGTGTGACCATTAAGTTGGAACTATCCACTGAAGCCTAGTGCGGTCATTGGTGGATATATAGCTGAAAGCATCGATTCTCGCTGTGCTTTAATTTATCATGAGCTAATAGTTCAGCAGTGAGTATTCTGAACCCCTCCTCCATCCACGCCTATGTTGACAGAATGGCTTATCTCTATTTTTTCCTTTGTTCTCAGCTGGAATCACAGGGCTGTATTTGCATTTTTCTTTGTTAATGGAAGCCATGTCCTGTAAAAAGAGGTAGTCAGTTTATTTAAATGAGTCTCTATGCATATTGGCCAAGCAAGCATGTATCTAATGGGTACATGTGTTTGCGTGAGCTGGACACTCTTACAACTCCTTGGTGGAAATTGGGATTTGGCAGATAAGTAGTCTTTCTCCGATAACCCATGCATACACTAAGTCTTTGTGTGTATGGATTACATACCCTAATATTAATGTATTCTACATAATTCCACTTACTGTTAGTGTGACCAATGTATTTTCTTAACTATAACTTGGTGTTTCTTCTGACAGAATTGAGCATATTCAGGGAAAAAAAAACTATATATCTATATAGGACTAAGACCATTCTAAAGTCAAATGGAAATCCTAAGGCCATTTACAAACACATTCCTCAAATAGTTCCTCGACCACTATGTCTTTGAAGGATTATAGTGAATGTCTTACCCAGGAATGCACAAACTACTAGCCTGGGGTCCACATTCCACTCAATGCTTAATTTCTGTAAGGTTCTCTATGGAGTGAGGCCACTGTCAGTCATTTTATATTTATCTCCAGTTAATTTTGTGCTTCATTGGCCAGTTTGAACAGCTTCTCCTAGAGCTCTGTGGCCTTCGGTGTCTGGAGTGTTTGCTCATTATTTCTTGTGCCTTTAGGACCACATCTTTTGTTTGGGGCCCTGCTCTCATGTGAAGTCTGGATATGATTTGGCATCTTAAATTCAAGAACACAGAAGTATATGTTTAATAACATGTTAAATAAATAAGTGGGGTTTATTTAGTATGTGTTCCCCTCCTCTACCTTCACCACCTCTTTAAGGAATTTGCCACAGTGCTTCCAGCCAGCTGGCTGATGCCAGCCTTGTCTCAGGGCAGTGGGGTGGGGAGGGGGGTGGTGTTAATCCACTCACTGTTGTGAATTCCCATAACCACCTGCTTGGGAATTTTGAGAAATGGATTATTGGGATAAATCTGGGGATGTGGCTACCTTGAGGCAGTTTATAGGAAGGCTGGGAATTTGTACAGAAATAAGGTTCTAGAACAGAGAGAGATTCTTGAAGGAGTGAGAGAGGAGAGGCCCTCTTTCTGGTAGGAGTGAAAGATTACCTAACAACCATCTTTGCCTAGCACATTTTAAAGTTCCAGTAAAGAAGCAACCAAACCTTACATTTTCACAAGGCTCAGATTAAACCCATCTAGCTGAAAAACACGCAAGGTCTCTTGGTTGATGAAAAAGAGCTGAAGCTTGTTTTCACAACTTAACACTGTGTTTTCTGTTCTTTTAAAAGTCTGCACAAAGGATAAATGATAGTATCAGACAATTATGATTATTGTTAGAATCAACAGAGTTGCAAATCAGACACATAACTTAGGCAAAAGTCTGATACATTTTAAGCACTCAGTGAGGATTAAATGTCATTATTGTTTGAATAAATATGCTTTGGTATGTACAGCTTTTCAGTTTCTTTGTCAGATCCTGAAATATTCTGCTAACAGGTGGGGTGAAATATTTCATTAGGCAATGTGGGTATGTTTGAGTGTCATTTATTTCAGCATTGGAAACTCAATAGAAACTGTCTTGCATGGTAACAACATGTCTCGGCTATCTCCTCCCCATGAATGAAAATGAAATTAAAGCTGTATGTTTACAGAGTTGCATGTAGATCTGTTCATTAAATGAACCAGCAGCTTTTCTTTACTTGGAGAATAGACTATTGATTTGCACCATTCTGTAGGAGGATTATCTATCACTCTGAACAAATAAAAACTTACATGAGATTGGATTTCAGTGTATGAGACAGGGAAAAGCATACTTAACTGAAGGCAGCTTACGGTTGTGAGGCCAAATTCAGGAGGTATAGTCAATATATCAGGTTCCTGCTTTCAGATTTTAATGATCTCTGTCACCTCTGATAAAGATAACCTTACTTTTATTGGAGCAAAATTTGGCCTGGTGTCCATATTTTCAAAACACATTCCCTATATATCCACCCTGCCACTATCCTGGAATTGACATATCCACCTTGTGGATTTGTTGGCGTTGGAGAATCAATATGATTCTAAGAAATTTTGTCTTTGTTCGGCTGTGGAATGCGGCTTTCTTTGCACGAAGTTAAGCTCATTTCCAATCTACCTGCACAGGAAGGGGAGTACTGTAAATTCTGAATTCTAACTCTACTCACTCCCATCTTTTGACCTTTTCTTAGCCCACTCTTACAACTGGACAGTTGAGTTAAAAAACTTTCTTTTTTTTTGTTTAAAATTTTAATATTTATTTATTCATTTTACATCCTGGTCATAGCCCCCTCCTGCCCTTCCTCCCTGCTTCCCCTACACTCTTTCCCTATTCCTCAGAGAAGTGGAGCCCCTACCCACCCACCCCTATAGCTGTCCTCTGAGCGGCTCCACCCAGCAGCTGATGGAAACAGGCAGAGATCTGCAACCAAACATTGAGTGGAGCACAAGGAGTCTTGTGGAAGAGTGAGAGGAAAAGTAGAAGGACCCAGAGGAGACAAGAGCTCCACAAGAACAACAAGGCCCAGGGGTGCTAACTGAAGCACCAACCAAGGACCATGCATGGACTAGACCTAGACCTACACAGATGGAGCTGATAGGCAGCTTGGTCCTCATATGGGTCCCCTAGTTAAAAACTTAAAAAAAAAAAAAGATATCAGATTTAGAATCAACCTGTCTTCTAAGAAGTCTAGAGAAGTGGTTCCCAATCTTCCTAACGCTGCCACCCTTTAATATAGTGTCTCATGTTGTGGTGACCCTCAACCATAAAATTGTTTTGTTCATACTTGATTGCTATAATTGGCTACTTTATGAATCTTAACGTGAATACCTGAAATGCAGACTATCTTGCATGTGACCCCCGTGAAAGGGTTGTTCAACCCCCAAAGAGGTTGCGACCCACAGGTTTAGGACCACTGGTCTAGATAGTCCCTGGGAACCTTTCTCCACTCATTCTTTGGTAAATAAACCCTGAGCCCATGTTTATGTAGCTAATGATTTTAACTTCCTAGCATCCTTCAAATCTTGGGTGTGCCCTTGAGATACTACTGGCTTACTGGGCAGGGGTGTCCATTTCATGTTATACTCCATAATAATTCTTGTGCTTATTTGTTAGCCTCTGTGCCCTTCCCAACACTTGCTTTTCTTTATGGTGACTCCCTGGAAGTCATCTGAATCACATGACTATGATGGAATGATAGTGCTTAGGAGTCTGATGTTGAAGCTGGGATGGTCCCCATTATCTGGCCAAAAGCACTTTAGGAAGATGACAAAGGCTAGGCATCCATGTGCAGCTCTTAGCTATTATGTAATAGTTTAAATGACCATAGTTTAGGAGTGGTCATTTAAGGGTGGGAAGCACACAGATAAGATTCTGGAGCCCAGATCACACAGAGCTGATCAAATAGCCCCAGCTATTTAAGCACATACATTCCAGAAAGAGGAGAATTCATTTTGTTTAATTCATAGCTTTTCTAGCTCTTGAAAGAGAAACTGAACAGGAATTCTCATTATACATGGAGTATGACCATAGTAAGACAAAACAGAATTTTGTTTTTCATGGTGACTGACATCCATGTTTCAGACTGGAACGTCAGTCCATGTCATAGCTGGGTTGCTATGACATTACATAATACGTAAGGAAATCATCACCTACAAATTCTCAGAACATGTGTGCCAGCAGAGGAAAATGCTTTTGGTGTTGGTATGTGTAAGATGTTTCTTTCTACTGTTTTAAAGGTATTTGAAGTGATAAACTCAGATGAACTCCGACATAGCTATAGCAAAAGCTGTACATGAGCTTTAGCCTTTCTCAGGTACTTTCATCTATCTATCATATATCTGCCTATCTCTCTGTCTGTCTGCCTGCCTGCCTGTTTGTCTATCATCTATTTGTCTTTTCTCTATCATTTATCTATCATTTATCTATCTTTCTATCTGTCTATCTATCCAGCATCTGTCATCTATCTATCATCTATCTATCTGTCTATCTATCATCTGTCATCTATTATTTATTTAGTGTGCATAAGTGAAGGCGAGCAGGTTCCATGGCAAGCATATGAAAGACAAAGGGCAGCGTGCAGGAGTTGGTACTCTCCTTCCAACCATGTGGGCTCTGGGGATCAAACTTAGGTCACCAGGCTTGGCAGCATGCTCCCGTACCTATTAACCATCTCTCCCCATCCCCTCATTGTTTTTTTATTTTTTATTTTTTGTAATCACTTCTGTCCAGACAATGGGAGACTTTGTAGATATTAAGTCAGATCCCAAGCAATGGAATTCTGTTCCAGAGCTGTTCCTGGCCTCAAGGGTGTAACCACATAGAAGCAAGAGATTCTTGGGAAGAGCACTGAAGCCAATAAATTAACGTATGGGTTTTCAGCCACAAAAACAAGATCGGATGAATCTTGTGAGTATGGTTCTGTGGGATGGAAGGATTTGGAAGCAAATACATATTTGTTTTTGAGGAAATAGTGTATCCAAGGAAATTGCAAAGCTGTCCAGGGAATGTCTTCACTCCAGGGAATCTCAAACTCCCCTATCACACAGCAGAAAAGTCTTCACAGGAAACTTATGCAGCCCTGAGAGAGGAACACTGTTTGGTATCCACTTCATCTGGGTTTGTGGAGGATGGCAGACAAAATGTTTCTCCCTAAAAGTCAGCGCCAACCTGAGAAGAGCCTCTGACTTGTTTTGCTTCCAGCAGGGAGGGAAAGTCTTGATGGAGAGAAAGACTACCACATGCTTTGGTTGGCTGAGTGTTCTTATTGCAGTGAAACTGTGTTGCCCTGAGAGCCGAGGCTTGGGGGAGCTGAGGAATGTGAGCATTCAGCTCAGACTTAGTGGAGCAAATTGCAACACCTTGAATCATTGCATTTGAGCTGCAAGCAGAAACTGGCCACAATTTATACTGTATCACTTGGAAATAATGTGATTTTCTTGACTGGAAAGAGGAGTCTGCACCAGTGGTTAGCAAAAAGGTAGACAGTGAAAGAATGCTAATCTGCTCTAACATCTATTATGTTTCTCCTCTATTGACAGAAATTCCTAACATTTACTGGAGCTCATGGCTTCTTAGCTAAACACTACCTTTCCAAGCCTTCTGGGGGCTAGTCCTACTTCTTTACTAAATTCTGCACATAAGTGGGAAGGATGAGGTCTAGGTTTTTGTGGAGACCTTAAGATGAATAGACTGCATTCTCTTTAACTTGCTTACCTCTCCATTCCATGTGGCATTCAATGACAATCAAAGGGGCAGAGACAGACATCATGGACCATGAGCTATAATCTGCATAGTGTATGTAGCAAAGTGCCAACGGTACCAAGTGCCCGAGTCACTGCCGTCAAAGAGCCCTATACATTCTTGGGCTGCTGTGTGTGGAGTCTTGTGTGTCAGAAGAAAAGCCTTCCTGTTAAAGCCAACACTTCTGATGGTTTCTGGTTGGGGAGCTGACATCTACTTTAACCAGCGCACCAGAACACTATTTCTTGTGGAATGCAGCCATGAGCTGTCAGCTTCTCCTTCAGATTGGAACTGTGGGGGCATTAATCGTGGGCTCAGAGATTCTCCTGCCTGCCTCCAATTGCTCCAAAGTAAGGTTGGCAGCAGCTTTGCTGTGACTCATCCCTTAAGCCTGCTGATGTGGCAGGATGTTTAGGGATCACTGTCTGGCCTCACCCCGGACAGGTTGATAGGAGTGTGAGGTATGGCTGTGCTAAGCATTCCACCCAAGAGCGGGCACCGTCTGTCCTAACTGCAGAAGTACCAGGAGCTGGCAGGGCTGAGATGATCTAATTGAAAAGAAGGCTGTGACCTCTATCTTCTACTTATGAATCCTTACAGCTGCCACCATGTTTCTGCCAGCTGATGAGGCCTGCCCCCTGCTCACAGGCTCTGCCTTGGAACCCACTGGTCTCCAGGTCTTTGGCACAGCTTTGACACAAGCAGCCAGCTGCTGTAAAGGCTCTTTCTCTGCCCAAACTCCTTAGGAAGAGACAAAATGCCTCTGCTCTTAGAGCCAAGTCGATTATATTAAATTCTTCAGTTTTGTCCCATAGATCCAGAGCATGACATATTATTCAAAGGGAGGTCCCCAAAAGAGCATAAGATTTTGTATGAAAGATCGACATTCTCATGATTTTGCTAAGTCTCATGGTAGTCACAACGTTAGGAATCAATGAGATCTTCGTAGGTTTGACCAACTCTTCAATCAATTAGCCTGGATGATCCTTGTGCCATAGCAGGTAAATTATTATTATTATTATTTTTTTTTTTGCTCTCTAACCATGAGCCTAATTGTAGCACCTGTGAAATGTTTTTGTTTGTTTGCTCGTTTGCTTTTAATGAATATTCCTCACTTAGCTCCTGTGTAGTGCCGGATTGAGAGTAAGCCCTAGGGAAATGTCGGATGAGGTTGACATTTTCATCTTAACTCTTTGGCTCACTAGACATGCAACTTACCAATCATAATAGTCCTTCCAGCATCTTTTGACATCTAGCCTTTGAGACAACCACAGCCTCCTGCTGGGGACAATGGGACTGATGGTCGAGTGGGGACTGTTGGGATGGCTGCAAACACATCCACACTGCAGATAAAAACCCTGAGTAAGCAGTGCCAGGGAGGTGTCCATTGGCTCCGAGTGAATCTAGACACCACCGCTGAGCTTGTCTCTGCTCTGCTGGGGCTGGGATTTAAGATGTCCCCATGGGCTCATGTTCTGAACAGCTGGCCCCACAGCTGGAGTGGCTGTTTTAGGAAGCTGAGGGACTCCTGGAGGTGGGACCAGCTAGAGGAAGTAGGTTGCTAATGGAAGGCTTTGAAGGTTCCCATTTGGCCTGGGGCTTCAGGTCCATCTTGCTTCCTGGTCTGCTGACCTGTCAGGCTCCTCTAGCACGTGCTTCTGCCACCATTAGCCAGGCTGCTCACCTTGTTCCTTCCCGTGGTGACACTGAAGCCTTTGGCAAACAGGAGACAGAGTCAAGCATCCCCCCCTTACGTTGTGACTGTACCAGTGACTAGGGAAGTCACTGACAGAGTGCCTGCTTCATGGGAACTTGTATTCTGGAAGGTACTAGGTAAATACTACTTTAGGGGCAGTGAACTTCCTCCAACACACAGAGCTCACTAGTTGACGTCCTAAGTCCCATTTTCATTTCCAGTGTTTGAATGAACTTTCGCTTCTTACCCATGAAAATATATTTGGGTGGACTAAGAAGAAAACCACTTGGTGACTGCTTCCAAAGGTGACCAGTGTGCACCGAGGCTCTGCTTGGCTGTAATTTCCCAGAAGGCATTTCTTCTATAGTCTCACAGCACGGCCCTGACATATGACCCGAAATACCAGAGGATGGGAAAGGCTCTCCTACAAGCCGTGCAAATTCCAAAGGGCAGTTTCGGGTAATAGTGAGCTTGAGATGCATTGGGGAGCTTTTCTGATGGTGTCTTAGAGCCATCAGCAAACGGGCCGGATTCACCTCCCAAAGTGCAGGGAAGGTGGGGAGAAGCTCAGCCCCACAGTTCATGTCTTACAGCCCGGGTACCTGATTTTAGTCCCCAGAGGCCACAATGGGGGCTGGGCGAGAGGTGAGGCAGTACAGCCATTAAGATGCCCCAGACCAGAGTTTGCCTCTCAGCGTCTGTGTCAGGTGGCTCACAATTGCCTGTGCCTCCAGCTCACCTGGTCCAATGTCCTCTTCTAGCCTCAAGGTCGTTTGCACATATGTATACACACATATAAACATACACATACACACATGTACACAACACACATACACACACGCTCACACACACATACACACACATATACACATATACAAACTGACAGACACAGATTCACACACTTGTACACATTTATGCACACATGTACGTGCACTCACACACATACACATACATGAACATATTGCACACACATAGACACAGTCACACATACATACATGGCACACATATGCACACACACATACACATGCGCACACACACACACACCCACACACACACACACACACACACCCACACACCCACGCTGAACGAGATTCGACCCTGAGTGAAAGTCTTTAACCTGGTTGTGGAGACGCTCTGTTTGAAACTACCCCAGCTGGAGGCAGAGGCTGCGGAGCCAGGGCTCAGAGAGTGAATTCCCGAGGGACCAGAGGAACATCCAAGTAAAGAGGCCCCCGGAAGCACGCCGGATTATAGAAGCCGTTAGGAAAAAGACTTTGGGAGTAAACAGAGAACCGCTCGGACAGTGACAAAGGTGATCAGAACAGGACGCAGTGCAACAGCAGATGGAATCCGGATGAGCCAAATAAGGCGAGCCCTGTCAATGGCAGGGCCTCGGCTGCCCCGTGTCTCACCTAGGGG
Organism: Meriones unguiculatus; assembly: GCF_030254825.1. Lineage (NCBI taxonomy): Eukaryota > Metazoa > Chordata > Mammalia > Rodentia > Muridae > Meriones > Meriones unguiculatus. The sequence continues at coordinate 103,768,667 of NC_083355.1, read as the reverse complement.
TGAGCAGACAGAGAAAGGGATGCCGGCTGATGAGAGCCCAGGCCTGCAGTCCAGGCTTATGGGCACCGATCCACACCTTGACCATGCATAATCTGCGCCCAAAGCTTCATTTCTCCCAACCAGCCGTAAACTTTCAAGTCTTCAAGTTCAAATGCACTCGTGTGATAGAATGAAGGCTTGCTGGGCTTCCCCTTCATCTGATATGGTAATGTTTATCCATCTTCAGGCTACTAAAAATCAGACCTCAGTTCCCTGCAATATCATGACTAGTTTCTCTTTAAGGGACAGAACGATAGAATAGAAAAAGAAGGAAATACATTCTAGTGCCGACAGACCCAGAATCGAAGTATGGCTGTTACTGAGCAGTTGTGTGACTTCAGGAAACCCGGGCAACTCCTCAGAGCTGTTCTGTTCCATAGCCAATGTGCTGTCTATGTCACATGTGAGGATTCAAGACTATAAACTGTAAATACAATCTCAGTCTATAATAAGTATGCAGCAAATACAATTATCCTCGTGTTAATAGATCAGATAGCACAAGACAAACTGAGTGAAATTAGTTCTAGCCTGTCTGTATTTTGTTCTTAGCTTTAAATACTTTTAGTTTAATACCTTTAAAAATAAAAGTGTGATGATCATGCTGGGAGTCCAACGAATTACAAAATTTATTGTTTCTATACTTTCAGTTTTCTTATTATTTTTAAAGCAAATACTGCTTTCTTGGAAACAGTAGAAAACAGGCATACAATAAGAACAGAATTAAGCATGGGGTTAGAGGTGGGAAGACCTGGAGTTGAAGTCCAGCCTAGATTACACAGCAAGTTCCTGGTTAGGCTGACCTACGTGAGACCTCCTTTCAAAACAGAGACAGAACTAACGTTCAAAGTATTTTGAAGCAGTAGTTTCAGGTAAAATGCCAGATTTAGGGCAATTTTGATGCTTTGTTTATTCATCGTGTGACTGTTAAGTCAACGGTAGTTTATTCTGCCCTGGTGTCCTTATTTAACCATTTCCGTATGACCCAAAGGTGACACGGACAAGCCTTTCAGTCTCCGACACATTAAGAAGTCCTCAGAATCAACGAATCACTTGGTACTAAGAGGCATTGTAAAAAGTCATGTCTTCCTGGTTGTAAACACATTTTTTTTTTTAAAGCAACCCCAAGCCTTGTTAGAGTCATTGGTACTTCTAGCATTTTCTACGGTGTCCTAAGGGTGGAGGTATCTATTTGTGTGCATAGGTCATTCGTTCCAAACAATGACACTGTGATCTCTGGGGCTGAAGAGGTGCTGGCTCTCACCTGCAGTTACAGAGCTGGTGAGTGGCACGTCTCCCTGGTAACCCTTTCTGTACTCTCACAGTCTTAACTGTTCTTTAACATCCTGGGAGGACACATCAACCTTCAAGACCATCCCCCCATCACAATGTTTTTAAGAACCACAGTTTGGCCAAATGATTGTCCTCTGATAGTAATCAGGTGTGAACGTGCCTTTCAAGGCAATATCCGTGGTCTCCACAAAGCAAGAGGCCACAGGCAATCAAAACCAGAATGGCTCAGCCTGGACGGGCGACACTGGTAAGCCCCCAATTCTATTTGAACTGTGGAGCAGAGCCTGCTCCTGCCCTCTGCTGTGCTCATTGCTATGCACACTCTCTGAAGAATAATAGATCCATCCTGGCTCTATATCCCCGTGACAGCCAGCCAATCATTTCAGCAAAATCATGCCCCACCTGCCCAGCTGCCCACAGAGCCCAGACTCTCTTCCCCTCCACAACGGGATAATGAAGAGAAAGCCTCTGGCCCTTAAGTGTTTGCACAGGGCGCCTGAGTGCAGTGAGGTAGTGAGATAAGGGATATTTCAGACTTTCTTTTGCTTGTGCGGATAGCACATGATTGATTTCAGAAAAAGAAATTTATTTCCCTGCAGACATATTTTTATCATTTGCTTGAATTCCTTGATGCCTTACTCACTGTGTGTATAGGAGAGCCAGGTCTCCTTCAGAGGGGGATGGAAGAGAAAATGGATAACACTTGAAGCCTGAAAAAAAATGTATATAAAGGTACTGCCAGATAAAATGTTCTGTGACCTATAAGCTTTGGAACGGGTCAGAGGGATTATGCGAAGGCTGACATTTAGAAATGATGAGATCCGTTGGCTGCTGCGTTTGCATGTAGCAAGCCAAAATACCTTCCAGAACCTTCCTTCTGGGGGAGCCTCCAATGACACCCCTATTGAATAGCAGGCACTTTAACCCTGAGGGTGAGAGCCAGAGTTGGGGGGTCACCTTGTGCCGACGTTTACAGGGTGAGATGAGTTTATTTGAAAGGACATACTCGATTTAGTTAAATTCTCAAATTTATGTACTCTTTAAAGAGAAGGCTTATGTGAGAGTAATAAAAATGGAAATTATCTGAGAGAGAATCGTGATGGGGAGGGAAGGGCATGGTGAGGGTTTGGTTTGGAAAAGAGGGTAGAGACATGGAGATTTGGAATCCATGGGCTTGGCCACATTTTTTTTTTTTAACTTGATGCTTAACACATAAGTGAGTCTCAAAATGGGCAGAATGCTCTCATTTGGAACAATTTAGCAATCATCTCAGGACTGCTTTGTTCCCTGTTATAAGGTTAGTGATTAGGAAATACACTGGCCTGGAGGCACACACCTTGCCTTCGCCTTATTAACAGGGAGGGACCTAAGGTAAGGTAGTTTTCATGCAAGCATCTGTCTTGGTACTTTGAACACGTGGGAGCCGATCTGAAGAGGAACAGTTAATTCACCCACCAGGGCTGTTTTATGAAGGTGTTACTGCACTTATGTGTGAATACCATGCAGTCTGGTATTTGGGGAATGTATTTCACAGCAAATGCTCCAGAGAGACAGACCTGTCTCTGGAACTGGCTACGGGCAGCCTCCTTCCCCAGCTGGCTCTTTCCGCAACAGTCCTCTGCTTTTCCTGCCCTGCCAGCAGGGAGACATTGAGGACTGACCTATGGCTTCTCCCAACACTCTCAGACTCCAGCAGGAAGGGGTCTCTGGAGTGGCTCCAGGGGCTCATCTATACGAGGGTAGGCTGAGGAAACACAGAGGCTGCAGCTTCGGCAGGTCAGTGGAGTAATGGAAGCCAGCTGTTGATGAGGGGAAACGAAATACTATTTATCGAAGTCCATGCTTACGAAGCTGGGGGTGGGGGGATTAGCAAATCTTCGAGGGTGAAGATCTTTGTGTCCAGCATGCTGTTTAAGCTGACACAGATTGTAATTCCCAAGATATTACTTTCCAGTTCTTGATTTTACACAAATTCATGCCCATGTTTCCGGATTCTTTCTTTATGGGTACAGCTCCATTCTTGATCTCTGCACTTATGTTCAACATTTGTGTTGCTGTTGTTTTCTCTCTCGGATCGCTATGCTTTCTCAGGCTGCACATAGCCCACTTTCCTTCTGCATCTCTGACACAGAGCCATTTCTTTGAACTCTCTGGGATTCCATCCTCTGCGTATTTTCCCTTTCCTGGTTTAATTCGCACCCCGTCCCCACTGTCACGAACCCTAACTGCTTGCATGTTGGCTTCTGCGAGTTTGTGAGTCTCTGAGAGATGCCCTGGATATCTGTGACAGAGAAAGCTACACAATTGCAGCTCTGCCATGTGCATTGGTCTCCCTGTAGTCATCACGACATCAGTGCATAACCTCAAGGACCAGTTTCCCAGAGCAGTCCCCACTGACTTGTCATGCTTATTCACACTTACATGTATCACAGAACACCGTGTTAGTCCGAGGTAAATACACATGTATCATATAGGTCCATGCTTCTGTAAGATTACTGACATGACAAATTCCCATCACTTACTGATAGCGTAGCCACTGTAATATAACCATGCAATGTCTTATGCACAGACGAGTGAAAACACTAGTGCACACACATAAGCATTTTCCCCGTGGAAGCATAACGCATGCAACAAAGTTCTTAACAGCCAGCCACGGTTACTGTTGACTGTCAACTTGACAGAATACAGAACCATGCCCCCCATGAGATATTATTTCATTGTGTCAGTTGAGGTGGAAATACACGACCGACTGTTGGTGTCATTATTCCCTGGGGTGTGTAAGTAAAGAAAGGGAGCTCAAGGGCTGCACAATATTATCACTCACTCTCTGCTTTCCTACAGTGGGTGCAGTGAGACCAGATACTTCAAGTTCCCGCCACCCTAACTTTCCCACCATGACTGAGTTTCCCATTGAATCAACACGAAACCTTTCTCCCTGAAGTTTCTTTTGTCTGAACTTTTATCTTCAGCAACAGAAAAGTAAATGAGAATTATTTGCCGTGCAGGATTTTTATTTATTTCTTGCTGCTCTGTGTATTTACGTTACATTTAAAACTACTGTGTTAATTTATTTATTTAGTTCCTTTGAGGCAAACTGCAGTCTAGCCCAGGCAGATTGAGAACTTGTTTTGTAGCCCACCCAGGGTGGCTTCAAATTCACAACAATCCTTCTATGCTGGCTTGAGATTATAACATGAGCCACTGTGTACAGCTGTATTAAGCTTTTTGTGGTTTTGTTGTTAATTATTTCCTTTTTTGGTACAGGTTTATGTTAGCCCAGGCTAGCCTGGAGCTCAGTAAGTATCCAGAGGTGACCTCGAGCTCCTGATTTTACTTTTGTCTGTGAAGTGCTAAGACATAGGTTTGTATCAGTGCTGGGGTTTGAACCCACGGATTTCTGTACACCAAGTGAACACTCTATCAAGTTAACTTCATCTCTAGTTTACCATTACTTTGAGGTGCATTCCCTCTACAGTGTGAAGACTGTGCTGTGTCTGCAGCAGCCGTCTCGTGTTGACTATGTCTCTGCATCGCATCATTTCCTTTCTGTGCCTTACTACGTTTTATATTGTTCTATTTATTATGGCATGAGGTACAGTAGGCTATACGAGGGATGCTCACGCATACACATCCGTCATCTAGCCTTGGGCTCCAGCAGTTACGTTTCTACTAAGTACACTCTGATATGTGAACAGTGACAGCATTGCCTAAAAAGTGTACATTCCTCAGAATACACCCTGTGATCAGGGATGCTATCGCACTGTGATCTCCTCTGCTGATATCTCCCCTCCGGGACACTTGCAGTGTCATGCTTAAGTTGGTTTGAAGGTAGCAAGCAAGGGCACAGGCAGTTTTCTAGCTTCAGCTCCCATAGTGTTTGCTAGACAGAAACAGGCTATTGCAGGGTGTGCTGTTGTACTAGTCTTTTTTTCATAACCCCTTTATTGCACGCTTCGTAGCACATATGGTTGCTTTAGATGAATTAAAACATCCAAGAAATGACCTTTTGATCACTACATGTAAGCGTGATTGATAACTCTGAGCCTGGTGCATAGCTGATTACAGTAGATGTGTGTTTGTACTTGTGTGTACGTGTCTCACTCATCAAGGTATGTGTAGGGACAAGGTGTCAAGCATCTTCTACTTTTGTTCTTCACTTTTGTTTTAAAGATAGGTTCTCTCACTGAATCTAGAGCTTATGATTTAGCTTAGACTGTCTGGTCAGGGACCCACTTGTCTCCCCCCATGGTCTGAGATCTAGGGTTTCAGAGGTGTACCTCTGCATTCTGCTTTTTGAGTAGGTTCTGGGGATCCAGACACAGATCCTCTTGTCTACACAAGAAGCATTTTACCCAGATCTCCACACCCTCTCTCTAATTCTGAGACAGGCCTCAGATTTGCTGGCCTCAAGTTTGCCATGGAGCTGAGGATGACTTTGAACTCCTGATGCTCCTGACTTTCCCTCTGGAGTATTGTAGTTGCAAGCATGCGCTACCATATCTGGTGTATGCTCTGCTGAAGATTAAACCCTGGGCTCTGTAATGCCATAGATGTTCTGCTAGCTGATCTACATTATCAGATTTCAAAAAACTTTTTACTGATTCTTTGTGAGTTTCACATCATGTACCCCAGTCCCGCTCATGGCCCTGTCCCCTCATTATCCACACCTCATCCTTGCAAACCCCTCCCCAAAATAAAACACTCAGAAGCAAGCAAACCAACCACATCAACAATAAAAACAAAGCATAAGTTGACTTTTTTTTTTTTCTTTTAAGAATCCTAGGCATAGGACACTTGGACCTCCAATCTGGGCATCAATCTAGCATGAACCAAGGACAGCCATCTGCTCTGTCCCTGACTGATAAAAGAGCGACACCACCAGCAAGCTGTCTCTTTGCCCATGTCCAGGGAAACACTTCTCAGTTTTTATACTTGTTTTAATTTATTAAAAAATTGCTTCATTTCTTTAACCTATTTTATTTTAGAATTTTGTCTTCCTTTTTCCATTTCATTTTGTGCGGTTAAGCTTCGAAGCTAAAGCCCTAGAGTTTGAAGCATTATTGAAACTCTTCTTGTTTTTATCTCAGTATCTTTTTGTCCTTCTGTCTCTCTGTGTGTGTGTGTGTCTCTCTCTGAATCTCTGTCTCTCTGTCTCTGTCTCTGTCTGTGTGTGCTGTGTGTGTGTGTATTTGTTTGCACATGTGCGTGTGTGTGTGTATATATATATATATATATATATATATATATATATATATTTGTATATAACCTAGGATTCAGCATGGTCATTGGTGTCAGGTAAGCACAAAAATGTCCTAAAGACATCCTTTAGATTTCTCACACAAACATCTATCAACGCAGAACAGTGCTTATTCCCTAAAATCTTGCACCCTTTAGATGTCAATAACAAAGAAAGCAGAATCACATTATCTTCCAAGTCACACAAAATCTCCCCCACCTGCCGCATCTCTGTTCTCTCTTTTCTAGATTAAAGGATGCCATTCCCTTAGAGCCTCCTTGTCTAGCTGTGTGATCCTATTCCGCATCCATTTCTGAGCCCCTCTGCCATCCCCTACTCTCCAGCGTGAATGACATTCACTCGATGCCTGGAGTACAGCAAGAGTGTCTTTTTAAGGATCAGCTTTCTCTTTTCAAAGCATATGACAGAAAACAACAAATAGCTCAGCAAATTTGATAACTGGAAGCTTTATTGGGAAAGCATTACAGAACCGGAAAGAGTCAAAGGGACGTGGGCAGTGACTGAGATTTTTCCTTATCATAAGTAATTTTGCTAATAACTCCAGCCTTCTTTCTTTCTAGCTCTTACGGTTTTAAGATGCTTTCCCCTTCAACTCATGTACATATTTTGTGTAAAGAGCTCTGATTGGCTGAACTTGATTCCCATATTCATGCTTGAACCAATAGCTCTAAGGATCAGTCCAGGACTGAATTAAATGAGTCTTCCCTTGTGTAGAGCCTGGAAGGGAACGTTAAAAGTAACGAGGAGAACTAGTTATTATGAGTTTGGCACAATGCTGGAAGCTACATTTTTCATCTTCAGAACAAGGTCATGGTGGCATTGTTCATCTTCATAGTGCTGTGTGGAAGACCCGAGCCACGCGGTAAATCTTAGCTCCCCTGAAGTTCCCACTTGCTAACTGGTTATCTGATTATTCTCTGTGTTGTGCTGGCCAGGCTTGCTTTGAGTCACTATTGAATTACATCCTATTTTGTCGAGCAGGTTTTGTCCAGCCCACCACATATTCTTCTAAAGAGCTGAAAAGAGAAGAGCAAATCCCCCCAAAGTTCCTCCCGGATAAGAATTGGATGTTCGTGTGACATTCTGAAATTCTGTGCATTTGTGCTAAATCCGCTATTACAGCCATCACATGCTTGTCTAAATTGAAGAAACCTGCCTGCCATTTTTCACAAGGACATTTGTGGGCCGAGAACTCAGTTAGCACTCCGTTTGCTTATCACATCACTTGATTTACTGGGGGTGGAGGGAGTAAGGTGGGAGGTTTGACAGGCAGTAACAGCTCAGCCAGTACCACTCAAATACCACGGCAGAGGGATAAACCTGTTAGCCAAACAGACTTTCTAAATACCACCACAAAGCAGGAAATAAAGCATGCAGACAGGAATGAGGCTCCTGTCCAAGCAATACAGAACCTCTATCACACTACAGCAAACTCAAAACACACTCTCTCTCACACACACACACATGTATATAACCTTCCCTTTATAACTGGTAACCAGAGAGCTGATGGTGTAAGCTTAGCCATCACACCAACTCAGGTGATGACAACTCGTTTTTTATAGAGTAAGTTAGAGAAACCCAACAGAGGCAGACCAAAGTCAGAGACAAACTCATAAAGAAGGTGGGGACACATGATTTAATCCTTGCTGTTGGTACACACTGGCTAAAAAAGCACAGAGAGAGTAATTTGTGATTGGTGTGTGTGTGTGTGTGTGTGTGTGTGTGTGTGTGTGCAAAGAGTACAGGCCAGAGTATGAAATGATGATCATTTGAAAGAATAGGGAAAGCAGTGTTTTCTGTAAAGTTGTGTCTTTCTAACCTGGCCTCCTTTTTCTGGTGAGAGAAGGGGTTAGACTCTCCGGAAAAGGCCCCAGTGAAGCACTCCTAGCTTCTCTGTCAACAAGGCTACTAGAGTGAGCGAGAGCAAGGTTTTCAATCCCTGCTACAAAAATAACCACCCGCCACACCATCCGTCATCGGGTCACATGGCAGCTCAGGACAGTGGAAAGAATACTGAACTTGGGAGCAAAGATCTAGTCAAATCCTTGTTTTGTTTCCTGTTGGCTGTACAATCTTTTTTTAAAAAAATATTTATTTTTTATTTATTACAATTTATTCACTTTGTATCCCAGCAGTAACCCCCTCCTTCATCCCCTCCCAATCCCACCCTTCCTCCCTCTTCTCCTCCCATGCCCCTTTCCTAGTCCACTGATAGGGGATGTCCTCCTCCCCTACCATCTGACCCTATCCTATCAGGTCTCATCAGGATTGGCTGATTGTCTTCCTCTGTGACCTGGTAAGGCTGCTCCCCCACAAGGGAGAGTTGGTCAAAAAGCCAGCCACTGAGTTCACATCAGAGACAGCCCCTGAATCCCCTTACTAAGGATCCCACTTGGACACTGAGCTGCCATGGGTTACATCTATGCAGGAGTTCTAGGTTATCTTCATGAATGTTCCTTGGTTTCTGGGCCCAGATTTTTTGATTCTGTTGCTCTCCTTGTGGAGCTCCTGTCCCATCCAGGTCTTTCTGTCTCCCCCTTCTTTCATAAGATTCCCTACACTCTGCCCAAAGTTTGGCTATGAACCTCAGCATCTGCTTTGATACCCTGCTAAATAGTCTTTTGGAGGCCCTCTGTGGTAGGATCCTGTCCTACTCCCTGTTTTCTCCCTCTTCCTATGTCCATCCCATTTGCCTTTCTGAATGAGGATTGAGCATCTTACCCAGGGTCCTTCTTATTTCTTAGCTTCTTTAGGTGTACAGATTTTAGTATGTTTATCCTATATTATACATCTAATATCCACTTATAAGTCTTTCTGTATAATCTTAAATGTGAGGAACTTTACATCCTTCAAAATGGGGCCTTTAGAACTTTGTTGACGGCTGACTGAGAGAACTTGCAGAAAAGCATGGGGAATCATTTTAAAATGCCAAATGCTTTGCAAGCATGGGTAGGTTTTGTTGTTATTTATAACATTCCCCTCTCTCAGGTTTCTGATAAGAAGAACCTATCGATAATAACTCTAACCAAAAGTTCTAAGGCCTCTTACTTTTGTGTAGATTGTTTTATATACATGGTATCTAAAGTGTTTTAGAAGCTCATAGGAGAACATTGTAGAATTTGAGGATGGACACATCCCTCAGAAAGGGTAAAGCGAGGAAAGGGTTACTTCTACCGCACTGAACAAAGACTCACATTCCCAGTGCCCACCAGGGTTTATTCAGTAACATCTGCAGATATTTCTTATCATCTATTGAAGGGCTTATTAATGGAATTTAAAACAGCTAGAGGTGGGATTAGACACCCTGCAGTGAGTGTGGCAGAGCTCCCCACAACTAACTATTACCCAGTGCAAAATGTCAGTAGTTCTGAGGTTGAGAAACTGCTCTGTAGACATGATTTTCCTTGCTGAGTTTCCCAACAGGTCTGATCTATGGCAAGTTTCTGAAAGAAGGGGCTATAACCACATCCCTCTTGTACTCTTTAGTTTCCTACCATTGCTATATAATGCCTAGCTGTTAAGAAAGTGGTGTTCTAGACCATGCATTATAATTTGCTTGCATATTTCTAGCCATTATCTATGCTTACAGTTTTGTTATTTAGCTCTCTGTTGCTAGGACCAAATTACCCAAGCAAGGCATCCCAAAGGATTGAGGGATTTATGATGGCTCTCAGTTTTAGGTGGTTCAGTGTATTGTAGCAGGACTCCTTCGATAATGGTGATTGGAGCATGTGGTGGAGGAGAACTGTTGATTTCCTGGTGAACCAGGAAGCAAAGAAAGGGAACTCTCATGCTTTGCTTTCCCCCTTTCCCTTTTGTTCCTGTAGGCTAACAGTCCACCAGATGATGTCAGCTCTATTTGTGGCAGGAGGATCTAACCAATTAAGTTAATCTCTGGAAATCATCCTACATACTCAATAGTATGATCCTAGTTTCAGTCAGTTTGAAAATGAAGATTAACTATCACAAATCCACCCAAACATAATTTTGAAATATGTATTCTACCCCTGGCTTTTGAAAGGGCTTATATCTATTTCATAATGTAAAATGCACTTATATCTATTTCATAATGTAAAATCCTGACAAGTCTCCAATGTCTTAATAATTCCAATATTGTTCAAATGTCTAAGTCCACAGAAAATCAAGGTAACTCTTTGATACGGATCCCTGTCAACCAAAAATCAAGTTGTGTGCTTCCAAGGTACAATGATACAGAGTAATATCACCATTTCAACAGAGAAAAACAGAATAGCCAGAAATGATTTAACCAAAACAAGAGAGACACACAAAAGTTCAAACGTTAAATCCTCTAGCTCCATTCTTGGAATTAAGGGCAGATGGGCTCAACAAACATGGAGAGACACAGTATGGTGAACTTACCACTCATGGTATCTTTCCTGGGATGATTCCATCTGATGCCTGAAGTTTTCCTCAGCTGGCACTCTATGTCCCTGGCACATCCAATATCTGAGGTTCATATTGCAGTTTAGGCTTCACCCTCATAGCTTCATGCACCCCTCTTTTAAGAGCTCCCTGCAGCAAACCAAACCATGCTACACATTCTCTCTTCTCCAAGACTGTCCTTAAAAGTATTAAAGAAAGCCGTCATGACCCTGTAGCTCTTCTATCTTGAATTCCTTTAAAACCAGAACAGTGCTAGTAATATAAGAGTTGACACTAGCTTGGGCAATAGAGGGACCCCTTTGGATCATAGCTGCAGCAGCTTCAGAGAAATATTTCCATAGTGAGGGCAGGATGCTTTGTTGGTTTTCTCTTTTTTTAGGGAAAGGTTTTCAGATGAATTTATGGTTTTATATTTTGGAACTTACAGTGAAGAGTATAGCCAATTCCACATGGGTTGGGTGTCAGGTGCTTAACTTCTCTTTAATGGTGCTAATCTCAGTGACAATTACATTTTCCTTTTCTATTATTTTCACCTTGTTCGCTACCCTGGCCAGTTTCAAATCCATCTATTCTGCTTTTTGCTTCTGGTTCTTACTTTACACTGGACCAAATGTAATTAGCAGCAAGTGTTTTTTGTCTTGAAATATTTTATTAGTTTTCTATCTTTAAACTCAACATCTCACAAAATTTCAGAACACACACTTAAGGTAGGCAAATTCCTGTGTGGAACATGAATGGGTTGAGTTTAACTCCCAATGGCATGCCTACGCCCATCTGAAACATCATAAACAGGTCCTTACTGTCTGTGTTCAGCATTCTGATCTTCTGAGCATTCACTTAGAATCACCCAGCAAGGTCTGTATGGAACAGTCTGGGGCTTCCTCAGTTTACACGATGAAATTCCATCAAATTCTTCCCACAAACCAATTCCAAAGGCCGAAGAATCTTACAATCAAAGTTAGTTAGAGCAATATCCCTACTCTCAAGTTAGTTTTCTCATGTTATTTATGTTTTTATAGCTACAACCAAAATCCATGATGTTGAAAAAGTGAAGGTGGAACTGATTTATTTGGGTTCATAGTTTCAGAAGGCTTAGTTCAACATAGCAAGGCAGTTTATAGTGTGATGGTGAGAAAGCTGTTTGGTTCTTGGCTAAATAGAAAACAGAGAAGGGAAATTATTTTTCTGGGCTACCAAATCATGGAATGGTGCCATCTACATTCAAGACAATCATTATCCCATCTTCAATCCTTTCTGCAGAGGCCCTTACAGACGTTTCTACAAATGTGACTCTATCACTTAAGTGACCTCAAATCCTAACAGGTTGAAAATGAAGGTTAATCATCCTAAAAATATCACAGATAGCAACAAAGAAATGACTTTAGGCTTGGAGAGATGGCTCAGTGGTTAAGAAGCTCTTCCTGCTTCTGCAGAGGAGACCTCAGTTTCATTCCCAGCACCCACATCAAAAGCATCAGGTGGGTTACAGCTGCCTACAACTCTAGTTCTGGGTGATTTGAAACCCTCTTCTGGCCTCTGTGAGTCCCTCCATGATGTTATGTACAAATATACACAGAGAACAAACAAAACAAAACAAAACAAAACAAAAAACAGTAAGTCCTGGTTTTAAAAATAAAATTACTTTTATATTCTTATGACTTTTCCATAGTTTCAAGTAAATTTTTATAATCCATATGCCTTTTAATATAGAAAGTTTGAAGGTCATTATGAGCTCTGCCTATTTTTTGTTACTATTAAATACTATTAAAATATATTTTCTTGAACCAATAAAAACCTTATATAGAAATGTGATGCCTATAGAAAGGACCACAGATCCCTTCAGATAAACTTTATCTCTGAAAATATGTCACCATCTTTAAATTAGTAGTAATTAAAAATTTTTAATTTTAGTATTTGATAAAAACTTCAAAAAGTCAGTATTTTACTCTGACATGTTCTGTTTTTAAAATTCTAATTATTGGTAACATTTGTTGTGGCAATTTCTTCCTCTGCCACAACTCCACATACACATGACATATTTATATATATGAGTCTTACATGCTTCTTACTATATTCCCTGAAAGGAATCTGGCACATGTGTCATTGATGTTGCTAATTTGATCATGTCGTTCTTTCATGGAGTTTACCTAGGGGTTCTAGATCTATTTTGTGCTTCCATCAGCTCAGTCTCAAAGTCAGCCATTTCTAACACATTATAGTTCCTTTCAGTGGACAATAATATTTAGAAGTCATGGTCTCAGACATAGTATGATCATTGCCATTGGGGTGTCATTGGTTCTAGGTTCTAGCAGCATATCTAGTAGAAAATACACAATCTGTTTTTCTCAGTTTCATAATCGTGCTCCTTTCTCTGATAGTAGAAACCCGTGTTGTGTTGATTCTTTTTTTTTTTTTTTTGTCTACTTGACACAAACTTGAACATGTCTGGGAAGTAGGAATCTTAACTGAGAAAATGCCTGCATAAATTTGCCTGTATGCAAGTCTGTGCGACATTATTTTGATTAATGATTGGTGTGGGAGGGTTCAGATAGCTGTGGGTGATACCATCGCTGGACAAGTGGCCTGGGCTATATAAGAAAGCTTGCTGAGCCAGCTATGAAGAACACCATTGCTCCATGGCCTCTGCTTCAGTCCCTGCCTCCAGGTTTCTGTCTTGAGTTCCTGCCCAGACATCCTTTAGTTGTAGGCTGTTACCTGGAAGTGCATGATAAAATAAACCCTTTCCTTCTCAAGTTGCTTTTGCTCATAGTGTTTTATCACAGCAATAGAAACCCAAAATTAAGACAAATGTTCTCAATATATTTTCTTGTTCATTCAGCCCATGTGTCTTCCAGTCTCCAAAACTATCCTAGGTAATACTTTAGTAGACCTCCTTGCTTAGGAGATCTCCCTACTTGGCTATTTTTTTACTCATGGGCATAATCATATAAAATATACTAGGTCCTACTTTAAGGGAGAATATAAATTTTCTCTCACTGAGAAAAAGTAAATACAGGACTATGATAACAGTATGGGCATAGCCATTGTGCTAACCTGGGCCTCAAAGATAAACCCACTTCATGAAACCAGTATACTTTCACTGTACCAACACAGCTAGTCTTAAATATATATATTTAAAAACTTTGGACAGAGTGCAGGGACTATTATGGAAGAAGGGGGATATAGAAGGACCCAGAAGGGACAGGAGCCCCACAAAGAGACCAATGAAGTAAAAAAAAAAGCAGGGCCCAGGGAGGACTGAAGAGGCAGATGCATCAACCAAAGACCATACATAGAGAAGACATAGACCTTCTGCTCAGATATTGCCCATAGACGCTTAGTTTCCATTTGGGTTCCCTAGTAAGAGAAGAGACAGTCTTTGGCATAAACTCAGTTGCCTGCCCCTTGATTGCTTCTCTCTAATGGGGCGACCTAGCCAGTCCACAGAAGAATAGGATCCAGGCAGTCCTGATGGGACCTGATAGGTCAGGGTCAGATAGTAGAGGAAGAGGACTTCCCGTATCAGTGGACTAGGGGAGAGGGATAGGGGAGGAAGAGGGAGGGAGAGTAGGACGAGGAGGAGAAGAGGGAGGGGGATATGACTGGGTTACAAAGTGAATAAACTGTAAAATAATAATAGTAATAATAGAGAAAAAGAAAAACAGATGGAAAGACACAATAATTAAATATACTATTCAACCTTAAATCAAATTCTGGGAAATTTTTAAAATCTACTTATTTTTATGTGTGTGGATGTTTTGCCTGCATGTATATCTGTGTGCTAAGTACACGGGGTGCCCCAGAGGCCAGAAGAAGGAATCAGAACCCAAAGAACTGCAGTTACAGATGGTGAGCTGCCATGTAGCTTTTGGGGATCAAATCTGGGTCCTCTGCAAAGCAATAAGCACTCCTAACTGCTGAGCTGTTTTATCTCTCCAGTCCCCCCCCTTTTTTTTTTCATAAAAGATGTTACTGGCAGCTGGAAATGGTGGCACAAGCCTTTAATGCCAGCACTCAGGGAAGCAGAGGCAGGCGGATCTCTGTGAGTTTGAGGCCAGCCTAGTCTACAAAGCAAGTCCAGGACAGCAAAGGCTACATAGAGAAACCCTGTCTCTAAAAACAACAACAAACAACAACAAAACCACCACCAACAAAAAGATGTTATTGGCATACTTGATGAAAGTGGTGTGAGAGCTGTCACAGAGGTAAACATCCTTTCTTACACTGTGGTTGCATAAGCATACACCTTCCCCATCTGCAGAAACATAAGGTGGGCTCTTCAGGATAAAATGGAGGAAATACTTGCACTGTATTCTGAAAGGATTCAATAGCCCTGTGGATACCTACCTACAAACAAGAGACTCAATCAGCAGCTGATGGCATTGGGCAAATGAATGCACGGTTCAGTTCTCAATTTTTCATTTGTAAAATAGGTCTTAACAGTTCCTTACTTGGTGGTACTATGATAATCATTACTGAAAATGTGGATACAATACCGGACATGCTGAGGGTTGCTCTGTTGGTGTGCGCATTTTCCTCGAGTAGTCACAGATAAACGCTATCCTTGGTATAGCATTTATAGCATTATAAGTTATTCTAATAAAAAGTGTACAGTTTTGGACCTCTGTTTACACCAGTGGGTCATATCTTTACAGAATGCCCAGACTCATAATTGGTTGAGTTATGCATACATTATCCATTCTAAAGATGGAGGGGAATGAGGGTAGAAAGGCAAGAGTTTTTATTTGTACGGGAAGGAGTGGCTTCATTCCCAAAGAGCCATGACCTCAACACACACACACACACACACACACACACACACACACACACACACACACAAAACACACACACACACAATCAACTGGCAACCTTGATTTTTCTTTTTTTGTGTGTTTTTATTTTTTTATTAAATTTTTATTTTTTTTATATTAATTACAGTTTATTTACTTTGTACCCCAGCTGTAGGCCCCTCCCTCATTCCCTCCCAATCCCACCCTCCCTCCCTCAGCTTTGATTTTTCAAACAGTTCTCTCCCTCCTTTCTCTCATCCATGGCTTTTCCCTCGTCCGTCTTTTCCTCTAAGCAGTGCTGAAGGGAGATCTGAAAGATAGACTCACTTCCACAGACACACAAGGGAGAGGCATCAGAGAGGGAGAAGGTAAGTTGCCTGAGGTCAGTGGCCTGTTTACTGTGTAGTAGAGTGAGGCTGAAATCTTATTCACAGTGATGCCACAATGCTGTCAATGGCTGTGCTCTTCTTAAACTGGTGACCCTTATTTACAGGATTATTCTTTGTTTCCTTTAATGTGTGAGGGAAACTGTCAGTTTCCTGCCTGCTAAGTGCTTCTTTTGTGCTTTGGGCAGAATCCCTTATTCTTGAATTCATGGTTTCATCACATCCATTAAAATGAGCAAATGTTCTACTTAGTTATGTTGATTTTCTTCTTGATGGAGAATTAGTATCTTTCAGCATAATGTATTCAAAGACTGAAGGCATCCATTCTTAGTGGTATCCAGCAGCTTTATTTATACCTGCGATATAGATTCTATGCAATTATGCAGGCAAATTTAAGGATCTTTCTCCACTTCCACCTCTGTGAACATCATTCTCTCTGCCTGCACCAGCCCCTTTGACTCCACCCACCTCTCTAATATTAGAATGAATCTCTTATACAACTTTCCTGATATTTCTTTATTAGCGTAAGACATTTATCAGATGTTCAATGGTATTGAGGTGATAAAGATAAATGCCCTCTAAGTGTCGACTCTGATGAGAACATAGTCTAATTAGACTAATTATTTTCCCCTTGTCATCACAGTGAGCTTTGACTCTGTCCTGGAAATGTATATCTCTTAAAGTAATTTACTTCTTTCTTTCAGGAGGGAGACAGGTTTTAGCTTCTCAAAATATTACTAACTTCACTAGTTGCATTTGATAAGACAGTCTATATATTTTCCAATTATATATACATTTGTTTCTTTATTCTTGTGCACACTTAGCTGCTATTCATTGAGACGTCACAAAATGCCCATGTGTTAACATTTGAATTGAAAGCCTGAAGGACTAAGACTTCTCGCTCTATGATAACTTAGGTAAAGTGGAGACAATCTTAGCTCTATCATCTGCCCCCAGTGATCACTTAGAAATATTGGACAGGCCAGGTTGTCACCAATGAAGAGGTGTTTATAGAATGTAGTGTGCAGAGGCTAAGGAGGTTGCTAAAAATCCAGCAGTTCACAGGAAGCATCCCTCCTAGCCGACTCACCTTCCCCACTGCAAAGAGTTATCTAGCTTAAAACATCAATGATGCCGAGGGAGAGAAATCCCAGTGTAGATTCTGATAATTCTGAGTTAAACAGAGTCCCACATTTTAATCTCAGGAATCACCTCCATCTCTCTGCAAACTAATAGTGTGAAGCCAGAAATCCCCCTCACCTGCAAGCCCTGAAGCTTAGATTACTTTAGTTTCTCCTCACAACACCTCTGAGAGACAGAGGACATTCCTGTTTTACTGATGAGGCAACTCTGCCTGAAGAGGTTAAGTAACTGTCAGAAAGAGTGCGCACTTTCCTCTTTCATGAAGTATAGCAAAGAAGCTATTGAGTTTTTAGCAAGAGGCTTGCTCTATGCAGCTGGGTGTCAGCGCCAGCACTTTTTGGAGGAAATTCAAGTTCTCCCTCTATAGAGCTGTCAAGTCATGACTCGTCCTTAAAGGTGGGCCAAAAGTTCCCCTATAGTTTTTCAATTATGTGAGAACAACAGTTAAGGAGTTATCGATCTCCAGAGGACGTGCTGGCACAGGGAAGGCAGCATTAGCCAAGAAACAAGACAACTGTGGTCACTGGTAATTTCTTCCACTTCCATGAAGCTTTAAACAGATCTAGCTGCTTTTGAACTTCCTCTGGGTAACTGTCCCTATCAGGCTCCAGCCCTGCTTTCCCAGACACTTAGATAACTCACTTGCCCTTTGAATCCACACTTTCTTTCTATATTGCTTTGCATGTTTTTTTTTTTTTTTCTTACCACAACAATATTACTGATGCTTAGTTTAGACTCCCTGATGAGAACCATATTTGCGGGCAAATAATAAAATCTATCAACCAATGAACACACAGTCACAAAATGGTCACCTCTATTCCTCAAAGTCTTTCACTTTATTTCAAAATAATTTGCAAATAGTGCCTACAGTGTGAGCATGTATATGAAGCTGTTAAACACTGGAGCACAAAAGATACTCAGTGTTGTTGGAAGTTTGTGTCAGTTTATGTACTGATAGAACATCATAACCAAAGCAAATTGCACAAAGGAAGAGTGTGCTTGGCCTTACCGCTCTGCGTGAACAGGATTCCATCCTGTTGGAGTGGCATGGCAGGAAGTGGCAGGCATGGTGGCCAGAACAGAACTCTGAGAATTCACAGCTCAACTACACGAATGAGGCAGAGAAACGAAGAAAGCAAACTAAAAGTAAGATAAAGATACATATTCTCTAAGCCTACCTTCCTCTAGCAAGGCCACACCTCCTAAATCTCCCTAAATGATGCCTCCAACTGGAGGTCAAGTGTTTAATGCTCAGGCCATGGGGGGGGGACAATTCTCATTCAAACCACCACAGTTCCATGGAATAACATCAGGAAACCATGCGACATAGTGCTTGGCACACAGAAGCATGTACTCAGTAGGTATCAAAGATAGTCAGCATTCTACCCAGTGCATAGAAGAGTACCATGGAGGCCTTATTTATACAGCTTCACTGTATGATTGAAGGAGCCAAAATACATGGCAAGATGTTGACATATATATTTGTAGCTCTTAAAGAAGAGATGGGGTGTGTAAACATTGTTTATAGATACATCATCTGCTCCCAGAGATGGCTCTGGGAATATTTGAAAAGAAATTACATTTTTTTTTCAAGTCAAGTGAATGACTAGGTCGGCACCGTGAGAGTGAGTGAGACTAGAGCAGACTGCTCAGCTGTGGGTATAAATGTCACTTGATTTTGCTGGAGGTCTGTAAGCTGCTCTTTACCAGGCTTGGCTCCCATCAGGAAGGATTCTGGCAGACAAGGCGTGCAGTGCATCTTATGGAAGAAAAGCCTTGTAATGAGAAAACTTCTATCTACACCTGGTGCTTGAGGAAGCCCAGTAAACAAGTCCTCAGTGTCAAAATCCACAGTAAAAGCACTGGGACTGCATATGGTTTTAAGTATACAATCGTTTCTGATGTTTCCCAAGATCGTCAACGATTCAGAAAGTTGAAAATGAGATTCTGGGTCTGCCTATGGTAGCATCATTCCATGTCAAATAATACAAGCCTTACCATTTCAAGAATGATGTGAATGATCAAGTTCTTCCTTCCCACCGAAGGGTCTCTGTGCCCTGTGAGAAGGAGATAGAAAATCACAGCCTAACCTAAGTTACAAAATAGATGTTAAAGTCAAATAATGTACTATTAGTAAAAATTTGAGTACTCTTAAGTTTATAATGTTACTCTTGAAGCATTTCCACAGGTTTAGACCTGTATGAACAGTCTTGGATCAACATGATAGGCCCAGTGTACCCTTAAGCAATATCTTCCTTCCTAAACTTAGCTTTCTTTCAGTATGGAGTGAACATCCTTTTTTTGGGGGGGGGCAGTAGGGAGTATCACAGTTTCCCTTACCAGAAGACTAGATTCCTTTCTCTTTCATCTAATACCTTCCACATTTGTTTCTCTCCTGCTCCTTTGTCAACTTATGGTACACAACCTGCAAAGAGTTTCCATTGGCAATTTGTTGACTAAATTAATATATTTATTGGTGAAATTCCTTATTGTTTCGAACAAATACCTATCACTCAGCGAGTGTCTACTCATCCTCCAAGATAAACTAGAATGCTAAATCTACTCTGGATCAGTTAGCAGACATACTGTGATTTCCGACTAACTTCTGTTCGTCTCTGATAAGGTCTAATAAAGAGTGCAGAGAAGCCACCAAACTTCCATGGGTGATAAGAAGGTTTCTATTTATATATGAAAGACAGCATCGCCAAAGGCCTTTGGAGAAGTCCAAAACAGCTGTCGATACCTCTCAATGACAGGGAGGAGAGGGATAGACTGGCAAAAGTCCAGGGCTTTCTCATCTGGGAGCAGAGAGTCAAGCAGGAACAAGGAAAAAAAAAACTGTGTGAGTTATAAAGAAACAAACAAACTTGTAGTTAAGGGTTGGGGAACGGACATATTATGGACTGGAATAGCTTGGAAGTTTAGGGAAGAGTTGGGGTTGCTGATCAAAAGAGTCCTGTGGCTTCCGCATGCACCATAGGTACATGTCAACAGAGACCAAAGGAACCTGGAGGTTAGCGAGAGCTCTGGTAGCAGTCAATAGGGAAGGGAACTACGTGGACTACAGATACTCATTTCACAGGTTCCTGAGAAATGGTGAGAGTAAGCTTTGATCTGCCTGCCAGTTATCCTGTCACATACACTGCCTTTTGGAGTTTGGGACCCAAAAGACAGGCTCTTGCTTGCATAACGTCCACATGGTATAGCATGCAACATATAAAAATTACACAGAGACTAAAGGTATGAGTAAACATACCAATCTGTAATTCCACCTGGAGACTGGGCATCAATAATTTGTCCTCAAAGCACATTTCTAGGAGAGCACAACTGAGACCTTTAGCCTGAATGTGCACACCTGTTTTCATTTTCTGTTGTTATGATGAAATGCCTGAAACTGGACTACTTTTAAGGGGAAAAGTCTTAGATATTTCTTGAGGTTCAAGAACATGGTATTGATCCTAGTAAAAGCATGTGGAAGATGCTATCACAATTGTGGGAAATCGTATGGTGAGACAGGAAGCTGGAATATGACTGGATCCCATGACAGTATTCCCAGTGACCTAACCACCTCTGACTAGACCATGTCTTTTGAAAGTCTTACCTTCCCCAAATATTGTGGCATTGAGGACCATGCTCCAGACATGTGAATTCTTAGGCAACACATTCAAATAGTATGAAAATCATGCCCTAAGTTAGATTTGCAGCACAAGGAGCCATACAAGCAGGGAGAATAGTGAGTGAGACTGGAGCCTGTCTTCTCCTTCAGTTGCTGCTTTGGTGGTTGCTTTCTGCATGACACATTATACAAGCTGCCGTATAATTTTCAGTCCTGTTAGTCTGTAACTCTAGAGTGCAAGAAATGTCACATTCTTTTATTTCTCTAACTCAATTTTATTCCTCTCTTGGTCTTGTATCACCTGGATGGTGATAAATTCAACGTCAGTTCTTATTGGGATTCCCTATCCTTCTCTGTAGACTCTAAAATAACCTCGGGTTCATAAGGTGTTGAGAACAGGAGGAAGCCTGGATCATTTGTGTGGTCTGCCCTTTGTTTTTGCTAATGTTCCTTGTTTCTAACTACTGTTGAGCCTGGCTTGTGCTCACTCTTCTACTTTGTGGCTAGCACTGTTGTCCATGCAGTTGTATGAGGTACTGGCTGCTTTCCTCATTTGTAGTCAGCCTTTGCAAGCACCCTGACTTGGCTAAGGTAAGGAAATGGATACCCTCCTCTCCATTCTTACTGTAAGATTCTGCAGCAGTTTGGCTGGCCCAAAGGCTTCCTCCCTTCCTGTCACAGCTGTTTTCCCCATGTCCTTCTAACTCACCCAAAACCACTCAACACAATCCCATTTCCACTGGGTGCTAGAAACCCACTGTTGGCTTCTAATTTTCCAGAGTATGGTGGCAGAAAATGTCCAATACCTGTTATGATTTTATTTCACAACAGGCCTATGTGTACAGGTGTGCCTGCAGCTATGGGCAGAGCAGGTAGCAGCTAGGAACGGTCAGGTGGAAAACCAGAGAAGGAATTGCTCCCGAGGCATCTCCCTGGATCCTCTGTCTCTCCAAGTCTTCGTCTGTCTTCCAGTTTCCCATTCTCCAGTGATTCTCTTTCTCGCTTTGCAAGTATGCGGGTGTGAGTTTTCTTAGTCTCTTGTGACAAACCAGACCTGAATTCTATTTCCTCTTCTCTAAAGGGCTTATTGAAAAGAATAAATCATTTCTGGTCTGCATGTTACCTTTGAGTTTTCTTTTAAAATCCCATGTGTAATTTTGCAGGCTTCACCTGCACAAAGGAGCTGCGGGCATTTCTTATTTGGCAGCCCACTCGCAGTTCCTTCTGTACTGGGATACAGCAAATAATTTAATTTTATCTCCTTCTATACATTGCTTTTAAGCTTCCTGCCAAAGGTGCATGTTGCTTTCTTTAGGTGGATTTTGTAGGGCTTAGCAGATCTGTTCATTTTTCTTTTCATTGACCTTGGAGAGTAAGAGGTACAGACTTATTTTTTAATGCTTGGTACTTAGATAATGAGGCTGTGACTACATCTAGGAGGCCTTACTCTTCTAATTTTATCCTTCATGAAGATGATGAATGATACTAATGGGAGGTTTTGCTTTAGATATACTTTTCTTATTCAACAAACTTCCATATTGTGAGGATGATGTCTGTTTTATAGTATTCCTGCCAGTTTAAGCATTTAATACAACATTTTTTCCTTAGGAACAGCATCGGAGAAAAATATCCTTTAGCAAAAGAAATTCTGTTGGACATAGCACATGCTGGTAATTGTAGTATATGGGAGGTGAAGGGAAGAAGAGCAGGAGTTCAAAGTCAACCTCAGGTACATAGTGGATATGATGCTAGTCTGGGCTATATGAGACATTGCGTCAAAATTAAACAAACAAATAAAAATAAAGGGGAAAATGTATTAGAGGGTTCAGATGAAGCCTCTTGACTACTGGATGTGATAAACTGGCTTGCCTCTATTTTAGGCTTAAAAGCCATCTTAAGAGCAAAAACTAGGCTCATTTCTTTTTTATGATTAAGCCTCTGTGTCTCAAGCATGGGGCTATGCCCCACCTGTAATCATAATGACAGATGATTCTGTACTGCCTGTTCCAGGAAAAGGCAACCATGCCTCTGTTTCAAAAGTTGTTTGTAACCATCTTACAAACCCTACCTTTGTGTCAAAAGATTGTTGTTCTGACTACCTTGTTACCACCACTTTGCAGTCATGTCTTTGTTTCAGGAGGTCATTAGGACTAACTCATGTTCTGCTCCTATCACCCCACCTATACTGCCTGACAAATCTTCCATTTGGAAACCTACTACTCCTGAGCTATAAAAACCTTGTTTTACTCACATCCTTCCAGGGATGACCTCTTGGATCCTCTTGCATTAGAGGGAGGGAGCTTGCTTTAACTAATTGCTTGCTTTAATTAATTTGCCCATGATGATTTGGGTCAGTGGTCTCTCTCCTCCCATCTTTGGGATTAACAGGTGCTTCCTTCTCAGACACTCAGTTCTATTTCAAAATGCATGAGGGGGAATCCAGGCTGAAATTATAGTCAAACATGAAATCCTTATTAAGGACCAAGGATTCAGGGTTGCCAAGGTTAGTTGCTTTGGTGCTGGGAGGATGCTCACTACGCCAGTAATGACATCTCACCTAATGAAGCTGTCAATGAGAGGCCGGAACCTCTGCATGCAGGCTGAATAATCAGAAAAGCATGGGACACAGACAATGATTTCTCTGTGTCATTCACAGTTTTATTTTTATTTTTTTCCTGGTATCGGCCACCCATGAGCAGCTTTCTGTGTACTATGTCAGAAACGACCTTATTAGAATGCTGGGCCATTTTTGAAAGGAAATTACATTTGATAAACGCATGTGCAGTGCCGGACACTGTGATAGACACTTCATATGCAATAATTCTTTGCCATGAATTAATATTGCTAAGTGCTTAGAATAGGGATGGGCATATCATAAGCACTCAGAAAACAGATTTATTATTGTTGCTTTTGATATTTTTACAAGCATGCTGAAAAATCAGATTTATCATCTCTCTTCTGCTGATAAAGGTTAAAACCTTGCTACACTCAAAACAAAGCTGGAAACAAGTCAAAAGGAAATCCAAGCCACTCACATGATTCCAAATGAACAAAGCTTGCATAGTCTGAGCCATAAATCAGTCATGTTATATTCTGTTTAGTTCAGGATGTAAACCTGATGTCCATGAACTTAAGCTGACGTGGATAAATGGTTGTACAAGTAAATAAATGTGAGAGAGAACGCAGGTCTTCTCGACAGTAGAATTCTGAGTTTAGGAGGCAGTCTCTCCCATGGGGAGTGTGGCTAAGTCTTTCTCTGTTACTCAGTTTTGCATTGCTACAGTAAAATAGACAAGGCAAGCAAGCTAACACAAAGAAAGAGTCCCCATGTCTCTTAGTTTGGAAGGTTCATGCCTAAAACTGGGTGGGCCCTGTTGTTTTGGGTCTATAAGGAGGGTCATGAATGGTTATGGCAGATGTACACGCTAGAGGGAATGAACAGTTGTATCGCAAGTGAGGAAGTAGACAGAGAGGAGTGGGTATTCCTACATCTCTTATTGAATGTGAATTCCCAATGATATAAATACTGGAGTTTATAGTACTGCCCAGAAGTACCACCCTGGGAATTAATTTTCTGTGGACTTTTGGGGAACAGGACTCATTTTCAAGACACAAGCTTTTCCTTCCGTCCACCTTGACATGTAAACTGTATTAAAGGATTGCTTCCGAAAGGGTAAGGTGTGGAAAATGGAAAAGAATTTTATAGCACAAAAATCCTGGCAAACACTCTGTTTTGGCCAGGCAATCAAAGTTTTAGCATCGTTTTAAAAAGGCTATGTTGACAGTGTGCCAGAGTGGTGTGAGGACAATGATAATTGACTGTCGTGGTCCCCTGTGCTAAGCCCTATGATTCTGGTGTAATCACGGGGAAAACAGCAAAACAAGCTCAAATTAAGAGGCATTCTGTAAAAATGCCTGATGAGTACTCTTCAGAACTGTTAATGTCATCTAAATCAAGGAAAGTGGGGGAGGAGTTAATAGGTTGGGCAGAGAGGAATTTCAGGGCAATGAAACTATCTCGTACCATATTACATAATTTGGTGAGTGTGTACTATCAAGCACTGTCTGAACTCATAACAGTTATACCAACAGAAACCCTAATATAAACTATCGGCTTTGAGTGACGATGCTACGTTAATGCAGGCTCATCATTTGTAACAGATGTACTGCTTTGGCTGGGGATGCTGGCTATTGGAAAGGTTGTCCCAGGTGAGAATGGGGATGGAGCAGAAATCCCCATGCCTTCCTCTCTGAGGACAATATGTTTTCTTAAATGTAAAATTCTCCTGAAAACAAACTTGAAAACTACCAGTATTCAAACCTAAATGTCTGTGTCAATAGCCTAATTTTCTTCATACAGTTTAGACAGTTTGTTTGTAGAAATTCAGGTTTTAAAATGTATTTAGGATCTAGCAAGATGGTTCTGTAGGCAAAAGTGCTTGCTGCAAAGCCTGAGGATCTGTGTGGCAGAGGAGAATGAACTTGCCCATGTTAACCTCTGATCTCCACATTTGTCCTGTGGCATGTGTGGCACAGGCACACACACAAACAATAAACAAACACATGTAATAAACTATGTAAAATGTAGTTAGGTGTTAAGTTACATTAGCAAAAGAACAAAAACATGTTCTCATACGAACAAAACAAACATGTCAAGTATTTTATTCAATTCATTCAACTAATGAGGAAAACAACACTGTACAACTAAGAATATTTACAAATCTTAAAAATAAGACTAGTGAGTTAGAGACATATTTTACAGGGCTGCAAATGAAACCAGAACTGCTGGGTTTCCCATTTATATAAAAATTATTTGCATCTCTATCTTAAGAAAAAAAATACCTTCAAGAATCTGTGATCCTCTTAGATGTAAAATAGAACAATTAAAAGAAAGTCAGACTCGGCCTTGCATAGAACAAAGCACGCTTTTGTTTATTTTAAAGTTTAAGTATTTGTGTTCTGAGTCTTTCTCCTACCTTTGCTGATTATAAATAGTCATCAACAGTTATTTACAACCACACCAGCCACAGGCAAATGCCTTTGAGTTTAGTCTGATAATCCACAGAAGTACACTGGAAGGCAGGGGTTTGGCCATACAGAACCTTTGGGTTTTGTTTTCAAGTCCAGAGATATGCAGCTTTGAGATCTACAAATGCCTGTAAGCTAGTTCTCACAAGAAATTAGCACAGTGACTGTTATATGAGACTTTTTAAAAATAAAGATTTATTTTCATTTGTGCATAGGTGTCTCTTTGTGCATATGTGAATGCCTGTAGGGTACCAGAGAGGGGATCAGATCTCTTGGAAGTGGAGTAATAGGTGGTTGTGAGCTGTCTGAGTGGGTGCTCGTCACCAAGCTTGACCCTCCACTACAGCAGCAAGTCTTCTTCACCAGGAAGCCACCTCTCCAGTCTTTCACACCAGGCATTTTAAAGGCCCTCAGTATTTGGCTTACTGTGAAGAGGCTAAAAACCTCAAGTTGAGCTATAACATCCTATTTGAACTGTAGTTACAAGTACAGCTGAATTTTTCCTTTAAAAAAATCCTCATGCAATTGGACACAGTGGCACACTCCTGTAATCCTAGCACCCAGAGAGGCAGAGGCTAGTGGATCTCTGTGAGTTTAAGGCTAGCCTGGTCTACGAAGCAAGTCCAGGACAGTCAAGGCTATTCAGAGAAACCCTGTACTGAAAACAACAATAACAAAATCACATGCATGTACATAGTGTATGTGTGTATGTGTATACGTGTGTGTGTTTGGGTGTTTGGATTGGAATGGTACCTACCATGATGCCAGTGTGGAGGTCAGAAGATAGCATTGGATGTTGTTTCTTCCATTCAACTTTGTTCAAGGCAGAATGAGTGTCTTGCTCTCTGCTGCACACAGTAGGCTAACTGGCCCACAGACTTATAGCGGTGTACCTCTCTCGGGGATGGCAAATGTGTGGCACTATATCCACACGTTCACACGGGTCCTGGGTTTCTGAGCTCAAGTCCTCATGGTTGCTAACAAGTGCTTTTCCCTGGAGCCATGTCCCCGGAGCCATCTCCCTGGAGCACTTTGATATTCTTCTTTCTGAGGTTTTCTATATCTGCTGACTCCTGATTTGCCCAGGGATGGATGACCTTCCTCCCAGCCTCTAGGACTCACAGCAAGTCCTGAATCATTGTTCTTGGATGGACTTCAGGCACTTAGCCAACCACGGAGAACCTCTCCTTACTCCTTAATATGGATGTTGTAGACCTCTTTTGGAGAGCAGCCTTCTCAACTGTGCCATTGTCGGTAAGGCCTTATACAGAGACTATTTGACCCATTTTATCCTGGTCCGCCAGAGGATGGATTTACGCTGAAGTAAGAAACTTAGCTGAAATCTTCGGTTCTTGAGTCTCCAGAGGCCAGTATGAGTCAGCTACCATTTAAAAATGTTTCATTTTAGTTCACAAAAAGGAGGGTGTGTTAAATTGAAGGTCAGAGATGATTCAAAACAGAAAAAGAGCTTCATCATAGAAATTAAACCTGAGGAGACTAAGTCCCACTGAGACTTCCACTGCCACTGTATTGTCATTTCGATTTCCCAAAAGCCCTTTCACAGTCCAGTAGCAGCTTCCTGCCTTCCAGCTCCAGGGGTCCCATTCACTAGGGCTGCCACCTGGGGCTGTGTCGTGAGTGCTCTCAGCTAATCAGACTCAGAGAGCTTTACAGGAGTGCTCTGAGTCCTTCCCGGCAAAGCTGGGAGGGAGACGGGTGAAGAAGAGACAAAGAAAAATCTCAAAACTCCAGTAAGTACATTGTAGGACACAGGTCAGGAAGCATAATGCGTTTCATGTTTCTGCTCGCGTGATAAAGAAATGGACAATGGAAACCATCGTTTTCCTTTAATGGCTTCGTGTTCTGTGGCTTGTAGAGAGCTACTGTAAGAAAGATCTGAGATGTAAGAAAATGAGATGCTTTTTTTTTTCTTTTTTCCACCTTGTCCTAGCCAAGTCAGCGTCGGACAGCCCTGGGGGGTCTGAAATGTAGTCTGCGGTTGTGGATGGTCACAGTCACAACATTTGCCTGCACTGAAAGGGTTCTCTTACTCCACCGTGCTTGGGAAAGCAACAGTGCAGGGTGGGCGGCTGAACGTGGGAGAGAAGCAATACAGAAAGCAATACAGAGAGGTCAGCGCTCACCTGCCGCGACAGCCATCTGCTGAACAACAAAAACAGAAAAGGAATCGTCCGAACAATACCGCTCACCCTAGACAAATCACACACCTGATGGGAGAAGGCTCTCTCTAGCTGGTTCCTCTGCTTCTATTGAATTTCTAGGAATTAAAACTCAAAGCAGATTTATTTCCCGAGTTATTTAATTACTCCCGGCACAAGGCACATTTGAATATTATCTCAGTTTCAAAGTGCTTGTGGAGAGAAGGAGCAAGGGTTCTTAATGGAAAAATCAATTGACCGGTGCTGTTTACCAGAGGAGAGGACAGTTGATGACACGTGGCACAGTGGCCACCCTCTACAGTGCTCCCTGAGGCTGGACTTTGGCAAACATTGTGGCTTCCTGTGCGAAAAAAATTCACTCAGGTGTGTTTGGGTTTGCTATCTCCCTTGTTCCATCTTTTCCTGATCTGTTTACTTTATCTGGCTTTACTGTATGGCAACCGGCTCAATCTGTTTTATCATGTAGGCTGCATTTTTAGCTTATGGTGCTCGTTCAGATACATGGCTGCCCAGAGCTTTTACAGAACCTCTCTGCAATCTGGATTTCATTTATTAGTAGCTTTGTAGCTTTGGGGCCTGATCTATATCACTGTTTACAAATACCATTGTATTTCCTTTCAGCCATGTGACTTTCTTTGTACCTTTTATCTTAATATGGTAAAAAAAAAAATCCTGCTAGATTCTAATGTCTAGATTCTAATGCTAGATTCTGTATTTAAACAAACAAAACCATGGGAAAAGAACCACATCACCGTTACTTACAGTATAACCGTAGTAGAAGTGCCATCTTTCTGTTTTGTGTCTCCCCAGATTTTCTCATAAAATTTGAACAAATATTATACAGCTATGCTTTTATGGAATATTGCTATACAAGTCAAGGCCTGCATACCCTTCTTTTCCCAAACACCAAGGAATTCTCAATAAACCAATGGACCAGTCTTTCCCAGGTGCCTTGTGCATGGTCAATGTCTAGACTAGCTTCTCTGCAACAATCCTCTTTATGCAGAGTCTCTATCCCCAGAAGCCATGGGACTTCCATCACCCTGGAAACCTCTCAGAAAATGGTTTTTACCTCTGTGTCTCAGAAAGAGAGATGATAAACCTTCTATTCCACTGCCAAGCCAGGGAGGCATTCAATCTCTCTGCTGGTTCTACTCTAATTAAGTGTGGATTTTATGTAAACCACAACCCAGGCTTTTTATGAATTCAGATTATACTGGCTCCATTATTCTTGTCAGACAGCAAAACTAGACCATGACAGATGAGTTTCTGAGCATTTGCTGATCACTCATCTACAAAACATAATAGTTTGATTCTTTCACTTAGGGCTATTTACACAAACAGAAGTTGATTAATTGAAGCACCAGAACTAGGTACATTCTCATTCTTTCTCTCAAGTCTTCTCTTGAAAGATATCTAGAAAATCCTTATTAACAATGCATGACCTAATGGGAGAAAAAGTGACTCACTTCTCATAGAGGATCATATGATTTCACTAGCCTCAGATACACACGTGTGCAAAGATTTCTTTAAATCTGTTTCATATTTGTTAAGCATAGGCCATAGGCCTACATATTATTATATAGTATAAAAATTAAACTATATGAAGTGTCTGTTTTTAAAAGTATCACAAAACACAGTGACAACAATAATTTTAGAAATGGCCAGCATGTTTTTTAAATGTGGAACATAGATAGATAACTCTTTCATTTGTTAATCTCACATTCTAAATGACAAGTCTGATTCATCAATCATTGTATGCCCACTTTTTCCAGCAAGGATATGGCAGAGAATTGACTAATTTTTTCATGGGCGAATTGCTAGTCAGTGAGAGATAAGTTTGGAGACTAAGCATGATTGGCCCTGAATCTTAGTCTTTTTATTACTTTGTTACTGTATACTGTGGTTAAATACAAGTAGACCATAAGCAGAGGATGCAATGAGTTAGGGATGGATAGGGAGACCAGTTATTAAATATGTTTGGATTTCTTGCTATTTTTAGAGATATCACCTGAGTCAACATCACTCTGTAGTAGTGTTTTTGTGGGGACCAACACAGGGCCCCATTGTTGAACCATTCGTTTCATCTGATGAGCAAATTATAGAATAGGAAAGTTTCTCCTTGAATGTCACAGTGTCAATTAGTCAAATACTGGATGCTCTCTTGATAAGACAAGGGAGGGACTTTATTTCTCTAGCTATCATCACTGGGCTATTATTGCTAGTATAAAAGACTAACAAAGTTGGCAAGGATTTTCCGGAGTCCCCATTGTTAGGCTAGGTTGCCTAGCAACCTCTGATGTCATCACTTGCCGCCTGCTAGGTGCAAGGCAGGCATGTTCTGGATATTAAGGCTGGGCTATCAATGTTCTCTCTCTCTCTCTCTCTCTCTCTCTCATTCCTTCTCACTCTCACACTTTCTCTCCTGGGGTGTCCCACCCATCCCCCTTTCTCTCTTCTCCTAAGCTCTCCCACTGTCTCTCTCTCTCTCTAATAAACCTCATTGTATCAGATCTGTTGCATGGTTTATAATTTATATATTATTTCACCCATGGCTCAGAAAACATTTTAAATTCTTAGGCCCTGCCCTTCAGAGTAGTCCTCTGAAGAATTTCACTCCTGGTCTGGTGGTCTTTTAGGCCTAGAATATGTTGTTCATAGCATGAGGGAATCTTAATGGAGGGCCATGAATCTTTTGCTTCTTCCTTATCTTTATTCTTTTTCAAGGCCAGGGGAGGTAGTCCCGAGAAACAAGACAGAAGCAAAGCAAAGCAAAGACAAAGCAAATAGAAATTTGTCTTACATAGGTTCAATGTATCTTCTTTCCTAGGAGGCTGCTGCTGGCTGTACTTTTGAGACTTGGTCCTGACATTATTTTCAGCCAGGAGACCTGCTAGCAAGAAAGCAAACTAGAGTCCAAAAACTGGAATCTGCATCTTAACAACCTTGTGGCTTGAGGTTCACCACTTTATCCTTTGAATCTAGTTTTCTCATCTCTCAAATGGGTTTCCTACCTTTTGTGGCCACCTTACGCTCATTGCCATCACTGCTTAAAGTAATATGTTGCTCAAGGCCAGATTCCATGGCAAGAAATTTTTTATGTAGAAAGGATTACTGTAGGATTACTTGGCTGAAATATATTTTTGAGTTTTTGACATCTCAGACTTCTAAGTTTCTCATATTTATGTATAAGTTCTATAAAATGCACATCACAGCATCTGCCCACACTGCTTGTCTTCTGGTTAAGATGTTGGGCCAAATTTTCATCCTCTGTAGCTCACTGGTATATTTAGCAATAAAATAAGTATGGCTTTATCAAGCTTTCAGGGACAAAGCAATGACACCGTTTAATTTAGCATTTAATTACAATATCCTGCTTCACTGACAAGTTGCTTGCCTCTGGCTAAGGGGACTGAATGGGAATGTATGTGATTGCCTTAAGTTTCAAACTTGATTTTCTTCTGAACTGCCCCAGTTGGCCTCAGTCTCTCCATTTGAATTCAAGGTGTGATTAAACAAACAAACAAACAAACAAAAACCAGATGGTGAAGTGATAATGCAGGTCTAGATTCTAGAAAAGTCAATTCTTGGGCCCTTTGCATGTCCAGCTTAAGTCTATATGAGGAATCCTCTACTAAGTGAAACCCTGGACGACTCAGCCATACACTGAGGAATTCCTATTTTTCCTATTGCTTAAAACATAATAGACATATTCTCTGATTCAGGGGTGGACAGCTTCAAAACTGATTCTTTTGACGCCCAAGTCAAATTTCAAAGGACCCACATCTTCTGGATAGTACTCAGAAAATGCAGTTCCCTGGGAGAACCTAATTCTTTGCTTTCTTCACCTTTAGGAAGTTGCTTGTACTCTTTGATTCAAGGCTCTTTCTCTGTCTTCCAAGAGTAACATGGCAAGCTCTTCCTCCTTCCTCACATCTGTTCTCACTCTGAATCTCCCATCTCCTTTTTTTCAGGATCACTGTGGTTACATGGGTCCTTTAGATAACCCTGAATTATCTACCTCAATATTTTTAACTTAATCATATTGACAAACTCGTTTTGGCTGATGAAGCTACAAATTCTCAGTTGTGGTGGGTTAGAAAACGATTATCTTTACCATACCATCTCGTGCGTCTTTTTCTCCGTTTTCATGTCAGACTACCTATCTTCCCTGCTGCACACCCTAAGCTTTCTGCTACTTTGTTCTTCCAGCATGCCAGTTTTTTTTTTTTTTCTTTTACTTCTACTGTGTTACCTTGGAAATCTGGTCCATTTGGCAGCTGCATAGTTCAATATTAATGCACATTTTATATACCATGAGTATCAACTCAGGGATATTCATCAAGAACTTCCTAGCTCATGAGAGTGGATATGGGAACTGAAGATGAGGATCTGTTATGAATGTACAACCTCTTCATCCAGTTTATCACTCTGTCCAGTCTCAAAGAGCATATCACCTCTGCTCCTGGGTAAGAATCATCTCGGTGTTTAAAAGCTTCAGCTGTGATCTCCACATTTCATCACTTTCTCCATCCTCTGGGGCGTTGACTTCACTTACGTGTCTGTCACATGGAGTCCTCCTTCATCTTTATCTCATCCTCTTCAAATTTAAAACCACAAAATACCTTTTCTGAAATTCCTCTTAAATTCATTGTTTGATCTAATATTTGGTCTTTGCCATATTTTTCATAAGCAACATTTTTTTTTCTCTGTTCTTTGGCTTTCTACCAGTTGGCTTACACAAAAAAATTTTCCATGTTTTTCAACATCTTTGCTAAATGTTGTTGTATGGACCACACATTCCATCTTGTGTGGGCCAGGCATTTCATCTTGTAATCTTTTCCTTTTTGTCTTTCAAAGCATTGCAATCTGTTGATTATTTTCCTATAATTAGTTCATTCTGTGGTTGCTTTCTGCTATGGTTTGAATTCATGCTGAAATTTAATTACCATTTTAATAGTGTCAAAAGATGGAATCTATGCAAAATATTTGATTTTGTGCCCTTGTAAATGGATTAAGGCTATTATTCCTTGGAAGTGGGTTAGTTGTAAAGCGAGGGAGTTGTTTGTCTTCCCTCTCTCTTTTGTCTTGTGTGCTCACTTGCCTTTCTGTCTTTCCATGATATGAGGTATAGCATGGACGACATTACCAAATGCCAGTACCAGGCTCTTGGATTTTCTAGAATCCTCAAACAAACAAATCTCTGTTTTAAAATACATTACCAAGTCTATGATATTCTCTTATAGTAGCACAAAAATCAATGAAGACAGCTTCCTCTTTTGTTTCTTTGCTTCTTCTCACTGCAAAAAAATTACACCATCATCTATGAATGCAGACATCATATTAATATTGATGACTCCCTAAACTACATTTTCAACCTTGGACCTATGCTTTTCATACCACCTGATGTCTGGGATTCCCCACATATAATGTGTACAAATGTCCTGAGACTTACTTCTTCAGTATAGCATTACTTGAATGCTTACCATGTATCAAGAGTCTTGTTTGAATGAAGTTTAAATATTAGGACATTTAGTGGGATTACATTATTGTAGCTGAATAAGGATTAATAGTGAAAGATGTGCTTTGGGGAACAACAAAGGTATAGAGGAAAGCTCTCACTCTGCCTGAGCAGAAAGTTAGATCAGAGATGGTAGTTAACCTAATAAGGGGGAGGATGGATGGTGGAGAAGCAGAAAAGGATGGCCTGTGCAAATAAGAGAGGATTTAGCAACACATGCAATTGAGTGCAGGAAGCATCTATTTTCTATTCTGTGGTTAGTTCTCTTTGCTTCCCTGTTGGGGGAAATCACCTGTTTCTCCCAGTGCTGGCCTGATACATGTGAGTCTGCATCTATGAATATACACTGAACAAAGAATAAGATGGATAAAGTTCAGGAGTCATCATTTCATAGAATGGTGATACTATCCTGGTCATAGATCGAGGGTTTTCTTTTAGGCTAAGTGTGTGTGTGTGGTTCTCTCTGGGATTCTCTGATAGGGGTGCAGTTGTCCTGCATCTGCTTGCTTCTGGATTCAGGTACTTATGACCCCATTTGCTTGCTTTTCACTTGTCTGTACCTATTGATATCCACAATATTTTCGCCTCTATTTTTGTGCTCCAAGAGACAGTGTGAGCACATGACTGACACTGTGTGTCTTTACCTACTGACATTTAACCCCAAAGGTCATCTAGGAATATCTGGTAAAAAAGTAATATTCCTCAAGAGAAGTTCTGGACCTTTGCATATGGAGAAAATGATAATTTTCAGAAGATTCCCTTTGCTCCCTTGCTGAAATCAGACCTCTTTTCCTTAGGGATCACTCAGATAGACCAAGGTTCTGTCTGTCCTTCCTAAGCTACAAAAGGCTTTAAAGTGTCAGTTTTTATGGTGTAATCTCAAGCCCAATGTTATTATAGTGGGTAGCACGCTTTGGGAGGTAACAAGGAGTGCGTAAGACCACAAAGTAAAACCTCCATGATAAGGTTAGTATCTTTATAAGGAAGGGCAGGTGAGCTAGCTAGCTCCCTTTCCATCATGTAAAGACACAAGCAAAATTTTGCTGTCTGTCAACTTGGAAAATAATGCTCATTAAAACTAATTATGTTGTTACCATAATCTTATACTCGTAGTCTCCAAAAGAATATGAGAAAAGAAAGTTTGCTATTTAAGCCACCCAGTCTATGGTAATTTGTTAGAGAAATCTGAGGAGACTTGCAGAGCTGCCATTTTGAAAAAGTACCTAAGTGAAATGCTTTTGGGGAAAAGCTAATGTTTGACCTTGACCTGGTGGACTGGGCAGGCATTCTCTTTTCAACTTTTCCTCAGAGTTCAAGTTCAAGGAGAGGAAACGTGTTAAGAGACAAGCTTCCTTTTCTTTCTAACTCTATTCATGCTCAAGTTGCCAAGAGTACTTAGGGACACCTGTGAGTGTGTGTGTGTACAAATGTAGGATGTATGTGCAGCTTGCAGGGCCTAATGCTGGTCATTGAGTTCTTTCTTCTCTTTTCCCAGTAGGCTGTTAACTACTTCAAATTAAGCTAGCCCTTCTTCATCTTAATGTCCCTATACAGTAATATCTGTGTAATAAGTGCTCAGTAAGTATTTCTGGGATAAATGAATGAATAATAAAGTAGAAGATTGAAACTCTTTTACTCACCTCTGGGGCATTGTGGGCCATCATTAGTTAATGCATACAAAGACTTCTATGAGCCTTAATTACCAACATTATTTTACCTGTCAACCTCTGATGGCTTGTTTTCGGCACATGATGTGACAGTTGTGCCTGGAACAGAATTCCCTGCTGTCCACTTCTGCTCTTGCACAGAGTCTGAGGAGGTGATGGAAAGCAGCTTGGGGGATGCCTTCCCTGGAGCAAATGTGAGGAGTGTTCCATGGTCAAAGCATCAAAACATGCGAGTGATCTAGAGCCTCCACCTCCGTGAGAACAGAAGAGGTATCGCTTCTTCTCATGAGGCCCTCCCATTTTCTACAAGAGCAGATGAGTTCCTGCTATTTGGGAATTTGTTGTAGAGGAAGTAAGTGCAGGTGTCATATGGCTTTTCCACCTTAGCAATGTGGCAGCTTTGCCATTTCTGCTCCACCAGCTGCCCATGTGAGAAACAACGGGAACCAACCTAGATGGCTACAACACCACTTTGGTGACTCACAGTTCCCTTGTCATTGAGGAGAATCTCCCCTTCCCCTGTTCCTTCAGAAATTTCTACGTAAAACATAGAATTAATTTTTGTTCTCCCTCTTTCAGTGGACTAGGGCAAGAGGATAGGGGGGAAGAAGGAGCGAGGGTGGGTCTGGGAGGAGTTGAGGGTAGAAGGTTTCAATCGGGATATATAATGAATAAGTCACGAAAAAAATAAAATTAAAGAAGATATGCCACCAAATTTTTTTTGTTCTCCAAATTTCTGATGGCAAATGATCCTGAGAAGAAATTGTGTGTGTACTTGTGTAGGTGTGTCTTGTATCTATGAGTGTATGTGTGTGGGTATGTATGTACAGATGTGTGTATATCTATGTGTACAGTACACACACATGTAAATGGTGGGTATGTAGGTCTCATTACTAAATGTGCTTGAGAGTTGGTAGTTTTCATTTTTGCTAAACTCTACCTATGACTCTTCTGAGGAAAAGATGTTGCAGTGTATAAATCTCTTAACATTCTGTCTTTCAGGTATATGTGTATACACACCGATGTAGATATGACACTGGTTAGAAATTCATTGGGGAATAATTAGTACTATTAATGTGGAAAAATTAATAGCAGCAGAGCATGCTACTCATTAGACAGTGATTGGAAAGGGCAGGAGATCCTGGGGAATTATTCATGGTATCCTGGGAGCCTTATAAAAGGCTCTTCGGGCAGTTGGACGGTTTCCTTGTGGAGCCATGCCCAGTTTCCTTTCCTTACCTCCTTTTCTGTAACTACATTGACTCTCCTCCAATTCTTTCCTTCTTGAACTCTCATTGTGATGCTTAGGCACTGGTAAGCTCCCATGGACACTCTGTAAGCACCTTCAGACAGCTGGTTCATGTGTGTTTGGAACAGTCTATTCTGTTAATTCTGGTCTTTGGCTGTCAAACAGACTCAAGGTCTGGGGCTCTGTAGGTGGACAGTTAATATGGTTTTCCAGGGTAGGAGAAATCTAACAAAGGATGTGTCCTTGCAAAATGGAACTTGCTGATGATTGGGTAGGGCCATCTAGGTCCTCATGTTCAAAGTGTGAGGAAGAGTGCAATCCCCAGTTTCATCAAATCCACAGGTGAACCAGAACTCATCATAGTCATGCTAGGGTGTGTGGATCTTCCCGACCTAGAAACATTAAAATCTGTCTTAATGTTAGGATAACAGCAAAATTGTATTTGATAATACAATCAAAATAATCTTTTCCCCAATGGACATGAGTTTAATTACTATCGGATCATGGGCAACTTACCAGAGTCTACATTCTGTAAAGAAATTAACTGCCAGTAAGGCCTCAGCTAGGGGGTGGAGCCTCATGTGACACTCCACCTTCCTGCAGGAATGCTGACAAGCTCCAATTGGTGTATTGTGGGTGACCACAGGTGCTATGTACTTGTAAGTCCAATGGCCACATCATGTCCAGAAGACAGCATTTCACTGCATTCTTCTTCATCCTCTGACTTTTATATTCCTTCCATCTATTTTTTTTTTAATGTTGCTAGGAAGTAAACCTAGGTCTTCAGGCATGGCCGACAAGGACTCTGCCGCTAAGCTATATTCTCCAATCAATCATGATCCCTCTTTATTACTGGAATTTCAGTGCAAAGGGACCAGCTCCTGGAACTTCAGCAAACCAGACTGGATTGCGTGACTCAGCATATCAATTAAAGAGATGGATAATGATGGAAAGCAAAGAAAGGAGATTTGGTGAATGTGGAAATGTACTAACTTGGAAGTATGGATAGGCAACAGGGTCTAGACATTAGACTCTACTTTCAGGTTTCTGAAGATGGAGTTTAAGGTTTAAACAGAGGAGAGATTGAGGCAAGAGGAGAGTATAACTAAAAAGTTTTGATCCAGTGCTGTCTGGCTGACCATTGTTTCAGGTCTGTGTCTATAATGCGGTTCAGAGGGGAAGAACATCTTATTTTCACAAGATGATCACTCCTAATCCAAGCTGCAGCCTTGTAATGACAGCATTTGCCTTTCTTTTGGTGGGCATGGTTGGTGGTTTGTCCTTCAAGCCTTGCTTTTGTTTGGGAATAGTTTTGGTTTCTTGCCATAAGGCTTTATTGATCAGTTTTGTCGCTAGAGGAATACAAGGTGACTTAGGTTTAAATGCCTTCATGGGTTCTGGAATAGGACGTTGTAACAGTTGACAATTAGATGCCTGAAGGAAACAGGTATAAAATGAAAGCAGAGAGGCTAGGCTCTTGAACTGCTTTTAGCTATCTTGTTGCTCCAAGTGACTCAGTGCCTCTAAATGCCTGCTGCAGTCTGGGCTACCTCCTTCCTGCAGGCCTATAACTTAAAACTGTTGACACTTAATAAATGATCCTGAAGTCTAGTATCCATCACAGAAAAGAAATAAGTTATAAGTTCTTGTTTAGGAAAAAAAAAAAAAACCACCAACAAGAAATGGCATGACAGAATGAATCAGGAATGCAAATGAATACAAATCGTGAGAAGGGTCTTTGTTCAGATATGAAATTCAGCTAACCCACCTCTGATATCATCATGTCATGTAAGACAGACCACCACATGCTTCCAGAATCCTGACAATTATTCCTTGCCAGGCTCTAAATCCTCTGTTCTACAGAAACAGAGATCAATGAGGAATGGTGTTTGGCCTGAGACTGTGAAGCAAGGGAGAGAAACAACAGCTGGACCCTGCGGCTTTTGTCTGAAAGCAAAGCTATTTTCAGAGAGTTTGGGGAAAAGCCTACTGAGAAGAGTCTAAGTGCCCTTCTACACATAGTGGTGCCTGGGGACGAGGAGGTGAGCCGAAAGCAAGGCGGAGCATCACAGGGCCTCACCAGGGATGCCGACAGGGCACAGTGGCTGCCTTTAGTCTCCTCATTTTGGGAAATCCTATTCTTAAAGCCAGTGCCCTTTCATACCCCAGGCTAAAATGACTATTTTGAGACACTTTACACTAAAAATCATGTATTTTTTTGATTTAAAGAATGTTTTAAAGGTGACACACTGCAATTCTTGGACAAGTTCACCATGTAGCAGATTACCTCCGTTTCTACTAAAGCAGGCTGAGCACCAGAGGGTTCCTGCTTTGTCTTGCTGTACTTTTCACGGACCCCAAAGCTGATTTCTGCCTGGTATCTTTGTCAATGCTATGTCCTTAGCACATCTCTAAAAAAATAGTTGTTCAGATTTAAGGATCTTCTGGCAAAGAATGCTATTAAACATAAATTATGCAAAATCCTTGACTTAGGCAAAATCATTTTCCTTTTAGATATTCCTTTGTGTGTGTGTGTGTGTGTGTGTGAAAGGCAGCTTACAACATTCAGAACTATCAATGGAACTGGCTTGTTTAATTAGATGTTTGGAAGATTCAGGTAGCTGAGAACTGGGCTTATTTCAAGGTATAAGATAGTCCCTGACCTGTAAATTTGACTTTCTTTAAATATCAGTTCAGAATCTAACTGAGTGACTCATAATGACAATAATGTATTTAGGGAACCACTATAGCCAGATGCCAAAGTTTTGCCTTGCTTTCTCTCTCTGCTCTCCTTCCTTTCCCCTTACTCTCATCTTGGCATCGAGTAACTTGAACTCAAAAAGAAATTATTGTGAGTTGTCATCCATTCAAAGAATCCATAAAAAAACACAAAAACAACAACAACAAAAAAACAAAAACGTGGAGGTCACTTGGCAATAAGTGGGGATTAGGAAAGCCCTGGAAGCTCTCTGTAGGAACACTCTTGTAAGGACTCCAAGAGGCACTGCCTCAACCAGGAATCATAGCTGTCCCTTTTTAAAACTGTCATATCATTTGTGCAGTAGAGACTTAGCAAATTTGACACTCGGTGACTTTGCCTTTGCCTGGTTATTTTTGCTTTCCTACCATGCTTTCAAACAAGCAGGTGTCCATCCTCTCTTTTGGAGAGACCAGTTTATGTTCAATGAAGTGGGCACTGCCAAGTGTGCTGTAGAAATTTCTCTCACAGACAGCTCACCATTTTCTTTATTGAATCTGCCAGTGAAGTGTTGAAGACTCTGAGTGTGAAGACACACAAGGATGTCCAACTTTTTGACAATGGAACATGATGTAGCCATCTATCCATCTTGTGCTTTGAAATTACATGATTTAGTCACAAAAAAAAGTTGTAAAAAGAAACCATTTCATAATGTTTTTGTCCGGTTTACAGTGTGTGTTGGGCCACATGTGGCCCACAGGTCATGAGTAGAATATACTTGATAAAGCATAGTTTTGAAGAGATCAGCTTGATAGGTTATTAAATTTCTAATCTGCAGTGGAACTACTGTGTCAGATGATTTGGTTGGGCCATAGTCAAAATAGTCAGTGTTTTCTTTGATCAAGAGAAGTCCACTCACCATGTATTTACACATCACAGGGAGGTTAAATTTTCCACTTTCCAAATGCTCACCCCCAATGTCTGTGCTCACATCATGGTAGTCCATTAACAAGTACCCTCTGGATTGGCACTGATTCATAGACCATGTTGGCCTAAGAGGAATGTTGAAACTGCACTGATCTAGAGAAATTGGGTGTTACTGTGGAGGGCACATGGGTACCTGACCCACCCCTTGGAGTGGATCTGTACAGGAAAACCACACATCCGGGGCATCTGTGTTGTCTCTTTCACAAGGCAACAAAGAATCTTTGTTTTACTTAGCCTCTGACACATTGAAGTCAGTTGGCAGATCCTAACTCATCCAGCATTTGCTGGTCAAGGAGTGCTAATCACCTTTCAGTGTGATTCCGATGGGTGTGAGATGGGGAGGATGTTATATATCAGGATATATATTATATGAAAAAATATATTTTCAGTAAAAGAAAAGCAGAATAGAGAAACAAAACAAAAATGGAAGAAAAATGAAATACAATTTTTCATTCTATGTTTTTCTCTTTATTATTAAGATAACCTTCATCCTACCATGCATCATTAAAGCTACAAAGAGGGGGGGGGAGCTGTCTGTGATGGATCTGTCCTCTTATGTGTACTTTTGTGTATCTTCCTGCTGCACATAGGTTCTGAGTGAAAGGCTTCTTGTAACTTTGATGACTTGTTACTCATTGGAACTGGCTGACAAGAGGCAGAAAAAAAAATGCAGGGCCATGTTCAATGGGTGTGGTTTGCGTGGATTCTCTTGAAGAGTAATACATACATCCTGACTGCAGGTACTGAGAGATGACTGACCAGACCAGAGCAGTTGGGAGGACAGTCAACCCTCTGTATCAGCGTATCCTAAAGTCACACATTCAAAAATCTTCGAATATGACATTTTAGAAAAAAAATTACGTCTGTGCTAAACACTGCAGTCATTCCGTTGCTATTATACCTTAAGCAATACAGCATAGCAGCTATTGTAGAACAGTTACAACATGTTAGATAGTATAAGTAATCCACGCGTGATTAAAAGTTTACAGGGGAGGTACAAGTTATCTGTACTACTATTCTATTATTCTGTATAGGGAACTTGAGCACCCAAATATTTTTAGTGTCATGGGCATTTGGTACTCTTATAAATGCCAAGATATGACTGAGTGCTATGATTTTACCATTCCCTTTTAGAAAAAAAAAAAAGAATTATGCTATTTTAAAAGCACAAAAAGATGTAAATAAACTTTGTAATGCAGTTTTACTAAAGCTTTCACAGATTGTTTTATGTCTGTCTGTCTATTTATCATCTATCTATTATCTGTCATGTGTCTGTCTGTCTATCCATTCTTTATCTGCTTCAATATCATTTTTCTGTTTAGGTGTCTGTCATCTCCCTATCTACTATCCATCAATATTTCTCTGTATCCACCCATCAGTCAATTATCTATTATCCCTCTCTGTTTACCCACCAGGGGGAAACTACTGGGATTAGAAGGAAAGAACAAAGAGTCTCCTTAGTTCATTTCTTCAGCACAAGAAATACAAACACACAGTTAAAGCTCCACATAGTTTTACTGGACGTAGGACAGATATACCATGAACTTCTATATCTGTCTCAGAATCTATGTTGCTCCATGATCTTGCATGTGTGTAGCTAACATACCATTTCTTCTGCTTTCCTTATAACCCCCTCCCCCCACCCTGATCAATTGTGAAAGTTCCAGGAGATCTTTGCAGGACTGTTGTTGAGGTAAATTTGAGCCAATCCAAATCCCTGCGTTACTTGGTATTGTTCTCAAGGGTAAGTGCAGAACACACTAAAGATGTAGTTCTGAGATAGGGAGGGCTGGCTAGGATGGCATGTGTATAAGCCCAAAGTGGGTTAGTTCTCTAAGTCTCTCAGCTGTAATGCAAGTGAGATACACGCAGAAAAAATGATTTGCTCTAGATTCTTTCCTGACTCATGGGTACCAGCTTGTAATGAAACCTGGCTTATGTCTTCCCTTACAGCCTATATGTAGGTAATCAATTCACTTCTTGTGATCTGTTGTACGTGAGACCTCTTCTGTGTTCCTGGACTCAACGTAGTTTGGTTACCATTGTGTAGTGAGCCTGATTGACACTTATAATCCACACCCATATTTACATTCCCTGCAGCTCTGATCTGCTTTTGGGATCACAGACCACAACCATGTGAGACAAGCATGCCTTTCATATACCAGACCCTGGAGCCCCAGCACATACATGCAGTAGGCAGGTGTGCATGTCTGCTGATCTGTGTGGCCCTGGACTCTGTCTCCTCTTACAGTTGTCTGTTTCCTACTGTGAATGAATTACCTCCTGCCTACCAGCTCACAAAAATGGCCTGGCATTGACAGCAGACAAAATTTTGTTTCCAAATTCAAATCTGACACTTGTTATTTATGGCAAGTAACCATATTATCTTATCTATCTATCTATTTATTTATTTATTTATCATTTATTTATTTATTTTACATTTCTATCATAACCTCCCTCCTCCTCCCATTCTCCCCCTCACATTGTCCCCATTCCCTCCACCTCTTCTTCTCAGAGAAGTGAAGGCTTCCTATGGGTACCAACCCACTCTGACACATGAAGTCACAGCCTTTCCCACTGAGGCCAGATAATACAGCCCAACTGAGGAATGATACAAAAACAGGCATCAGAGTTAGAGAGGGCCCCCACTGTAGTTGTTAGGGGTCCCACATGAAGACCAAGCTGCACATTCTTTACATATGTTCAGGGGGCCTAGGTCCAGCCCATACATGCTCTTTAGTTGGTGATTCAGTCTCTGGGAGCCGCAAGAGCCCAGATTAGTTGACTGTAGGTCTTCTTGTGGTGTCCTTGACCCCTCTGGCTCCCTCAGTCCTTTCTTCCACTCTATCACTAGATCCTTGAGCTCCACCTTATGTTTGGTCATGTGTCTCTGCATCTATTCCCATCGACTGCTATGTGGAGTCTCTCAGAGGACAGTTATGCTAGACTGCTGTCTGCAAGCACAGTACAGTATCATTTATAGTGTCAGAGGTTGGCTCTGCCCCATGGGGTTAGTCTTGACTTGGTCCAGTCATTGGCTGGCCCTTTCCTCAATCTCAGTTCCATCTCTATCCCCGTCTATCTTGTAAGCAGGACAAATTTTGAGTCAAAGCTTTTTGTCGGTGGGTTGATGTCCCCATCCTTCCACTGGGAGTCCCTCCTGGCTATAGGATGTGGGTACTTCAGGCTCCATAGTCTCTGCTGTGGGAGTCTATGGGGGTAAGGATATATCCTTAAGCTGCAGTTGACCCAGCAGCCACACTTAACACCATCGTAGCTTAGAAGGCAGAGTCTGTTTGTGAGAATTGAATGACAAGAATATGTAACCTATTGAGCGGCTTGACCAGATCATATAGTAATGAAAATATATTAGCCATTAGAAATGTTGTTAACGCAACTACCAGTGTCACCAGAGTTACTGTAATTATCCACCCATCCAGACGATTTTTCTCTTCCTCCCTTATACTGTTGATTCCCAGTCCCAGACCGAGGTTTCCTCTTGGTCCCGTTGTGGTCAGTGTTTTTGTAAAGACTTCAGTCTTGTTCTGTAAGCAGTTACTGAGTCTTTAAGATAATATTTACCCTAGCAGAGGAGATTTGCATTCACAGAGTGAATATTGGTAAAGAAAGTTTACAGCCCGATGCCTGTACATATGGTATATGCAAAACACTGGTATTTATTGTGTTTTATTTTGTAGTGTGAAGGCACAATGTATACTTCTGCTGCTGCTAAGGGCATGCACAAGAGTATTTTTTCCTAGCTAACGCAGGCAAGCATACTTCTTGGTGATAAATTGTGCAATTTTTGATTTTTGAAAAGTCCTATGGGTTGTTGTAAAAGGCTGTGGTTGCCCATATTGCAGTTATGAGCATATAAATGTTCATCTCTGTTGTAGGTGTGCATAATCGTGAAATACATCACCATCCTAGGAGGCTTGTACAAACAGACCACACTGCAGAGCACCGCAACATCTTGGAGTAAGGTGGTATATATGGCTGAATGATCTTTTCTAGTGTAAGCAGGTAGAAACATTTTCTGCAAAAGACTGTCAGGACAAATGTGCTGGTTACTTTTATGTCAGTTTGACACAGCGATGGTCATACGTGAGGCGCGAGCCTCAGGTGAGAAAATGCCTCCATGAAATGGGGCTGTATGCAGTCCTGTAAGGCATCTTCTTAATTTGTGGTTGATGGCGGAGGGACCTCTCCCGTTATGTCTTGTTTATCCTTGGGCTGGTGGTCATGGGTTTTATAAGGAAGTACGGTGAGCAAGCTCTAAGTACTAAGCCAGTAAGCAGCACTCCTCCCTGGCCTCTGTCTCAGCTTCTACCACCAGGTTCTTCCTCTGTCTGAGTTTCTGTTCTGACTTCCTTAAGTGATGAGTAGTGTTTTGCAAGCATAAGGTGAATGAACAAATTCCTC
Organism: Meriones unguiculatus; assembly: GCF_030254825.1. NCBI lineage: Eukaryota > Metazoa > Chordata > Mammalia > Rodentia > Muridae > Meriones > Meriones unguiculatus. Next base: position 103,723,990 of record NC_083355.1, on the reverse strand, counting down.
CCAGTTTGCTTTGGTCACGGTGTTTCATCACAGCAGTAATAACCCTAACGGGGACAAAAAAAAAGTTTTTTTCTTAGATTTAACCAAATGCCACAAATTGGGTTTTACTGGAAAATTTAGGGAGCTACGCCATAGCAGTTTCCTCACTGTTATTTATGTATTGCAGATATTTGTGCTTTAGAAATTCTAACTATTCAGATGAATAAGCGAGACTAGCTATTGGTGAGTAATTGACATAATTTGTCAATCGACAATTAGAGGGCTTTTCTTTCAACCCTAAAGATATACCCACTTGCATTCTGCTATTAAGTGTAATAAAGTACATTAGCCTTGCCATTTCAGGTGATGACTCATCTCTGATGATGCTGACCAGGAGGGTGAGGTTTCTCAAGTTCATCATTGATCTTCAGTTCCAGAAACTCCCCAGTTGATCATATGCTGGTAGGGTTCAGGGGTTGATGAACATTGCGAAATAGGCACCATCACTATTCCCTAGAGACCATTTATTTTTCATTTGTCCACACCACCATGAGCCTTTGAACTTGAAAATCCTTGACAAGTACCCTGTGTCTCACTAGGCTGCCTGCATTTTCCTATAGAATGCATATCTGGAGAAGAACTTGATCTGTGGATATTTATAATTCTGAAATGATAGGCTAGAAGTCCAACTGGCACACTTTTACACACCAGCAACTCTAATACATGGGTGTCCCCATGGGAGGGACAACATTATAAGAGTCAGGAGTTCTTTTGGGCCTGAGTTCCAGTGCTGTGGGCAGTGACATGGCACATAGGTAGCCCTAGTTGTCGGGCTATCCATTGTCCCTTGGCTTGAGGCTGTCAGTTTTGCAGCTATCCTCAGGTGATAGGGGTCTGTTCCTAACCACAGGGGCCATGGCTTCAGAACACCATGCCATTCCCATTCTGACTCTCCAGTCACTGTCACTTTGCACACTGGCCTCATCTAACCCTCCTCTGCTCCATAATTGCCTTACCTGCTGTCTCCTATCCAGTTGCTGTAGCAGATTGTCTCCTTGATCCTTGCCTTGTTATTGTTCCTCGTTTTCAGGTTTTCATAGTAACTCAGTCTTCATCAATAGGCTTCTTCCCAATGGTGCCTGGACACAACCCTCTGAAACACAGTAAGTGACAACATGGTCCTCTTTTTAAATACCGACCCATCATGTTACTGTGATCACTGTCTCATTAAATTCTCTGCCTTGTCCCAGGCTTGTAAGAAATAGGGTTTTGTCCTGTGGGTAGGACTGCTGGTCTCTCTGCACCACCACTGTCTGACTTACCTTTTGGATGAGGTTTTCTCTACCCCTGCCGGAGAGCCATGGCTGGAACTACTTGTTGTCCACTCTCCACTCCTTTTCTCCACATCACTTTTCTGTTGCCCATGCTTTACTGATGTTCTGTCGCTTCCTTCATGACTTTGGATACTCTTCCAATCTTTTGCTTTTTGAGATAGAGTCTATTATTCTTCATCATCCTGATCCCCTCATTCACTGCAGAGACAGCTGCTAATTGGGAATTTTACCCCAGAATAATTAAATCCCATTTGAAAAGTTCCCAAATATAAACATTTAAAATAATTTATTTATTTTCTCATGAGATTAAAACAAACCAACACATTTAAAATGAACAGCAGAGAAGCTAAGCATTGCCAGTCATAAATATTATTTTTTATCATTTATAAAGCAGTTTTACCTATAAATATTGTCATGATTATCATTCATCATAGTCCATTTTGTTCTGGGGTAATGGAACACTGTAAAATTGTAATTTGTAAAGAACAGAAATTTATCTCTGATAGTTCAGGAGGCTGCGAAGTCCAACACGAAGACATTAGTATCTGGTCCTTGGTAGCATCTTCCTGCTGTTCTCTTATATGGTAGAAGACTGAAGGACATAATGGGAGAGATACCCTGTATTAACATAACAAAGGAACAGAAGAGAGAGAATCCCTTCATAAACTCTTTTCCTGATGATATCCTTTTCTGTTCTTGAAGGCAAAACATGTGTGTCATACCCCCATCCTAAAAGGCTCTACATTTCTGGGCATGGTGTTTCTAACATATGGAGTTAGGGGCTTGTACAGAGTGCAGCAACTTTATTTCATGAATCACCTTAGCTTTGATGGTCTTCTGTGTTATCTTTGTCTATTCTGTATCAACATATCCTTATTCCATTTCTACACCACAATTAACTCAGGAGTAGTGCCCCTGGTGGATGATCATGCTAATTTTTATATTTCAGTCTTACACAAAAATACTATGGAGGTTCTTCACAAAAGCAAAAATAAAATCATCAGAAATCTAGCTATCCTACTTCTGGATGTGTTCAAAAAGTGATACAATCAGTACCTAAAAGAGATACCATCGTTTTTGTTTGCTTGTTTGTTTGTTTGCATTACAGGTAAATACTAAATCATAATATTTTATTTACTCATTGAATACAGGAAACTTTTTGTCAAGTAAACATTTTTTTTTTTAACAAAAGAAATACCAGGGAAAGAATCTTGTACATGAGATAACACAGAACATAGGACTAAGCCACTTCAGTTTCCAGAGCCTCACATGACTGGATTGCTGAAACTGCTTAATGATTGAACATTTATTTTCCTCACTATGGCACAGCTCCATGTGCAGATATATAATTCAACAGTAAGTGTGCAAGGACAGTAGGTTGCTATGGAAGCTGTTATTACGACCCCCAAAGTTATCTAATTCTTTGACATTGATGCATTAATTAGATGTTTCAGGAGTGAATGTGCCCTGGGAATATGTGTGCACATGAGGCGATGAATGTTCCTTTCTAAATATTTAATGTAAGAATCTCATCTTTAGGTAGTTACTTTGTACATCATCATGTGAGATAAAGTGAAGATGAATAGTTCCATTACTCATCTTTTTGGTTAAAAAAAAAGATAAGCAGAATCTGCAAATGCCATCACTTTACTGTTCTCGTTATTTATCCTGTGGCTTTAAGAGTAATGGTTCCATTAGTTTCATGTATTTCCCGAATCAGGGAATGGTCAATTATTGGCAACAATCACATTCCCCACACTTCACTAATGGCTGGTGGCCCACACTGTAAATTAAATAGGAGACAGAGCAAGCGTAAAATGTGGACCCCTGCTCTGGCTAATTTAAAAGGTGTTTCATAACATTAACCCTGCGTGGAGAGACATGCCAATTGCCACGGAGCCGTAGAAATATGTATAGAATATGGCTTGCAGTTTGGGGTACTGCATTTTGAGACTGTCGTTACCTATCTGGGTGGTTACCAGAATAACAAAGGATATGGGAATCATGATGGTTGGTTTAATAAATGACAGAAGAAAGCAGGATGACTTTGACCAGAGAAAAGGAAATTTGAAGATGATTTAGTAAGTGTCTTTAATGTTTGAAAGCACGAGAGTTGATGTATTTATTTTAAGGAGCCATACCCAAAGGGTGGTTAAAAGCTCCTGCTCTTTGGCTCCAAGAAAGAAAGAACTTCACATTAGAGAAAACCAACAAAGCAATAAAGTATTTTTCGAAGTGTTCTTTCTTTGAAAATATTTTTTGAGAAGTTTTGAAATGTATTCATTGCAAACAAGACAAATAAATGTGAGCACTAAACTATTCAAATCAACATAATGAATGTGGATTCAAATGGGCTTATTACACTGCGGAGTTAGTTGGGCCAAATGATGTCTTGGGTTCCTTCCATGTCAGTGTTTGCTGGCATTCATTACGCTTCTGATGTCTTGCTTCAGTACCCATCAATAATATGACTCTTCAAGGAGGAAATTAGGAGAGATTGATAGCAACATTTCATTCACCCCACAGCCAGGACCATACACATGACTTTCGCGAGTCACATTTGTTTAAAGAAAACCATGGACACCTCAGATGCCTGCCTTTATAATATGTAGTCCTGTACCATGAGGCTGGAATGAGATGGAAAAGAGGAATCAGAGAAGAACTGAGATGGCACAGATGATCTGTTGGTTAAGAGTCCCCAGAGGCCTTTGCACCCTCCCTTACAGAATAGACTGGCTGCTAAAAGTAGCCTGATCATCTACAGGATTTTATGATACCTGCATTGAGCTGAAGCTAAGGAAATTGGAGGGAGAGCCTATAATCTTTACAATATTACAGTTGCGGAGCATCTCAGGATGTTCCTTTTCAGCTCAGTAGCCTAATTCCAAACTTATGATGGGTTGTAGATTTGTCTCTGTGAGAAAGTTGACTGTGGCACGTGAGTGATAATGCATAATGGAGAGTGTCAAGGTTAGTTGTGAAGGATGACAGAGCCAGCAGCTTCACTCTGGCAATTGATTAGATTTGCTGTTTAGGAACTACGTATTCATGTTGCTGAAATCTCCATATGTAGCCTCAGGCCAAGTGCTCTGTAAAAACTCTCCTAATGTTTGTTGGCAGAAATGATTTGTTCAAAGTCTGTTTCAATGTAGCCAAGTTCTGATCCACTCACACATAATTGGGTTAACAGTTTCTCTGTTGAGGCTCCATAGAGGTTCTCTCTGAGATGGCAGGGAGATTAAGGGATGAGACTGAATAATGTTTATGAGTTCTGCTCCCTGCTTCTTTAGCAAACTATGGGATGGTGCAAGAATTTCTGAGGACATTGAAAACTTCTATGACATTTTCTTAAATTAGTTCAACCTCCAAAAGACAAAGGATGTTATAAAAAACATTTGGAGAATTATAAAATATTAATAAAATTTTTACAATCTCAATTCAGGCTTGGGAAGAAGGAATGAACATTAATTGGGAAATGACAAAGAGAAACTTGTGGGACAGGATGTTTATGTAACATGTAAATACATATTTAATTGAGGAAAAAGTAACAAGAGAGACAAGTTGGTATCTCCCATGATTGTCCTTTATTGTCACAGACATTGCATAGAAACACTAATTTTCCTTGGCCCTTTCTTTTTAGACATCAGTATACTTCAGAAAGCCATCATCAGTAGGGTGTGGGAGATGACATGTTGAAATCATTATTGGTGCCTGTCAGTAAGAAAAAGGTGCCTCAAAATGAAGTCTTTTCAGTCCCAGGTTATTTGAGCCTGGGCTGCATTTCTGACCCCAGTGGGGTATTCCTTCTCCCTCAGAACCACCAGACTCTACATTTGAGGGCTGAGTGTAGGCAGCTGATTAGGTTTGTTCTATAAACCAAAGTCAGTTTATATCAATTCTGTTTCATTTTCAGCTTTCTGTGAGGCTGTTCCCTTCATTATTTTTGACACACATTCTTAGATTAGATCCATATGTTTATTAATTCTACCAGAAATCCAGGAGAACTCAGATCTGGGCAATTTATGACTCCTGAAGCCCTCAAAAGATTACAGAAATCTTTCAATAATAAAATACAATATGCAGTTATTCTAGAAATTTCTGCTCACTTATCTTCATAATCGTAAATTATTTCATACCTAATTACAAACAGGCAGACTGAATAATTGTCTTCATTGAGGGATGTTTGACACCGAGAAAATATAGCCTTATTTTATAAACCTTTTAATGTTCAAACTATAAATATGTCACAGCTAAGGAGTACTGCATCTTTAAGTGTATTAAAGTCACTCTTGTGTAACCAAACATAATGGGATTTTTAAATGAATTATAACTAAAGTACTTAACAAACAACTTTTTAAACTTCCAACATGTGTAAAGCAATTTGAAACTGTCCGTTTCATATTAAATGCCCCAAAGTATATTTCATTCAACTCATTTGGCAAAAATTTATATTGGTGGAAGATTTTCCAAGATATAGACCTAACAGAAAGGAAAAGATTCAAAGGGGAAATTTAATACCTTATTCTCCTTCCGTATGTGCAAAAAGTCCCACCAATGAGGTGTCAGATCTCTGTTTATGTTTGGGAGAGTTTTGGAGTAAGATCAGGGCATATGCATTCAATTTTTAGTAGGGGATTGTCCATCTGTATTCTGGTGCCTTGGAATGAAGTAATGAAGTTGTAAAACAGAAAGCCTTTCCTTCTGTTTGAGACCTCAATTCACACTGCAGAGTGGCTGGCCTGCCTATAGAAAGGACTTTTGCGTCTCTTTCCATTCATTTGATCATCCATGGACTTACATGTCTTATTTCATAATATTAATGACAGATTGCAATGTCTGGCTTATTTAAATCTTCAGTTGACACCAAGATTGGCCATTACATTCCAGAGTACCAATACTTTCATCTGTTTTTTTATAACTATCACATCTTAGACTGAACTAGTTTGGTAAATGGCTTCTAAATGACTGAATAAGCATTTTTGGAATGATTGTACATTAGAGTTTGGAAATGCCAGGACCAACAAAGAACCCTGCTCTCAAGGATACCTATTCCATGAAAGACAGTATGGTTTCTGGAAAGTGTAAGAGACAAACAAAGGCAATCATAGCAACATTTGCTGTACTGCTTTGGTCGGTAAGGAAGAATTTCCAAGTATAGACTGCAAGAAGTTCTAGAGACTGTGCTCTATGATGACAAAGCTTTGTGACGACGTAACACCAAATGGTAAGTATCTCAGCGGTATGGCTATCTCAATGGTATGAATGGTGCAATGGTATGGGTATCTTCACAGTATGGTGTCTCAAGTTGACAGTTGGTTCTTATTTTCAATTTCCATGGATTCTGGATCAGAAAAGAAGAAATTGTTGAGCTTGGGAAGACCACAGGACTCAGCTACAAGTCTAATGAACTAGCATAGAGAAGCTCAAGATACCATTCTCTTATAATCCATGCCATTAAGCAAAACATTACCACACTTTGAAAAGGGAATTTTCTTTCTTTTTTTTTTTCCTTTTTTTTTTTTGGTACATTCTTTGATGATGCATTCTGAGTTCAAAGTATATATGTGATCATCAGTTAATATTTCTATAATATTTCATAGAAAATTCAGCTAATGGAGACAGTTCTCTCTGAATCAAGAGAGATGAATTTATGTTGTCTTTCCCATTCCCTGATTCCTTGCAGTGAAACAAAAGCCAGAGAATTCTAATTATCCAATGAAAATTTCTTCTCATCAGCAGAATCATAAAAACACAAAGCTGGGGTGCACTGGGCCTTGTGCTTTTCACTTCATCTTCCTGGGGTCACGTCTGGGAATGTGGTTGTTCAGAGGATACAATTCATCCTTCAGCCCAGATGCTGGTGAAAAGGAATGCTGCACTTGGTCTATTTGAGATCCTGGTTAGTTTCTGCAGATTAAAGAAAGATTACAGAACAGGGCAGGATGAACAGACCAGGCAGGGAGTGCTGGACAGAACAGTTGGTTTACTTCACAAAAGGCTCCACAGAGACATTTCATCGTGCAGTAGAGCTTTGCTGAAACGATGCTGTTTCCTCATCCTCCCGTCAGGGCTTCACATTCATCTCATCTCCTCATTTCCAATGATGCCAATTGTCTGCTGTTGCTGGCTTTCAGAAAACCTGGGTACTTTACAAATCTTTTTCTTCCCTTCTTATTTATAATATGAAGACTCAAAGCACACAAGGCCTGTCAGTGTATCATGGAAAAAAACCAAATGTTGTATATTCTATTCCAGAAAGAACACAAAAGTCTTTCTTTTGTTTAAGAATAGAATATTTTCCTTCTTATAAAACTGAGTAGTTCAAAGTAAAATGAATGGAATCAGGTGGGTCAGCAGAGGTTGACATGCTTCAATACAGCACATTGGCTATTCTTTTCATACTGTGCTCCTATTTCTCATTCAGAAAAAACAAAACCAAAACAAGTCATGGAATCAAAGGTTCCTGTAACAGCTTTAATCCTTACAGATGCCGTAGAAAGCTCCTGTGAGCTTATGAACTTGAATTAAAGCTGGCTGTTGACATTTTTCCCAGGTAGCCATGCAATGCCTAGCAAGGAGGCAAAGGTTGTACAACGGTGTCTCATAGATGGCCTCAGTAGTTCATTTAGAATCCTGAGACAAAAGACTTCCTATTTCTTTTCTCTTTTAAGCGCCTGGTGTGAGGATAAATTTACTTCATTTTCTCAGATAAGCCAATGTTTCTGTGAAATGAGACTGTCCTACTTGCCCCTCTAGCATATAGAGATAAACACTGAGTCACTGCACCTCAGAGAGGGTAATGAAGGGTTCAGATCATGGAGTCTTGATCTACAGTACAGGGCCAAAATCTAGATTTTGCCATTTGCTAAACGGTAGCTGGATACACCAAACTAGGTTCCAGAGTTTTCACACCTCTGACAAGTGATACATGCTGAACTCAGACCTACAAGACTCAGTCACACTACTACAGTTATTATTCCATTTACTTATCTATTTCAAAATTCAGTACTCACTAAATGTCAACTTTGCCAGGCCTCGTCCTCTAATGGGAAATACTGAAAAGTTTTTTTTTTTTTTTTTTTTTTAAGAGACTTAGGGCACTTATGGGAGACTATTTTAAAATAACGTTTTTTGTTTTTTTTTTTGTTTTTGTTTTTTTTTTCAATGATTTCAGGTTGAACAAGTGTCAAAATAAAGGGTCAGTGTCATAAAAAGGAGGTAAAGTGTGATAATCTCAGAGACAAGGTGATGGAGACTTTGGATCCAGGTACCCAGGAAGGGCTGAAAAAACAAAAAGCAGCTTTACCAGTCGTTATAAACCTTAGGGTCTTCCTGTGGCTGGGCCAGTTGCAAGATCTGAAGTCTATGTCCATATGAGATTGTGTAGTTGTTTTTGTTTCTTTTTTAATTAATAATTAATTAATCAATTCACGTTACAATCCAATTGTAGCACCCTTTCTCCTCCTCGTCTCACCCTCCCTCACCCTCCCTCACCCTCCTCCCCACCAACTTACCCCAGCACAAGTCACATCAGGACTGAGCACATCCTCTTCCTCAGTGATCTGGCCAGACAGCCCTGCCAGGAGAAAATGATTGGAAAAACATGCAACAAAGTCCTTGTCAGAGACATCCCCTGCTCCCTTTATTAGGAAACCTACATGAAAACCGAGCTGCCTATCAGGTACATATGTGTAGGTTGCTTTTCTTAAGAAATGTTCTCCATGTTGGTAGTGGTAGAGATCAGCATGATTAAGGCCCACGCTCAATATCCCAGTGAAAAAGGGAGAAATTTCTTTTCATTGTCTAGGATTTCAGGTCCCACTGAAACATGCCTATCTACTGTGGAGGTGACATGTGACAGCGTGCAGGTCAGAATTAGAAGGAGAACCTTTTGGGACTAGGAAGCCGTATGTACAAAGGTGACAAAGGCCCTATCAAGTTCATAAGAATGAAAGAGGCCATTGTGTCAGAGAGGCTTGTAAAAATATGTCTCCAAGGGACTTACCAGTGAGGAAGCAGACTTTTAGAGGTAACAAAGGTTGTTGTTTGTTAGTTGTGCTGTATCCCAGAGATACATGGGCATCCTAAAGCAGCATAGAACTTCTTCTAAATTTAGTATTATTTAGAAATATAATCCAGTGTGACTGGATTTTTATAAAAATGAAAGGATTGGGCCTAAAGCTAGACACCCAGAAAAAGCAGATGAGACATACTAAATGGAGAATGACACTTGACCCCAGATAATTGGCCCGATTCAGATATCAGCTTCAGCAATAAAACTGTCCAGGGAAACAACCATAAGGTAGAAGATGCCAGAGTGGCCTCACCAGCCTGTTGATTCCAGACTTGTCCCATTGGCACAACACATTACGTCATTTAAAGCTACCCAGTTTGTGGGACTTTGTTTCAGAACCCCTGGGAAACAAATTGAGTTAGTAACTGTGGAATTTAACTCTATGAGTGCTAGGCAGAATTTACTTTCATATAGGATGACTTATGACTTATAAAGATTAAAATGGGAATGAGTGGATAGAGGGGCATCAGTCTGGTTCTCATGGAGATCCAGCCCGTCCTTGTAATTGGTAGTGGCTGCAGTGGAGACAGGAGAAGAGGACGGATACTCGATGAATGCTGACAATTGTTATGGTGGTATTAGCTCATGGCCTTGGGGGTAGGACAAAGAGAACTAAATGTGACTGGGGTCTTTGAGTTTTCCTCTCCATCCTAGATAGGTGCTATGTCACCAGGAAACATCCATAGCACCGCTGAAGTCCTCCCTCACCATTTTCACAGCATCATTTCACTTAATAATCTCTCTTGTTTATTAACTTTAATAGTGTTGTAGTATTTAGTTCCCTTGCTGAAAGGGATGTTAGCTATTATGCCAGATGGTTCAACAAATAATTATCTCCTTACTTACACAAGTGCTTTATTTATTTTTGCCGATTAGTGGTACATTTTTGAACATATTAAAAGTCTGAAATCTCTACTGATAGGCACCTACAAGAGGCCCTATAATCTTCAAGAAGGATTTAGTATTTGGTTGTTGGGCTTCTAAACTCTCCCCAGCTACGCTACTGTTTCACTCATTGAGAATTTAATGGAGGAGAAAATCAGAATGTATTGATTTCATCTTCTGCCCCTTGGAGGAGGCATTCCAAGTTGTTTTTTATAATGTTTTGAAGCACTCATGGCAGAGCCTTTTAGAGCACTTGAGAGAAGCAAAATCTGCAAGGTGAGCAGAGAGGCTGCTTTTATTGGGGTCTGCCTCTGAGTTGATGTAAGTGTAAGGAAGAAGATGGGGACAGGATTTTCCCCCACCTACCTCAAGTATGTTAAAACCTTTCTCCATTTTCTCACTTGTTTTTAATCACTTTTCTTGGGAAAAAAAAAGTCACTGGAAAAACTAACTTATGGCTCCATTACCTTTTATCCCTTTCTCCTCTTTATTAATTTAGATCAGGAGGTTATGTACCTACGAGAGTGTGAGTATTAAAGATTATAGAACTTTGCTCACAGTACTTTAGTGATGAACAAGTGTCAAATGGTCATTTAGAAAAATTAGCAAGAGTTTGTAGGCAAGGATTCTGTTCAAACTTATCATTGGGTTGGAAGCTCTGGACTGGGCTTTTAGTTCTGGTTCTACACTCTATCCTAGCATGGGAACTTTGATCTATGAAAAAATGTGTATAATGATTTATGTAGTAAAGGTCAGACAAAGTCATGCGTATGAAAGGACTTGATAGACTATAAAGTGTTAGATACATGTAAGGTTTCCACTACTGATGTCTGAAACAAAATGAGGAAGAACTTTGTAGCCACTTGGAAAGAGTTTTAGGATTTATTGTCAAATAAAGATAAAATGAACAGGGTTGTTCCTGGTGTGGTTTGCATTCATAGAAATGTTTTAATCAATGAAAACCCAAACATAGAAAAACGGTGTGGGAATTTTCAAAAACCTTGCCATCCCTTATCATTCCCAACCTCTGGTCCAAGGCCTGTTCACTCAATCTGTCTACTCTTTCAGCTTGATAAGTTCCCTGGAATCCACCGGCCCACATCATCTTCCATACCAAGTGCTAACTGTGGTCACACAGCTTGTATGGTGGGACTAGCCTGGTGAGCACTCTAGATCCTTACCCACCTGCTTTATCCTCATACTTATAGGCATGAACTGGGTAGTGCATCTTTCACTCCAGCCCAGGAAGGCCCAGGCAGAAGTCCCATGTACACATTTTCTTGGCTGCTACTGAACTGGAATCACCCGGCTTCTCCAACAAAATTCAACACTAAGTACTTGTAGAATTGACCTACTGACTCTTCACACCTCATCTGAAATCAACTGAGCTTGGGAAACAACAAATACAAAACTTCCATTAACCATATTCTGGTATGTTCCAGGTTGGAAGGAGAGCAAATATTCTCAATATAAGGAAGTTGCAATGGAAGACAGGAGTGGTAGATTCTGTTGGTTACTTTCTAAGTAGTCATTTCACATCCTTTCCTATCTAAAAGACCTTGCTAATGGTGAGGGCTTGCCTTAGATTGAAGATTGTTACCATGGCATTGAGCTGTTTCATTTCTCGCTGTGGCATGGTTAGAGCTGTAGCAGCCATCCTAAGCATCACAAAAGATGCTGAGGACAGAAGAAGAGTTGGACCTGAGTTTGATGAACCACTGAATCAATGCCACCTCAAGTCTATCTCCAAACTTCACGACACATGAGAAAATAGACCACTATTAGCAAAAGTGGAGTGGTTATTTAATTGCATCTCCATGCTTTATTAAGTGGTATAGAAATACAGGAAAGCATATACACTTCAATATGATGCAAATGTATACTTTGACATATGTTACTTATTTAAACCCAGTTTTACATATGAAATCCCCAAAGAACCTGGTAAGCTTTTGCAGAATTCTGATATGATATCTACTTTTAAAAAATTCTCCTGAGAGTAAGTTGAGAAACAGAAAGACTTCGTTGCAGAGAACTAGATATGATGCTGGAATAAACTTTGTTTAGGGATCAACAGGCAGGGATGAGAGTGAAAATGGATAAATGGCAGACCCAGGCTGTAGGTAGATCCCACAAGGAGAAACACTGTGTGGTCTAAATGTGGAACCCAGTAACTTCCCATTTTCCTTCCTTACACACAAATTGTCAGATATAAAACATAAAACATAGAGAGATGAATTTAATTTGAATATCATATAAATGACATTTTTGAGTATATGAGTATGCTAACTTGGTAATACTTAGTGTTATTTTCTATGTATCACCTAATCCAGACAGTTTTTTAAATGTTTATTTACTTATTTTTTTATTTATTACAATTTATCCACTTTGTATTCCAGCTGTAGTCCTTCCTTGGTCCTGTCCCTATTCCACCCTCCCTCCCTTTTCTCCTCCCATGCCCCTCTCCCAGGCCACTTATAGGGAAGTCCTCCTCTCCTCCCATCTTCCTAGTCTATCAAGTTTCATCAGGACTGGCTGAATTGTGGCCTGATAAGACTTCCCCCACATCAGGGGGAGGTGATCAAAAAGCCAGCCACTGAGTTCATGTCAGAGACAGTCCCTGTCCCCATTACTATGTAACCCACTTGGACACTGAGCTCCCTTGGGCTACATCTGTGCAGGGGTTCTGTGTTATCTCCATGCATCATCCTTGGTTAGAGTATCAGTCTCAGAGAAGACCCCTGGGCCCAGATCTTTTGGTTCTTTTGCTCTCCTTGTGAAGCTTCTGTCCCCTCCAGGTCTTCCTATCTCCCCCTTCTTTCATAAGATTTCCTGCACTCTGCCTGAAGTTTGGCTATGAGTCTCAGCATCGGCTTTGACTGTTTGGTCTTTCAGTGGCCCTCTGTGGTATGCTCCTGTTTTGTTTGCTGTCTTCTCCTGATTCCAATTCTGTAATGTCTGCCTTTCTAAATGAGGATTGATCATCTTACCCAGGACCCTCTTTCTTGCTTAGCTTCTTTAGGTGTACAGATTTTAGTATGTTTATCCTCTATTATATGTCTAATATCCACTTGTAAGTGAGTATATATCATGTGTGTCTTTCTAATTCAGACACTTTTAATTTCTTCTTAGATTTCTGGTCTCATAAACATTCTAGTGTGCTGGGTCAGAGTGTCTCAGATTCTGGAGCCCTTGAATTTTCCAGTGACAAATTTAACATTGTTCTTTCTTTCTTATTGAAAGTTTCCTCTCTGTGTCCAGGCTACTTTCTTTTTCTTTTCACTAATTAATTTACTTAATCACTTTACAGCCTGATCACATCCCTCTCCCTCCTCTTCTTCCGATCCCACCCTCACTCTCTGCTCTCCCCACTTCCCTCAGTAAAGGGGAGGCCGTCTATGGGTACCAACCCACCCTGGCACATCAAGAACCAAGTACTTCTTCTCCCACTGAGACCAGACAAGGCAGCCCAGCTACAGGAAAGGGATCCAAAGGCAGGCAGCAGAGTCAGAGATAGCCCCCGCTCCAGTTGTTAGAGGACCTACATGAAGAACAAGCTGCACATTTGCTATGTATGTGTAGGGGGCCTAGGTCTAGCCTAGGCATGCACTTCTCTTGGTGGCTCAGTCTTTGTGAGCCCCCATAGGCCCAGGTTAGTTTCCTCTGGAGGTCTTCTTGTGTTGTCTTTGACCCTTCTGTCTTTCTCAGTCCGTACACACACTCTTCCACAAAACTCCCTGAGCTTCACCTATTGTTTGGCTGTGGGTCTCTGCATCTGTTTTCATCAGCCACTGGATGAAGCCTCTCTGAAGACAGTTATGATAGGCTTCTTTGAGGTTCCACCATACATCTATAAGAATGGCTAAGATAAAAACTCAAGTGACAACACATGTTGTTGAGGATGTGGTGCAAAGGGAACACTTCTCCATGGCTGTGGGAATGTAAACTTGTACAACCATTTCGGAAATCAATCTGGCAGTTTCTCAGAAAATTGGGAATAGTTCTACCTCAAGACTCAGCTATAACATTCCTGGGCATAAGCCCAGAAGATGCTCCGCCATACCACAAAGACACTTGCTCAACCATGTTCATAGTAACTTTATTCATAATAGCCAGAAACTGAAAACAACCTAGATGTCCCTCAACCAATGAATGGATAAAGAAAATATGGTACATTTACACAGTGTAAAACTACTCCGCTATTAAATACTACTCAGCTATTAAAAATACCATGAAATTTGCAGGCAAAGGGATGGTACTAGAAAATATCATCCTGAGTTAGGTAACTCAGACCCAGAAAAACACACATGGTATGTACTCACTTATAAGTAGATATTAGCTATAAAATACATGCTAACCATGCTACAATCCACAGACCCAAAGAAACTAAGTATCAAGGAGGGCTCAAGGGATGATACTTGAATCTCACTCAGAAAAGGAAATAAAATAGACATCTGAAGCAGATGCAGGGAGGGAACTGGGTGAGAGAAGAGGTGGGGACAGAGACAGGGATGAAGATCAGGTATGGGTAGATGGGGAGGACTGGGAGAGAGATAGGACATCAGAGGGGGATAGCTCTGGGGTGGGGGAGGCTCAGGGGAGTTTATGGGATGACCATAGCAGCAGGGGATAGATGTGTTCAGATTTGATTTTCATACTGTAACTGTCCAGTTAGGTAACTGAAAGTGTTCTGGGAGCAACAGAGCACTGGAATGACAAAGGTATACACAGATTAAATTAAGTGAACACATGAGCACCAAACAGGACCTTTTGTCTCCTAAGTAGGTGATCATGCTTGTTAGTCTTCTCAGAAGGGTTCCCAGCAACCTCACCTCCATCCTCCATCGCCCTCTGCATGTGTGCTGTTGGTTTCTTTTCACTGTGCTCTCTCAATTTGCATTTAAAGATGAAAAGTGAGTCAAGACATTCTCAATTTACTTCAATGTACTGTCGATTTTTCTGGAGTGCTTCCTTTCATCCTTACTTGAATTCTGGGTGAGGACTAGGAATACAAAGAAAGTCCCATGAGAGAGACAGCTATCTCTAGCTATGAGACAGTTCTGGCAATGAGGCTTCAGATCAGACCCAGCTTGGATGTCGCAGCTCTGCCCCAGTGCCACAGGCAACACTTTTCCACACTTGAAGGGAAGTGTGGTTATCAGATGAGCCTCCCATCAGCACCGAGCCAGAAACACTTTGGTTCCTCAAACCCCTTCTCATAAATCTCCCCCTAAATTAGCAGGCGAAAAGATATTGAGCTTCAGATCCCTGCCAGGCTTTCATTACTCCTCCAGACTCCGCCAGGATCTGTCTTGCTTTCTCCTTTTCTTTGCCAGCAAAATGACACTTAACGAAGAAGGTACCCTCCAACATGCTGGTACATTCCTGACAAACTTTCATAAATATGCCCAGCTGTTTTCCCCAGTTCGGCTCTGTGTAGCCTGCAAATCACTGATTAATTTGCACACAGCTGCTACAGATTCAAGGGAGATGAGCTCCCTAGAAACATTCCATGTTGCTGGTATTAAGCCTCTAATTTCCTTAAGTGAAAAGTTTCTAAAGCTGTTGAAAATTTCTGAAAAAGCTGCAAAGGAAGGGCTCCTGGGCTTCCTCCCTCTTGTCTGACAGCCACACTGTCATGCTGAAAAATCCACTTTACCATTGTATGTCTGCAGGCTCTAGTCTAGCAATTACCAGGATTCTGTTTAGCATTTTCCAGACAATTTTTGAAAACCAGCTCTGTGGGTTCTGTGTAAGGACTGAACGGGAGATGGTGCCTGTTGAGAGTCAGACCTTGAGTTTTAAAGTGCAGCAGATTGAGGTTAAAATGCCTCATCTCTTCCTTGCTTAGGTGTTTGGCCTAGTGCTTCTCTGATAACTGAGTCTGTATCAAAAATCCCTTGGGATCCCTTAAGAAGATAATATATTCAACAGAAAGGATTTAAAGTGTTTTCATAGCCTTTCTCTTCAGTTACTGTCTTACAGCAATTTGGGGTCTTGTGTGCTTTGATTGTTTGTGTAAATTAGAACAAGGGGTACGGAAGTCGTTTGGAAAAGTCTGGAAGACCATCTGGAGTTGCTCTAGGAAGGGCAGAGATCTAACTGTGAAAGGGCTACTCTACATTTAGGTGACTGAGTGCCTGAGAGAATGGAACTAGACTGGACTTTTGAGAAAGTTTTCAGGAGTTCAGGGCCTATGGAGGATGATGGTGTCTGAAGCGTGTTTGAATGCCTGGTCCTAGGGAGTGGCATCAGGAGGTGTGGTCTTGCTGGAGGAAGTGTGTCACTATGGAAGCAGGCACTGAGGACTCCTATGCACAGGTTATGCCCCCTGTGGCATACAGTCTTCTGCTGCCGTGGATTGAGGTACAGAACTCCCAGCTCCTCCAGCGCCAGGCCCCCCATGTTGATAATAGTCTAAACCTCCGAAACTGTAAGCAAAGCCCAATTATGACAGTGGACTAAACCTCTGAAATGGTAAGCCAGTCCCAGTTAAATGTTTTCCTTTTTAAGAGTTGGCATGGTCATGGTGTCACTTCCGACCAATAAGGCCCATACTAAGATAAGAGATCAAAGATGAACAATGAACCAGACACCAGAATTCTCTGGCCTTCCTGGCCTTCAGTAACGACATCCTCTGAATTGACGCTTTGGGGTCCTTACTTACCTGACCAGATTCTCTCTCTTGTTCTCAAACAAAGGTAGGGATCAGAAAGATTTCCTGCCAGAGGAGAGGGAAGATGACAGGTACATCCAGGTGAAAAGAGCATTCAGTGATATCCCATAATGCACAGGCAGGGACTGAGCATCAACATTCCAGTGATAACTGTCAGCGATCCTAAAATACATATGGAAATACAAAGTCCTCTACAGCCAAACTTATTCTGAACAAAAACAGCAATGGAGGTGCCGCAAAAAGATTTCTATTATAGAGCTATGGTCCTAAACATAGCGTAGTACTGGAACAAAATCAAACCTGCCCACCAATGGAGTGTAATAGCAAACCCATAAATAAACCCAAGCAGCAGAAACACTTGCTTCTTAACAAAGGTGTCAAAAAATCATGTTGGAGAAATGAAAGGGATTTTGTGTCAGTTTTCTACGTGTGGACATCCAGTTTTCCCAGCACCATTTTCTGAAGACTTTAATTTCTATAAAAATCATTTTAAAATGGGGCGCATATCCTAATTTAGGACTCCAACTTATAAATTTGTTAAGGGGAAATACTTCCCAATGCAGATACAGACAAGGCTTGCCTTACCAGGAATGTGAGTGACCAGAAAAGATACAGCAAGAACTGACAGTATGGGACTTATTCAAAATAAAAGCTTTGTCACAGGAAAGGAACTAACTTACCAAAGTCAAAAGATGATTTATAGAATGAGAGAAAACTTTTTGCTAGCTATTTTTAAAACAGGGAATTATTATCTATACTATAGAAAGAATGCAAAACTTTAAATTGTAAGACAAAACAAACATAAATAAAAGAAACCCTTTCTAGCTATTGTTAGAGAACAGTAGAGAAACCTTGGCTATTCGATGAAAATGGATTTTGCCTGTAGTGCCTGTGACAAATTTGGAAAATCATTCCAATATCAATACATTTGTCATGAAGACTTCCTGAACTAAGTCCTGGATTCACCCCGTGTTAGGAACAAATCCCAACAGGTCACTGTTTATACACAGTTACATACAAGCTGTTTCTTCTTTCACTGAAATCTGTCAAAAGCGTTTGATTTATTAATATAGATATATGTTGAAATAGTCATATATTATTTAAGTTAGAGAAGATTTTATCGTAGTTTAAATAAATTTGCTCTTGTTATTGGTTCTATTTGCCATTTTATTAGTCCTTTGAGAATTTTGTACAATTTATTTTGGCCTCATTCACCCTCTGTACCCCAACCCCTTGTATAGCCACCCTAATGTTCCTGGCTACTCACCTTTGTGTCCGTTTTAAATCAAAATTAAGATAAATTTGTGCTGCCTGTTTACTTTTGGATGTTTGGCTTTTCACTGGATCATGGGGTGGGGGTCACCCTATCAGGGGCTACATTCTTAAGGAAGACTGACTCTCCCTCTCTCAGAAGTTGTTAATTGTCAATAGCTTCGCCGTTAGGGGTGGGACTTGAAGCCTACCATCTCTCCTTGATTTTGTCTGGCTTGAGCTTGTACAGGTCTTGTACGTACTGTCAAAACCACTGCGAGTTCTTGCGTACAACTGCTCTGCCGTATCCAGGAAACAGGTTCACGGTAGTCTTCTACTTCCTACGGCTCTTACCATCTTCCCACCCCTTGTTCAACAATAATCCCTGAGCTTTGGGTGGAGGGGTTGTGATACCGATGTCCCACTGAGGCCTGAGCACTCTGTGGTCTTTGATTCTTCTCACCTAAACCAATTGTAAGTCGTTGTGTTAATCACCACTGAAGAAAGGAACTTCCCTTTTGAGAGTTGAGATTAGCACTAATATATCAGTATAATTGCGTTTAAGGACCACACCACAGGCGGCACTCATGCTGGATACTGTTAACCTGGTTTAAAAATCTGTGGCTGTGGAAGTAATGGACCCTAAGGGAGCACCTGCTACTATCATTTTGCTAAGCGGACATGGCATCTACATATACCTTTATAGCCACAAATTAGCGTAGTTCTCAGCTTTCGTCAGAGATCTTTTTTTTTTTTTTTTTTTCTTCAGTGGGCAGCAGTTGATTCAGAGATTCACAGCCGATGGAAGTGCAGAGAAAAAGTGACAGTGGAGTGATCAGCCCTAAGACACCTGTGCCATTTCCTTCCCAAGGCTCAGGGGAACATCACCAATGTAGAAGCAGAAAAAGTCAAGCGTCAGGGGTTGAGGAGGGGTACGCTGCAGCAGCGACTTCTCGACACAGCTCACGATCTCACAGCAGCTATTGTTTTACTTACACAACAGCTGCCCAAGACTAATCTTCTCATCGTTTCCTCGCGGAAGGGAAAACAGCTCAAAGCATCCCACTCATACTTGAGACAACAGCAACACTTAAAAGCGGTTGGTGGAAGGAGTGGTACTTTCTTCAGCGATGTGGCGGAAATTGGCCATGCCGCAGTGCCTTAGGGAGGATTTCCGTCGCTGTAAAGAGACACCGCGACCACAGCAACTCATAAAGGAAAACACGTAATAGGGGCTGGCTTACGGTTTTAGAAGTTTAGTCCATTGTCATCGTGGCGGGAGGCATGGCAGCTTGCAGGCAGACATGGTGCTGGAGGAGCTGAGAGTTCTACATATTACCAGGCAGCCAGGGGGAGACTAGAGTCCACTGGGCAGAGCTTAAGCATAGGAGACCTCTAAGCCCAAGCCCACAGTGACACACTTCCTCCAACAAGGCCACCTACTCCAACAAGGCCCTATCTCCGAAAGAATAGTGCCATTTCCTGTGGGCCAAACATTTAAACGTGAGTCTGTGGGAGGCAAACGTATTCAAACCACCATACCCAGTAAAGAAACCCCTACCCAAGCGTATGCAGGAAACCCAAATTAAACTCAGTGGGTTAAACATACACAAAAGACGTTAACAGTAAGAGACAGACTTGATGGGAAGGAATACGGTTTCCGCAGGAAGTAGGGGATGAACCATATTAGTGAATGACATGTATTAAAACCTATTTTATACATCTGCGAAACTGTCAAATAATGGAACTTAAATTATAGAGCAAAACAAAAGCACAAATCAACCTTTTACCTAGTCCAAGAGCAATGCAGGTAAAGCCTATGTCTGACTGTGAAAAAGACTGGACACTGGGCTGGGGTGGTACCTCAGCGGACCTCGGCGGGCAACAGCACTTGTTGTAAGTGCAAGGACCTGAGTGTGAATTCCTAGAATCCATGTAAAGCTGGATATGTCATGTGAGCTTCTGGATCACAGAGAGGGGAGAAGTTGTAGGACCTCTAGCCTGGCGCATTCAATAGCATAAACAAGAGGACCTTGTTTCACAGAAGGGGGAAGGTGAGGACTGATCCTGAAGTTGTGTTCTTGCTTCCGTACATGCACAACTACAAATAAGACTGTGCTCATGTGTGTGGACACATCTGCACACATTCACATACATAAGAATAGATGTGGGAAGGAGGACACTTACTAAAAGTCCGCCTAAAGCCATGTGCTGCAGGCTTGCTGGTCTCTCTGCAGTGTCTTTGGGAGGTGGAAAGCTAAGCTATCGGGGGAGCCTCTGAACTCAGGGAATGTAGGGATCAGATCTCTCTCTATGCCTCTGTCTCCGTCTCTGTCTCTCTGTCTCTGTCTCTCTGTCTCTGTCTCTGTTTCTCTGTCTCTGTGTCTTTCTCTCTCTCTGTCTGTCTCTGCCTGTCTTACTTATCAAGCCATCATGATGCAGAAAAGTGCTCTGCTCCAGCACTAGTTTTCCACTGTGGTGCTCAGCCTCACCATAGGCCCAAAGCTACAGGGCTAAAAGGCCAAGCAGACATGGAGCAAATTTCTGACACTGTAACTCAAAACAAAATTTTTCTTATGAGTTGATATTCTCAAGTATTCACAGGGGTGGGGGTGCAACTGACTAAAGGATTGTGTCCTAGGAAACGCTTAATTTGGCAGCTATTAAAGTATGCAATCAATTCATGTGTGCTCTTGTTTAATGGAAGTTGGTGTCTGGCCACTGTTAATCTTCCTAGTTTCATATTGGTAAACTCTGATCTGCAAAGATGATGGCATTTAAAATCAGCCTAGTAAATGATACTAGTTTGGTCCTTGGGGAAATCTGGCTTTAAAGATATTTACCATATAAAATTTTATAAGATATGTGCATGAAGGAATGTCCTAGCAAAGAAATTACTTGCTTCATAGATGGTGTTTTCAAAAGTTCCTTTAAGGGCAGCCAGTGCACTTGAATTAAGATTTGATTGTGAGATATTTGATTTACCCACAAGTTCTCAAGAATCCTCCAATTTTATAGAAAAAAATTAAACTTAGGCTAACCTAAGCTAGTCCCATTTTAACTTGAATTAGAAGTGACCAAAGTATCTTAAAAGGTGCTATTTCTTTCATGTCAATTTTCACTTACCTTCATTTCCTTATAAAATGGGAAAAGGGTTTTGACTCTGTGTGTCTTTTCAGCACAGATATATATTCTTAGGTGTGACTTAACTTTATCTTCCATTTTCTTATCTGCCTAAGAAGATGCAGTTGTTCAAAACCAATTTACTTGGCTAATTCTTTCCTCTGTCATCTTTGTAATTATTTCCAATAGGTTTTGGCCAAACAATTCATTCTCCATCATGCAGTTTCATCTCAGCTAAAAGTTTGTGTCCACAAAGTCAGTTGTCATGGCAACAGCTGGGCTGTTACCAGCCTAATATTGTGACTATGCTGCAAGAAAAGGAAAAAGGAAATGATGGGGGAGTGATTTTCTGGTCATTTCCTTATATCTGTGTTTTAATAATTTATCTTATCAGTATTGTATTTTATTCTCATGCATAATTCTGCTTTTAAGCACTCTGAGTCTAATACACTGGTCATCTTGCACACATTTGTCATACATTTATAATTTAATCAATATTTATTAAGAAGAAATCATGATTTCTGGTTTAGCATAAGTGCAGTAAATGACTTATTCGTGAATTTATTCATAAATATGTATTGAACACCTACAGTGTGCCAGGAGAGGTTTTAGGAGTTGCCTCCAGTAGTGAGCAAAGCAGATGATGTCATGGTTGTCCTGGAGAAATAGGAGAAGCAGTGAGTGAAGACATAAACACACACATAAGGTATATTCTGATAATTACACATATACAACAGAGATAAAATACAGTGCCATGAGGAAGTGATGGAAGCACTGATGTTGAAGAAAAGCCTGATGAATTGACATTGGAGTTAGTATCTGAATGATGAAAAGTGTGGTCTGACTACTCTGTGGGGGAGAATCTTTTCAGAGAGAGGGGTCAGTAGGTGTGAAGAAACTGAGGCATAGAAATGCTTAACATCTTTGTATTGAGACAGCATATCACAGTTTAGCCCAGGTTGGCCTTATCATCATGACAATTTTTCTACTTTAACTATTCCAGTGTTGGAATTACAAGTCCCATCATATTGGTTGTTATTTTTTTTAAATGAATACAGAAAGTGTCCAATGAGTATGAAATATAGGGAACAAATGACAACAGGAGGTAAAGTCTCAGATCCTGTCTTCAGTAACAAGAATGACACGGTCCATGATCATATCAGGTATGTGTTGTGACACAGTGCCTGACATGAACGACTTAAGGAAATAAAAGTTGACTCTGGATCGCAGTTTGAGGGAAGAACTCATCATGGTGGCATGTGCGTGAGGCAGCTTCTCCTCCTGCACCCATATGCAGGAAGCAGAGACAGAGGAATAAAGGTTCTCAGTTTACCTTCTCACCTTTTATTCGCTGCAGGACTCCAGCTCGTGAGGGGATGCCATGCCTAGCCACCCATGACTAGGATGTCTCTTCCCACTTTAAAAAACCCAGTCTAGAAACTCCCTAACACGTATGCCCAGAAGCTTGTCTCTCAAGTGAGTCTGGATTCTGTCAACTTGACAATTGACATTAACCGCCACAGAGGAACAACCTATAGAGTACTTAGAGGTTTAAGAAATGTGGAAGGGCCCTGCATTTGGTCTAATTCTCCAGTCTGAAACATGGATATGGGTCGAGTAGGCATGAATAATGTAAAACACGAACAACTGCTGTTCCTCATCTCCCCATTTGCATACAACATTCACAATCCACGTGTATGTAGGCTTCTGGCAGACACAGTGTTTGAAGTTCAGCAAGACTCAAAGCACAAGTTAATTTTGCTGTATAATCTACTACATACACAAAGGCCTTGATTCTTAGAATGGCCATATCCTCTGAACTTACTCTGAATACCGGGTAAAGACAATGTAATGCTAAAAATCACCAAGGGCTAAGAAACTATATTATATCCATTTCTTACTTGTGTGTCTTCACTATCTTTATTTTCACTAAAAATCCATCCCTTGCTCATCAGTAAGCCAAAGGAGGGAAAATTTCATGTAAGAAATGTAATAAAAGGGAGTCAAGTTTTATAGTTATTCTGCTCAGATGAATATACACATGCCCAAATACAGATTTTGTGTTCTGTGATTTCACATTTAGCTAATGACACATGCTCATATTTGCATCTAAAACTATCATGGCATAGCTTTAAAACTAAGTAAAATGATGTTAACAATTTAAATATTATGGTAATTATTATTACACTTATTTTATTCATAATTTTAAGTGTCCTTTACTGGGAACAACACCAAATAGCACACAGAAAATAAAATGGTGTGCTCAAAGAAGTGCAGTGATGGGAAAAAAATCTAATAATTTAATAAGTTTCACCACATTCTACAAATTTGTGACCAGCTCTAGGATAACATGAAACATATACCAACACATAGTATTTTATAAAATAACCTCAGTCAATTACTTAGCTTGTCTAAGTCCCTAATTCCTCAGCTTTCAAAATAGAGTTGAGTAATTGATGAAAAATGCTGTGATAAAGGTGTTTTTTTTTTTTTTTTCTTCTTCAAGATGTTGCATGAATAAACCCTTTACCGGTAGACTATTCTATTTTTTGGCAGGTATTCAATAAAATATAAGTGTGAGGTTGTAAAAGTCCCTTATAAAATAGCTGTTTCTGCATGGACCCAATTTACTTCGGGATTGTAAACAAGACAACTTTATGTCACTTCCGTGGTACCCTTTGCTTTACAGATAATTGAGAAACTGTATTCAGCAAAATACCCATGGTAGTTTATTGTATGTGTGAACTTGGTTGGGCTAACAGATGCCTAGATAGACGGTAAAACATCAGTTCTAGGGGAGTCTGCTTCAAGAAGAGATGGCCTTGGAATCAGTACACCAAGTAAAGATTTTTTTTTCTGATCAGTGTGGAAGGGCATCATCAGAACCTTTCGAAAGCCTCATCGGGTTAAAAATATAAAACTTGACCGAATTTGTTCTTCCTGCTTGAGCTAGGACATCCATCTTCTTCACTCGAGTTCTCTGCTCTCCATATACTTGTCCTTGTATCAATTGCTCCCTTCACCCTCCTGTTGTCCTTTGGCCTTTGAGGTTGGGCCAAAATATGCAGCTGTGAGGTGGCATGTTATGGGCTCCTCAGCTTCTGTAATCATGTGAATGAATCCTACAACAAGCTCAGTTTATGTCTCCTCTGACTTGTGTGTTGTATCTCTCTGAAGAACTGCAATATAGTAAATTATGATAGTGTAGCCTCAGGAAAGCATTTGAAAAATTAATTCGCAATTCCTGTGTAAAAAGAAGGAGAAATACAGGCTTGGCAATGAGGTAGATGTGTATTATTTAGGTAGCTGTATTTGCAAGGTCTCATCACTGCGTTGCGGTCACTTTGGAGAAGCTCCGAGTGAGAAACTGGGGACTTTTGTTGCTGGTTCTGTTTCTAAGTTCAGTATCTTATTTGAAAGGATATTGAAAATATTATCAAACATGTGGCTGAAACCATGTTGGAATGAAGAGCTGAGGTTTGAGGAATTTTGATGAATCAGAACTGTTAGAATGAGGTCTGATAGGGTTGAAAATAGTTAAAGTAAGAAAGAAAATGGAGTAGTTTGGCAATGAGCTCAGTGGAGGAAAGGCCTTGACATTAAGGCTGACTCAGTCATGCAGAACTTCTCCACGTGTGGGTCATGACTCCCTTTGGGGTCGCATATCAGGTATCCTCCATATGAGATATTTGCACTGCGACTCGTAACAGTATCAAAATGACAGTGACGAAGCAGCGATGAAAATAACTTTTGGTCAGTGGTCGCCACACCGCGAGGAACTGTATTGAAGAGCTACAGTGTTAGAAAGTCGCTAAGCACTGCTTTAGGGCGGTTTGCATACTGGCTGCTATGCCTCAGTTCCCAGGCTGGCTGTCAGTAGGAATATGAAAGTACTAGAAAGTGAGACTACAGGGGTAAACTTGACAACAAACACAGCGCAATCCAGCCATGTAAAGTGATGGAGGGAAAAATCAGACCAGGTCATAGTAAGACCTTTTTATGAAATATTTTATTTGAATCAAAAAACCAAACTAAAACAAAAGAACAAAAAAAAAAAGGAAAGAAAAAAACCCCCACAAACCAAACTTATACATAGCCTTACTGACGATGGGATTTCATTCTAGGAACAATTACATTTTATATAAGAAAGTTTTGTAAGATCATTGAAGATGATAGGACAATGCAAAATTCAACACTCTATCAAGTGAGGAATGAAAGAATAATTGATGATTTCCCATTGATACTGCAGCTGTAATTGATGAAAGCTTATTCTACCAAAACCAAACCAAAGGGGAAAAAAGAATTCCTAACTCAGCTAATTCTATACATTTAGCCCATAAAATGCAATTGGTAAGTGCTTAATTGCCATTTTTAGACACTTAACAGACTTTTATGTGGAAACTAAAATTGGTCTTTCTCTATTGAGCCTTATTTAGAATGAGGACAAATGAGGGGGCATTACAGGAAGATGGATTTTGGCTCAATGCACTGAAGGTTTTTTTTTTTTTTTTCTGCTAAAAGTTCTTCCCGTCACCGGTCTTGTCCTTCTTTAGCCTGAGTGACCATTTGTCAGGCATGACGTCAAACTTGAACAAATTAAAGCCCGAACCACATAGCTTATATAGCTATTTTTAAGATTCCCAAATGTTGTCATTGAAGGAAATTGAATTAACTATCATTTGGTCCATTCTTTGGGGGCAGTCATTTCACTGTGTCTTTCAGAAATTATGCTAAACTTAGAAAATATTTGTCTTTACCTAATTCACAATGTGCATTGTTCTTCAAAGATGCTTATCTAGGGAAGTTGTCCTAATGCATCACATTTGAGTCAAAACTTTAATGATTACTTTTTCAGAAATAAATGCAGGGGAAATGAAAGAAAAAAAGAAAAAGATGCAATGAGCATTCATATAAACATTAACAGACGAAGTGTTTATTTGAAAGTAGGCTCTGAGTTCTATGACACAAAATGAGTTTTAGGCAAAGTTACATAAGGATTTGTGTGTGTTTAAATTTAATTGTTTAATTTTTTATTATTTTTATTTCTTCTATATTAATCCCCCCACTACAGCTTACTCACCCCCCCTACTTCTTCCAATATTTTCCTCCTTCTCCCCTCTCCCCCAGATATACCCCTCCTGCATTTCCCTTCAGAGAGGAGAAGGCCTCCCAAGAATATTAACCAAACATGGCATAACAAGTTACAATAAGACTAGATACATACTCCCGTATCAAGGCTGGATGGTGCGTAAGTGGCTTTTTCTCTATGTGTCCAGTACCTGGAGGGAGAAGAAGGGAGAGAAATTGTAGAGATGACTTAAAGGCGTGTAGAGGGGTTGAGTGTTTAACACACCTCAAGTCTTGCCCGAGGGGCATCTTAAACACAGGTCATTCTTTGTTTGTTTATTTATGTGTTTCTGTCAATGATTCTGGCATTCTGCCCTTGGTAGATAAGAATGAGGGCAAGTGTGCTGAAGATCAGTGTATACCAGTGTGAGGCTGATGTGAGTTCTGTACCCAAGTCAGGTTCTCCATAGGCAAATGGCTGCTAGGCCCCGATGCTTTTGTTCTTCTTGTATATGTGCACATGAAACATCGTAAGGAGTCAGCTAGTAGGAGACGGAGAGTCAAAAGCAGATCTGCAAGACCAGATCTGACAGAGCTGAGTCCAGGAGATGAAAAATGAGAGAGAGAGAGAGAGAGAGAAAGAAAGAGAAACAAAGATACAGAGACACAGAGAGACTGTAAAGCAAGGCAGAGACAGGGATGAATGGCAAATGAACCAGAGAGAGAAAGAAAGAGAGAGAGAGAGACACACACACACACACACACACACACACACAGAGAGAGAGAGAGAGAGAGAGAGAGAGAGAGAGAGAGAGAGAGAGAGAGAGAGATGGTAAAGTAAGGTAGAGAAGACAAGGAGAAACAGTAAATAGGTCACAGGCATTATGCTTAAGCTCTGGAGACCAAAATAATGACTGCTAACAATGCAAGTCAGCACATACCCTAAATATGTGGTAGGTGCTGAAGTGCTTGTAGGGAACCAGAAGAAAGCAAGAACACAGCGTCTATGAAAGAGGAATCCCCGCCATAAGATGGGTTTAAGGTCGGCATGAATAGACATTGAATGGCTATGGAAACCACTGGTGGGAAAGTACAAGCAAAACAAGGATTGCAAAGACCATCGTTTCTGGAAAAGTATCCTTAGGAAAACCACGGACGCATGTTGGTGCCAAGGCAAGGTAGAAAAGAGCCCCTTGCCAGGATCTACTGTTTGTATTAACAGTGTCCAGTTTACAAGTGTTAATCAGCCTCCATGTAGCACTTCTCTGGTTAGGCTTCTCTCATGGAGAAGCTTAAGGAAGGGCCATGAAAACCAAGCATCCTCTGCTCACCTTCTCTGTCTTCAAGGTCTTTTCCACAGGGTGTGCTGACCGCTGACATTATGCATTCTCCTCCACTGTGACAGCATGAAAGGTTGTTCCTATTTCTTAATACTCTCTACCAGCAAAATCATAAATCACAAGGATGATTTGGGGGCTGTGGACAGCTGACCATAGGACCAGGGTAGGTGGCTTCTAATCATTTTCTATAAATAACTGAATTGTTCTCAGCTGGTAATGATTTTCTGTCTCTCATGACAAGGCATGAACTTGAACCAAGAAGCACATTGTTCGGACTCCCTGGGTCCTTTGATAAATATCAATGTGGAGATGGTAATCTGCCCAGGGTGCTTAAAGACTTACTTTTTCCTTTGCCAATGATTAGTTTTAAGTAAATAAAATCAAGGTTTTATATTAGGGATTCATCTTTGCTCCATGTAAGGTGCATACCAACTTCTTTCCCTACTCCTGGCTGTGGGCTAGAGAAAGGCTGTTTCCACGCTCTTCTGAATAGAAAAATTTAGACAAGATTCAAAATGATGGGGAGAAGCCACAGCAAATGCACGAAGCTCAAAGCAAGGCTGGATCTATTAAAATCCCATTAACTGGCTCACAAATTTCTTATTTTCATACACAAAAAACCTGCCAAGTTTGTCTCTTGGTTTATTATTCATACATGAGAGAAGCTTCTTGGAGGAGATCATAAATACAATTTCTGTCAGCCAATCAGGTGGAGGGCCTCTGATGAAGTGATAAGAACAGTGGAATTCAGATGGCTGAGGAGATGAAATGGAAAATGAAACCTGACGGGCGTTTCTGGAAGTTGCCTTGCATGAAGAAACTGGAGAGATAAGGTGAGTTAAAGAGCATGAAGCAAATCTCCTGAGCTGATTGTGAACCCGCCAATAGACAAACCTGGGCTTTCTAACTGTTGGCTTCATGGGCAAGTGCACGACTCCCCTTGCGCAGGAGAGAGGAACCTGTGGGAGCTGAAGCCACTTGGCTGCATCTATTGACCGTCAGCCTCCTGGCCTGAGACTGCAGCCTAATTGTTAATGCCGCCTGCTTTTTGCAATGATTCCTCTAGGACAGCTAAGATGGAAGAGGGCATGACAGAGGGATTTGTATTCTGACTAAAGTCACAGGGCTCTGGACCATTGATTCCAGGGAAGGATAATGGTGGAGGAGTGGCCAGAGAGGGTAAGGCAGTTCTCAGTAAGTCCCTTGTAAGTACCTTCTCTGGGGCACTGGGGCAACAGGTGTTCACTGGGTTTCACTGATAGATCAGAATTATCTCCCAAGAAGAGGTGGGTTTCCCTGTGGTATTTGAATAACTACAGGAGGACTTACTAGGCACTCTTGGAAGGCTGAGTGACATTAGGTAGGGATCTTATTTTCACTTCTTGATGCTCCAGTATGTAAAAGGCAGTAATGGTGATTACTGGCATGCAGTGGAGGGTGGTGTGGTGACCTAGGTCTCACTTAGCTTCTGTCATAGGATGCAGGATACTAAACTAACTAGTGGCTATAGAGGACCCAACTTCTTGCTTTTAAAGGGACACTAATTGTCTTTTCCACTGAGTGTCAGGGTCATGGCTCACAAGGGCAAGACTGTGTGTTCAGGATCCTGGCCTTTTGTGGTAGACTTAATCTAGTTACTTAATTTTTTAATTAAATTTTATTTTTTATATTAATTACAGTTTAGTTGTTTTGTATCCCAGCTGTAGCCCCCTCCCTCATCCTCTCCCTGTCCCATCCTCTGTCCTCCATCTCTTCCCATGCCCCTCTCCAAGTCCACTGAGAGGGGAGGTCTTCCTCCCCTTCCCTCTGATCCTAGCTTATCAGGTTCCATCATGACTGGCAGCACTGTCCTCCTCTGTGGCCTGGAAAGGCTGCTCCCCCCTCAGGGGGAGGTGATCAAAGAACCAGCCACTGAGTTCATGTCAGAGACAGTCCCTGTCCCCATTACTAGGGAACCCACTTGAACACTGAGCTGCCATGGGCTACATCTGTGCATGGGTTCTAGGTTATCTCCATGCATGGCCCTTGGTTGGAATATCAGTCTCAGAAAAGACCCTTGTGCCCAGATATTTTGCTTTTGTTGCTCTCCTTGTGGAACACCTGTCTTCTCCAGTCCCCACTATCTCCCCTTTCTTTCATAGGATTCCCTACACTCTGTCCAAAGTTTGGTTATGAGTCTCAGCATCTACATTTGATACACTGCTAGGTAGAGTCTTTCAGAAGCCCTCGGTGGTAGGCTCCTGTCCTGTTTCCTGTTTTCTCCTGCCCATGTCCATCCCATTTTTCTTTCTGAGTGAGGATTGATAATCTTACCTGGGACCTCCTTCTTGCTTAGCTTCTTTAGGTCTTTAGATTTTAGTATGTTTATCCTATATTTTATGTCTACTATCCACTTATGCGTGAGTATATACCATGTGTGTATTTCCGCTTCTAGGATACCTCACTCAGGATGATCTTTTTCTAGATCCCAACATTTGCCTGTAAATTTCATTATTTCCTTGTTTTTAACTGCTGAGTAGTATTCCATTGTGTAAAGTACCACAATTTCTGTATCCATTCCTCCATTGAAGGACATCTGGGTTGCACAGGCTCTAAGAGCAACAATCAATAAATGGGACCTCATGAAACTGAAAAGCTTCTGTAAAGCAAAGGACACTGTAGTCAAAACAAGATGACTGCCTACAGATTGGAATAGATCTTCACCAACCCTATATCTGACAGAGGTCTAATATCCAGAATATATAAAGAACTCAAGAAGTTAAAAAGCAACAAATCAAGTAATCCAATTAAAAAATGGGGTACAGAGCTAAACAGAGAATTCTCTGTAGAAGAATATAGAACGGCAGAGAAACACTTAAAAAAATGCTCAGCATTCTTAGTCATCAGGGAGATGCAAATCAAAACAACCCTGAGATTTCACCTTACACCCATCAGAATGGCTAAGATAAAAAACTCAAGTGACAACACATGATGGAGAGGATGTGGAGAAAGTGGAACCCTCATCCACTGCTGGTGGGAATGTGAACTTGTACAGCCACTTTGGAAATCAATCTGGTGTTTTCTTTGACAATTAGGAATAGCGCTTCCTCAAGAGCCAGCTATACCACTCCTAGGCATATATCCAAAATATGCTCAACTATACAACAAGGACATTTGTTCAACCATATTTGTAACAGATTTATTTGTAAATCTGTCTTTCTCCTTTTAATCCAAGGCATTTCCTAGGGGCCATGTGGGCCCTTTGGTATCAACTGGAATCAAGGCTTTATCATATTTGAGTCAGTGTCCAGCTTCTCTTGGTCTAATCTTGTTTTTCTACCACCTTCCTTCCCGTATATCCATCAGGCTCCTCTTTTCCTTTAGAGTTTACAACCCAGGAGGATCAACTTCAGAGAATGAGAGTCTAGGATATGGAGGATGACTTTATTACAGAAACTGGTAATGATCTTTAGGCAGGTTTTTAAATCTAATCTGAACTTTTAACTATCATTGAAGGAGAGCTTATTATGATGGATCAGCAGTTAGCAAAGGCCTATCTATGCTCCCGCAGAATTTCAGGAGCCAGCACGAGGCAAGGGGATGTATTTTGTTCAGACCTAGCAACTATTAACATTGCCAGTGTTCCCCGTGCGTCAAGTGTTGTGAGTGGGCATGGCTAACTTTCATTGTCGTCATTGGCAGTCAGGCTGTATTTTTAAGGGATTTTTCTCCTTCAGTTGCTTTGCTGCCAGGGAAGCTGCAATGGAACAACTCTTTCATTGATGTGAGTGCTAGATCCCCCGATCCACACCCACACTCTGCTTCATCTCCTCCCTGTGCCGGAAGGCCATGAAGTTCATTCTCTTCATTGCTTTTTCTCTCTTTCTACACCCAGGCAACATCATTGTTCCAGGGAGACAGTGCAAACAAAAAGTTGACTTCAGTGCTCCAAAGTGATGTGTTGGGAGAGAAAACTCCAAGATGCCAGTGTTTTAAAGACAAACAAAAACATGCCTGTGGCTTTGGAGGGTGGTGAAAAGAAGGCTTTTAACCAGATATGATAAATAAAAATGGGCCTCATAAAGCTAACATGTATTTATTTAATGATTGTTACAATAGGAAACGTGCTCATTAACTGTAAACACTCTTAGATATCTAGGTATATGAAATGAGTCACGCACCTGTCTTTGACTACAGGTGAAAGTAGTCATCTTTTTTTTTTCTTTCAGTATCCATCCATCACTGTAATGCCTCTTGTCAGTTTCTATAGGTCACTATGATAGTCTCTTTAGTTCCTTTTATTTCCTTTAATAATGCAGAACTTTCGGACTCTTTTGGAAGAGATAAAAGTGAGTCATTATTATCAACCCCTGCTGCTTTCTTCTGTATTCAAGTTGGAATAAGGAGACCAGGTCCTATCAGATATAGCATAATACCACTACTGAAAAGCAATTTAAGAAGTTTGAGACTGATGTGTGAGTGGAAAAATGAAGGCAGTGAGGAAAGAGTTAGATTAACATAAAAAAAATAAAGCCTCGATTAATAGGAAGTGGAACAAAGGTAGAAGAGTGGGAATGTTCCAGGCATTTGAAATATGTTGTATAAAGTTAAAAGGATGGTAGCCAAACACTTAGGAGTAATAAAGGGGTAGACATTATTTCTCGTGTCTTGATTTGATGTTTGTATACTTAAACAATACCATATTGTTTATGCTCAACAATGAGCAAGTACCTCACTCCACGAACAGCCACTGTGGCCAGTCGCCACGGGAGGGCAGCAGAGAGCAAAGAACGGACAGTCTTAGTGAGGGGTTTTGGCTTGCCACCTTGCCTCCTTCACCTGCAGTCGGTTCCTGCTTTTTCTGGAGATGGTGATAACCAAATACCCCAGGCACACGAGGATACCTGGTTACCTGAAGATGAGGCAGAGAGAGGGAGACAGATGGTGAGACATGGGTAGCAGCAGCGCTGAGGTGAGAAGACATTAAAGTCTTAGTAAGCATGGTTGTGATATTTATGTATTTATCCAAGATGACCATTAGGGTTTTTGTTTGTTTGTTTTCTTTGTGTAATGGAGCCTGGGCTGTGCAGAACTCACGTTCTCGACTAGGCTGGCCTTGAATTTACAGAGCTCTGCCTGCCTCTGCCTCCTGAGTGCTGGGATTAAAAGTGTGCGCCATCACGCCCAATCCTCTATGACAACTGTTATTGTTGCATAAATATAAATGAACTGGAAATTTAGGGTCTTGCTATTTCTAAAACACCGTTACTCAAGAAGGTTAAGAGTGAAATGTAGATACATTCTGAGTTGTCCTTTAATTTAGTATTCCAGGAAAACAAGGGTTTACTGAGCCTCTGCTGTGGCTGTGAGAATTGCACTGTATGCTTTGGGAGACTTGAGGTAGTATGGCAGAAACAGGTCACAAGATGCTTTCTGCACCTGTTAATTCCCATGGGTGTTCCCTGCCAAGACAGGAAGCCAGAGGCCGTAGCTCACAAGGTCTTCCAAACAGTGAGTCATAGGGTTGAGACTCCGGTTAAAAGCCAGCACCATCTTTGGTTAACACGCTGGGGGTGGGTGGGAGGGTGTCATAAATATCATCAGCTATTGACTTTTCTCTACCTCTTTTCTCCTTTTTCTTCTGGTTAATGATGCATCAAAGTCAGCTTAATGGACAAAGTTTCTCACTAATCACCAGGATAGACAAATAAACAAAAATGATCTACAGTGGTTGTGTAATGTAAGGAAGTAAATGGGGTTTGGGGTGAAGTCAGCTAAATATAAGCCAATGGTGGGAAGTGGCAGGTAATACAATGCAGTGTGATGGTCCAGGGCAGAGTGTAGAGAGTGGAAGGAGCAAAACGGGATGTTTTGTTCCTCAGCATGTTTAGGTACTTCAATTTATTTTTCTTTATGTCTTAAATAGTTTTGGATTTTTAAGATTTGACAAGCAACTGTTTTTTTTTTCTTTTTTACATTGATTTTTATTTTTGGAGGTTATAATTACATCATTTACCCATTCCCTCTCTTCCTTCCAAACCCTCCCATATACCTTTCCTTGCTCTCTTTCAAATTCCTGTCCTCTCTTTTCTTTAATTGCTCTCTCTCTCTCTCACACACACAGACACACTCCTAAGTACTTAAATACAACTTGCTCAGTGTGTATAATGTAACTGGCGGGTAGTGGATAACCAGCCAGTTGGTGTGCTCTTCTCTGGAGAAGATTTTTTCTCCTGCTCTCAGCACTCCTTAGTTATCTGTAGTTCTTTGTGTATGGCGGACGCCGGGTGGTCTTTGCCTGACCCACAATGACTATTGTTCTCATTCAGCTCAAGTTCAAGCAATCCTGTTGGAGACATTTTTTCTTTGAAGATATTTGTAGTTTATAAATTTTTCCCCTAGGAAAAGTCATGTATATATAGATATTTAAACAGTCAGATGAAATAGCAACATTTTTATATAAAATACCAAATTTTATATTTGTTTGATAAGTAACACTTCTATGTACTGTGCACTGTCCAAAGAAGGAGTGTACTGTCACCCACCTACTTGAGACAGGTAGGTGAACAAAGTGCTGGAGACGCCTCCTTAGGGCCAAACTTGAAGTTAAGCTGCTTTGACCCTCAAGGTCAAAGTAGAGAGGAAGAAAGACTCTAATAGCCACTAAGTATATTGCAGTCAATAGAGCTGGAAAATATAGTGGTTATGTTTGAACTCACAAGTTAATGAGATGTGTGCCTAAAAGGCAGGGGAAATGCATGGCGGTCTACCGTTCATCCTGAAGGGCATCAGGCAGTAAAATGAAGTGATGAATGGATAGAAATAAAGGGACTCATGAACAGGTTTGATAAAACGTTAATGTCCAACTTCAGTAGTGTACGCTGTAAAATTCGTTTATTTTTTCCACTTGAGTTTTTTTTTCTTTTTTAAATGTTAAAATGTCAGAAACAAACACTTTAGAATTCACCCAACTAGGCTGTTCTGAACAGCAAGCCAGAAACACTTCCTCACCAGTGACTTCTAGGAATTGAAAGTTTACTCACAGTAATTGATGAAGATTGGATTTGGGGCATGCGGGAATTTTTTTTTTTCTTCTTCTTCATTAACTAATTTATTTTTTCATTTACATCCCAATTGCAGCTCCACTCTCTCCTCTCCTCCCAGTCCTGCCCTCCCACCCGCCTCTCTCATGCACCTTTCCCCTCAAGTACCAACCCACCCTGCAGCATCACGTCTCATCAGGGCTAAGTGCCTCCTCTTTCACTGAGGCATGACAAAGGCAGCCCTGCTAGGCAAATGGGATCCAGAGGGAGGCAACAGAGCCCAAGTCCGAGACAGCCCCCGCTCCAATTGTTAGCAGACCCACTTGAGGACCAAACAGCCCATCAGCTTCATATGTGTAAGGGGGCCTAGGACCAGTCCACGGATGTTCTTTGGTTGGTGGTTCATTCTCTATGAGCCCCCAAGGGCCCAGGTTAGTTGGCTATGTAGGTGTTCTTGTGGTGTCCTTGACCCCTCCAGCTTCCGCAATCCTCCCCCTAAGTCTTCCACAAGACTCCTTGAGTTCTGCCTAATGTTTGGCTGTGGGTCTCTGCATCTGTTTCTATTATCTGATGGATGAAGTAGCTCAGAAGACAGTTATGCTAGGTTCCTGTCCGCAAGCATGGCAGAGTATCACTGATAGTACCTGGGGTTGGGTCTCCCCCGTGGAGTGGATCTCAAGTTGGACCAGTCATTGATTGGCCCCAAACAACTGTGTTTTTCATGAATTCACCAATTCATGAATATATGAGATTTTAGCCAAAAAAAAAAAAAAAAAAAAAGCTCTCCTGATGCTCAGAAATGGAAGACAGTTAGGATCAATGACTGTAAATGAGCAAGAAATAGAGGAAATATGATAGAAGGATCAAATGTTCATGGATGTAAACAGGAAAACAAAAGTGGTACATCTTGCCAGCATAAAATTACAAGGGCAAAGAAAAATATTCACCTCTACATTTAAGTAGTTTTGCTTTTTCCAGCCCATATCTTGAGCACACTAGCTACAATATCACAGTGCTTAGAGCTGCTTTGTAAACAGACCCCTGGCCTTTTTAAGGTTTCTTTGTATTTCTTGGCAGTGATGTGTGTGAGCACGTGTGTGTGTGTGTGTGTGTGTGTGTGTTCCTTCTTTCTGCCCCAAAGCCCATCATCGTCACATTTAGTTTTCACTGCATATAATAGCACAAGGTAAGACACACCAGTTTTCTTTGATTCGCACCTGCCCAATGTTTTCTTGAGATGACTAACATTGAGCATTTGGGCACCAATGACACTGCTGATGTGTGCTTCTTCACGTTTTGTCTCAGCGTGGATGAAATCGATGTGTCTTCAGACTCTTCATGCTAACGGACACATTGGCTATCAATGATCTCCGCAAGGTTTTCCACTATGCAGTTACTGATTTTACCTTCGTACTTCAGCAGTAACACCTGTTTTGTGATAAAGAAAGAT
Organism: Meriones unguiculatus; assembly: GCF_030254825.1. NCBI lineage: Eukaryota > Metazoa > Chordata > Mammalia > Rodentia > Muridae > Meriones > Meriones unguiculatus. The sequence continues at coordinate 103,687,792 of NC_083355.1, read as the reverse complement.
CTCATACTTCCACCTGCTTACCTCAATGTCTGTTTCCGGCTCAGGCCTTCCATATTGTCACTGTGCTGTTTGGCTGACTGAGCGTCACCATTGCCATAATTATTTCTTTACTAATTGGATTCTATTATAAGAAAAAAACCACCACATAAATCCCTCATTTATTTACCCATATATCTGCTTACTGTAACAATGGACTCAATGGTATTCATTTTATAATTCATTGGGGGTATAATCATTGCTCTCATGGTCTATTTTGATTCTCACATGTTTTCAGGTTTAGGCAACAAGGCTTCTTACCAGCTGGTTCTATAACCCTTCAACATGCTCTCTCCATCACTAGCTGAGTATTTCCTTAATTCCCAGGACCACAGGACATTCCAGGGTTAGCTTAATTTCTTTGTCCCGGAATTGTCGTCAACCAATCTCCTGAGAAGTATTGGCTCCCTCTAGTTACAAAGTAAAATATAATTGTGCCCACTGCCCCCTAGGTTCCATTTACTCTGAGCAGTTGGCACTTAGAGGAAAAACATACAGAAAACACCATCTGAGTTTCCCTTTCTTTCTACGATATTGAGTTGGTAAAAAAAAAATTAAATACCACACTCATAAGTAATATAATCAATAACTGACTGAAGGATTAAAGAAACAATTTTTAAAAGTGCAAGTGGCCAATATATACACAAAAATGTTCAGCATCTTTGTTCATTAGTGAAATGCAAACTATGGCTACACCAAGATTCATGTCACCCTCGTCAGAATAACTGCCAACATGAACACACACATAAAATGCAGTGGAGATGTGCAGGAAAAGTTGATTCAAAAATGAACAAGTCTGATTCCTGTGGAAATCAGTATAAAGGACCCTTAGAAAACTCAAAAGAGAAACAGCATGTGATCCAGTGTATGATCCCTTTCTTCTTCCTCTTCCCTTATCTTTCTCTTTTTGTCCAACTATGTCTATGACCCTTTGGACTTTATTCTTATTCATGGTGTGAAGTGTATGTCGTTTTCTAAGTAACTGCATGGTAATTATGATCCATTTGCTTTAAAGGATATTCAGCCCCACTAATTTGAGATGTCGCCACCTTAGAATAAATGTTTACAGGTGTTTGTGGTGATGTCTGCATTTGTGTCTTATTACTACTCTGGCTTATTTGTGAATTTGTGCATCAGGACCACCATGTCTTAATTACAGAGATTATGTATTATGTTTTAATTTCTGTCAAGCCTACTCTACATTATTGTGTGGGCTATGTGTGTCTCTGCATTTTTCATTTTTTTTATTCCCTCTTCTTTTCAATTGTAATTTTCTTTATTTCAGTGAAGGCTTCTTACGTTGAATTCAATTTTGTTGGGATAATTGCTATTACATCTTCTTTTGTTGATTTGAATTTATCTACATACAATCAGTTTTCCTACCTAAGTAGCTCGCTGCATTCCTTGCAGTGTTCTCATGCACCCGATTTAAACCTTTTGTGGACTTCTTATTGCTCCTACAGTTAATTCTTTATTGTCAAATAATATATAATTCTTTCTTTCTTATCTCAAATACTCTTTAAACACTATGAAAACAGCTTGCTTTCCCACTCTGCCCTTTTCCCAATCTTTTACCAGGGAACTCTTCAAACACTACACGTAGATGTCCTCCTGGATGGCTTTACACCGGGTGTTTTTCCTATTCGGAACATGGAACGCATTTTTATCCTTCATAAATTTGATTTGACGATTTAGCTGAAATGCTTCAGACATATTTATCAGATCCTGAATTAGAGGCGGTTACTGGTGTCTCCCCCTGAACAATGTTGAAATTAGTTCACTTTCAGTGACTCACAGAATATCTACGGTCCCTTTACAGTTTTTGATTTTATTGGTAGCCTCAAGAGTTTTTATTATGGTTCATTATAATTAAAATAATAAATTCCTAAAATGAGGTATAATAAAACTATAACGCTATAATAAATACTACAGTAAAACAAAATGTTATAATAAACTACAACATAATATTAAATCTAAGGCTATAATAAAATATTTCTTTATTCAAGAATTAAAATAGTTATGTTCTATTTTATAGAGTCCAAAAAGCTATTTAGACTAAATTTACTGCCAAAATACTGCCATTCTTTTTATAGGGAATTCACCTATTTGTGACTTGTTTCTTTTGCTAGTCCATGATATACCTAAGCAGAATATGTATTCATTTTGTTTCCTTCATCTCTGCCTATCTGGGAACTTCTGGTATCATAAACAATAAAAAAATGGGGGATGCCAACCTGTAGTAGAGTCAAATTTAGTTGACTTGGGCTGGTGAGGTGGCTCAGGGGGATAAAGTACTTGCTGCCGATCTAATGATCTGAGTTCATTCTCTGGAATCTACACACGGGAAGGAGAGAACCAACTCCTACACGTTGCCCTCTGACCTCTACATACGTCAAGGAACATGCATGTCCATGTGCGTGTGTGCTGAGGCACAAAGTAAAAAAAAAAAAGTTTAAAAATTAAAGCATTGTTTAGTCTTGCACGACTGTTTTTGCGAGGGTATTTTTGAAGCTCAGTGTCCTGCTTAAGAAAGAAGGCCCGCTCCTCAGTGTTAGAGATGCTCAGTGTAAGTCTGCATCCCTTGACATTGCTGTGTAAGAACCGTCTGATTCTACTCATGCTGATACCACAGAATACCCGAGTGATTCATAAGTTAAAGAAATTTAGTCTCACATTCTTGGAGGCTGGGAGTCTCAATCCAGCTGGCGGCAGGTCTGGTTATTGGGTGAGAGTGGCTATCCAAGACAGTAACATGATTCTTCCTCCTGCAGGGCGGGGTGGTCTGTGGCTACTCATGACCAAGACAGTGCAAAGTGTCTGTAGACGGGGTCTCAGCTGTGACTTTTTCAAAAGGATCGTCTTCTGAGTGCTTAGAATTTCTCTACTGTGTGTGTGTGTCTGTGTGAATGTTCGTGCATGTCCATACGTGTGGCTATGTAGATGTAAGTGAATATGTATATGTGTGTATGTATGCCTGAGCATGTGCATATGCTAATGTGTATATGTAAGTGTGTATGTGTGTGAGTGTGTATGAGTGTGTTTTTACAATCTTTTGTTCCTGCCGGGTTCATTGAATTTTTTTACAGTTGCAATCCTGTCTCTCTACTGAACACTGGTTTGTTATATTTTTGCTTTTTATCTGAATTACAGGGTACATGTTTCTTTAATTCCTTTCAGAACATGAAACATTTTTGTCAAAATATTTTTCTTTTCTGAGGTAAGTCTTCTCAAGTTTACCTTCTTTGGTGTCATGTATAAGTCCTTTTTCTCGCTGCCTTTTTTGTTGCTGTTGTCCTTGCATACCATTTCTCAATTCCCTTTTCCCTCAAATACCGTTGAACAATTGTATTTACTTGGAGTGTTGACAGCTTTGCCCAAGTCTTCTCTTTGCTTCTCCCAAACTGCAATAATTTGTCTGGCTTGCTTCTTTGTGACATGGATAGTGCTTTCAGATTTCCTTAGGGAAAGAGCTTGGAGGACTAGAAATCCGTTGGTGAGATTGTCTCCTGCAGTCCTGAGCGAGTAAAGCTGGTAGTGAGACAGTGACTCTGTTCTCTTTTTCCTAGCCACAGACTCCATGTTCTTTTCCCTTACTAATTATTTTTGAGATTTTAGTTTAGAAGATTAATATAAAGTATTTCATACAAGCAAGGAATTATTACTTCATGTTTTTTTGAAAATATATTATTTTCTCATACAATATATTCTGACCACAGTTTTTCTACCTTCCAATCCTCCCAGCTCATCCCCCGCTCCCCATTTCCTATATTCACTCACCATCCATTTCCCTACAGAAAAGGGCAGGCCTTCAAGATACAATAACTAAACACACACACACACACACACACACACACACAGATACAGTGAGAGGATGGACAGTCAATCTAATAATAGGAAAAGTGTCCCAAGAGCAGACGAAAGAGTCAGAGACACACCTGTTCCCACTCTCAGGAGTCTCACAAAACCACCAATCTAACAGCCCTAACATATATGCTGAGAACCTTATGCAGAGTAATGTAGGCCCTGTGCTTGCCTCTTTAGTCTCTGTGAGACCATATGAAGCCAGCACTTCATTCAGTGGGCCGTGTTTTCTTGGTAGCTTCCATCCCCTCTGACTCTTAAAGTTTTCATGCCCCTCTTCCATGGAGCTCCCTGATTTCTGAGGTGAGGGACCAAATGGAGATCTCCACTTTAGATTCCCTCTCTACGCACAATAACTGGCTGTGGGTCACTGCACCCACTCCCATCTGGGGCTGGGAAAAGCCTCTTTGATGACTACCGCATTAGGCACCAATCTATGAGCACAGAATATCATTAGGAATCACTCCATTGATACTTTTTGCAACTCATGTTTTCTTTGACCATAGGTCTCTGGGCTACCCAGTCTCTGTTTCCTGGCCATCCATTCAGTGTTGGACATGGGCTTCTTCTTGTGGAATGGACCTCAAGTTAAACCAGACATTGGTTGGCCACTCCCACAAGTTCTGTACCGCCATTGCCCCAGCACACCTTGCAGGCAGGAAAGATGGTAGGTTAAGGGTTTTGTGGCTGGGTTGCTGTCCAGGTTTCTCTTTTGTTAGCCTGCAGAGTGCCTGCCCAAGCGAAAGAAGCTATAACAGCGATGGAAGCTCCATACAGGCCCCAGTTCAACCTCTCTACATTCAATGAGCTATGGGGATGTTGTCCTTGGCATTGAGGCTCTGATGTAAGTTTTTGGAGTTTGGCCATTTGTCCTAGTATCAGCCTAGGCTGTTTACGGATCTCCATGGACTTCCTTGACCAATGACTCAAATGAATGCAGCTCAGTCTTAACATCTATGCAATAAATACATGGGCAACTCAATTCATAAAACACTGCTACAGCTTAAATTACATTGTCCCTCACACACTGATAGTGGGAGATTTCAATATCATATTCTCACCAATGAAGACACCATCCAGACAAAATATAAACAGAGAAATACTGGACATACAGATATTATAAACCAAATGTACCTAATGGATATTTACAGATGATTTCACCCAAACTTAAAGGAATATGCCTTCTTCTCTAGATCTCATGAAACTTTCTCCAAAATTGTCCATTTACTCAGACACAAAGCAAGTCTTAACAGAAATAAAAAAAATTAAAATAACTCCCTGAATCCAATCAGATCACCTTGGATTAAAACTAGAGATCAACAACAACAGAAATGACAGAAAGCTTACAAACTCAGAAACTAAAAAACAACAAACAAACAAACAAACAAAAAACAAAACTATTGAATGAAAAGGAATCAAATCAAACATAGAGAACTTAATAACTTTCTATTATGCAACAAAAGGGAATACACAGTATATCCAAATTTATGAGATGCAATGAAAGCAGTGCTAAGAGGAAACTTCATTACACTAAGTGCCTACATTAAAAAATAGAAATACTGGAGAGATCTCATATTACCAAGTTGACATCACACTCGAAAACTCTAGAACAAAAATAAGTAAGCACATGCAAGAGGAGTAGATAGGAAGAAAAAAATTGAACTGAGGGTTGCCCTCAGTAAAAGAGAAACAAAGAGAATACAGTCAATGAAATGAGAGTTGGTTCTTTGAGAAAACCAACAAGATAGACAAACCCTTATCCAAACTAACTAACAGATAAGAGAGAGAATTTTCAAATTAATAAAATTAGAAACAACAAGGAAGACATAACAACAGATGCTAAGGAAATCCTTTAAATCCCAACATACTTTAAAAACCTGTACACCACAAAATTGGAAAAATCTAATATATCTATATCTATATCTATATCTATATATATGGTATGTATTAAGAAAATTATCTTTCTCCCAAAGGCTTTCTACCTGCCCCTCTATTGATCTGATTTTATTTTATTTGCACATCTGCATATGTGGAAGGTAGTAGGGAGAAGAGAGAGGTCGAGGAAGAGGGAAAAAAAAAGCAATGTACATTTTGCCCACGTGTCTCTGTCTGTGTCCTCCTTAAAGTAGCGGCAGGTTATTGCCTGGAGTTTAGAGGTCCCCCAAAGTTCCACATGTTGGTGTTTGATACCAGCCTGTGGCATGGATGTAGTGGAATATTTGCTAAGGCAGCTTTGAATCTTTGAGAACATGCCCTTGGAAGGGACAGTGGGATGCCAGCCCTTGCTCACTCTATTTGCTTCCTGGCCATCAGGAGGTGAATAACTTCCACATGTCCCCAGTACCGTGACACATTGTCTCACCGTGAAGTACAAAGTGACTAAGCCAGACAACAACTCAAGCCCCAGACACCATGAGCCAAATAAATCTCCCTTCTTTTAAGTTGATTTTCTCAGGTTTGTTGTCACCGTGTGAGCATCTGACTCATACAAAACAGACCCAGTGTACAGAGGCAGCCAGAGTCACCTCAGGTCAAGCACGGACTCTGCCAGACATGCTGTAGAGACATTTTTAAAAAGCATATATACTCCAAAATTTCTCTGATCCTGATGAAGTGTCCCAACCAGTGCACTGGTTTATCAGATAGACAGCCTCATTAACGAGGCTGTCTATCTGATAAAGACTACAGTGACCTGGACCCTGGACTGTCTGATTCTAAAGCTCATCTTCTCCTTCAGTGTCCGAGGAGCAAAGACCTCCAGTTCAACTGCTGCCCCCAGGTCCTTTAAGTTTGTATGCTTAGTTAACTGTATACACATTCTTTTTAATACTTCTGCCGTTCATGCTCGCTCCCAGTAGCCTGACCAGACAGATATTCTTGTTCCCAGACTTGTGTCTGACCTCTGTTCTTTACACAGACACTGAAAGATTAAAATGTGTTCCTTTGATTAAAACAGTAGATGATCATCATCTCACACTTTAGACCAGGGGACCTGAAGTCAGGTCTGGAAGGTGCAATGGGAAAGCGTGCAGCGTTTTGGTGGTGGCGCCTATGGGGACAAGCTCCATATACACTCAACACAGGAGAATGGAAGGAGGATTTTAGCCTTACTGCCAAAGTGACAGGTTAGACTTCAGGTAGCCCAAATAGTCCTTGATTTCTGATTTCCCTGTTGTATTTGGGCAGACAGATGATGAACACCCTTGCTTGGTAAAGGAGACTGAAGAACATGATGTGCTTATATTGTGATTTTGGGGCATCTTGCTGATCACAGATTGTGTTTCTCAGACCCTGACCTTCTTCCTTTGACTTTCCTACTGCAGGGTTCTGCAAGGTGACCAGTAAAAACAGGAACTTCCTGATACTTGGATGGTGGTGTTGCCGGGGTGGAAAGAAAATGTGTAAGTAGTAGATGAAGTCTCTGATGGATCAAAACACAGAAAAAAAAGGGAAGTCATTTTATTTAACTTTATTTTATTGGTTGAGAAACAGAGGGATAGGGATAGAGACCAGTAAATTCAGATAGTAACAGAAATAATCGACAAGATATCCAGCACTAAGGATGACATTTAGTGCTCACAGTAACCTTAGACAATAGGTACTATCATTATAACCCTGTTTGCAAATGAAGGTATGGAAGCAATCAAAGAGGAAGAGCAGAGCACTTCATGCTATGTAAAAAGCCAGTGAGCCAGTCCTGCTTACTGTTGACTGAGGAGAGAGCAGCTTTGCTGGAGCTAGGCAAGTTACCTATGAGTCTGTTGTGGTTTGATTCTGAACTTTCCTCCCTGGGCTCATGGTTTGGATACTTCTACAGCTGGTACATTATTTTGGAAGTTGAAATTTGATAAAAGTAGGTCATTAGGGCCAGACATTGGAAGGTCGTAACCTGCCTCCTGCTTCTGGTTTCACTCTTTGATTCTTGGTTCAGTATGCGAACAGCTCCTGCCACCTGCCTTTATCATTATGAACTGACCTCTTGACCATGCCAGGCTTTCCGTGCTCTGACAGAATAAAGCTTCTAAAACTGTGAGTCAAAACAAATCCTTTCTCCTTTAATTTGTGTCCAGCGGGCAATGAAAAGGTAACTAGTGCACAAGCCTTGAGATGCTGACTCTGAAGGCGTAGGTGCACCATGCTCACCTGCCATTGGGGCTTGATAATTCAGTAACATGCCACTCAGATGCTGGGTTCCAAATGCCTTTCACACTTCAGGAAGCATAGACTACTGCAATGAGGCAACAATTGCCTATATGGATCGACTTTTTAATAATTCATAAACTTCTAAAATCTCCTTCATGTTCTCTTTCCATCCTTTTCTTTCATCTTTTTCTTCCAAAAAATATAATTCTATGGAAGTTTTGGTTTTAAGAATCAACGCCTGAATTTCATATTTGATTTTAGTTGAGTACTAATTCTAGTACTTTGAAGTGGATCACATGGGCACTAGGGGTCAGAGAGAACTAAAGTTGTTCTGAAAGGTCACATGACAGCTTTCCTTAAAGGAAACGCTTGTGGCAAAGTCATGGAGTGTGTAGATGAAGGTGGCGGGAGCAGGGACAGGGTAGGCTCAGTCCCTTCCATTCTATTTTAGATTTATATATCACCTGTGGTTGGATATTTGATAACTCACTGTGTTAGCCAGGGATCTCTAGCAGAGTAGAACCCATAGAAGTAAAGAAAAGGTCTGGTGGAGTGGACTATAGGATAGTGGCTCGGTAGCCCAACAATGGCTGCCTATATGCTAGGGAGGTTCAGAACTCAGGAGCTACTCATTCAACAAGGCTAGAGACCCCATCGGTCCCACCTAGTTATGGCTTCATCATAAATCTGGGTAAGAGCTTTGGAGGAGGGGAAACCAACTCATAAAGTTATTATAGCTATATCACCTTATAAACCTTCAGCAATCCGATATATCCAAGGAAAGAATAGTTCTGGCTAATTGCCTATTCTAGTTTACAGAAATTTCACCAAAAAACTATGTTTATTTCAACCACTATTGAGACTCTTTCAAAAAAAAAATAAGAGCAGAGTAGGAATCATAAATGGATCTTTGTTTGGTCCTAAAGCTTTTATGGTACACGAGGGCCATCAAGCTGAACTTGAGTTTCATTATCTGGTAATACAGTTGTTGAAGGTTTGGGATAAATGGCAGAACATGTTGAAATCCCAGGCTATGTCTGAGAATTTAGATTTCAAATAATTCCCAGCACAACCTAATTTGCTGTTTCTTTCTTTAAGGCCTTGTGCTCTAACGGAACAAGAAGGGAGTAAGGGCAAGGCTGGGAGACACAGGCTGGGTCTCCAGCACCTGCTCTGTAAGATGAATGGCTATTGGACATGGGTCAGACAACTCTCTTTGGGCCTTATATTTATTAAGTTGGTATTCCAGCTTTGGTAAATAATTTCTAGATGCAATATATGATGATTTATGAATACATGGGATAGAAAAGGGGAGAGGAAGGAAAGAAAGTGAGAACAGAAATTAGGATAGTTCAAATTAGGTGTCTCTTATCTGCTGGAAACAGCAGTAATGATACATAAATAGTCAGACATCTTGCCTTTTTACTTTTTATTTATTGTTTCCATTATGGCATATGTGTGTGGGTGTCTGTGTGTATCTGTGTTCCTGTGTGTGAATGCATATATTGAAGCCCAAAGTTGATGCTGGGTGTCTTCCTTGAAAGCTTCCCACTTTGTTTATTGAGGCAGGGCCTCTGGCTAAAGCCAGAACTCACCAATCCCCACTAATTGAGCTAGTCAATTCACTCTAGGAATATTTTTTTTCTGTCTTCTGAGTGCTGGAATCACAGGCAGCTGTTATGCCTGTATTCCTTTTACATGCATTCTTGTGATCGCAATTCTGGTCCTCATGTTCATACAGAGAGTGCTTCCTCCATTAAGCCGTCTCCCTGGCCCTTTATTGTTGTTGTTGTTGCTCTCTCTCTTCGTATGTATGTCTGTGTTCACATTTGTGTTTGTATGTGTGAATGTGGGTGTACATGTGCAGGTCAGAGAACCATTTTGGGTATGAGTCCTCGTCATCTACCCTATTTGAGACATGGTCTTTTGTTTGCTGCTCTGTAGGCAGGGATATCTGGCCCGTGGGCCATGTATTATCCTGTTTTTGCCTCTTCTTTCACCTCTGGAGCACTGGGAATAGAGTGCTTCTACATCTGGTTTTACATAGGTTCTGGGTGTCTAAATCAGCTTCTCATACTTGTGTGACAAGCACATTACTCACTGAGCCATCTTGTCAGCCCCGCAATCCTCTTTGATGTGGAGGAGTACTTTACTGCTCAGGTAACTGCCTGGCTATGGTTCAGCATAGACACATATAACTGTAGAACTAGAAGCAACTGAGCAAGACTAGATTTATCTACGTCTAAGAAGGGCAGACAACCCAAAACTGGAAGACTGGATTTCTGGGGGAGAATAGATTGTCATGCAATGGCTGGGAAGATTTGGAGGCAACAGATGAGCAGGGGATCTTTAGCAAATATCTCCATGAGTGTCATGGAAATGGAAATCATATTTTCTATTTTTAAGACCTCAGCAAATGCTTACATTACCTGTTGATGCTTTGCATATGCCTGACTTGTGTCTTCCTTTATCATGACTGAGCCCTTTTTATCTGTGTGCTAACAGGTTTTGCTGCAGTGGGGATGGAGTAATGTAGGCACATTCACACTTTCCTGGAACAGCTAGTCATACTCCTGCTGTACTTTTCTACATGTAGGCTTCAAGAAAAATGATGCTGAAAGAGGATGCTAAACGGCAAAGACAGGAAGAAAACTTGAAAATGATGAAGAGGAGAGGCAGGCATGAGAATCCAGCAACAACGAAGATTGCTTTTAATGCAGAATCATTCCTTGGACTGTCCAGCTGCTTGTTTAATAATGAAAACTCTCCAGTGGCCACATGCCATCTGACGAGATGACTGGCAGAGGACAGATGACAGACTGAGGCAGAAATTCAACAAATGTGGAGCTGGTAACAGAGCACGGGGGCTGAAATGTTCACTGCAAGATGCTCAGTGAAGGTAGGGGAGGCAGATGATGTGGGACCCTGGCTGTAGGAGGAGCTCAGAGGCAGCTTTTAGCTCCACAGACCTGCTTCTCATTACCATATACTGGAGAGCAGCAGGAGAAAGGAAACATGCAGGATTCTGTTCTGCATAGTTCCAGGTTTTGCTTCTCTGGTGATTGGAAGGGCCTGTCCAGCTCTGCAGATATTGAACCTGCTTAAAAGCTAATAGATTGCTGAGAATTCATTACAAACTCAGATCAAATTATTTTTAACAATTATTCTAAATAAGGATATTCTACATATGGCTGCTTTGGGCATCTGATTTGCTCTCAGGTTCTATAGGTTTATGGCTTTGAATCCAAATGATGTCTTTAGTGTCCATGTTTTTTTTTTTTTCCTTCAGTTTCTTGATCAATTGTGCATAAGCATGATTTGACATATAGAGATTAGCAGGCTATATATTCTCTAGTTTAGAAAATGTTTTGGGGGTAAAATTAAAACATCTAACACATTTGTTCACAAGGCAAGAATATCCAGTGATGTAGCCATTCATGGACTTGAGTCTTCCTGCCAAAAAAAGTCACTGAGATTCCATATACACACAATGCTTTCTGAGTCTTCATGTGTGGAAGAAAGCGGCTTCTTTTAATATTTAATGCAAAAATTTCCAATGTTTAAATATGGGTTGTATTTTAAAATATAAATATTGAGGAAAGACTACAGTAGAACTTTAAAGGAGATATTAGAAAAAACAACACTACTAGCAATATATAGTGATCAAAATATAAAACAAACCATATACTCCATTAAGACAAATGTTTACAGACTTGAAATAGCATCTTCTACTCAGATGTCTGTGATCAAGTTAACTCTACACTGTGATAAAATCTCCAAAGGTACACACATAAGATTCTCTACCTTTGTTCTTGGCATCACTGCCTTTACAGTTAACTTAGCTCTCCAACATATCATAACCCCTTCTTTATAACTAAAATGAAGGTGTTGTCTATGATGTATTTACCAGATAGAATTTTGCAATTTTATTGAATAGATATGAAAATCCCAGTTATTCATCGTTAGGTAAATACTAAGGTCTTTGGAAAAGCAAACCTTGCTTTTTTTTTTTTATGTACAATGCACATGAAACGTTATAAAGCCTGGGGCAGAGGGATCTGCCCCTTGGCTAGTTTTGCTGGTGGATCCAAAGGAAGCTGAGAGCTTTCTAAGGTTGGAGAAGTTTTGAGGGTTTATTCCTATGTAGACCCTGAAATATAGGCATACAGGAGGGGTATGACAGTGAAAATGGTGAAACCTTGGAGAAAAGCATGAAAACACAGAAAAGCTCTCTATAAGGATACCAGGGAGGAATGTGGCTATAAACATAGATTAGAACACCACAACCGCTTCATAACCAAGCAGAACGAGGGGAAGAAGCGGAACAACAACTCACCAACAAAACCTTTGATACAAAAACTACGCTGCCTACAAGAAGTGCAGGAATGAAGAGGGAACAAAGATTTAGGGAATGTTCAATTAATAATTGGTCCAACCTGAGACCCACCCTATGGTAGAGAGTCAATGACAGTGTTAATGATGCTTTACTATGCTTGCTCACAGGGGCCTAACTTGAGGGGCCTCATCTGGGAGGCTCCAGCCAGTAGTGGATGGAGACAGATGCTGGGACTTGCAGCCAAGCATGGGGCAGAGCTCTTGGGGGTCCTCTGGAAGTATTGGGGAAAGATGGAAGGACATGGAGGGGACAGGAACCTCACAAGAAGAGCAACAGAGACAACTAACCCAGTCCCATCGAGGCTAACAGAGACTGAAACATCAATTAAGGGATATGCATAGTCTGGACCCAGGTGCCCTGTACATATGTGGTAGATGGGCAGCTTGATCTTCATATGGGGTGCCTGGAGAGGGGTAGGGCTGTTTTCATCATGAACTTTTGCCTGCTTTTGGTCATTTCCCCTGGGCAACACTGCCTTGGCTGGCCTCAGGGGATGAGAATATGCTTAGTCCTGATATGACTTGTTATGATGGGGAGGGTTGATACTAGGAAAGCACAATGCCCTTTATTTGAGGGATGTGGAGAGGGAAGGAGAAAGAAGGGGAAAGGGGAGACTGGGAGAACAGGGAGGGGCATCCTTGGGATGAAAACTAAAGGAACTAAAATTTAAAGTAAAAACCAAGAATAGAACGTAAAAGATGGAGACATGTTGGGATTGAGAACACCTGAGGTAATCCAAGAGAGGGGTGCTAGTTCCTTTTCTATTGCTGTGACGAAACATCATGACCAAGGCAACTTATGAAAGAAATTATTTAATTGGGCTTCTAGTTTCGGAGTGTTTTATAGTCCATAATGGTGGAGCAAAGGTATAGCATCAGGGACACCTGAGATCTCATGTTCTGAATTCCAGGCTGGCAAAGACAGAGACAGAGACAGAGAGAGAGAGAGAGAGAGAGAATGTTGGGAATGGTCCCAGTCTTTTGACACCCCCAATTACACACCTCCTCCAAGAAGGACACACTTCCTAACCCTTCTCAAACAGTTCCACCAGCTGGTGACTAACATTCAAACACATGAGAATGAGGGCATTCTCATTCAAACCACCACAGGAGGTTTATAACATAAACAAAGTTGGATTTTAACGTTTTGAATTTATTTATAGAAATAATACCTGCTTACTGTGGAGTATTTGTGACGTGCAGAAAAACTGAAAGAAAATGAAATCTTAAATGTTCCTTTTCCCCTCTTAAGTGAATCTGTGTTTAGTATTTTAATCATTGCTATTTCTTAATTTTTTTACAAGCATTAATTCCTAATTATGATCATGTAATCTGTATGCATTCAAATATTCATACTTTTCCCTTTAAGATATTAATTCACTGAGTATTTAAGAAGCATTTGCATTGCTTGCTCCGGATGCCATGTTTGACAAGGGCAATGCAGCACTCTAGTGCTCGGCAGACATTCATTTAGGAAATCAAAACAGACACGGAGTAGCAATATAGTTTAATTTATTTTAAAAGCCACTGGAAGGAGTACATGGTGTAGGTATTGGGGAAGCATGACACATTTAATGGTCAATAAACATGCCTCTGGTCCTGGACATGGAGCCTTGGGAAAGCTTTTTGTGTAACCGAAGCTTGTGCTCAGTGAAGGGTATGAACAATCTTGGAAGAGGAAGAAACATATGGGAAGGTTTGGGGGGAATCAAAGAGCATGAGACTACAAAGCACTGTCCCTGGGGACTCGGGATATGAGTTATTTCTTGGATCTCAGATATGGAGAGGTCCATATTTCCCCTGTGTGACAGCTGTGCTGGGTTCTGGCTGAGATAATGAGGATATCTGAGAAGTACATAAATCAGCAGTAAACCCTCCTCTTCAGTTTGGATATAGTTCGCTGGCCAGGGTGTAAATGGAAAAATAAGCACAGGGAGGTAAGACCACCATGATCTTACCACTACCAACCCAGATCATTAGATACCAGACGACATTTCCTGTTGCAGGTGGTGGGTTGTTCTTCCTGCTTCGATATAACACTGCCATGTTCCTCTCATCTCTTCCATCTTCTCTATTTCTCCTGCTATGGAATTCTTTTTAACTAGTCTATAGACAAATGCTAGGATCATTTGTTTTATTAAAAATTTTCCAGTTACATTTTATTCCTGGGACCAATTTATTCCATAGCACAGCGTAATGCCTTCTAAATAGCTCAAGCCAAAATCTCCTTTCTTCTTACATTTACTTCTCTTTTTCTCCTCTGCCCTCATATTAGAACACACTGAAGATTTTGACCCACACTTTCTCATTTCTCTGTACTTGGCATCATCAGTCTCCAAAAGCAGATACCTTCCTTGTCCTCTCCTCAAGTCTTGCTCAACCTTTCCCATCCAGTCTCTTAAGGAGGGGTTGCCACTGGACTCTCTGTCATGGACCATGCTGTTTATTTTCCTGTGCTGTCTTCCCTATTACTCACTTAATGTATGGATCTTCCAGTCTTTGTATTTCTTTAGCCACAAAAACACTCCTATTGCTTTTTACATTCACTCTAGCAGCAGGTTGTCTATAGCTTGAAAACATCCTAGAAATTATGCCTTTCGCTTGTACTCCTTGTCCATTTTAATCCTCTCTGAGGCCAAGAAACATCCTTCCTCATTTGGACTACTACTGAGCTCTCTTTCCCCGCATTTCTCAGCCTCCTCCACCTCTGTGCCACTGTGTTCAATATAATATATATTTTTTAAAAAATCTAAATGAAATAATGAGGTTTATATTAACACTCTCCAGTGACAGTCTCTTAACTTCAAAATAAAACCCAAGTCCTGCATTAATGGCCACTGACCCCTCACGGCCGCCCTTTCGTTCAGTCACTCCCCATCTGTGCCATTTGACTTTCTTCTCAGGTCGACCAGGCCACCCTAGTTTCCTCCTTACAGTATTTATACTTCTGTCACTAGCTACAAGAAGACAGAATGACCATGGTCCACGTCTCCTAGGGCTGACTCCCTCTTGTCACTTAAGTTGGCTCAGCAGTCAAGTGGACTTTATGCTCTTGCAGAGGACCGAAGCTCAATTCCCAGCTCTCAGGACTGGATGCTTGCAGACATCTGTGCCTCCAGGCCTAGGGGACAGACACCTCTTCCGGCCTCTGAAAGTGCCTTCACACATGTGCTCATACTCATCGCACAGGTATTTGCACACATAACATAAATGAAAATTAACGTAAGTCTAAAAAAATTAAGACGCCCTTACTTGTATCCATTGATTTAAGGTTTTTAGGCTGTTATTTACTGAGCATTCGGTATGTTTCAGAAACTTTTACCTCTGACATTATGTATTTCTCCTGCTCTAGGGAACTGTTTAAATCAGTTAATAGACAAGTTCTAGAATAGTTGCTCTTTAAAAACTGTATTGAATACAACCCATGGTAACAGGCATGGCTGAGAAATGTTGGCAGCACAGGCCATGTTCAGCACATATGCTGGAAGCACAGATATTTCAGATTATGAAGAGGACACGCCCAGGGGCTGCTCCCACAGCCACGAGGTGTCCCTGAATAATCTAATGGCAATTCTGACAGTAGAGTGACTTGCTATTCACCGAGCCACCTGCCTTCCACAAATGAGCTCACTTAATGACCAAGGAAACCTCACAAGACACCTTAAGTTTTAGAGAATAAGTCACTAAGATTGATAAAACCTACTTATTAAATATATGTTTATGAAAGTAAGGCCGAGGAGATGGCTGAGTGGGTGAGAATGCCTGCTAGATGGACACAGGGGCCTGGGCTCTGAGCCCCAGCACCTGCTTTAAAAGGCAGGCCTGCTCACACATGAGTGTCTCCTAACACAATGTGTGGCAAGCACCAGGGGCTTTCTGGGTCTTCCTGGCAAGCAGAGAAATCATGAGCTTTGGGTTCAGTGAATGACTTTCCTGGAGAATAAAATGGAGAGAGACACCTGACTTCCTCCTCTGGATTCCACAAGTGTCTCATAGGTACTGTATGCTGATGCAATTGCATGTGTACACACAACAAATGCACACACACACACACACACACACACACACACACACACTTACTTTATTAGAATCCAGCACTAGGAGTTTATATTCTCACATTTCAGAATGCTGTTTTCAGACTTACACTACTTATAGTTAAAAAAAAAAAAGTAACATCACGTTCACCAGCTCAATTTCCCCGAGTAAGTGTTTGTCATGTGTAGATGCAAGTACAAAAGAATACTCAAGACTTGGCACACTGACTTTGCTGTGGCTTCCTAAAAGGGATTGGGAGGAAGACCAAGACTGAGGATAGATCTCTACGTTGTATCTGAGGATTAAACAATTTTTGTCTTGTAAGGAGAGTCTATTCATCTTTATTTTATGACAAACTGTTTAAAGAGCTGTCTTACTTTTTTCTCCTCAGTGTAAATGCAGAAGCAATCATTATTTTTTTTTTCACTTATGAATGACCACCTGACAGCTGTCTGCTTTTGGCCTTCATTCTGTTTTTAACATTCTTCAGTATACTCCTATTTTCCCACATTCATTCTGCAAATCTTGTAAGCTATAAGGAGCATAGAAGATGAAATTCATTAGTGATTTGATAGAGAAATGTTTCTTTACATTTCTATGCACACAATTTTACGAAGGATATATAATATCCAGTGTTAGGTTTTTCAGTGACTGAAGCAGATGGCACATCCTTTGTCTCTCCTCAGAACTGAAGGACTATAACAGATTCTTCAAAGCAGCAACATACTGCCCATCTATGGTGCTTTGAATGGCGTGAGCCAGGAATTGAAGCTAGTGCTTCAGCTATTTTGGGGAGCATGACACGAGGGAGTGGGCATTTTATGGTGACCCCATGAGTGGATACTCTGAATCATATTTATAACTATTATACTTTCATAGACATACTGTCCTTTGAAGGTCAAGATGCAAAAAGGAAGATGGACTTGACATATTTTAAATGAATTTTCTAGACAAGAAAACAGATTAGAAAAGATGATGTGACTTTCCCAGTGGCTTAGCCACTCTGAAGCTGAAATTCAAAGCCAGGTTACATAAACTAAGAGGCTCTGGCACATTCGATGGAATGTGCCTTCCCAAATCTTTGGGGGTGGACCAAATGCTCATTTATATTTATAGACACTATAAATTTCATTTTATACATTTTGTGATTTGCTATAAGACTGAAGAGTAACTAGGAAGCACCTAATTTAAGAGGAGAAAAATGCTGGACTCCAGCGAATAGAACATAAGGCAAGGGAGTGTGTGTTGGCATTTGCAGTTACAGGGAGCTTTATTACCGTTTGACTTCTGGTGTTTGCATTCGATGTGAGGTTCAAGACAGACACCACTTTGGGGAAACATTAAAATGCTACAAGCAAGTTTCATTTTCCTTAGTTAACTGGCGCTATGCTTGAAATCCTATAAAGGACCTCATTTTGCCTTTCAGGAATGCAAAAACAAACTGTTTCCCTTCATGAGATATGACAGGGGGGCTCTTCTATGCGCCTTAGATTTTGCTTATCCATTAAAGAAAACGAAAACAAACAAACAAAAAATCTTGTGATCTTTCAAATTTGAAATTGGAAGAAAGTTACAGGGATTGTTATTTCTAAAATCCTTCTTACAAGTACCAACATTCACTTTCCTCTACTAGATATCAGCTTGTCTGTGGATGTGTGACATAACCTTGAGAGTTTAGCTCCTTCACTGGGAGGTAAGCCAGTTTTACACACACACACACACACACACACACACACACACACACACACACAGGAATCATGATTTAAATTTACATTCTACTATCTCAGGTTTAAAAACAGTATTTCTATGTTATATATTATATATGTGCCTGCATCTGATCTCAAAACATGAATTTACCTTCTAGCTCTCTTCTTGGGAGGCACACTGTATAATTTAAATCCTCCTGATCATTGCTACCTGTAGGATATGGGTTCACTACAGGATGCAGTGATGAAGTGAAACTCGGTCAAATAATGTGACATTCTGCTTTGTCTGTTTCCTTATCCCTTCTTCTCTAGTCGTGTTCTAGAATTTCAGGATTCACACAAGTCTTAATTGACAAATTACATCTTTGAAAAATGATTAGTCAAATTTATCAAAACTGTGAAAATTGCTGATCAGGTTACATTTTTAAAAGAGGCTTATAATTTACCAGCTCCCACACAATAAATGTCTGTAGAGTTTAAGTGTTTCGAAGAGTCATGGTTAGATAAGTGTGTGTGTGTGTGTGTGTGTGTGTGTGTGTGTGTGTGTGTGTGTGTAAGACCAGGTTTGACACCACGAGGTACAATAAGGTGAGGCATAGAGTTGGTGAATGAAGGCCAGTACTACTTGTAACTAATGACTGGTCACCCAACAGACACATTTTTTTTCCCCTGAGGCAAAAGGCTTGATTCTCCAGACCAGAACTGATTGTTACCAGTGGGCACTGATAGTAACCAGTGACTAGAGTAAAAGAAAGGAGGAGAAAAAAGACCACAAGCACACATATACCCCCCATAGACCCCCCACACTAGATGGATGAAGCAAGATAAGCTCCAACAAGCAAGTTCCAACAAGCATCAACAGCTTCACACATATACATACATACATACACACATACACACATGCACATATTGGGTGGATGGAGCAATGCTTTAAAAAGCCAGCTCCAACCACCTTACATATATACATATACACATCTGGTGTATGGAGCAAATTCCACAGGCTCCAATCATTTTACATATATATTATATACTCATATACATGTTTGTTGGGTGTAGCAAACTCCAAAGGGTCCAACAATTTTATTTTTTCTCCCACAACCTACATATTCCAGAAATATCTTTCAAGCAGTACAAAAATCACCATGTGGTTACATCTTATTTTTCTTTAGGTGAATGATTACATTGAGTATATGGAGTATAAAAACATAGGATAGTATATGGAGTATAAAAACATGCTGCCCAATACCCTTACATGTTCAAATGTGTTATGTATTATGGCTGAGAAACAATTACGAAAAGCAAATTATTCCCAAGAACCCACATACTTTTATAACTGAGCAACGTGTTATAGATTAACAAAGTGTAAGCAAGCAAGGTGATCTTTTCAGACAGTTTCTCTTTACTGGCAGGCTGCAACTTACTGTTTCAAAGAAAGAATCAATTATCATGAAAAGTAATCTTATAAAATTCCTAAAAGAATTGCAAATAAATCAGCCATTTTTACTTTAAATCTTCAAGGTGCACATCTACTTATTGACAATATTTAGTAAATCATATCAGGAAGCTGAAGGCAAAAGTGGGTACAGGAAATTAATCACTTTGATCACCAGTCCAACTTCAGATAGAGTCAAGCCAGCTAGAGCTAATTGAAGTATTGTTCTTGCTCCCTAACTTCAAAAAGTCTCTATCTCACTTAACTATTAAGAGGGTAACTTTCCAAACTTCCAATTGCTTTTTAAAATTATTTATTTTTTAAATTTTAGTTTATTTACTTTACATCCCAAAGGTGTCCCCTCTCTCCTCTCCTCTCAGTTTCCCCCTTTCCCTCTTTCCCCCTTCTCCTCTACCCTCTTCTCCGGAAAAGGGAAGCCCCCTTTCCCTAGTATTAACCCTCCCCAGCACATCAAATCACATCAGAACTGAACATATCCTCATCTCCTGAGGCCAGGCAAGGCAGTGCTGCCAGGGGAAAGTGATCCAAAAGCAGGCAACATGTTTAGTCCATGTAATAAACAGCCACCTCCTCCACTCACTAGGTGTCTCATATGATGACCAAGCTGCCCATCAGCCACATAAATGTGCAGAGGACCTAAGTCCAGACTATGCATGTTCCTTAGTTGACGTCTCAGTCTTCTGTAAGCACCCATGGTGAACTTTAAATTGTTACTTAAGATTTTCTTCATCCAGAGCCACTAACAAAAGCATTTTAACCTAACCTTACTAAACATTCAATTTTTCCAAATTCTTTCTACGGGTGGTGTTCATTGCTAACAATCTACATATTTACACGTTCTTTTCCAGGGTGGTAACTGACTCATTAATTTGCTTCTGCAGCAATACCCAAAAGAGGTCAAGGATTATTATTGTGAGTGCCAGAGATACTGCCCCCTGAGGGGGGCTGGAAACATCCTAAGAGTTTTCATACACCCCATAGAGTGTGCGGGATGTTCTGACCACAAGGGCAACAAGCAGAGCTACGCTCCCTAATAGCATGGAGTTCTCAGGACGCCTAGCCCTCCCGGCTCTGCCTCCTGAGGCACATCCATCATGGTTGTGCAAACCTGTGGGCTGCATTCCGTGAGTTCTGAAGCTGTTTTGCCGTTTCTCCTCATATATGTCAATGGTCTTTGACATATATGAATGTATATGATACAAGTGTTTGACCTCCTCTCAAAATGATAGCACAAGGTTCTGTCTACTTGAAGGGACATGGACCTGTGTTTCTATAGATTACAAGGTTACTTTGGGGAAAAGATTTGGCATATCGAAGCCATATTTTAGCCAGAAGACGGTAACGTGAATGAATCAAAGAACTCATAATATCTTAGGACTGAAAAGGTTAGAATCTACTTTGTGCAAATTGACTGCTATTTTAACCTTCTTCCTGGGGTCATTTTAATTATATCTGAAAAATGAGTTATTAGAAACAAATGAATTAAATTTCCTTTTATAAGTAATTATAATGCAAATTTAAAACCATTATCCACAGCTTCCTAGAAATAACTTACACAGAGATTTTCTTTCTCTGTCTCTTTTTATTTTTCCTTTTTTGTCCCTGACTCATTTCAGAAAAGATATAATGATTAAGAAGAAATGGAAAAGCAAAATTAGAAAGTTAAGTGTAAAAAGTAGGTTCATTTCCTTGTTACTTTGAACACTAATAGTTGTGTGTGGGTTCTACTCTGGCTTTTGTCAAAGTTACTTTATAATGGAAAATAATAAAAGTTCGGTTTAACCTCACTTTCTTCTTTAAAGAAAGAAACGTTATTTCAAAACTTTTGCACCTAAAATTCAGTTACCTACTGGATTCTGGAGCGCCTTAATATTTTGTTGGTATGAAGTGGGACTTACAATTCTGAATGTGTGGATATGCTCTGTGCCCGCTTCTATTGGTCATTGAGTACATGGATTACTATTTGGTTGTTCAATGTGTCTGGGGTGCATTTGTATCACTATGAACACATCTAAGCCATATAAAACTCAGTTTCAAAGTAAAATACTGACATGAGGTGGAGAGAGTGCACTATATATATTTGATGTTCATACCTGCTTCTTGGCACAAAATCATGAATTTCCTGGAGTGATGAGTGGCATTTGCATGACAATGAGATTATAATGTTTTATCAGGGGACCTTAGACATAGCTTCTGTGTCTTGCCTGATCATTGGGAAAATCAAGGCTGGACCAGAGGGTTGGGGATTTTAGGTCTTGCCATCCCATGCTTTTTGGAATGAGAGAGAGAGAGAGAGAGAGAGGTTCTAGCACTGTTGACCAACGATTTAATCAATTTTGTCTATGGAATAAAATCTCCAGGATTTGGAGAAGGGTGCATATGTGGGTATGTGAGAGGTATCGGGAAGGTGGCATTAGGAGAACATGGGCATCCATGCCCACCCACACCTGCTTCAACTGCACACATTAACCTGTTCTGTGTGCTATTTGATTGTTTTTCATAACAAGACAGTGGACGTGGTTGTTTTAATGAGTTCTATAAAGTACCGTAGTAAATTAATTGTACCCGGTGAAAGAGTTGAGGATCAACCATCTCAATTATTGCCATTGAAAGCACAGGTCTCATTCTACACCTGCAGTGAAGGCCTGCCTTTCTTAAACCTTGTGATCTGATTCTGTCTCCAGATAGAGACTGTCAGAATAGAACTCAAGGACACTGTCCAGTTTCTGCTGGAGAATTGTTTGGTGGATGGAAAAATTTCCACCAACTTCTGGTATTAGAAGTGAGTACACTGCATGACTACATGAGAGTGAAACTAAGAAATCACTCTGTCTCTTCTGTCTCTTCATATAAGGACATTCTTGCAATACTCAGGTCTTGATCTATGTACACCTAATTGTGTTCTGTGAACTAACAACCATCAACATTACTTGGGAGCTCGTCAGGGCGGAAACTCAGTCTCATACAGACTTGTTGCATCAGAATCTGTATTTTGCAAAAAATTCCCAGCAACAGAACAAGAAAATTTGAACACAGGGAACTTCCCAGAGACTCATATTCCAACCAAGGACTATTCATGGAGATAACCCAGAACCCCTGCACAGATGTAGCCCAGGGCAGTTCAGAGTCCAATTGGGTTACATAGTAATGGGAAGAGGGACTGCCTCTGACATAATCTGATTGGCCTGCTCTTTGACCACCTCCCCCTGAGGGGGGAGCAGCCTTACCAGGCCAAAGTAGAGGACAATGCAGCCACTTCTGATGAGAACTGATAGACTAAGATCAGAAAGGAAAGGAGAACCTCCCCTATCAGTGGACTTGGGAAGTGGCATGCATGCAGAAAGGAGAGGGAGGGTGGGATCAGGAGGGGAGGAGGGAGGGGCTTATGGGGGGATACAAAATGCATAAAGTGTAATTAATAAAAAAAATTCCCAGAAAGAGTAATGTTTGTAATACACAGGTATAGAATACTCTAGAGTTCAATCATTTTTTTTTTGTTTTACAGTATATTATATTATTAAAGGTAGAAATCTTAAAAACAAAAACAAAAACAAAAAAATCCTATAAATTAATAAACTTATTTCTAACTTTCAGATCACTGTAAGTGGAGCTGGGGCAGGCCACCATCTTCCTCGTGGAGTATTTTTCTGCCCATTATTGTTCATCTTGAAGCTTGTGTTTATTTCTAGATGCCACATGATTTCTTTACTGGCTCTGGTCTTCCAATAAATAAAGAGCTCAAATAGCTCAAATATTAAAAAAAAAAGTGCAAGTAATGTGTAGGTCAGGACTGAAGGAAAGTGCCCCACTATTTATAGCTCACTGGTCAGCCACAGGGGAGGGAGGAAGGAATGGAGGGAGTAGGGAGACAGGCAGGGAGAGAGAGAGAGAGAGAGAGAGAGAGAGAGAGAGAGAGAGAGAGAGAGAACGAGTCTGTCTTCCTTCTTGCACTGGAAGGAAAAACATTTGCATATGTCACATATCTGTCCTCAGGCCTCAACAAAATTCCCACCTCTTCAGACTGGAGGAAGGTCTTCTGTTATGCTTGTTCAGTGTTTTCACCTGCAAATTCCTCATCTAGCTCAGAGCTAAATCATGTTTTGCCAGGCGTCTTAATTTTCAATAAAGTCACGTGTCCTTATGAGGCGGTGGCCCCACCCATGTTTAGTTTGTAGGTGTTTCAGACAGCGCTCTGCTATGCGTGAAGTGAGCGCGTTATTACTGTTGGTTAATGACTACACGGTATGACATCATGGTTCTGTGTCAGCATTGGTAGATCCGCTTTTCTCAGTGTCGGGATTTTGTGACTTACTAGAATAAACTATTCATGGTTTTTCCATCCCCCCAAAATTCACATACTGAAACCCCCACCTTCTAGGCTGAGAATAATTACAATTTGGTAGAGGCTATATACATCTATTGCCCTTTCCCCTTTTGGATTCTGTCAATCATCTATTGTTTTATGAATTCCACTATCGGGGCATTGATTGGAAGCAAGACACAGACCAGTGAATACAGTGGTTCTTTGGCTTTTTTCCCAAGGCATTTCCCAAGTACAGAAAACTAAAGCCCCAACCAAAAAGTACTTGGCTTAAAGTCATGTGACAAATATGCTTAGAGGAAGTTGGGTTGGACTCAAATGAAGTTTTTGGCTCTAAAGTAATGGTTTTATAAACTGCCCCAAGCACTTCCATCTGAGGCTGTCTGCACTGACCTGTGACCCTTCAAAACATGATGGAAACATTGGCAAAATTAGGAAGAAGATTAACTGTAATTTCTAGGTGACACATTTTCTAGTTCCTGTTTTTTCCAATGATACCATTATCAGTTTTTCAAAGTAGTTAGCAATTTTGTGTAAAATACACAGGTTAGCCTAATCTAACCTCAGGAAGCCTGTTTGCAAACATGAGTATGTAATTATTTAATGCTGCTGCTTTTGGTGTCAAAACAAGTTGTTTTTTACTTTCCTGGATATTATGTTTTATTTATTTTTCTTTTATTCACTTCCCCAACTACCTATAATTATTTTCTTTTTCTTAGAAGTTTAAACACTAATTTATGCATATTTCTGTAGCATAGATTATTTGTTTTTTTTTCTGAATCTGGTAAAAATTTAAATAAAATTTCTTCTTCTAAGCAAATATTCTTACATTATTCACTTATTTTATGTTCTCTCTGGTTTAATCTCATGTTGGAATTTCAGGGTCATTTATTTAGATCTCAAAGATCTGTCCTTCATCATTTCCTCAGACTTTTCTCATTATTTTCTATGGCTTTTTGTTCTTGGAGAACTTAAGTTTTTGGTCATATACTTAATTTTATACATCATGCAGTCTTACTAATGACCATCAAAGCATTTCAAGTTTTAAGGTCTTATCTTTGGAAAACTAAATCTTATATCTCTACTTCCTTGAAATGCATTCAAAAAAATCAATCACAATTAAGAGAAATTATTTACGGTGTGTGTGCTCATACCTGAGTTTATATGCACCACCAAGATCAGAAGAGGGCTTTCAACTCCCTGGGACCAATCTTAAGGTTGTGAGCTGCCCTCAGTGATGTGAACTAAAGTTGGATCTTCTGAGGAGCAGTAAGTACCCTTAACCACTGATTCATCTTTGTACCCTTTAAATTTTTTCTTAAAATGTTTTATTTCTGGTAAAAATCACTCAATATAGTATAGACTTACTTAACATTTTATGTTTAGCTTTATTATCATTGGGACTGTAATTTTTCTCTTTGCACAATTTCACACATATATGCAAATTATCTTCACTCCTTTTCCTCTATTTCTTCTTGTATTTCCCTTCCACTCCAGCCAAACTCCTTCTTATTTCTTCAAGGCTCCCCACATCCACTTTCATATTTGTTTATTTGTTTGTGACCAACTAAGCTTAGTGGGAGTTTGGAGACCATTTTGTCAAAAGGATTTATTTTTTCTGATGATGAATAGTAGTCAGTGTGATGGTTACTTTTATTTGTCAGCTTGATATGACCTAGAATCACCTGGAAAGACAGCCCCAATGAAGAATTCTCTAGATTAAGTCAGCCTGCGAGCATGTCTTTGAGGGATTGTTGTCACTGGGTTAACAGCATGGGAAGACTCACAATAAATGTGGGTGCCATTACTTTGTGGGCTAGACCCAAGAGTCAATGTAAAGGAGAGACCTGAGCACCGGCATGCTCATCTTAATTCATTCCACTCTGTTACCGGACTGTGGATGTAAATATGAAAGTCGACACAAGATACTGCTACTGGAATTTCCCCACAAGGCTGGACCATAACATGGAACTTTGAGCTAAAGTCAACCCTTTCTCCCTAAATTCCTTTAGGGAGTAATTTATCACAGTGACAAAAACACAGCAGCCATGTTTGTGTGTGTGTGTGTTTCTGTTTATTCTTTCATTTTGTCTGGTGGTTTCTCTGTTATTCTGCATGGTGAAGTTGGTTAAAATTTTATTATTGGAAAAGGGACTATTTTTTTTTGTCTAATAATTGCCTTTTTAGTTTAAGCAAGCATGTTAAAGGAGCCACCTGAAAGATAATTCCAGGTCAAAAACATTCTCTGATTTCTACAGTGTTTCTTTCTCTTCACTGCTTGGTTTATGACCCATTTTATTACCTATTGTTTAACTAGAAATACATTCCCATGATATACTGTTGATGTGATGAATATATGAGGAAAGTATTAATTTGTTGTTGTGGCCCACTAAATCAGAAAAATTCAAGACCTTTCTTTAATAACTCCAGCAAACACCTTACCTGTCCATCTGTGTTTTCTTTGGACCAATGATATGGAAGTGGCTTGTAGAAGCTAAGATAGCTGTATTTCTTGTTACTATAACAAATACTTGTCACAACTTATAAAGAAGAAAGGTTGATTTTGATTAATAGTTTTGGAGATTTGGTCCATGATCAACTCATCCTTTGACCAGAGGTGATTGTATGTTATGGCAAAAGGTCAGTGTTGAATAATCCATTCAGCTCCTAATGAGAAATAAAGATTGCACCCTCACATTTCCTCTTAAAGGTACAGCCTTAGTGACCTAAAACTTCCTACTGTGCCCCTCATCTGAAATCTCCTACCATATTCTAGTAGCAAGAGGATCAGGAACCAATATTTCTACACACATAACTTTGAAGAAGTTCCTAGATTCAAAGTATCAGGAACCAATGTCTGTGGGATGAAAAACATTGCTTGGTCAGAGAAGAGAAAGACTTATTTTATCACATATTGAAAAAATTACTAAGTATATTTTTAAAGAAAGTTCAAATTTAGGAAGTTTTCCCCTGTACCAATGAGTTCTAGGGTATTTCCCACTTTTTTTTCAAGCCGATTTAATGTGTCTGGTTTTATGTTGAGGTCTTTGATCCACTTGGACTTCAGTTTTGTGCAGGGTGACAAGTATGAATCTATTTTCATTTTTCTACATGTAGACATCCAGTTAGACCAGCACCATTTGTTGAAGATGCTATCTTTTTTCCATTGTATGGTTTTGGCGTTAGAAAAAAAAAAGATGAGTAAAAAGTATTGAGTTTCAAACAAACTTTGGGCAGAGTGCAGGGACTCTTAGAAAAGAAGGTGGAGATAGTAAGATCTGGAGGAGATAGGAGCTCCACAAGCATAGCAACAAAACCAAAATATCTGGGCACAGAGGTCTTTTCTGAGACTAATATTCCAAGGACGATTCATGGATATAACCCTGCTCAGATGTAGCCCATGGCAGCTCATTATCCAAGTGGGTACCCTAGTAAGGGGAACAGGGACTGTCTCTGACCTGAACTCAGTGACTAGCTCTTTGAGAGCCTCCCCTGAATGGGGAGCAGCCTTGCCAAGGCACAGAGGAGGACAATGCAGCCAGTTCTAATGAGACAGGATAAGCTGGGATAAGATGGAAGGGGAGGAGGACCTCCCCTATCTGTGGACTTGAAGAGGTGCATAGGAGGAGATGAAGGAGGGTGGGATTAGGAGGGAATGAGGGAAGGGGTTACAGCTGGGATACACAGTGAATAAACTGTAACTAAAATAAAAAATAAAAATTTAATTTAAAAAGTGTTGAGTTTCTATATACTCCCTACCCACTTTTTTCCTTCTTCAGTTATTGACATTTTATGTCATTATGGATTATTTGTATACTTGATTATCGAGTATTGGAATACTATTATTAATCAAACTTCACAGCTTAGGGTTTACTCTGCGTGGCTATGTGGAATCTGACAAGGAGCGGGTAAAGGACATTACCCCATGTACACTGGTTTTCATTGATTGCATTTCCATCTGATCCTTTTGGATAAATTGGAAATTACCCTGCTGAATTTGCGTGTTGTCTACTTTGAGTGTGTAAGCATTAATGGGAACATGTATGTGCTTGCATGTAGTATGATGTACACAGTACTTGTGACTGTGTTTGTGTGTGTGTGTCCGTACCTATGAGTGCAAATCCACAGTGTGAACTTGAGGTCAACATGTAGAGGCTAGAGGCCAACTTGGAGTGTCTGATTATTCTCCACCTTAATTTTTGAGGGAGGGTCTCTTATAAACGCTGGAGCTCACTCATTGGCTAGACAGTCTAGCCAATGAGCTCTGGGAATCAGCCTGCTTCTAGTCTCCCAGAGCTGCTGTTATAGATGTGTTTAAATTTCTTGTGGGTCTTGGGGATTTGAACGCAGCTCTTTATGCTGTTCTTACCTTTGAACTTCAGTCCTGTTGAGCTCTTTTTACATTTGGATCTCCAGTGCACTGGTCATGGATATGTTTAATTCTTTGCCTACTGGTTCTAGCAAATTTTTGTGTCTGTTCTGATGTTTGCTTCGTCTCTTTGTAAGTTTTGTTTCTTTTGCCTTTTGAATGAAAGCCAGATATGCTATGCTTTAGAGTTTTTCATGAGATGAACATTTTGTGTTACAGATAAGATGAGGGTTTCTTTATGTAAATATGAGCCCCAAAAAGCTGGGTGGTGACCCAGGTTACATTGGGTAAGTCTTGGGTTGAGTAGTAGGTAGGAAGGTAGAGTTAGCCTAGTCAAGGGTTGTACTATGGTTGAAATTGCTCTTACCAATGACTCTGAATGCACCACAAATGACAAATTCCTCTGTGACTCTTTGTGTTAAGGATGGAACTTGACTTCACACATACCTGTCTTCTGTTCCTGCTTTCCTGCAGGTTGAGGATTTTCCTTTGAGCAGTAACTGAAGAGAATCTGTTTATTGCACTGTGCCAGGCTGTGCTCACTTGGAAGTGGGAGCTGCTTGTGGGGTAGGTAAGAAAAAGAAGTTCACTAATGTGCAGGGAGATCTTACTCTCAGAAAGGTCCCTCATAGCTTTCAGGTTTTGTTCTTGCCCTTTGTCCAGTACAGACCTTTGATGTACCCCCATTGTCATTGAGCTGCAATATATTTCTCTCACCATGTGCCTAAAAGTGACATCAATAGTTACCACTTCTGTTGTGAGCTAGGGAGGTTTGTTCTTTAGGGCAAACCATAGGCAGATAGTTCCTGATGTTTATCATAGTTTCACACATTATCTGGAGAACTTTTTTGGAATTCTTTCCCTTCAGTGCCTGGGAGAACCCATCAAAGGAATGTACATAAGACTGGGAATGCTCTTATGGCTCCTAGGAACCCCATACTTTCTCATAGGAAACATTCCATAATTGGAATTCATTTTACTGATTCTGAAATTGATTAGAATATAACTGTGTTTTTCCTAAAGGTTTAAACAGATCCCAGACCTCAGGCCCAATCACACAGATCTTTGGTTCCCATTCTTACTTTTTCTCACAAATTAAAGTCTCAGTCTAAACATGGGGTTATTTCCTTAAGATCTGAAGTTCTTGAGGATAAGAGACCTGGTAAATTTGCATACATGTATATGTGCATCTGTGTGTCTAACTCATTTGGGGGGGGATATTTAATATTTAATAGGTTCTAAGACACAGACAACTGCACAGTCCACATGATACATTATGTCATCCTTCAATTACAGAATCTGATAATAATGATATCATTCTCCATAAATAAACATTCTCCATTTTATTTTAAAGGGGTCCTGTTAATTTTGTTTACACAAGTTACAGAAGAAATAAAAGTGCACTACAGACATGGATACTTCTGAAGTCCCTCCTGGAACTCATATTGTTCCAGTGACACACTATTTTCCTGTATGCAACCACCCTCACAACAATCTTTGAAGGCAGGCATGGTATCTCACCCATCTTTGTTTTTTCTAATACTGAATAAACTCTGTGGTTCAGAATGAGAAGTGGAGTGTTTATTTGTGTTGTTGAGTATCTCTGTGTTACTTTGATAATGGAGTGTGTGTGTGTGTGTGTGTGTGTGTGTGTGTGTGTTTGCTTTACCAGAGATATATCCAAAATGACCAAGGCCAACCTCCAACTATTTGGCTTCCAAGAAAGCATAAACCGTGTGCCCTTCAGGTGTGCTCTAAGAAGCACCAGGCATGTGCTGACGAAGTGCTGTGTGCATTCTCTGAGGGGCCTTGTTTTATTTAACCTGGCAGCCAACAGCCACTGGCTGATCTCCAGATTTAGATATGATTTCTCACAGTTTGATATATTTTTCAATGCTTAGTGACAAATGGCATTTTAATTTGAACTCCGTAAGGCAAGAAGCTTCCATTAAGTGAACAAGTACAAGTAGACATGAAGGAGAGGAGCAACCATCTTCATTATGGGTGTGCAGTTCAGCAGAAATGATGCTCCGACTGAATCTTAAAGAGTGGCGCGAACTGTGGTCCCCTCCACTCAGCTGTGCAGCCAGTGAATATGGTAATCTGTGTGGCAGAAGCTCACACAGCTGCTCCTCAGCAGTGCAGTCTGACTCAGGGATTTGTTTATGTAGCAAAGCTCACTGAACTCTCCATGGCACAGGAAAGAGAAAAATGTGACCCTGATTAGCAGTGAGTAACCCTTTAGATTCTGGTTTTTCAAAGCTGGATCTTGATGTATGTGAGGAGTAGATGAAGAAGTTTAATGTGGAAAGATGAATTTGACAAAGCCTCCCTCACCCATTGCCAATTCTTTTTTTTAATGTTTATTTATTTTTTGATTATTACAATTTATTCACTTTGCATCCCAGCTGTAGCCCCCTCTCTCATCCCCTTCAAATCCACCCTTCTCCTCCCTTTTCTCGTCCCATACCCCACCCCCAGTCCACTGATAGGGGAGGTCCTCCTCCCTTCCATCTGACCCTAGCCTATCAGGTCTCATCAGGAATGGGTGCATTGTCCTCCTCTGTGGCCTAATACACCTGCATTAGTCCCAGGGGGAGGTGATCAAAGAGTCAGCCACTGAGTTCATGACAGAGACAGTCTCTGCTCTCCTTACTAGAGAACCCACATGGAGGCTGAACTGCCATGGGCTACATCAGAGCAAGGGGTCTAGGTTATCTCCATGCATGGTCCTTGGTTGGAGTATTGGTCTTTGCAAAGACACCTGGGCCCAGATTTTTTTGGTTCTATTGTTCTCCTTGTTGAACTCCTATCTCCTCCAGGTATTTCTATCTCCCCCTTCCTTCCTTAGATTCCCTGCACTCTTGCCCAAAGTTTGGCTAAGAGTCTCAGCATCTGCTTTGATACCCTCCTGGGTAGAGTCTTTCAGGGGCCCTCTATGGTAGGCTCCTCTCCTGTTCCCTGTTTTCTCCATCTTCTGATGTCTATCCCATTTGCTTTCTGAGTGAGAATTGAGCATCTTACCCAGGGTCCTCCTTCTTGATTAGCTTTCTTAGGTGTACAGATTTTAATATTATTATCCTATATTATAGATCTAATATCCACTTATAAGTGAGTATATTCCATGTGTGTCTTTCTGCTTCACTCAGGATGATCTTTTCTAGATCCCACCATTTGCCTGCAAATTTCATGATTTCCTTGTTTTTAATTGATGAGTAGTATTCCATTGTGTAAATGTACCACAATTTCTGTATTTATTCCTCAACTGAGGGACATTTTGGATGTTTCCAGCTTCTGGCTATTACAAATAAAGCTGCTATGAACATGGTTGAGCAAATGTCCTTGTTGTATACTTGAGCATCTTTTGGATGTATGCCTAGGAGTGGTATAGCTGCATCTTGATGTAGCACTGTTCCTAATTGACTGAGAAAGAGCCAGATTGATTTCCAAAGTGGTTATACAAGTTTACATTCCCACCAGCAATGGAGGAGGGCTTCTTTTTCTCCACATCCTCTCCAGCATGTGTTGTCACTTGAGTTTTTTGTCTTAGCCATTTTGATGGGTGTAAGGTAAAATCTCAGATTTGTGGTGATTTTCATTTACCTGATGAGTAAGGATGTCATTTTCTTAAGTGTTTCTCTGCCATTTGATATTCCTCTATTGAGATATCTCTGTTTGGCTCTGTACCCCATTTTTAAATTGGATCACTTGATTTGTTGGTGTTTAACTTTTTGAGTTCTTTATACATTCTGGATATTAGCCCTCTGTCAGATATAGGATTGGTTAAGCTCCTTTCCCAGTCTGTAGGCTGTTGTTTTGTTCTGATGACAGGATGACAGTTTCCTTTCCTTTACAAAAGCTTTCCAGTTTCATGAGGTCCCAGATATTGATTGTTGATCTTAGAGCCTGTGCTATTGGTTCAGGAAGTTGTCTTCTGTACAGATGAGTTCAAGGCTCTTCCCATTTTTTCTGGTTTTAAGTTGAGGTCTTTGATCCACTTGGACTTTAGTTCTTGCAGGGTAAAAAATATAGATCTATTTGCATTTTTCTACATGTAAACATCCAGTAAGACCAGCACCATTTGTTGAAGATGCTGTCTTTTTTCCATTGCATGGTTCTGGCGTCTTTGTCAAAAATCAAGTACCCATAGGTGTGTTGGTTAATTTCTGGGTCTTCTATTCAATCCCATTGATCTACCATTCTGTTTCTATGCCAGTACTATGCCATTTTTATTACTGTTGCTCTGTAGTACAGCTTGAGATCAGGGATGGAGATACCTCCAGAGGATTTTTTTTTTTTTTAGCAATTCTGAGTTTTTGATTTTCCATATGAGATTAACAATTGTTCTTTCAAGTTCTGTAAAGATTTGTTTTGGTATTTTAATAGGAATTGCATTGAATTTGCACATTCCTTTTGGTAGGATGGAAATCTTCACTATGTTAATCCTACCAATCCATGAGCATAGGAGATCTTTCCATCTTCTGATATCTTCTTCAGTTTCTTTCTTCAGAGACTTGAAGTTTATATCAAAGAGGTCTTTTACTTGCTTGGTTAGAGTCATGTACTTTATGTTATTAGTGGCTATTGTGAAGGGTGTTGTTTCCCTGATTTCTTTCTTGGCCCTTTTGTCTTTCACATACAAGAGGGCTACTGATTTTTTCGAGTTAATTTTGTATCCATCCACTGTGCTGAAGTTGTGTATCAGCTGAAGGAGTTCTCTAGTTGAATTTTTGGGGTTGTTCATGTATACTATTATGTGATCTGCAAATAGTGATACTTTGACTTCTTCCTTTCTGATTTGTATCTGTTCTCTCCTTTAGTTGTCTTATTGCTCTAGTTAGGACTTCAAGCACTATGTTGAAGAGATATGGAGATACTGGACAGCTTTGCCTTGTCCCTGATTTCAATAGAAGTTTCTCTCTGTTTAATTTGATGTTGGCTCTAGGCTTGCTGTATATTGTCTTTACTATGTTTAGGTATGTGCCTTGTATCTCTGATTTCTCTAAGACTTTAAACATGAATGGATATTGTGTTTTGTCAAATGGTTTTTTGACATCTAAGGAGATGATCATGTGGTTTTTCTCCTTCAGTTTGTTTATATGGTAGATTACATTGATGGATTTCTGTTATTGAACCACCCCTGCATGCCTGAGATGAAGTCTACTTGGTCATGTGGATGATACTGGTAGTACACCAAAGACACTGATTTGAACATCTCTGTAAATTTAAATTTGTCAAGTCAGATGTTATGTGGCATGTTTTTATTGGTCTGACCTTGTCATTGATCTGAAGGAGATATGATTGGACAATGGAAATAGCAGAAAGATGGAGGGACAGAGGGCATTTCAAGTAGCCATAGCTAAGTTCTCTTACTGCAGCATCACCTATCCCATCCTAAATGATACAGGTCTTATATCTTAATTATTTTCTGTATAAGAGCTTTATCTCAGTGCAAATAGTTCCATCAAACCATCAGGACCATTTCTTCTTGTCAACTTGTTTTTTCCACCTTCTGTCTATCCACTTTGGGAGGGTATCCTGAGGCTTTGGCAGGTCTACATTTTCCCATTATCCTGCTGCTGTTTACTGTATTACAACTAGATGTTAGTCAGCTTCCTGTTACTGCCACAAAATATATGAGAACTAACATGACAGAATAAAGCATTCATGTTGGCTCATGTTTGCAGAGTGTCTTTACTTCTGCCAGTGGCATAATATAACATGGTAAGAGCATGTGGCAGCTGCTGATCATGGCATGGAGCAAAGAGAGAGTAAGAGTCATGACCTCCAAATCCTCTCCAAGGACATGTTCCAACTGACCTAACTTCTTCCCCTTAGGCCTTGCCTCTTAAATGATGTACTACTACCTAACAGTTTCACCAGATAGAGACCAAGACACATAGGAACATTTGGAGAAAACTCCAGGTCTAGCCATGGCTTTAACTAGTGGAGTGACAACACACATATGTAGGCGACATCCTAGACTAAGAAGGGCTTCTCTGAGACATTTCAATTCTTCCACTTTTCTCTCATTTCCTGCTGCTACTCAAACTAATTGTACCCCTGTAGTTCTCTTTGCACTCCAGGTGAGGGCTGGATCAAAGCAGGATTTTGGAAGTGTGCATCTCTGTTTGCCCTTGAAATTCTCTTTATCTGGGCATTGATCTCAACCCTGCTCCCAGTTGGCAGGATATTAAGCAACTTCTAAGTTATTTGGGGTGGATGTTGATATTATCTTTCTTTTGTGGGTATCCCATTGGACCTTGTCCCCTTGGCTCCTTTTGGCATTTATCCAGGACCCAGAACCTTTTCAGAATGGAGGTTCCTTTGTAGTCAAAATCTAGTAATGCTACCCAGTACCTAGAGCTAAACTCATTGTTCCCTGCCATGTCACTCCCTGATGCTGGTTAATTAGTTGATGCAAAGAGCAGAAGGTATCTTGAGAAAAAGAAGGCCTTACCCTGGGGAGGACAATTTGGCTTCTAAAGCACAGAACCATAGACTGAGTGGCTCATAGGCAGCAGAAATGTATTTCTTACAGAGACTCTGGGTCTTCTTTAGTCCTGTAGTGAGCAATGTGGCCTCAGGGTTTATTATAACCCTATTTATTTTGAAAAGACCCTCACCTTCAAATATCAGCATCACATTTGGGATAAGGAGTTCAGCCTATGAGAATTGTGAATACACAAACACTTAGTCAATAACACCGTGAGACTGTAGAGGCCCTAGAACTACACAAGCAAGATCTTTGGCTTGATGGCTCTAACCTTGGTCATCAACTTGATGTGTCTGAGAAGAGGGTATCTAAATTGAGGAATTGCCTCCATCAGATTTTCCTGTGAGCATGTCTGTGGTCCTGGGCTATATTTAAGAAAAGCTGAGATAGCCAGAAAAAAACAAGCTGTATGCACCAATGTCTTTGATTCAGCTCTTGCCTCCAGGTTTCAGTCTTGAACTCCTGCTCTGGAATTCCTAGGTGATCAACTGTAGTTTATAGGTCATGGTTCTTATCACAATAACAGTATCACCGTTTGTATCAAGCCCATCATGACCCTCGTGGTTTTTCTCATAGGTGTGCTGTGCTTTTCTGAGTTTCAGCTACTGACTATTGCTATACTGAAAGGCTGGAAGATGTTCTCCCTCTTAAGAATAAACAGCCAGTGCTGCTGCCAGAGGAGAGCTCACCTGCTTACCTGGGGCTTTGTTTCTTCTATATGTTGTACAGGTGGAAGATTTGTTTGTCTGTTTCCAGGGTACGCTTTTGAAGGGGTGCTCATGCCAGGGAGATTGCTAAAGGGATCCCTGAATCCAACACCATACTAGTCTTCTTTGACAGACACAGAGGCGTGTTTTCTGCTCCCCACAGCATCTGCTTTGCCCTTGGTCGTCTTCCCGGTGAGAAAGCGGGTGCTGCTCTTCATTCTACCTCTGCTTGGTTAATTGCAGTGATTTCAAGAGACACAAATGCATCTGACAAGTCTCAATGGAAAGAAAATTTCTTCAGATTAACAACAAATTGATTTGATTACCTAATCCTAGTATCATTCAAAAGAAAAAAGGTTGGGCTGAATTGGAGTGGCAATCTTTATTCAAATCAATCTGTGAGAAAATAGAGTGTAAGAAAAGCTTGAGGGTAATAATCAAAAGCTGACTGCACCCTGATGTCCCCCAAATACCTGATCGCAAAAGTATTTTTCGTATAGAGATGGACAGGGCAGGTATTTATAGAATATTAAGCATTTTACAATTTTATTAGTGTATCTTTTGGTAAGAGTGCCAAGGCCTCAAGATGTCAATCTTTGGAAGACAGACTGAGGTAAGCTTATTCCTGTTAGTGATTAGCTAATTATTATCATTTTTTTACTTAAAGAGAGATGTTTAAATCATATACCTAGGGCATATCGATGGAAGAGTGGTGAATGCTGGCTGTGTTCTGTAATAGACTTGGCATGCATGTTAGTCTTATCACTGTAATGATAGTGAAAGATTAATTTATTCACTTATTATAGATTTCTGTCATGGTCACTATGTCTTGATGCATTACCTCTGTGGTAAAGGCTTACTAGGCCCATTAAAGTTACTCCTTTATTCTTTTCTTCTCACGGTCTTTAAATATATCTCTGTAAGGAGATTTCTCAAATCACTTCAATCAAATATTTATTCTATCCTCATCAGATATCAAGTTCTATGCTACAGTGCATTAACAACACATTAATTCATGATCTCCCTCCTGTTTTACATCATGTCTTTATCAGCTCTTTCTTGGCTGTTCACTCTGTGTAAAATCCTTATTTCCAAGAAATTTAAAGTCTAGCAGGAGATGATTTTAGACGCTTTCAGTTAAAGACCAAGCAAGCTTTACCTGTTCCCTTGCTTTGGGGGACCAATTTTGTTCTGCTGGTGTCTCTCTATCTCAAGATGTCATGATTTGAATCTGAAATGTCACCCATAAACTCATGTTTTCATTGCTCCCAAGCTGCTGGCAATGTCTGGAGAGACTTGTGAACCCTTTAGGTTGTTAGAAGTAGGTCATGAGGGAAAGTCCTTTGAGGGCTATAGCCAGATCTCTATCTCTGTCCTTTTTTGCTGCTGTTTGATCTTTTGTTATAAACAGTCTCTGGCCTAAAACACTGCCATCATGAATCCTGTTGGTTTGCCATTCCTTCATTTCTTTGGCTTAACGACTCCCCCTAAGAATATGGTCAAAATAAATTCTTCCTATTGTTGATTTCATAGTGACACAGAAGGTACTGATATACACAATTTAAGTGAGATTACAATTAGTCAAAACACATCTTCATAACGATGTGACTGTTTTGTATAAGGGAAGTCATGTGATTCAAAGCTGACTAAGAAGCCATAAGGGGAAATTGACTGCATAGGCTTCTAGGGAAAATGTCTTCATTTACCTAAAGAAACACACAAGAATACAGGGGTTTTTTTTTTTGTTGTTGTTGTAGTTGTTTTTGATTCGATGCCTAAAATTGTTATATGTACTTGTTTTCAGAGAAGAGCTTGCCACCGATGTTGCTAATAGAGTAGAAGAAAGGTGCAAGCAATCTGTCTTCAGTAATACCATTGTTCAAGTGAATCAAATTAGAGGTACCCTACAAGGAAGTGCCTGTGTGAATGCTTCAGAAGCACCCTGATGTAGTAACAAGACAAAAGCTTGCTTGGTAAGACAGGGACACAGTGATAAAGTCTGAATTCACTGTGACAGGAAAGCAGGCAATAAGAAACAAAAAGAGAAGTGTGAAATGAAGTGTGGTGAGAGTTCAGCAGCGGGAAGGAAAGACCGTTCACTGAGGTGAAGAGAGGTGATCAGAAAATCAGAGATATGGCATGAGTCACACACATGAGTCACACTCAGGCAACACATTTACACAGACATTTGGGGTATGTGCCTGGATTACAAAATGTCTAATATTCTCTAGCTAGATGTAAAAACAAAAACACTCTTATTCTTATAAAAGCAAAGTTTTGTTTTTGTATCGTACTCTTTGCCAGTGCCCACGTAGGTGCGTAGGCTGTGGTTGAGAATTGGGGTTCCTTGACACCGAGCCTGGGCTTGGCTTCAGATTTATAACTGCTGCTTGGCCAGAGTGGTTCTGTGTGCTGTTTCCAGGAAGGAGGAAGCGAAGCGTATGCCATAGAAAAGCCTGTTGTGTTTGCTGCTGGGAACACTTGAGGCTAAAGCTTAGCTGAAGAATGCGGACATAAGGTAGGAAGTTTAGAAAAAAAATGGGGTGTATTAGTCATTCATTCATTTATTCAGGTTGGAGAGGTATGGACTCTTTGAGTCTATTTTAGAAATAACAAAAGACTCCTTCCCCCTTACTCAAGAGTAAACTTTAGCTTGTTTCTAAGCAGGACAGAGCTCATTTTCTGTAGAGAACAAAACCCTTTCAAAAATATGAATGATACCTCTGGAATTGAGTTCTTTCTAAAACTGTTATGGTTCCTCATTGATGAGAATGTTAAAACAGTCTGTATCCTAGATTTTCATTTTCCCAAGCACTTTGGAGAATGATAACACATTATGTATTGCAGAATCCTGTTTTTACATGTCATATACTATTGTATTTACCTACTAAGGTAGAGGGCTGGTTAAGATAAGTACACTCAATGATCTCATCCTGGAAGGAATTGCTAGCACAAAAATATTTGACAAGAAAATCCCCTTTTTATCTGAACAATAAAATACATCAATTTCTCAATGCTGTCCTCTTTGGCCAGTTCATCTGGTGAGACCATAGAAAGCAGAGGCCATTCATCAATTTTTATATTTTGCAGTCCATCACCCAGAACAAACCAGCAAGGAGAGTAGATAGAGAGCACATTGAGAAGAAAGGTTATTTTCAAAACATCTGGAGCAGGGAACAGATCCCATCAGCTCAATTCTAGCATATGCATATAAAATTTTGCTCTTGAGACATCTTCATTTGCTCCCATTATCTATAATGCTTTTACCACTGGCCAAGAGGAGCATATTAGAATTAATAACACGGCTTTTAGAAATGCAACAGTGATGTAATTAGCATATTAGCATAAGGTTAATGACTTTAAAACAGAAATGCTACCGGTGTGATTAAAAATAAAATAAAAAAAATCAGAATAGATGGTCTCAATTGAGTTGGCTTCCTTCCATTCCTCTGTCACTTGTTCATGCAACAGGGCTGAGAGAAGAGTTAGAATTTATACAGGTAGGAATATCCACAGACATATTAAACGGGTTGTGAAATGCTTAGCAAGTGAAATCCAGCTAGAAAATGAAAGTGTGTATGCATGGGAAAACAGCCCAGCCTTGATAGCACAACTCTCCCAATGCACTGAAGATGCCTTTGAGCAGTTTATTTCTACATATATGGGAATAATCAAAACACATTTTCCAAACTTGATATAGTTTGGCAACCAGAAGGAAGAACAACTGAGTTTTATTATAAGCTTATTTGTTCTTTTTATAAAGTGCCTATTTTTAAAAAAATAATTTTCCACAAACAAACATAAAGATGATAAAAGAATAAAAAACTTTTCTAACAAGAGTCCACTAATAAATTCTAGTAGCAAGCTTAATCTAGGCTGTGTTGTACTGCACTATTAATTCTAGACTTATTTTTAGTTTATGTGTGTATATACATGTGCATGATAGTGGAAGTTAGAAGGAGGCGCTACAAGCTATTGTAAGCCCTGTGGTTGTGAGTTATCCAGTGTGAGTAGTGGAAACCAAACTCCGGTTCCTCTGGGTCCTCTGGAAAAGCAGCAAGTTCTCTGAAACAGTAAGCCATCCTTCCAGCTCATGTAGTAGGTATTCTACATAACAGTGACATTTGAGAGGCATGCCTGAATCAAGAATATGTTATTAGGTTTCTGGGATTGTCTACTTGCTAGAGGACCCACATGAAGACAAAGCTTCCATCAGCTGCATATGTGTAGGAGTCTAGGAATAGTCCATGCATTTTCTTTAGTTTGGTGCTTCATCTCTGTAAGTCAAGGTCCTCAGTTAGTTGGCTCTGTTGTTCTTCTTGTGGAGTTCCTGTCCCTTCATTGTCCCTCTATCCTTCCCCCAACTCTTCCATGAGACTCCCCAATGTCTGCCCAATGTTTGGCTGTGAGTCTCAGCTTCTGTTTCGATCTATTGCTGGGTGGAGCCTCTCAGAAGACAGTTATGCTTATCTCCTGTCTGCAAGCATAGCAGTGTCATCAATATTGTTAGGGGTTGGGTCTGTACCAGGGGGTGGGTCTCAAGTTGGGCCAGGCATTGTTTGCCCCTTCCCTCAATCTCTGCTCCATCTTCATCCCTGCACACCTTGTAGGCAAGGTTAATTTTGGGTAGAAGGTTTTGTGAGTAGGTTGGTATCCCCCTCCTCCCACTAGAAGTCCTGCCTGGCTAGAGGAGGGGGCCACTTCAGTCTCCACATCCCACTCTGCTAGGAGTCTCAGCCGGAGTCACCCTCATATCCTCCAAGGAGCTTACCCTGTCACAGGTCTCCATTTATAAACTTCGAGACTATCAAAAACTCTAAAAAACTGGTAAGGGAAAATTTAATGATATATAAAAATCTACATTTGCAGATATTTTTACATGGATTAATTCTATATTAATTCATATGAGCATATGAATTCATGAGTTTTTAATCTTTTGGCTCTAAATACTGATATGGGAAAAGTAATAAATTGATGTATAAGTGATTTGAATATAAAATGACTTTAAATATTAAAGCAAAATAATACTTAAATGCTGTTTTGGAATGGAGGGCACCCATAATGATATCAGAGTAAAATCTACATGCGATTAAAAAATAGTATATTTCTTCTCCTTTCTGATCTTAGTCTGTCAGTTCACATCAAAAGTGGCTGTATTGTCCTCTACTGCACATTTGGCTAAGGCCGAGGATCTGGCTTGCTTCCATGTATGTGGACCTATCTGCATTGCCCCCGTGGCACACCTGGGTTGGCTACCCAGAGGCTATTTAAGCTGTGGGCTGGCTTTACCCGGGGTCCAAGGATTGTTCAATGTTCCTGAATAAACTGCATTGAAAAAAAAATAGTATATTTCTTATAAAATGTATTTTACTCCATGAAGGAAATTTTGTAAGTGTATGCCTAAGGCAGCCAGGTGGGTATGAGAGCAAGTAGCTTCCAACTTCAGAGAATTTCCTAACCTATAAAATAAGGAGTTGTGGATATATCATTTAGGTTTGTGGTGAAGATTAAATACAAGAATCCAAGTATCGCATTAGCACCCTTCTGGACCCACAGCATAAACACTATATTATCACGGACGTAGTTAGTATCATCCGACAAGTTATTGTGTACACATGGATTGTGAGGAAATCAGCAGGGTCCCATTGCCCTTTATGAGAATGTTTGTGGCTTGAATCTCAGCCCCTCTTTTATTTGACATGACTCTACATGTCAATGGGGGGTGTTATTACTTAGTTACTTCTGAATAATAAACCATCTCAATATTTAAGAGATTAAAAGAGGAAAAAAAAAACTGTACTATTTCCATCCTCTGGAGATGCCTTATATGCCTTGACTCATGACTCCACTTTTCATGCTGAATTGTGTTCCCCATAACTGTCAATGCTTCTGAATGTAACCATGCTTACAATATTTAATAAGGTGATAAAGACACTGTTCTAGGAGACTCATTTTGATATAGCTAGGATTCTTGTTAGAAGAGGAAGAGGCACCTGCAGTGAGTAGGTAGAAAGGCCAGGTGAGCATACAGTAAGGAGGAAGCTACTGAAGAAAAGATGAGAAGCACTTCAAGGGAGATAGGATAAAGCAGTTAAGAGCGCGCATTGATGTGACATGGGGCCTGACTTTTATTTCTAGCACACACATAGTAGCTCACAAACATCTGTACCTCCAATTCTAGGGATCCATCCCCTCTTCTCACTTTCATCGATTCAGGGTACATATTTGGGGCACACAGGCAAAACACTCATGCACATAATCAATTAACTAATTGATTGATTAATTAAAAATAGAGGTTTCAAGAGAAATTCAGAATCCACTGATACCTTCATCTTGAGCTTATAGTCTCTCAACCTAGAAGTTAATTTGTTGTCTGAGATACCACGTGTATAATGTTTTACTATGATTTTCTTAGCCAACTAAAACAAAGTCAGCTACTTAATATTTTTCTTTGTCACTAAACATACTTCTGTTGGAAAAAGGTCTGTGTTCTTAGACTCATGTGGTCAAATAAGTCCTAGAAAAACCAACCAGGATACTTTTTTCCCTGTAAAGATCTGTGTCCATAATTGCAGGCATAATAATCTTTCTGTGGAGGACAGCACATTCATAGGCTCTGATGATTAGAACATGGGACACACACATCTTTGGGGATGAAAGACCATTGTTTTGCCAATTGGCCAACATGCTTGACAATGAGGTAACTCATTGTTCAAGCAAGAGGTTTATTTATGAAGTGATTTTTTTTTTTTAGTTTCAAGAAAGACTATTGCGACAAGAACATCAATTTAATAGAAAAATTTGTTATTGCTCCTTCTCCTTTTCCTCCTCCTCCTCTTCTTGCATTTTCTCATTCCCTAATTCTGGAGCCCAGATTTTAATTAAAGTTCACCTTGCTCTTTGTTTTCATAGTAGAATGCAAAAGAATGTATTTCACAAATTTTATGTGAACTAGCTTTCTAATCATTCCCATTCTTAGAATCTTGACTCTTTTTGCAAGTTTTTCCCTTGTAAGAAAAATATCTAGTGACTTCGTCTCTCTATTGAGAAAAGTTATTAACAAAAGCTGTCAGCTGCAAGGACCATTCATCCTGTCTATCAGAAGAACTCAGAGAAAAGCTTCTGTAAGTCTATTTTTTGGGAAAGCCTCACAATGCTGGTGGAAGGTGGGAGAATGAATTAAACAGCATAGCTTGCTTTCTGTAATTTGGGACTCCAAAGAGCTATTAAAAGTCGATTAAGTATTTTATCAGCTTCCCTTAAAGCTGTGGATGATGACTTCATGATGAAATTCTTTTTCCACATGCTAGGGACAGTATCAGAATATGTTCAGACGAGTTTTCACATTTGCCTTTTATGGCTAGGGCCAGCTGGAAAGCATTTTTCCATTGTGAATGATGTGGCATGTACATATTCAAATTTAGACATTAACACAACATGCTTGCCAAACACACAATCCTGGAAAGATAAAATGAAAAGATAAAATGAAACAGCCAAAGGGGGACCCATTTTTTGTCCAGATCACAGTTAATCACATAAACATCGATTAAACAGCTCTGGTAGTAGTGGGATATGGAGTTTGTATCCTCTGACCACAGATACGTTTGGCAATGGTTAGAAACAGACTTACTTACTCCTATGTTGACATTTCACTCTTCAGCACCTGAACATTCAGCATTTAGATTTGACAATAGTTCTCAGAACACAAAGTGACAGCTGTTTTTCAAGTTACAAACATAGCCCTATCATGACCTCTTCAGATATTTCATCTGTGACATCAGTTGGTGTGTTGCAGAAAAACCCAGGCAGAGGTCACCTGCTTCTTCAGAATGCTGTAATTCACGGCTCATTTAAAGTTGAGTCTTGCAATGCAAGGTTTGACAGCAGGAGCTAAATGCAGCATCTGGGTGGCATCTAGAAGTTTTCAGTCTAAGGCAGGTAATGGTCTTGTACCACAGATGCTGGCAAAGATGTACTATATGCACAACCATTCACACAACACAATCATTAAGGCTTTTTGGAGCTGGAAAATGTCTGTCACCCAATGTCATGACCATCATAAGAAGCTCCAGTGTCTTAGCCCTGTAGAGCTCTGTTTAAGCCAAAAGATAGAAATAAGGACTTAAGTGTCATGGGTTTCATGCAAGAAAAATTTGGATATACATTCTGTTATTTCAAGCTGCCAAATTTCTAAAATGGGGTAAAGATCTTTGTAGTCAGTCCATGTGGCTTTTCTTTTTCCTGTGTGTGTGTATGTGAATAGATTTTGGCAAATTTAGAGACAACAACAGTGACAGAGTTTCTGCAAATATTTCTATCAACTCAAAAGGATATAAACAATGGCTAAGAGGTTGGACAGCCTCACTTACACATGTTTTACTGCTTCCTGACACTGTGATGTTCTGTAGAGCCCATGGGCAAGAGAAAAAAGGACCTGATTCATTGCTGATGTTACACAGCAAAAGAACATTAGCTTCCACAGTAAACAAAAAAGCACTTATCACCTAAGGATGAGGATCAGAAAACACATCTTTAAACAATTAGATATGGAAGCCAAATTTTAAAATATTTTCAGCACAGATTATCATTCGTTCTTTTGGCTCCTGGGGAGGATTTCCCCTGTAAGGGAACATGAGAATTTTCTGTAAATTTTATCTGTGTCCAGAATTCTCTATGGGCCTTGGTTTCCATGCTATGTACTATGTGGTACACAGCTATTCTTTCATCATGGAGGTAGAATTGACTTTTTCACTCCACAGGTTGCAGCAGAAGTTGACTACAAGCTACTGCTGAGCATTACCTCCAAA
Organism: Meriones unguiculatus; assembly: GCF_030254825.1. Classification (NCBI taxonomy): domain Eukaryota; kingdom Metazoa; phylum Chordata; class Mammalia; order Rodentia; family Muridae; genus Meriones; species Meriones unguiculatus. The sequence continues at coordinate 103,643,463 of NC_083355.1, read as the reverse complement.
ATTCCTGCAGTTTGTTTGCTTTCCTTTTGATGCTTTTGCTGTTTGCATATGCAAAGCTTGGATATATATATATTTAGGAGGAAGCTGCCTGTCCCATATAACCATAGGAGTGAGACAATTAAGAGCTGCCTAACTTGACCCTTTCAGTGGCCTACAGAAACAGAAGCTGTCATAAACCACTGAATTTTGAAGATTTGACTGAGAAACTCATTTGCACAATAGCACATTAGGGGTTAACACCAAACACACAGATATTTAATAAATGAACATAAAAAATCATACCCACAATATTTCTGTATTTTCATACACACATATACAAATATGTATCTATAGACAAAATATATAAAACACACATGTGTTTGCTTGGTCTTGTACCACAGGTGCTGGCAAAGATGTACTACATGCACAACCATTCACACAACACAATCATTAAGGTTTTTCAGAGCTGGAAAATGTCTGTCACGCAATGTCATGACCATCATAATGTCTTAGCCCATGATTGTGGTAATGCTGGTACAAACAAGCCTATTGTCATGGTACAAAGAAGCTGCTAGTCATAGGAGCATATATCACATATCATTATGTACTAATCTGCATATAATGTTAGTTAGTATTAATGAACACTTCAGTTTCTGCCCTACATATTTTTATATGAATCTTTTATTACCACCCTGGAAATGTAGTCAAAAAGCTTACTGTAGAACAGTTTGTGCAACAGTGCTGTATCCTGGTATCAGCCTCACACTTCTTGTGTTTGCCGTGTGTCTTGATTACATTAAAAGGTAATATCAAGCGATTGACCTCTACCCTTTGGCTTTGTGCAAGTTTATTTTGTGATGTTTGTATAATAATAAAAAAAATCATTTAGCGGTATGTTTTCTAGACATTTCCTTCACCATTGGATGATGTATGATTGTACATACAAATGTAAATTTCACCTCTCTGCAAGAATAGACATTTCCCTGTTCCACTTTTAACAATTCCCCTCTGAAAGCTAGGTTGCGGTTCATTGGTTTGTTGCAGAATTCACAGTCAATGAAAGGGGATTCTACATCTATCTTGCATTCAAAATCATGTAGTTTAGTGTCCCATTGAACTGGATATTAGCAGCTGTGATGGTTAGTGTTAATCATCTACAGGACAGAATCTAGAGCCACCTGGAAGAAAGAAAGGTCTCTGAGCATGCCCCTTTGAGGATTATCAATTGTGTTGACTGTGGGAAAATTCATGCTCACTGTGAGACAAAGCTAGGACAGGGGATCCAGGGTGGTATAAAACAGGGAAAGTGAGTAGGACACTAACATTTGTGTGCTGTGGGCTATCCACCAGAGAATATTTCTTGGGCATCAGTTTAAGGCAACAGAGAGTTCTTTATTAGGCATTCAGTGACTACTCTTGGTTTTCTGGATCCTAGCATAGCCCTGAGCCTTCCTCAGGGTGAGCTGTAAAGCACAAAAACAATGTCCTGGGTTGACATACTTCAGTTAACAAGAACAGTTAACTAGAAGTGGAACTACACAAGCCAAAAGTAGAGTTAGGACATTTAGAGACATTCCCAGAGCTGTAGACTTTGATGGATTAGGCTTTTGTTTTAGTTTTGGCTGGTGGTAGTGTCTACATGCTGAGTTTTATCACCTACATGGCATTTCTGCCATGGAGTCAATTGTGTTAAGGTCTGGGGGCCTACTTAGATGTGGGGCTGTTACTTTTTATGTACTACTCCTTTTCTGCTTTTTGACTGTAGAGTCCATGTGACCATCTGCTTCAAGCTCCTGATGCCTTTATTTCCCTCCATTGACTGACTTTACCTGGAACCAGGAGACAAAATTAGTCTTTTCTTCCTTAATTTGTTTCTGTCAAAATATTTTATCACTGTAACAGAAAAAGAAAATAGCTCAGAAATGGTGAGAGTTGTTTATAAGCAAAATAAGTCAAGCATTGAAACAAGACAGAACTATTGACCCCCATTGTTCCCGCAAAAGGATGTTCCAAACCTTAGTTTTCTGGTTGCTACTGTGCCTTTAAGAACTTACAATGTTTATCATTGTAAAGCTATGGTGCAGGAACCATTCAGAACATTGTCTTTTACATTTGTGCCATAGTTGCATTTAAGGAAACTGCAGAAGGATTAATTAATTTGCTCCTCAATGGGAGTTTAATTCTAGTTTGCTAAGTAAGGCTGGAAATAAAACTTGAAGTTAATAATAGAATTTCTGTTTTCTGATTGATTTTTCTTACTCAACATGTTCAGCATGGCCTTTTCTCGGAATGAATAAAGAAGGCACGCCTTTTAGGAAATAAAAGATGTGGTGGTTGACATGTTACTAATCAAATCTCTTGTGCCCAAGACATTTTTAAGTTTAAACTTTTATTTTAGATGCATGGAATATTTAAAAAATAGACATAGAAAATTTTGTGTGCCTTTTTTTTTAAATCTTTGAATGTGATATTAGTTTGATTTAGTACAAAGACGATTTTTACTGGGTGTTTAGTTCGGGCTGAATTTAAAATTATCTGTGTAGAGATCTTTGTAGTTCTCTTATTAATGAGACTAGGCAACCAGAAAGGATCCCTGGTTTCCACGGTAACATTAAGAAAGATCATCCAAAGTGAGCATTTCTACAAGTTCCCAGAATTCCATGACAATATTCTTGTTTATTGCTTTATGCACACATCTCCTAGATGCTTGTACAATCTACTATTGATTTAGCATTTTCTTAATGTAAGCAATAAAATACTGCATATCATTATACACTAAGGAAAATCAATAAGTAATCCTCAAGGAAGAATATTCTTAATACTCTCTAAAAGCGATGCATTGTCTATAAAATGCATTTATGATAGCAATCTTCAATTGGAAATGTATTTTGTATAATACACAGAATGCAGTACAACTAAGACAAGGAACATGTGGTTGGGAAGATGGCTCAGTTGATAAAGAACATTTGAAGTGCAAGCATGAAGACCTAAGCTCAAATCCTCAGAACTCAAATTAAAAAAACAAAAACAAACAAACAAACAAACAAACAAAAAAACAATTTCTCCCACACTTATTTAACCTCAATGCTGACAGTAGGCTCTCTGGGTCTTGCTGGCTACCAATCTTGTTTAAGGTTCAGTACAAGACCCTGACTCAAGGGAATAAGGTAGAGTGTAATAAAGTAGGATATTAGAAGTCCTTATTTGGCTACTTTAAGCATAGAAGCACTCCAACTTGTAGCATACACACATACTGTATCATACACACACATATACAACCTTGAAAACATGACAAGGATATCAAAACTGTCTTTCTCAGAGACTTGCTTGAAAAGAACATTTCCAAAAGGATAGGAATATTTAATCATATTTGTTGGTTTTACTTTCCTTTTATGTTCATGTACATTTCATTTCTTAGAAATTCTATGTGACTCTTATCTTCACTTGCCTTTATTACTTTTACATACCACAAAGGATAATTTTTATGTAGTGTGAAATTATTGCTTATGCTTGTAATAAGTGAAAATGGAGGACTGTTATACATCTTTAATGTCGTTTGCATATTTTTAAATGATGAAAGTTTTATTATGGCTATCTGGTGACATCTTTCTTTGAAAATCTCATCTGTATTGTCTGTGTGACATAACAACCATAAAGCAGATCTAATGAGAACAACTTTTTACAAAGAAACATGCTCAGTGGCAGCAAGCCAAAAGTTGTGTGGTTAGTAGGTACCAGAAAGGTCAAGGAAGGCATTTGTTCTTAGTTCTATCTGCATTGCTTTATCATGCATCAGTTTCATAGACAGTGTGACTCTGCCTTAAGACAATGGCAAATAAACGGAGGCAGAAATAAAGATACTGATGTGAGAAAAAAATATAAATGTTAACCAATATTTTAGTAGCTGCAAAATAAAAGTCAAATGGTGATAAACTCAGGGAGAGCTTTGCTAAGTGATGTCTGAGGTGGTTCTTGAAGAACTCCAGCAATTATCAAAATAAATTCTGGTTATTCTTCCTCCATGCCTCCACACAATTGATCACATCTGCTCTCCAAATCCATGTGGAGTCTGATCCTTGCTCAGCACTTCTGATCCACGTCTCTAGTTCACATCATCATAATTCTGTCATGGAAAACTTTAGACTGCCTTGCTTCAGGGACCTGTGTAAACCCCTACGTATGTTTCTTAGGACCCGAGTGAATCAGCTCAGCTCTCACACTATGATGTCAGGAGCTTTCCATCACTATTAAATATGGCTCTTATCCCCATCGTGCCCACCGAGCCAACGCCTTATCACTGACACTGTTATTTCCCCACATTGCACTAACTTCCTAGTTTATTTTCCAGCAAAAGCATTTTCTCCTTGTTCTCTGAAAGTGAGAAGACAAATGTAATAGTTAATTTTATGTCAACACGGCTAGATTATAGTGTAGATATTTGATCAAACATTATTCAGTTATTTTGGATGAGATTAACATTTAAAGTAGTTAAATTTAAGTAAAACAAAACAAAACAAAAACACATTTTCTTTGCAGAATTAAGAGTGCTTCAACCAATCAGTGATAGTAGGTACTAGAATAAAGATTAATTTATGAGGTAAAATGAATGCAGCCACTAGTCTTTTGTCTTCTGACTGTACTTTCTCTGGATCTCTAGTTCCTCAGCCACCTGTTCCTATAGTGTACTTATTAGACCTCCATAACTGTACAAGATAAGCCCTTTAAATAAACCTCTGTCTCTCTCATATATGTGCATATATAGTTGTGTAAAATACACACACACACACACACACACACACACACACACACACGTATATCCATATCCTACAGTTCTTGGTTCTGCTTCTTCTCTGGAAGCTCTGACTAGTGAACCCTTCATATCCTTCACACAGACTGTTCACACCAGAGGAAACTCTTCCAGCAAACTCTCATCATTTCCTGTTTCAGTTTAACTGCCAATTGGGCAAAGACATGATTTTTGGTGTGTGTGTGTGTGTGTGTGTGTGTTTCTTGTAAACTCAATCAGATCTCTTCCTGAAATTTCCTTTTGTAAATTTTGTTGTCACTTCATTGTACATGTGACAGTTCAAGTGTTTGTGTAACTATCTAATATATGCAACTCACTTTAGGGCTATATTTTTCAGTCCCTCCTATCATTTTCTAAGGTAGAAAATTTTCATCAACTTGGTAGACATTTTCATCAACTTTATAGCACCACAAATGTGTTGTGTTCTCAAATATAGCCAATTCAGCACCCAGAGAAATACTGCTCAGTTTTGATTGGGTGAACCATGACAGAGGCTTTATGGTATCCAAAACACTGCCTTCTTCTGTTGTCCCCTGGACACCTCATGCTTGACCAAGTTCTAGAGTTAGGAATCATATAGTTCTTTTTATCAAGAACTCTGACAGAATATCCGAATTTCTCAAGACAGGCTGCTTAGGACAACTATGAATATATCTGTTCACCTTGTAAACTGTCAGTGCACTAGGGAATAAAACAAGTTACTAAGAGTGGAGATGTTTGACCATTGGGTGGTTCCCAGAAGTCAGTCTCTTTAATTGTAATTTCTAAGGCAACAGTATTGATCATAGCTGCCTCCTTGACTTTATACTAAAGTTTAAAGAAGCGGAAAATTAACACGTGCTTGTGAAAGTGGGGTGTGTTTGCTTTTATGGAAACAGAATTACCTAATAGTTTTGCTTAAGTGTGAGCATGCATTGGCTAAATGGTTATAGAAGAGTCAGCTTAATGATATCCACCACATCTCTGGAATGAAGTGGTTATCATTGCATTTTAGAGCTGAAGAAAATGAGGCTGGAGTAAAGTTAGTTACCCATGGAAAATCAGAAAGGCAGAAAGGGACAGAACCAAGATTCCTCCCTTGGTTGGAGGTGATCTGACATCAGGGCCAATCTTAAAACAAAACAAAACAAAGAAACAACCGACCACGTTCTTGGCTGTGGCTCCAGTAAACTGTCATGATTTGTGATGGCTAATCTTGGTTGTCAACTTGACACACCTTGGAAGAGGGAACCTCAACTGAGGAATTGCCTCCATCATATTGGCCTGTTTGCATGCCTGTGAATCATTTGCTTGATTGCTAATTGATGTAGACATATTCAGCTGACGATAGGATGTACCGTAAGAAGGTCTTTTGGGGTCTATATAACAAATTATGGTCAAATACAAGCCTGGTAGGGAGCCAGTAAGCTGTGTCCCTTCATGCTCTCTGCTTAAGGGCCTGCCTCTTTGTCCTGCCTTGAGTTGTTATCTTGGTTTTTCTTGATGATAGAATACAACCTGTAAGCCAAATAAGTCTTTTCTTTCCTAAGTTGTTTTGGTTTGTGTTTTATCACAGAAACAGAAAAATCAAACTAGGAGAGGATCATACCATGATTTAGGCATTTTGATAATTGCTTAGCACTTGGCTTTAAAAATTAACACACATAGAAACTTTGTGATATGAATATTAATAAATTATTAGTTTCTGTGTTAGAAAAATCTAAACCCTGAGATTTAAGTGGTAGGCAAACATTGTTCTGATGTGTCTGTAAAGATACTTCTAGACAAGGTCAGAATTTGAATTGATAAATCGAATAAAAATGTTATTAGTAATAATAATCATATATGTGCTAGCTATATATACATATGTCTATATATATACATACGTGTGTTTAGATATAAACATTTATATACATGGGCATTTATAAATATGTCTACATAAAAACATACATATATTTGTTTATATGTAAAATAAAAGTTAAATATAACTTGACATTTTTTAATCTTTTGCATATATGGAAATGAAAATAAATCAAAGATATCAGGTCAAATTGTGTGATACTTATAGCAACACCTATAAGGAAATGGTCCAGTTGTTAATGCCATCATTTCAGTATATACTCTGGGTGATGTTAAAAGTTGTTCTTCTGGTGGAATCACCTAATGAAATAAAAAGACAAAGCTGTGCTTCAAAGCAGAGTCATTTCTCATTTCACGCATTTGTTTGCATGAAGGAACACCAGAACCAAATTTTATGTGTCAGAGAAGCAGAGATCCATAAAAGAAAGTGATCTGCCAGCAAATTGACATGCTCAAGTTAGGAATTGCATTATCAGGCAGTAACTGGCCCATCAAAGTACTGTCAGAGAAGTATGTTAAATTGTTACTTTCATCACCTTCCCTGTGTTAGTTATTTTTTCATCTCCCTAACAGAAACAATTTAAAAGTGGAAAGATTCATATTGATTCACGGTTCTAAAGGATTCAGTCCAAGCATGGTGGAGCACCTCAGCCCACATCTGGTAGACCACAGAAGAGAGAAGAGAAGGATAGAACCGGGTTGTGTCTCCCATTCTTCCTTTTTATTCTGTTTGTTCCTCCATGCCACAGGCATGGGGTCACTTCGAGAAAATCTTCTCGTTTGTTAATATATAGAAAGAGTCTACAAGCATACTTACAGGTGGGTCTCAGTGTCCTAGGTGATTTTAAATTCGGGCTGACAATAAAGCCAAGCCATCATGTTTTCTAACAAAAGTTATTTTTCTTATTGTTTCAGTGAGATAGAGGATCAGTTTTACTTGCACAGTTCTCCAGCCATTTTATCTGAATGAATATATTGTATATTTTCATGTACTTGTTCAAAGTGGAAACCACTGTCAGGATTGCAAGGGGGAACACTTCAGAAAATAAGTCAGAATTTTTTCTCCTTTTTCTATTCTTTCTGTTCTCTATTTGTTTCTTTTTTCCTTCTCTCTCTTTTGCTTCTCTGTTTCCTTCATTTATTTGCCCTTTTCTTTTTTCCACCCATGCCTTTTTCCTTGATATCCAGTCTGAGAATGAAACTTGTCTGAAGGATGAGAGAGGCTGAAGCTGCTATGAGCACCACTTCCTCGTTACATCTCTTCTGTGACCAACTTGCTTTGCTTTCACATCATGTGCATTTGTAATTTAACTCTTTTAAATTATTTAGCCTATCACAAATAATTTTTACTTATGAGAAGTCAGAGATCTAAAAAGGTGTTTCTTTGTTTTCTCTACACAGAAACTGAGTGAAAGAAAGATGGTATTCTACTTAATCACTAGTGATAGCCCAAGTAAAGTTTAAATCTGAAATTTTCTCCATAGGCTTGTCTGTTTGAACACTTGGTCCTCAGATGGTAGAGCCTTTAGGAAGTGTTGATTTGGATTGATATGTGCCAATGGGGCTGAGTCAGCAAGTTTTACAATCTAGCTACACTTCCTGCTTTCTGACTGTAGATACAATGTGACCAGCCATTTTGATACTGCTGTCCACAGCACCTTCTTACCTATGAGGGAGTGTGCTTTATCTACCTGTAAGCCAGAATAAATACTTCTTCCATCAACTTGCTTCTTCTCTCACCAATGAAAAAAGTAATACTCTCCAAATCCTCTTAGGGTTACTATCGTTGAGTTTGCAGACAATATGGCTTCACTTAAAAGAGAAAAGAAAATTTAATAATGAAGATAGGAGGAATGATTGGTTTGTTAGTAGTAAGCTTGTGTATTTATGAATGAATTGAGGAAAAATAGGATGTCCATCAAGAAGGGCCGAGCCTTCTTCCCATCCTGTGGACACAGTTAGGGTTCCACTTTGACCCTGGCAAACCTGAACAGTGTTCTTCAGGTGTTGACAATATAATAACAAAAATCATAATACAATATACTTTGTTCTGTGGAATTTTATTTATAAGTATTTTCATATTTTTGTTCAAATTTTTAATACTTTATGAGTTTTATTTTATTATTTATTTTTTGCTATTATAATGTAATTACATCATTTACCCCTCCCCTTCCCTTCAAATACTCCCATATACTCTTCCTTGTTCTTTTTTAAAAATCGTGGCTTCTTTCTTCATTAATTCTTATGTGCACGTATGAATATATATTTATATTCCTAAACCTAACTTGTTCAGTCTGTATGATGTTACTTGTATGTATATTTTTAGGGCTGACCTAACACTGGCCTTCAAAATCTTTGCTAGCCTCTAACTGGTCAGTTCTTAAAGCTTGAATGAGAAATAATATTTCTTCTATCATGACAAAGAAATACCTGATTCCTAGCCCTTTGATTGTCAGTACTTCCTTCTGAGAGACCACTGGATCGTTTTATTCCCCCAACAGCAGGATCTATTGAAAAAATTAGCAGATTTAAAAATAAATGCAGGCTTCCACAGATGACCATAATAAATTTCTGATGGTTTACTTCATGCCCTGGTATGTTCACGTGGGTGCATGCATGTATGTAATTGTACATTCAAACAGACCCTCACTATAAAAGACACTGTGCTAATTTACTTTTCACTGAATTTGAAGAGGGGGATTAGACAGGCGAATTCTTTTAAAGCACCTCTTTCCATGGCTTGAAGAAGTATTCTTGCAGAGGAGAAGACAGAAACTCCAGGAGCTAAATTATTAGAGGCCATATCACACATCTGTTCATTGTTGGGGCTGACGTTTGAATACAGACATTTTCCACTCAGCCCGTGGTCTACAGTAAAATGTCAAGGAAAATGCTGCATGTTCACCAGCAAGCAATCGTCATTGGTGGGTACAGGGTGTCTTTTACATCATTATATGTTTATGTTAGAAGTTCATTTGTACACTTTGCTGTGTAATTAACTGTTGGCTTTTCTGTGCTTCAGCTTGGGAGTACTTAAAATGTTCTCTACTTTGGCTCTGCCAGAGGCAGGTGAGATTACTGCTGTGAAATGGGATAGAAGAGCAGCCATTTGATTTGAGGAGAATCGCAGGTATCATGTTAAGATGAGATAATGTATAGATACATTGTATATAATGCTTATACATTATAAATAATGTATAAGCAGACTTGTAAGTACAACATGATGAGGCTGAATCTTAAACCATACTGGATGAACTCAAATATTACCTTTACTGCTTTCTAGTTTAGTGGACTTGATAACCTTATTCAATCTCTCCAAGCTTTGGTTTTCTTACTGGTGGTATAAGTAAAATTATCTGCATAGATTTATTGTGAAGATTAAGTGGGACTAGTTATAAATGACAACTTCCTGGTGCAGAGTAAAAACTCAATTCAACAATTAATAATAACACGAAATTAGTATTCTCTTGGTGTTGTCATTGAATGTCTTCACAGAGCTTGGAAATATATTAGAGAAGCAAGTAGAAGGCATTTTATACTCAGTAATCATGCTAAACTCATGTAATGATGTGTAGGTTGAAGATTTTAAAGGTTCTATAAATGGAATCAGAAAATAAGAGTGGAGAGCCACCAGCTGAATGTGAAATAGAATAAAGCAGACATTCTCAAAACTGAGCTATAGCCTCCAAGAGTTTCTTAAGGTAAAGATTCTCAGTGAAAGGTGTATTCTTTCATGTACAAAACCCTGTGGTTTATTTGGAGACTTAGTCAAGGAGAATGTCATATATGATGATCTGCTATCTCCTTAGCCAGTTTTACATGGAGCATCATTACTTCTCTGGGAGTAATCACACATGAAATGATGTTCCTTTTGTTCTATAGGTAGAGATGAAGCCTTATCCTATAGTCACATTCTTGCCAACATCCATGGGAATAATTTTTTTCTTATTATAATATTGATATATGATAATGTAAATATAAAAAGTTGTTGAAAATGTTCTTCCATTCATTTGAGCAGCTTTTCCTGTTATTAAATTCATACTTATTAAAAGCAGTTAATTAATAGTAATGTTTATACCATTACTATTTTAATGTTTAATGGGGTTCACTCAACATCCACTGGGAAACATATCTGGAATGCATATTTCCTGACCTGAATCAATCCTAGCAAATACAAACTTTTAGGAGGGGATATGTGGACAAGAGTATGGAGAGGGAATGATTTGGTATCACACATTTCCACTGCTGTAAACTCTTCTTTATCTCCACATCTCACTATTTCCATGTATTTTTTTCTTTCAAAGTCCCATACCGTAGCAACATAAATATGTACATACATATGTACCCACATATATGTATGTATGTTTGTTTGTTTGTTGATCACGTTTATTTACCACTACCTCCATCCAACTTTTCCTAGTGTCCCCTAATTCCCTCTCTCTCCTGGCTTCCTTCCTCTTTTTTTTTCTTTTTATTTGTTATTAGTTAGCCCCTGCATCTAATTAGTGCTGCTTCTATGCAAATATATATGTGGCCATCCACTAGGGCATGTTTTCTTTCAGAAAGGACTTTGGAGGCTGTCTGTGAAGTGCCCTTTTGCCTTTGAACATCTTTACATTTTGGTGCTAGCAGATTGAAACTCCTTGAGTTGGATGGAAATCTATTTACAAGGAAGCTGAGTCTGTTGTTGTGATTTACAGTCCCATCTACAAACTGTCATTTGGAAGGAGTTTGTGACTTCCAGAGACTCCCAAGGGCTCTGGAAAGTGAATTTTTAAGGACCTTTGTAACCTTGAGCCAGAGGTCAAAATGTATTTACCTCAAGTCACTTCCCTGTTTCAAGGAGAGTGGCACCTGGCCAGGAAGGCATCTTCTGCTCTTGGTTTTGATATTCTGAGGTGGAACAGTGCCTAAGTCAGAGGAGTGAGAAGGAAGTTTGGAAGAGACACACCAGAGTGCACGCAGCAGAGAGCAAATAATATTATGGAATCTTCCATGTTTCACATCTTTTCCTGGATCCTCTTTTTATTATAAACGCAGTACCCAGGGGTTACAAAGATGTCTAACTAAACAAGTTACCAAAGTAACAAAGATTACCATCAATAGAGGTTCACATTTTCTGTGTCCCTGTGTGATCTTCATTTCATGAAGGAACTTTGTGTGCAACAGAGGTTAGAAATTCTTGGTTAGCAACTTCATCGAATTGTCAAGATCAGGATACCCCAGGAATCAATTTTGTGCACCTGCTGCCCCATAGCATCATTGTGGTTTTAGGGTTGTTTGTGTTTGTTGTTGTTATCAGGCTCTTGCTGGCTTGCTTTCACCTAGAGAGCAGTTTCTTAAGTTTATAGCCATAATGACATCATTACTTTTTATACCATGACTCCATCCTTTAGTTCCTTTATTCACAGCCATCATTCCTGTGACGTCTCCCCAAAATATGCCCTCCCAAGAACTGTATTACATACACATCACCGTGGAAACTCTGAAATGTATAGTCCAACATCCTTGATTGAAAATTTTGAAAGTTTGACGTTTTACTTGTTTGTTTTAAGATTATGCCTCTCTGTGCATCCCTGGACAGCCTTGGATTCAGAAACCCTTACTTCCCAGTCTCCTTAGTGCTGGGATTACAGATTTATATCATCATGCCCAAGTACATTTATGTTCTTAAGAATGTGAATTCTTGTACCAATTAAAGAGTGAAAACTGATAAACACTCCTAAACTCGAAGCCTCATGAGCCCTTTCATGTCTTCAATATATAAACATAATTTGGAACTGTACCAGTGGATGTGAGAATTTAGATTCACTGCTGGGAAAGTTTGCTTGATGCAGACTCCTGCCCTGTTACTTCCATCTGTTTTTCTGTTTGGTGTTTATTGCCCTGAGAACGCAGCTGACATTCTTGTAAAGCTCATCAGCAAACTGGTATTTTTATTGCTAAGGAAAATGGGAAAAAATTACAGTGCTAATGAGTCCCTCCCTGTATACTATACTCTTTCTGCATCTATTAAGTGGTTTTCAACATTGCTCTTTGTCATTGTGGTTAGAACAATATTTATGCATTTCTGGTGCCTCAGTGAAGCAAGACAATTATCAAAAAGTGAGAGGGATAATGATATAGCAATCACTCTGTAGTCACAATTATTTTCTCAAAGATTAACATATTTTACCTAAATTGAAGAAACACAAAATTAATAGCAATGTTCTAAAGAGAGACTCAGTTTTCTTATGTTCAATACTGGCTTTATTGGAAATTAGTTATTTAATTCTGGGTAGGCTATGTCTCTTTCTAATCTGGTTTCTTCATTTGTTAAATAAGAATAGAGAATATAACTTATGCAAATGTGGTGACAGTGTGTCATGCCCATTTTCTAGAGCTGTAGATCTGTAACTGGATAGCCCACACTGAGTAATTTATAATGATTGAAGGATTAATTTAGCTCATTGAGAAAAAGAGGACAGTGGAGGCATCTGTTCAGCAGCTGGTGAAAATCTCATGTTATGGGAGTATTGCTTGCTGAGACAGGGCAAGCCTTTATATAGAGAAAGACCAGTTTTATAGCAAACCCACACCTCCTGTAACCAATGAATCTGTAAATAGACTTACGCCATTAGACTCCTTGTGCTCCAACCACGCCTACCCACCAAAGGCTCCATGTCTACATAGTAATATACAACTCTAGAAATGGTTCCAGCATATGAATTTCAGGAGATACACCCCAACCATAGCAAACGGCTGCTTATTCAGATACCAATTTCATTCCTTCAGAATAACTGATTCAGTTTCCTCTAGATTCATATCTAAGTGCTGTACTTTACAAAGATTACGGCCCCCAGATACCCTCATAGTTACATGCAGCCATCTGACGGAGGTCTGGGCAGTGAAATGGAGTGGACTAGACTGGAGATGCATGAGGATGCTGTGTTGAACTTCAGTGTAAGGTGGTTATGAGGAAGAGGTTGGTTCCTTATTCCACAGTATGAGGAGACAACCTTACGCTCTGCGGTTAGCATAGGCTGTATTTTCCTTCCTTTCATGTGTTCCTCCATTCCTTCGCTTCTTCCTTTATCATACTTAACAGCTGCCAAGACCATCTGGTTACTTTACAGTTTCTTTTTTACTCCCACTAGAATTTAATAACAACCTCACATATCCAGGGCAAAAAGGTGGTGAGTGGTGTACACACAGAAAGTGCTCACCACTATTTGGATGAATTAATGAATGAGTGTAGAATGCTAAGGATATTGCCAACTCAGTGTGGCCACTTGGTCAGGGATAAGTGGAACAGGTTGCCATGGTTGGCTATGAAGAGAAAGCCACGCAGTAGATCTAGCTGACATATTCAGGGAAACAGTTCAAATATCCGCTATGGTACATAGCACTTGATGGGTAGATAAAGAGAGAGTGCTTTGAATATGATGGACTTCCTGGATAAGTTGCTGGATAATATTGTTAATAGTAATTAGGTCAATTGACCTAATTGTAAAATGTGGATTTTCATTTGTCATCAGATGTCTACTCCAACAAACTAGTGGGCATCTGGCCTATAATCTTCATAATTAGGGATGTCAAAGATAAAGTGAGCTTTGCTTCTAGTTTCCTCTGCCTTGCTTAATACTGAGTCCATAGCAGTATTTTCATTTACATTTGGGTCTTGGCTTCTTCTGAATCCTGTAACACAGTACTCCTTATTCACCTACCTCAGAAGTGGATCAGAGGTTCATTACTTCTCCCATCAATAATCACATTGCCCAGACTTTTGGTTAGTTGTGCTCTTTGTCTTTGTGATAGCTGGTCCACATGATTCACAGAGATAAAATTACACTTAAGATGTGTTTTGTCTGACTCAGCTGCAAGTGTCTGGACCGGTCCACAGGGCAGTGGTGTGCACACAATGTGTATGGGAGGGGAGCACAGATAAAGTATGCTCTCTGAGGAATTTTAAAGTATAATGCATTACATTCTGTTCCACCTGACTTCTTCTCCTCCCAAGCCTCATTATCATCACGTGAAGAGCAAGAGATGAGGAGGAAGAAAGAAGCTGTAAGTGTTTATGAATAATATTACTGAGTTAATTTGAAAAAGGCAACAGAGGTGTGCTTCCAAACCCAGAGGAAGGGAAAAAGAGATGCAGAAGGCATCTGTGGACACAATACATCAAAAATTTAGAAATTTGAATAAGTTGCTGACAAAAGATTTGGAGTAAGAATTTGCTAATAGAAAAATGATTTACCATAAGGCATGCAAGTAATCAGGAGAAAAAAAGAGAAAAATCAGAAGCGAGTTTGCTTTATTGTTCAATATTATCAGTACACATATATCTTAAAACCTATTTTGCCTCAAATATAAGAGAAATATATTGTTCTTCAAAAGGCAAGAAGTGTGAA
The DNA here is from genome assembly GCF_030254825.1 of Meriones unguiculatus. Taxonomy (NCBI): domain Eukaryota; kingdom Metazoa; phylum Chordata; class Mammalia; order Rodentia; family Muridae; genus Meriones; species Meriones unguiculatus. The sequence goes on along the minus strand of NC_083355.1, from coordinate 103,628,445 downwards.
GTATTGATTTTCTTTTGTTTGGAATTTTTCATCCTAGAGAAATATGCCTGGAAGCAAACCATTGTGTTCTCTGTGTTCTCGGATTTTTTTTCCATTGATAAACAAACAAACAAAACCTGATTCTTTTTTGGTGAATGAAAAACAAAGTTTTTTAAAAATACGGCTAATATGAATCTTGAATCTAAATTGCTTTAGGCATTCACAAAGACTGATGGATTTGTCTAGTCCTATAAAGAGCATGGAGATCATATAAATCAATCCACACCCTATTTAGGTGAAGAAGCCAGAAAGATTAAATGACTTATTCCATGAGTATGTGGCTTATTATTGTACTTCAAGGCTGAGTGAAGGGTTGGCTTTGACTGTTTAAATGCTAATTGGCTAATTCTGAACAGAGCTAAGTCTCCTGGCTACAGGTGGCTCAGTAATACCTCATCTCATGTTATAACTAATTCCTTCCACACACATATCTCATAAGAAGAGAATAATGGGAAAAGCAAGACTGAATTCATGGAAACCCTTCAATCTTTTTTCAGAATATATAAAATCTAGTGAAGAAAAAAAAAAGTAAATAAATTTTAAGGGAAACATCCCAAAACCCAAGAAGAGTTGATTGGGAAGTTATGGGTTTTAAAATAGTTCACTTTGAGGTTATGAACATATTGCAATGACATTTCTAGAATTCATGAAGTTCTGATTACCCTTTGAAGCTAAAAATGAGGCTTTTCATGATCAACAAGAATGAGGTATTTACAAGGGTTATTTTCACGAGTATTATTGTAGCATCTTCTATCAGCTCTAAGTTAAGCACATTCAAGCTTTGCATCATGGTATTTCATCGACAAGCTGCATTTATGGTAGTCCCATAGATTATGATGCTAAGTGACATCATAGACATCTTTGTGAAAGCATACTTCATGATGTTTACATAACAATAAAATTATATTATGAACCATTTATCTGAATTTAATCATGTTAAGTGACATGTAGACTATACCTAATCTACACAAATGTCATTTGTTCAAATCCCCTTATTGTGGTTTTATTAATTTATGTAAAAGCAAGCCAATTGTGTATCAGTTTTTATACATCCTAATCAGCATGAAATTGTCAGAGTTATTGAGTTCCCATTATAATATATAAATGCCCAGAGCCAAAGCTACATAATTATGTGCATATTTTATGAATGAGACTCAGGAAATCTAGAGAACTTTCAATAAGTGATAGAAATTGCTTTCAACCTAGCTTTGTCTGAATTTATACTCATCTCCCTCTGCTCCAGGATGTTTACTTTGCCATGTGAGAGCTGTCTTAGGTACTGAGAAGGCAAAGGATTGAAAATGCCTTCTATAATATTGTTAGGAAAATCAGAAGGACAATGACAACATACAATAACATCACAAGACAATAATTTGTGAGTTACAATTTGTAGTGGAAATCATAACCAGATTTATTTTTTTTATGTATTCTCTTCTACCGTTCTCCACCCTTTTAACCAACACTAGATAGAAGAGTAAAAAATATTAGAAGAAAAAGAAAGCATCATTATCATTAGATACTTCCTGCTGATTAAGGACATTGGTTTTCTTAAGGCAAGTTTTATCTTTGTCACCAGGATGTTGAATTTCTTCTTCTCATCTCTTTGTGCACAACCTCTTGACAAACCTCAACAACAGCAACCAGTGACCTGCAACAGCAGCAGCAGCAGCAGCAGCAGCAGCAGCAGCAGCAGCAGCCACCAGCCCCTCTCAGGGCTTTAGCATTTACATACCCTCTCAAGATTCCCCAGAATTCCAAATGTCATACACTTGCAGAAATTGAAACTGGTGAAATCTTGTCCTTGCTGGAATGTAAGACAAATCATAGCCAGCTGCTATGGACCAACTGAAGTGGATATCCCCACCTGGGTTTGAAAAAATAACATATTCCTATAATATTTCTGTTTTTTTGTTTGTTTGTTTTAAGAAACCAAAACTTATCACTGCATTTCCCCTTTCTGTTTGAAGCCATTAATTGTGCTGTGTTTAGTGAGAAATTATAAACACAGAGAGACATTTCAGTAAACTAAATGCTTTTTCAGATTAGTGGCCAAGGTTTTCAGGAGACTGCTATTGCTCAATTCCAATCTCTAGAAGTTTTGAAGCTACCCACAGCTTTTCATTTCCTGTGAGAACAAAAGCAAACCCATGCTTTTCTGACACAAAACATTTGCGGATTTCCATTCTGATGTTAACATATCCTTATAGTATATAGGCTGCTTTAATTCCACATTTTTTTTTCTATAACCCCGTGACTCTTGGCTGCTTTTGTCTGAAATGGCTTGTAATTTTTGTTGTGGGGCATTGAGGCACGCCCCCCCCCCAGCTGTTTCCAGATGGCAAGGAATCACCTTAGATATCTTTCTTGGACTTACACTCTTTGGGTCAATGGCAGCCCTTACCACATCACCTGAACACCCCTAGAAGCCTAGGTTTTCTTTATGGCTCGTATTTAGAAAGCATATTACTGCTCCAAATAGCTTGTTCACGTCTCTGATCCAAAGTACTGTATTTCTTGCAGTTAACAGACTGGGTATTTTAAGATCTGAGACCATTAGCAGCTTGTTCACAGATTCTTTGTAAATGTCTGAATTTTCTTCAGTTCTTGAAGCACTGGGCATTTTGATATTGGGGACCTTTAGCAGTAGCTTATCCTACAATATTGACATGGATTTCATGGGACCCAATATCAGTTGTGTCCTTTATCCACTCATCCACTGGCACCCCCCATGCCTTTAATGGTCTAATAACACTTTCAAATTCACATTCTCAAACACAAGGGTCTCTATCCACACCTTCCTTATGACAGGGTATGTATGATATGGCTTTGTTCACAACTGAGACCAATCTTTGTAAAAAAACACCAGTGAGGGCTTCTCCAGAGTCTTGTATAATCTTAGTAAGTGAGGTACCTGTCCTCAGGCTCCTCAACTGTGTCCCAAGTTCTTAAAGCTGCTGTCACACATTACTCTATTGTAGCCAAATCAAACTGAATCTGTTCCTGTGGGTCAGAGGTCAAAGTACTGCCCTGTGCCCAGCAACTTACCTTTGACAATATTCATTCCTCTTGCTCTATTTCTTTCTTCAATACTTGTGGCTTCTTCCCTCTGTCTCGTTAACTATTGTAATTGTTGACTTCCCTCTAGGGAAGCTGTTGATAGCCCCTTTTTGTCTTGGGGAATAATTCTATTTTAAGCATCCCAGTTAATTAGAACTTACTTTTTCATAAGAAGAATGTGTTCCATAAGAAATCAGGACCTCTTTAAAATGCCTTACGTCTATCATTTCTATTGGACTCCACCCTATTTTTATTGTAATCATGATCTGTACCATTAACAGGCATGTTCTCTAATTACTGGGAAAGCCAATGGTGATTTTGCAATCCTTGCCCACTCCTCTATCTCTGGCGGCTCAGCTGATTTGAGATTAACCATTTCTTTCAAAATGGGCTGTTTCAGCTTTTCTTGGATCCTGTCACCCTGCAGAGTCTCTTCCTCCTCCTCTTCTTCCTCCTCCTCCTCCTCTTCCACCTCTTCTGTCTCTCAGCAACATATCCAGCTTCCTGTCTTGCCCAGGTGCAGCTGGAGAGTGAAAACTGAATACAGTGCACTTGGCAGGGTGAAGATTTGCCTTCTAGCACTGTTTGTTTCTCTCTTTCCTCCTGGGGGAAATTTCTGCTCTCTTGCTCAGTCACAGGATTAAGCTCTTTGTTTTTCTCTCTCTCTCTCTCTTTTTTTTCTGGTGCATCTTGCTTCCCAAGTGTTTTCACTTCCACCTGCAATTTTTTCTAACTGCTCAGCCATTCTCTCAACCTTTTTTTTTTTTTTTTTGAGACAGAATGTAGGGAAAAGAAAGAGGGAAAACAGAAAATCCCTCTGGGAGCAAAGTGGAGGAACAGCCCAGCTTAAGCAGACACAATATATATATATATATATATATATATTTTTTTTTTTCTGGTGTATTGAAAAAGAATATCCATTTTTGCTTTCCCTGCCATTTTCTCTACAAAGTTTGAATTCAGATTTCCCATTCTGCCTAGCTCTATGTCTAGGTGCCACTTGTAACCCAAATTTTTATTACTTTGGTTTTTTTTTTCTCTCTCTCTTCCACCCCTATTAACCTCTTAACAAAAGATAGGTAGGAAAAAATTATAGAGGGAAAAGGGTGTGTTGTTATTGTTGAACTACTTCTTGCACATTAAATTAAATTAAAATTTAAATTTTAATGTTAAATTCCTTGGGTCAAATTTGATTACTTCCATAAGGATATTCAATTTCTTCCTCTCATCTCTCTGTGCACGACCACGTGACGAACTGCAATAATTAGCAAACAACAAATAGTAACTGGTAACAGCAGGAGCAGCAGCTCATCTCAAGGCTTTCTCAAGTCCCTCTCAAGAGTTCCCAGAATTCCAAATGCCATACCCTTGCGGAAACTATCTGCAGTTGGCAAAATCATGCCCCCACTGGAACAAGGGGAAAACCATAATAGTTAGCTGCTGTGGACAGTCTGACGCAGTGTCATATTCTACACCCAAGATTAAAACAAAAGCATATTCCCATAACATTTATGCATTTTTAAAAAATTATTTATTTTTATTAATTACAGTTTTATTTGTATATCGGCTGTAGCCCCTTCCCTTATCCCCTCACAATCTCACCCTCCCTCCCTCTTCTCCTCCCATGCCCTTCCCCAAGTCCTCTGTGGGGAGGTCCTCCTCCCCTTCCCTCTGACCAAGAAACCAAAAATTCCCACTATAGAAAAATGAACAATAGTGGGGACCTGGAAGATAAGCAGAGCATTAGAGAAATGGATAAGACGGAAGGTGGAAAAAAGAATACATCCCACATAAAATTCATTCATTAAATATTTTAGTTGACCTGAGTTTTCTACTAGAGAAGTAATGGGGAAAAATATTCAAAGTTTCTTGAGATTGTTGGATATGAAAATTTGAATTTATATTGATTTTATAGGTAAGAGCTCCACTGACATTTTATTTATGTTAGAATCAGTATTTTAGGGTTGGGGGGGGCTTGAAATTTCCATTGTAACCACACAACTCTGTTGGAGTTGTGAGTAAATTGCTAGAGACATCAGAGGAAAGAGCTGGGAACACTGAGTTCCAGTGAAGCTCTGCTTATCACTGCCATAGTTAATGGTGGCAACACCTCAAACTTTCAAAGCCTTAAAATTAGAAGTAGGGTTTTGTGGTAATGTGTTCTCATAGAGAATTATTAATTATAAGAAAAATATTGTCAAACAAAATTAATACAATCAACTTGAAGTTTCTTCTAGCTGTGATTTTCAAAGTAGTATAAGACAAAATATATTTGGGGGGAGTTGTGGGGAGATATAGAATACAAGGTACACAAAGTAAAACCAAAGTTCTACAGTTTTTAGATATATAAAATAATTACATGTAAATTTTCAAAAGGCAATGCACAAAATTATATATAGTTCTATAATTTTATTTTTAATTTATTATTAAAGGTGATACAATTTATTCACTTTGCGTCCTAGCTGTAGCCCTCTCCCTTGTCTCCTCCCAATCCCACCCTCTCTCCCTCTTCTCCTTCCATGCCCCTTCCCCAGTCCACTGATCGGGGAGGTCCTCCTCCCCTTCCATCTGACCCTACTCTATCAGGTCTCCTCAGGATTGGCTGCATTGTCTTCCTCTGTGATCTGGTAAGGCTGCCCACCAACTCATGCAATATTATATTTAAATAGTTAAATAGCTGCCTAAAAAATTGTCAAAGAGGTATCAGAGGAATTAATTAGAATGGTAACCATAAAAACATAACCTTTGAAGTGTACAACTCAACAATAAATGAAACAGTTCAGATATAGCTTAAGGGGCTATTTGTGATTAAAGGAATTATTCAAAGTACTGCAGCAGAGTACTAAAGGTTGTAAAAGCATGAAAATGGTCTAAAAATGGTCTAAGTTGACAAAGGCTATAGCCGAGAAATTTCAGACTTGTAGGATGAGAAAACTGGGAATATGAAGAGGGTCTAATTAAGAAGCATGACACTAGCTACAACAGTGAATAAAATTATTCTTTTCAGAAGGTGTGAAATTTCAGAGGACCCCAAATAGAAAGATTTTCCTAAAACAACAAGAACTACCACAAATTCCCCCTTTTAAAGAGTAGGCTCTTCAGCATCTGTGAGAACCAGAAGAGTTAGATAGCTTCATGGTTCTAAGAAAAAGGGGCTGTCAACTTAGACTTGTGAACATAGCAAAACACCCAAGAAAAAATGTACATAAAATATAGACCTCTTTAGATTTAAACAAAATAATTAGAAGAATCCTTTCTTTACTGTTTTTGGTAGAAGAATAAACTTCTATAATAACTATGAAGGTCGATACAAAAGATTCCTCAAAAAAATCAATCTTACAAATACCTTATGACTTTGCTAAACCATTTCTGAGCATATAAACAAAAGAACCATATATCCTGCTACAGAAATGTTTGCTACATCCAAGTTTAACACTGCTCTTTCCATTATAGCAAGGAAATTATATCAGTCTACATGCCACTCAGCACATGAATGGATAATGAATGTGAGGTCCATATATACAACAGAATTTTGTTCATCTATAAAGAAAAAAGGAATTTTGAAATGGAACGGAATTGAAAAACCTTATGCTAGGAGAGGAAATCTAGGCTCAGAAAGGCAAGTACCACTTGTTCTTTTTCATATGTGGATACTCTATTTGAACTGTTACATATGTACATCTATGTGACACTAAATGTGGATGAGTGTCAGAGAGCTAGAAACAGTCCCATGAGACTAGGAAATCAGAATACTTGATCTATGAAAGTTGGTGGGGGAATTCTGATGGTGGAAGGGCACAGCAGAGAAGTTGGGGCAGAGACATGGGAAACAGAGCACAGAGGGCGAGGGTCAACCAAAAATAAGTATGCATGAAAATGCTATGAAGATAGTTATTTTTTGTTACCTAATTTAAATAAATAAATAATCCAGGAGAGTAGCCACAGATATCCATTCAAGAAGCTCTAAACAATATTAGTCTTCCTTCCTTTTTTCTTTCTTTCCTTCCTTTTTTCTTTCTTTCTTTCCTTCCTTCTTCCTTCCTTCCTTCCTTCCTTCCTTCCTTCCTTCCTTCCTTCCTTTATTCATTCCTTCCTTCCTTCCTTCCTTCCTTCCTTCCTTCCTTCCTTCCTTCCTTTCTCTCTGTGTTTGCTTTTTTGTTGTTTTTGTTTTTGTCTGCTTTAGATCAAAATGGTTTGGGTTTGAACCACAGGATGTCCACTCATGTATTTCATGGCTTCTTGTTTCTTCCTGAGCTTCTGTTCTCTTGTTTGTATAATGCAACAGTATTGATTCACATCAAGACTAAATTGGTTCTTGGCATTCAGATGGAGCTGGTGTTTAGGCAGATACTAAGAGGTACAGCCAAGGAGTTATGGAAGAGAGCTGACTCAGGTATGACTCTTACTCCTACTGTGAGCAAAGCCTACCGCACAAGCCCTATGAATCTGTGAGTATCTGCATTGAGATGGTTGATTAGGCTTGGCTCTTTGATTTTTTAGTCTCTCATATTTTTTGTGAAAATGGTGTTAATAAAGGACCCTTGGGATAATGCATCAATGTGTATGTGATAAACATGGAAGCCTAGATACACAGACAAGATTTTCCATGCTTATTTAGATTAACCATAGAATCAATATGCTCATTACTTTTCTGAAATATTATGTGAGTAAAAATAACCTCATAAATCAGCATCCAGTTCAGCATATTCTGTCATCTGATGCCATGGTACTTATTCAACTATTGTCATCTTCCAATATTTGTAAATCTGTTCTTCTTTGTCATTGTCAGATACACTGATCTCGTTCAAAGTATGGTGTTTTCTCAGTTATTTCTGATCCTGAAATGTCCATTTGGTTTCCTTCACTGTCAATAAATTGTTCTGGTTCAACATCTAAAAGCACTTTTTTTTTTTGAGCTTATCATACTGAGACATGCCTGTAATCCCAGTATTTGTGGGGCTGAATCTGGAGAATCCTTGAGTTCAAGGATAAACTGGGCTATCTAAGAAAGAATTGGTCTCAAAACGTGTAAACTTTTACAAAATAAAACCAAAATCAGCAACAAAGTAAGGAAATTCAAATTTTCTTACTAGGTGCTCACTCATGACAGATTTACACTTTAAATTTTCTCATTACTTGATACTAGCTTTCACCTTGAGCACAAAGTTTAAGGGTTTCCTTTTTTTTTTTTTTTAAATCAAATGATGCTTTAGCCACAGACTTGGTATAGAAAATGTAAAGGATTTAAGACAATCTTTTCCCTTTTCTTTTGGTAATGAAGCTAAGCACATAATGGAATATAGTCAGTGAGAGACTGTGTTCACAAAAGCTCTCGTTTAAAATGAATTCCTCAGGATGAAGAGTATTTACATCCCAAGCCTTATTCATTTGAGGCTGGCAGGACACACCATGTGTTACTAACCCATATGTCATCTTATGAGGTCTCATTAGTCTACCAATTTGTCACCCAGCTTTAAAGGTTGCTTGGTTTTAAAAACCATTAAATGTTTTAGTGGAAGGATAACCTGTCCTCAACCTCTTTAATAAAGGTTTAATAACCATTTCTTTCTCCCCACATATAAATAATTGTTCAACATATTTCAGAGGAAGGAAAATGAAGCAAGTACTAATATAAGCCCCTGTAATTACCAGACACTCTTCATTATTTTACCAATAGTCTACCTCTCTCTCAGCCCTAAAAATAATCTCAGCAATTAGATAACCATTCCACAACACTGAAAGACAGTCAGCCTTTGAAACACGAAAAACCATCCTCACTGTTTTTATAATTAGAAAAACAGCGAGGCAGTGATTTGATTTCATGTAACAGTGAACAGTTTTCTATGACAATGAAGGATTTGAAGGTTTCTTTTCATCATGGATTGATATACGAATTTTTGTTCTTTTCATCAGCACAATTTAGCTCTATGATCCAGGCATCTGATACATGGGGACTTTCATTTTGGGAGACTAGGATTCATATTACATAAAAGCTGCCTCTTCTGCTGGTGAAACAAATTCTAGGATTTTAACACAAAGCTAATTATTAGACATATGTTCTATAACATCAAATGCCGATTTGAAATACTTGCTGAGAATGTGAATAGCTCCACATTGAGCTGAAACAATCTGCCAAGTCTTTTATTAGATAGCTGGAGGCAGATTCAAAAGATTTGGGTCTGACCCTTTAGTCTATTTCACTGTAACTGAATCATTTAATCAGATTTTATAAAACTCGGGGCTATAGTGCAACGAAATGTTAAGCACATCTTGCTCATTAGAAACAAATGAAAAACTCATCAGCCTTGAGACTCAGCCATTTATATTAAATATCTTCATAAAATGCTACTATAGACATGGGGGCTTGGCTGCTGTAATCTCTGATATAGCCTATTTTAGAGATTTATAAAAATATATAGTCTATTTAATGCTAATATTTCCATGCACAAATGAATAAAAATCCAATGAATAGAATTCTAAAAGCATATTTTACTTTTTATTCACTATTAAAGCGTCCCATTTCTTTTTCTTTTTTTTAATTTGGAATTGTCTTCTTGCTTTTGTCTACAGAAACTCAAGTGTGAGGGTAAATGAAAAGAACCCAGTAGCTCTGTGTTTGTTCTGTCAAAATGGAGACACTTGAAGTTGAGCAGAGAAAACCAGAATATACTGCAGGTCATTCACCACAGAAGTCAACACTGATGGTTAAAACAGTAACAATAGCTATGCTTTGGGAAATGAGTACTTGGATGAGGACTGATTTCTTCTTGCTTCACATTGTTATCTGTGAGTTAGAGGCTCTGTGACCTTCCCCGATCTCCAATAGCCAGAGCCTTATAGTACATGCTCAGTCCAAGGAATATAAGGACCAGATATGTGTGTGGCAGTAAAGCAGATTTAAAAATTATACTCTTTTGTTTCATATTTAGAGTATGTGAAAATGTGTAAGTCAGGTTACACATTGCAGGAAGAACATTTAATAGTCATTTTAAGTTTATTTCCTACCAATTTAATTTTCATACTAAAAAGTTCATCTATACTCTAGATAGTGTTCACATTCATTTCTAATTGATGCCTTTTCTCCTGCAGGATCAAATTTAGGAACTTATGCTGGCTAGTCAATCGTCATATTACTGAGCTAGACTCCACCCCAATAGCTGTTTGCAAACACAATGGCAAAATGAACACATTGCTTTTAGTGAATGAAAAGTCATGCCAGATTTCATGATTGCTAATCTCTTGGTAGTTCTGTGCTTCAAAGGAGGAGAGGCCTTTTAAGATATTAATTATGTGTTTGATTTAATGCTCGAACTTACATGTTTAATGTAGTTAATCTGAAGAAAAGTTTTCAGTTCCTATTAAATTAGTTGCTCTATTACCTATTTATCATCTATCTACCTATCTCCATGTAAATGTGTATGTATGTATGTATGTATGTATGTATGTACGTATATGTGTATGTATGTATGTGCCTATGAATCATCTATTTGTCAGTCTGTGGGACATACATGCATATGCGTGTATGGATGTGTGGAGGCCTGGGGTGGAGATCAGGAATCTTTCTCCATTTTGCCCTATCTTAGTTTTTGAAACAGGATCTCTCATTAAACTTGGGGTTCATTGATCACCTAGGCTAGATAAATAGTGACCCTCTGGGGAGTCTCTTGCTTGTGTCTTCCAGCTCTGGGGTTACAGACTCCTGCTGTCAAATCCAGCTTTTAAATGGGTCCTGGGTTTCTGAACTCAGGTCCTCACGCTTGCATGGAAAATACTTTACTCATCAAGCCAGCTCCCCTAGTCTGACTTTTTAAAATTTAAGTGGATGGATACACATTGAATAACATGGAGCACAGAAGGGAGGTGGTGACAAAACCCAGAGGTCCTGATGTTTAATGGGTACTTCAAACACGTTTATGAGAGAAGGAGGAGATACAACGCAACGATTATGATGACTAGTCATCTCAGGTTTGTATAAATGTCAAGCACAGAATGCAACTAGAGCAAGTCTGACATGAAGGACACCATCAACTAATGTTCCTTGCTATGGATTAAATTGTAGGCCCTCCCACTTCACACCAGTTGGTATTCTGAAGTTCTAACCGTAAAGTTCTCAATTGAAATAGCTTGTCTGCAGAGGTTATCAAGTTAAAATAATGTTAATAAGGTGGGATCTAATGCTTATAACCAGATCCCTTAAAAAAGCAAGGATTTGGAGGCCAAAAACACAAGAAGACTCTACAGAAACATGAAAGGAGACACCTGCGTGATGTGTCTTTTTTAAAGATTGATTTCAATTAGTATTTGTGCACCAGGGAGGCTTTCAAAGTTTATGTATGCCATGTACATTTGGGCGCCCATGGAGAACAGGAAGGGCTCTCAGATCTCCTGAAACTGGCTCCGCATGTGTTTTTGTGATCCAGCATGAGAATGCTGGGAAATAAAAATTTACCTTTTGCAAGAATAACAATTACTCTTAACTACTTAGACACCTCTTCAGCCCCTAGGTGTTGCTCCTTTATGGCAAAGAATCCCAAAGATCACCAGAAAACCACCGTGTCAGGGCAATTAGAAGGTACAAACCTCAAACTCCTGGCTTCAATATACCACGAAGGTACCTTTCTATTGCTTAAGCATGTTTCCTATGGCAGCTATAGGAGATCAATATTGCTCTCATGCTCTTCACGGATTATGTCTTTATCCCTGCTTCTAAATGTAACAAGAGAGGAAAAAAAAAGCCCAGAATTTTAACAAAATCTAGAAGTGAGTATGGCATGTCTAGATAACTTTCAAAGCATTTTATGCAGTTTGCATTGTATTTATATAGAGCTTATGCTATGTGGTGCTGTAACCTATGATATTTCATTCTTTGCAAAACACCGCAGTAGAAATTTAATTTGCTCACTTTTGAATTCAGTTTGTCGTTGGATTTTTAAAACCACAGAAGTCTTTCATATACTCTAAAATTTTCTGATCCTGGAAGTGTGATTTCTGGATGAGCCAAATGCCTTGATCCGAAAAAGCACTATGCTAACTGTCTCTATGGAGAAGGCATGGGGATGCAGTGGTATTTTACATTGTGTGATAGAAAACCTGTCTTGTTCTCGGCTCCTGGAAAGACTCTCTCAAGCTCCAGGGAGCTTGGGAGGAGTTTGAAATTAGTATTTTCCTTACCTAGCATGATGGAATTCCGGCACTACTCATTCTCCTCCTGCTGTGGATCCTTTATCAGGTGGTACCTGGCAATTTGTGCCTCTGAGATGAAGAAGCATATCTTAAGGGTCTTTGTGTTCTCTGCAATCTTGAGGCATCCCAGGGTAGCAGCTGCTACAGTGCTCAGCGAGCACCCTTTCAGGGATGCACAGCAAGTTCAAGCTTTCTGGGCATACCTTCTCTATCCCCCCTGTTACCTCATGTCAGATGCATTTTCCATCCACGTCACTCCCTCCACACACTGAGTTCTTAGAAAGTGGTACTTGGGTCTTAAGCTTTTTCTGTATGAATAGTAATTTATAGAATGTTTGACTGGCAAGGGTCCTGGCTTCCTAGGCTTATCTGATGGAGAGAAGAAGAGAATAAATGTTTCAGCATTTATTCCCACGAGGGCTGAGGGATCTAGAATGTTTTCTCATCAGTTACCATTAGCTGTGAATTAGACCCCACATACTTGTACTTTGTGGTAAATATATGAGCTTAGAGTTTTGGTAACCATAGAGACGTAAGGTCAAATAACCCATATTCTGGGGCAAGTAGACACATACATTTACCTTACTCTTTACTAGCCAACCTCTGTTAAACTTGTCTTATGCCTTTGAATTTGTTGGAAATCTATATTTATTTTTAATTTTTTTTAATTTTTCTTATTAGTTACATTTTGTTAACTCTGTATCCCAGCTGTATCCCACTTCCTCATTCCCACCCAATCCCTCCCTCCCTTCCTCCCTCCCTCCCTCCCTCCCTCCCTCCCTCCCTCCCTCCCTCCCTCATCTCCTCCCTCCCCCTTTCCAAGTCCACGGATTGGGGAGGACCTCCTCCCCTTCCATCTGACCCTGTTTTATCAGGTATCTTCAGGACTGGGTGCACAGTCCTCCTCTGTGGCCTAACAAGACTGCTCCTCCCTTGGGGGGTGGGGAGGTCAAAGAGCCTGCCATTGAGTTCCTGTCAGAGATAGTCCCTGTTCCCCTTACTATGGGAAACCAGTTGGTTACTGAGCTACCACGAGCTTCGTCTGAGTAAAGGTTCTAGGTTATATCCTTACATGGTCCTTGGTTGAATGTCAGTCTCAGAAAAGACCCTGTGCCCAGATATATTTGGTCCTTGTGGAGCTCCTATCCTTTCCACATCAAACTCCCCTTCTTTCCTATGATTCCCTGCCGAAGGTTTGGTCATGAGTCTTTGTATCTCATAAGCAAACACTGCTAGGTAGAGTCTTTCAGATGCACTCCTGTCATACCTTCAATGCACATCCCATCTGTCTTTCTAAATGAGGATTGAACATCTTACCCTGTGTCAGCTTTCTTGATTATCTTTTTTAGGTGTATAGATTTCATTATGTTTATCAAATCTTATAGGTCTATATAAGCGAGTATATACCATGTTTGTCTTTCTCCTTCTGGGATACTTCACTCAGAATGATCTTTTCTAGATCCCACCATTTGCCTGCAAATTTCATGATTTCCTCCTTTTTGATTGCTGAGTAGTATTCCATTGTGTAAAAATACCACAATTTCTGTATCCATTCCTCCGTTGATGAACATCTGGGTTGTTTCAGGCTATTACAAATTAAGCTGCTTTTGGTTGAGCAAATGTTCTTGTGTACTTGAGCAAATTTTGGGTGTGTACTTAGCATTGGTATAGCTGGGTCTTGAGGAGGCACTATTCCTAATTGTCTGAGAAAGTGCCAGATAGAGTTCCAAAGTGGTTGTACCAGTTTACATTCCCACCAGCAGTGGAGGAGGGTTCCCCTTTCTCCACAACCTCTCCAGCATGTGTTGTCACTTGAGTTTTTCATCTTGGCCATTCTGATGGCTGTAAGGTGAAATCTCAGGGTCATTTTGATTTGAAATTCCCTAATGGCTAATGACATTGAGCATTTCTTTAAGTGTTTCTCTGCCGTTTGATATTCCTCTATTGAGAATTCTCTGTTTAGCTCTGTTCCCCATTTTTTAATTGGGTTACTTGGTTTGTTGCTTTACAGCTTCTTTAGTTCTTTATATATACTGGATATTAGCCCTCTGTCAGATAAAGGGTTGGTGAATATTCTTTCCCAATCTGTAGGCAGTCATTTTGTTTTGATGACGGTGTCCTTTGCTTTACAGAAGCTTTTGAGCTTCATGAGGTCCCATTTATTGATTGTTGCTCTTAGAGCCTGTTGATGTTCTGTTCAGGAAGTTGTCTCCTGTGCCAATGAGTTCTAGGCTGTTCCCTACTTTTTCTTCTAACAGATTTATAGTATCTGGTTTTATGCTGAGGTCTTTGATCCATTTGGACTTTAGTTTTGTTCAGGGTGATAAATATGGATCTATTTTCATTTTTCTGCGTGTAGACATCAAGTTGGACCAGCACCATTTGTTGAAGATGCTGTCTTTTTTCCATTGAATACTTTTGGCTTCTTTGTCAAAAATCAAGTATTTATAGGCGTGTGGGTTTATTTCTGGGTCTTCTATTTGGTTTCATCGATCCTTCTTTCTGTTTCTATGCCAATACCATGCAGTTTTTATTACTATTGCTCTGTAGTATGGCTTGAGATCTTGAGATCGGGGATGGAGATATCTCCAGATGATCTGTTGTTGTACAGGATTGTTTTGGATATTCTGGGTCTTTTTGTTTCTCCATATGAAGCTGAGAATCTTTTTTTACAAGGTCTGTAAAGAATTGAGTTGGTATTTTGATGGGAATTGCGTTGAATATGTAGATTGCTTTTGGCAGGATGGTCATTTTCATAATGTTAGTCCTACCAATCCATGAGCATGGGAGATCTTTCCATCTTCTGATATTGTCTTCAATTTCTTTCTTCAGAGACTTGAAGTTTTTCTCAAACAGGTCTTTCACTTGCTTGGTTAGTGTCACCCCAAGGTACTTCATGTGATTAGTGGCTATTATGAAGGGTGTTGTTTCCCTAATTTCTTTCTGGGCCGTTTTGTCTTTGGTATACAGAAGGGCTTCTGATTTTTTTTGAGTTGATTTTGTATCCAGCCAATTTGCTGAAGGTGTTTATCAGCTGAAGGAGTTTTCTGGTTGAATATTTGGGGTCACTCATGTATACTATCATGTCATCTGCAAATAGTGACACTTTGACCTCTTCCTTTCCAATTTGTATCCCCTTGATCTCTTTTAGTTGTTTTATTGCTCTGGCTAGGACTTCAAGTACTATGTTGAAGAGATATGGAGTGAGTGGGCAGCCTTGTCTTATCCCTGGGAAATCTACATTTATCTAGAGACTTTTTTCCTATATCTCTTTCAAAAATTATTGCAGTTATTCCATTCATGATCAGTTACGTGTGTGTGTGTATTTTGATGGCAATAGCCACAATATATGTACCCATGCCCTTCCTGTTAGATTCTCTTGTAGGCACATGAGTGAGTTTACACTTTCCACATTGTACCAGGGTCAGTGCTCCATGCTTCAAAGAACATGTGGCTCTTGTCCCTTAGCACTCTCAGCCTGAGGAGGACCACGGGTATGTGTTCATAGCCACACTGTTCTACTGCTGTGAAGAGACACCATGACCACAAAACCCTTAGAAAGGAAAACATTTAACTGGGGCTGGCTTACAGTTCAGAGGTTTAGTCCACTGTCATGGCAGGAAACATTGCAGCACATAGGCAGACATGGTGCTGGAGAAGCAGCTGGGAGTTCTACATCCAGATCTGAAGGTTGCATTCAGAGAAGAGAGAGAGAGAGAGAGAGAGAGAGAGAGAGAGAGAGAGAGAGAGGACTCGGCTTGAGCTTTTCAAACCTCAAAACCCACACCCAGTGACACATTTCCTCCAACAAAGCCACACTTACTCCAACAAGGCCCTACCTCCTAATAGTGCCACTATCTGGTGACCAAACATTCAAATCTATAGGGCAGTTCTTATTCAAACCACCACATACATATACTCCCATGTATACATAAGTGTTCATGTATACAACATGGTATGATGCATCTCCCTTTTATTTTTGGAGAATTCCAGCTCTGGGTTAAAATTAAATACAAGATCAGATGAATGAAAGTGCCATTTTTATTCAAAAGGGAACTCCTTCTCATAGTTTTCCAAGATAGATTTCCAAGGTTTGTTTTCACACATCTGTCTGTAAAGCTTTGATTCTCGCAGTTTTGACTTAAGACATTTATTGAAGCTTTAACAACAGCAACAAAAAAAGGTGGTTTGAGGTATCAAGTCTTTTTGGAGAGCAGGGACTGTGTGTTTCTGTTGGTCCCTAGAGAGACAGCCACATCCAAGGATTAATGGATCAGTTCCTTTACCTAGAAGTCTGATTCCTGAGGGACCAGTGCTGTCAGATTCATTGTGGTTTGTGGCAGGAAAACAGTTTATGTTTGAGCATTGCCTACTCCTTACTGCAAGAGGCAACAGAGAAGAAGCTGCATTAAACTACTTTTTAAAGCCTTTAAATATTTTAGAATTGAAGACCCATCTTGAAATTATTCTTGAGTCAGCTTTAGCTTGGACTA
Source organism: Meriones unguiculatus (assembly GCF_030254825.1). Taxonomy (NCBI): domain Eukaryota; kingdom Metazoa; phylum Chordata; class Mammalia; order Rodentia; family Muridae; genus Meriones; species Meriones unguiculatus. The sequence goes on along the minus strand of NC_083355.1, from coordinate 103,611,673 downwards.
GTGGCTAGTTGGTTAATTGATTAATATTCATTCATTAGACATCCTTAAACATTCATTGTGTATGTTTTGAGACTACAAAACAGAAAGGGTAAATAAACTTTACAACAGCAATGAAAGCATTATCAATAAACAAAAATCTCCCCATCAAGCCCTAGTTGAAGGTGATGATCTAACTAATTTATTCTGGTAACTTTACAAAGGAGGCATTATTTCTGCACCACTGGGCAGATGCAGTGATTGGGGTTCAGAAAGGTTAAGCAACTTTTCCATTGTTATAATGCTAGTAAGATCTAGAAGAGAAATTAGAGCCAAGTTGTCTAGACATATGCTATTGCTTAGTTTTCAAATTTTAAGAAAATAAATAAAAATAAAAACCTGGGCTTTCAGGAGGGAGGCAACCAAGGAAAAGAGAAAGGACAGGTCCTGGGGGTGGATCTCAGTTGTTAGAAGGCCTATGGAGTTTGCATGATGCCATGATGCCAGTACCACATAAAACTGGTGTGCTGTGTGGTACTGCATACCATTTATCTAGTACTCAGAGGGTGGCAACAGCATGATGAGAGATCCCAGAGTCCTGTTGTACATGAGACCCTGTCTCATAAGCAAAACAGAAGGGATGATGAGACATAATAGTTATAAGTGCATTCTACACAACAAATCGAGGACCAAGCTGAAAACATTTTTAAATTCATTATTTGTTACAATTTATTCACCTTGTATCCAGGCTGTGGCCCTCTCCTTTGTCTCTTCCCAATCCCACCCACCCTCGCTCTTCTTCCCCTATGCGCCTCCCCTAGTGCCCTGATAGGGGAGGTGGTCCTTCCCTTTTCTCTGACCCCTATGAGGTCTCATCCGGATTAGCTGCATTGTCTTCCTCTGTGGCCTGGCAAAGCTGTACTCTCCTCTCCCACGGGTAGACAAAGAGAGCCAAAAGTCCTGGGCCTAGGGGGCCCTGCAGAGGCTGAAAACATTTTAAATGTTGGTTTTCATTCAGTTCTCACCACCAATATCTAAAAAGGGGGGGGGTTTGCCATTATTCTAAATTAATAGGGCAGAGAAACTGAGGCACCAAGCAATGGTTTACGTAGCTGGTAAGTGGCAGAACCAAATTTTGGAGCAAACAGCCTAGTCTCCTAGCAACTTTTCTTTTGTCTACTTGTAGATGTCTGTTGGGGTGAACTCAAAGGAATGTGATTCCAAAGAGAACGTGTCAAAAATAGATCAGGTTTAGGTGGGACATGGTGAATAACTCACCTGAAATTTGGAGGCTGGACAGCGTTGGGCCAGGTTCTGCCCCTTATGGGGGAAAAAATGGCCATGACAGAAGCAGGGCTTCAGTGGCAAGAAGGTACATGGCCTGTTTAACAACTGCAAGTGACTCTACTTTGTTCTTATAGAATCAAATTGGAAAAAGGAATGGAAAATATGATGGGTTAAGTCGGAAGGGAACCAGGGCTTGGGAACATAATGAGGACAGTTGCATCCTGTCTGAATCATGAAGATTTTTATGCAAGGTAGTAGAGGTGTCAGAACTGTGTTCCATAGAAGTCATTCAACCTTACAGGCTATGACTAAAGGCAAGGAAGTATGGAATAGTGGTTCTTGGGATGGAGAGGCAGTAAATTTCCTGCTAAGATGGCAACCTGGACAAGACAAATAATCTTAGGAGCTAAACAAAAGTAAACATGATTGGGCTTACTTTTAACATGAGGGAGAATGGAGGGAGTGAAAGATAGCTCTGTGCTTTGGACTTGATCAAACAGGTGGAAGGTAGAGTATTGCTAAGGCAGGGTGATGAACAGATGAGGGCATATAGAGTTTGATCTGGCTGTTGAAGAACCTGTCAGCTGCCCAACGTGACATCAATGGTTGGTGGGAAGCAGAACAGGCACCATTCATTAGTAAAAGCTATGCTTCAAATGGAGGAAGCCTCCTGCTGCCAAAAGAGAAAGTTTCACAGCTCAACTGCCTTGCAGAAGGATAGGAACTTTTATGCTTTGTTGTGTGTGCTTTGTCTATTACATGCTCTATTACACACAACTTAGTGCATCAAGTGTCTCATTACCATCTTAAATCTCTATAGGACTTTAAGTTTTAGTACTACTATGGACCACAGATAGGTCATCTTCAGACACTCTGAAGTACATCTTGTGCCTTTAACCATGGCCAGGTTTACTTTGCCTCAGCCTTCTTGGCCCACAGGTCTGTTTCCTATGCTAATTTTGCATCCTTCACACAAAGTTTTCTGGCTCTCACTCTCTATCCTTGTCTCTTGCCTCAAAGAGGTAGTGTGAAGTCTGATTCCGGAACACTGGAGAGTCTGTCTAGACTTCTGTATGAATTGGGGAGGAAGAACCTTATCCAATCCTAAACCATTTAGGCTTTAGAAAAAGTGCAGGTATCAGCTGGAGAAGTAAGTAGCTGCATTGTGAACTGGTGAGGTCACATCCAAGTCTTTAAAAAAAAAATTCATATAGAATCATGGTTTGTTTTCTTTTGAAGAATTCACTTCACTTCTCTATCAGCCTAGGTCTGTGTAATCTTTCCAAGACTTTGATATGTATTATCTTATTAACTCACCTGCCTGGAAAGCCTGAAGTTGTGGGCTCCTTTCTAAAATTGTCATGGCATTTTGGAGTCAAGAAGAATCTGACAAATTCCTTGTTAGAGTAGGACAGGACAGGGATGGATGCACAGGTGCTCAAGTGTACATTAGTGTATTGGGATCCTTTAAGAATCTGGCAGATTGAGATTTGGTGCTGCCAATGGCCAGAGTCTCATTTCTAAAGCACTCCATGGCGATGTGACTGTTCCTGGTTAGGAAAGTACTATGGGCATCAGGTCACCAGAGATTGCTGTGTCTTTTTTTTCTCTTGGTGTTCTTTTTTTATAAATGGGAAGAGACATTTTTTCCCCTCTATTCCCTACAATCCCAACTACAGCAGCATCTTCAGTTCTTTTGTTCCAGAAGAAAAATTCACATCATGGTCAAGACAGAGAAGACAGGTAATGGAGGTTTACTTCAATACAAAACAAAAGGAGAATACACCCTCAACAGTCAAGACTTGGCAAGGGCAGAAGTCTGTGTCTAATACATGGACTCCTAAATCTTTATCACTGCCCTTCCCTTTATCCAGATCAGGGCAGTCTGGGGGGTGGGATGGGGTGCCTCCTTTCTGGCTTAGACAGAGGATTTCTAAAAAGCCATTCATTTAGTTTTTTACAATAAATGAACTAGATGCAGGAATATATGTAAAAGTGTAACTATCCCTATAGTTGAGAAGGTCACTAAGTAAAAGGACAGTGCTGTATTAAACTTGTTCCTTGAATTTCGGGGAAGATAATTCATGGGAGTCAGCTGGAACATGATGGTGAAGGGGCTCCAGCTGGGGCATGGTGGTGACTAGATTTGTGTTCTTGTTTGTTTCCCCAGAACATTGTCCTTTGTCTTGCCTAATCAGCTTGCTTGTCCTGGTCACAGCCTCTCTTTTTATTTATGTTTTAACCTTCCCTATTGTTTTCAATTCCTATGTTCTAATCCCAATCTTTAGTTTATCCATAAAGTGTTTACTAATCCATGTTAAATTTAGATATAAAACATTGAGTTATTAAACAACATGAGAGACTTCATTCCTGGACCTCAGATGACAGAAATTTTCACACTTTACAAGCCTGCCTTCCAGATGTGAGTGAGAGGCGTCTGCTTTTTGCAGAAAGAGAGATTCTGGGATCTGAATATTTGTTTTCACAATTCATATGTTGAAGTCCTAACTCACGTTATGATATCAAGAGCCTTTGGAAGATAATTCAGTTTTGAAAGTGGTGGCTTCAGGGTGAAATGTGTATTTTTTTTTTAATTTTTTATTTAACTTTTATTAATTACACTTTATTCCTTTTGTATCCCCCCATAAGCCCCTCCCTCCTCTCCTCCTGGTCCCACCCTCCGCCCACCTTTCTGCATGCATGCCTTTCCCCAAGTCCACTGATAGGGGAGGTCCTCCTCTCCTTCTTTCTGATCTTTTTATTTTTATTTTTTTTCATTCTTCTCAATGCAGTTTATTCAGGAACCTTGAACAATCTTCTGACCCTGGGGAAAGCTATCCCACAGCTTAAAATAGCCTCTGGGTAGCCAACCCCAGCATGCCTCGTGGGCAATGCAGATAGGTCCACATACATGGAAGCAAGCCAGATCCTCGGCCTTAGCCAAATATGGAGTTGTTTGTGACAGAGAGCACTCACCATAGGGAAGGTAGAAGGCGGAAACCAGCTCCATCTTTAAGGCACAGCATTACGCAGCTCTCTACAGTTCCCCCTTTTTGTTTTAGACGGACTAGCCACAGGATTATCATCATGGATTGTGCAGCCATGAATCATCTGAAGGAATGGGCGGGCATGGGAGCGTTAGCAGGCCTTCTGGTGTTGGTCTCCTTGGTTTGCCTGTGGTGTATATGCAAGATTAGAGTCTCACAATAGTGTAATGCAGCCATGATCATTCAGGCCTTTACAGCCATTGAAGCAGGACAGTCTCCCCAAGCATGGTTGGATACCATAAAAAGCTAAAATGTTATGCTCAGGATGCGAGGCTAAGCACTGCACTCAGGGTCAGCCGCTTTCGACCTGGAGAAGAGCATGTCTGATTGCATGCGGGTTGATGCCCCAGGTCCTGCCTCTGAGAAAAAGGTATTGGACGGGTCTGATGCTCTTTGGGTGGATGACACCTAAATGAACATTGGTACAAAGTCCCAATTTATTTCTAATATCAGAGATCAGACCTCTACTCTTGCCTGAAATGTGTATTTTTAAGAGATATGTCTGTCCCCTCCTATCACACGAGGCTGCTGTGAAAAAAGAAGGCCTCTACACATGGAGAAGTGAGACCCACAACACACTGAATCTGTCAGTATCTTGATCCTGGGCTTCCTAGTTTCCAGGGCTTTGTAATATACTTTTTGTTATGGTTGTTGTTTTGCTAGCTGATGGCACTTTATTATAGTAACTTGAATAGCCTGAAATAGGGCCTCATACACTGAAAGATGACAGAACCCTACATTTCCTGGCTTGTAGGTCTGGTGCTTATAACAATGCACATTTCCCATCATGCAGATTTGGAGGCTTGATGGAGTTCAGTGGGCTTCAACAGGCTTGGGGTGTTTCAAGCTCAAGGCACATGGGACATTTTATCTTCAAGCTTATTCAACTGTGCATTTGCAGGAGAATGCAACCCAGGGTTGTGTTCGGGGGAAACACAGTCAAATAGAAAAGGAAAAAGAAGACAGGCATGGATTCTGGAGTTAGTACCAATCAGACATTGCACCAAGGCCTGACCATTAGTGCTTACAGGAAGCTTGGGGTCCCTGCTGACCCCAGATTTATTTATCTGTGCCCTAGTGCCTCTGAATTATAGAGTTACACTTTTAAAGCCCAATTACTCTGTTTGGGAAGTGCCTTCTGTGACTAGCAATGGTATCATTTTTCATGAGACGATCTTTACTCTCGTATTTAAATCTAGTTTTCTTTAATTTAAATTTTGCTGAAAGCAGCCATATTGCTCTATGTGTAAATGAAGGTAGATGAACATTTATGGTGTCAGTCCACAGCTGTTCTTAAGTTAAATAATTACTGCTCACTCCCATGGATCTCAGTTTGAAATGCCTACAGTAGTCAATTAGAAGCATAAGGCCCTTTTCTTTGTCATTGTGGTTTGGAATGGGCTCAGGTGGAAGAACCTGAATGGGCTATGAGACACGGGAATAAGCCCGAGACAGTCCACAAAACAAAGCTTGTGTGTGTCTCCTGGAATCTGGAAGCACTGCTGCCTCTCCAGATTTATTGCATTTTCTTAAAAGCATCTAAATTAATGCTACATTAATTACTGCTGGGTATGCACCCTGCAGCATATGTTGCTATTAATTGTATCCATTATCACAAAATAAACATCTCTTTGTAACAACAAATGATGCTTCGTTTTCATATGTGGCTTGAAACACCCTCCTCCCCAGCTGCTGCTACTTCTGTTTTGGTGCTTTCTTTACAAAGAGACACCTGTTACAATAGATATTTCATTTGTTTGTATTTGAAGAGGGGAGGGGGAGAAACCTTAGAAAACGAAACCCTACCACCTTAAAACTTGGTAATCGTGCTAGCCATAAAACACCGTAACACTGGGAACTCCAGAGAATGTCAGCATTTTTCCTATAACGTGTTCTCAACAGCAGTGGCTTCTATACATTTCCTTTATATCTCTCATAACTCAATCTAGATTTGTTTGTTTGACTACAAGAACTATAAACATATCCTTCTGGTTCAAATATCTTCACAGAGCAGACCAAGAGGTTAAGGGTAGCGAGTTTGAGCTCAAGGTAGGATTCACATTCCTTGGTCCTGTAATGGTTATTTTGTTGCTTAGCCTTTGGCTATTTTGAGTGCTGTGGATTGCACAGAGGAGCTTGTATAACCTACCCAACCACTCTGACCTTCAATTTCCTTCACTTCACAAGGGGTGAATAATTAATTTGTTACAGTTAATGAGAAGAACAAATGAGTTGACACAAGTTTATTGCTTAGGATAGTGTCAGGAATTGGACCTGTCTTCAAAATATGATAGCTGTGATAATTGGTGTTACAACCATTCCAGGAAGTAATGAGCATCCCATAATCAATATTTAAAGCATCTGCTAAAATTGTAAGTTTTTTTCCTCCCCACTCTCATGCATCCACCTTCAGAGACCTTGGGTATCATTTTTACACAGCCCTTGATCTTTCAGGGCTGGGGATTGAACCTCGGTTCTTACACTTGCAATGCAAGTATTACAGTGTTACTATTACTGTGATAAAACACCATGACCAAAGCAACTTGGGGAAGGAAGGATTTATTTGGTTTATGCTTCCATATCTTGCCAATATCTGCACTTGGACCAGAGGAACGCGTTTCCAATTCAGAGCCTGGCCAATATAAGTTGAACTTTGCCACTTTCCCATGGGTTTGAGATGTTGACCTTTGACATGGCTGTGCCCATGTCAACATCACATATTCACAGAGAACTTCACCTGCTCATTGCACATTTACTCTGCATAAACACAAGCAGCCCCTCTGAGGATTGTGAGCCCATATCTCTTAGGTCCATTCTTGGTACCTGGAGCACTTTGTATCTAGATAGTTATCTATATCTCAGAATGATTCCCTAACACACAGTAAGGTATCACCTAGGACAAATATTGGTTTTTATCCTCTTTCACAACCACTGGTATTCTTTAGTCTCAGCATCCATCATCACTTAGAATGTGGAGGATTCTCATTTAAAAATAATAAATGGAGGCACTTACAAAAATTAAGTTTATCCAATACCATCTAACATTAGACATAAAGAATTCCGTGAAATGTGATGTTAAGCATATATAGAAAAAAACTCACTTTAGGTGTCTGCAGGGGTTACTGTTCCAAGTGTAAAGATGAAAAGATGAAATGGATTTTAACAAATTTTCTTAGCTAACAATCTATTTGCATGAGCTCCCTGATACAAGACATATGAGACACACAGACACACATACACACACACACACACACAGACACACACACACACACACCCACACACACCCTGGTAATTGAAAACTATAGAGCTGCATAGAGACCCTTAAGGGAAGGGGGAGGGGCTTTTAGCTCTTGATTGGGATGAGAAATCAATACTTCAAAATGTTACCTGGGTCTGAAGATAATTTTGAAATGAAAGAAATTAAGCAGAAGATTCAGGAAAAGTATTATTTAGTTCCCCATTTACCTAATGCAAGGTGGGCCATAAGATTGCAAAGATGTCTATAATGGAAAATATGGAATTCAGTTATTAGGCCAACTGAGAGGTGATGCCAGAGTGAACAGATTTTACCAACCGGCCTTTGCCTTCCTTTAGTCACTCATTTACCTTCTCCAAACTGGGTGTTAGACGCGCAGCCTGCTCCTCCTCTCCCCTGCAAAGTCTCTGAAAATGTTTCATTGTTTGGTGAAGGCACGGCATCCCCTCCAGTTCCAACCACTCCCTCGAAATACTGGTTTGAACATTCTCATCTGTAACAAAAGCCTATCCAGTTAGCAATTGTCCTTTTTTTTTTTTTTTTTTTTCTATTGCTAGTTTGCATTTTGGAAGATTTGCAGAACCGAGGCCAATGAACCTCTATAGAATAATAACCTCCGTAGTATTTTCCCCCTATCTCTCCACCATTCAAGAAGAAATGGAAAACATTTTGTACTCAAATATGATACTAGGTTAGAATGTTGTTTTTTCCCCCAGCAGAAGTCCCTCTGTTGCATGTCTCCAAAATTTTTCACACTGACAGTACAATTCACTGCTAAGCTGTAAAAGCTCCATTTACATAAACTGAAAATTTTAATTTACATAAACTGAAACTTTTAATAGGAAAGAATATTTAAAATATGAGATCTCTAGAGGACACTTTTCATGAAGAAGTTTATGGGGCTAAAAAAACAAGAAGCTAGTGTTTTGATATCTCAAAATACCAAAGTTTCATTGAGGTTTTGAAGATGTTTAAAAAATACAAGAGTATCTTTTAAAAAATCATTTTATAAGTGACCAGATTCATACTTCATTCCATAAGTTGCAAAATAATTAAAATGTAGAAGAATGTTTAAAAGACACCTAGCATCGTTGTCTCTCTCTAGCTTGTTTCACTTACTGCAGTAACATTCAAAGTTCTCTAACCATTCCCAGCTGCCACACATTTCTCTTCACATACATATATGTGCATACAATTATTTTGTCTGAAATTCCTCTCTACATGACCTAAACCTTTGCCAGTCTCCACTGTTTAGTGGACTGAAGCCAGGGCTTCACGCATGCTAGGCGAGTGCTCCATCACTGAGACCAGCCCCAGCCTCTCAGATTCTTTGGTTTTAGAATTCCTGCTCAGACTTCATTTCTTCTGGGAAATCTTTCAGTCTCCTCAGGCAAATTCATCATACAGCCTTTTGATGCTTTGTTGGCAAGACTATTGCTGGGTGCTGCAGGGGGGATTTATAGCTCCTAGGGTAGGTGCTGTCAGAGGGCTTATTGGTTTTACTTGGTGAGCCATCTGTACTTTTGAAGCGGTTTTAGAAAAGGAGAGAAAAAAAATGTAGATTTTTAGTTTCAGGATTAGTCATTTCTGTAAAGTCTGTAATTTCAATTATGTAATGGGGGAGTGTCAAAACAATGAATTCTACATTGTAACAACTAAATTGTGGGTGTGGAGTTTAGGGTAAGGAGGGAAACATGTCTATTAAGAGAATGGCTACTGAACATTTTGCTCTTTTGTGGCTGCTTGCTTTTTGTTATTCTCTCCTCCTGGGGAGAGCGAAAGGTCCTGGGAAGGAATTTGCAATAACATGGAGACTTGAGGGCTTTTCAAAATCCAATGCTACCGAGTCACCTTGGGCATCTTGTTAAAACACAATTTTGTCAGTCTGAGACAGGACCTAAAACATTACCTTTTTAATAAGACCCCAAGTGAAAGACAGGTGAATCAAGGCACACTGTCAAGATAAACCAAATGTCTCGGATAAAAGTAGTTTCCCACGACAGGGGAGGGGAATACGTGGTTAAGAGCATTTGCTATACAACTGTGAAGACCTGAGTTCAAATCCTCAGCACCCATATAAACAGCCAGGTATGCCACAGGTACTTGTAATTCCAGCACTGTAGGGTACAGTGACTGGAGGATGATTGGGGCAAGCTAGCTGTCAGTCAGGCTAGAGTCAGTGAGATACCCTGTTCTAAAGGAGTAAGTTGAGAGTGAGAACATTCTTTCAACACTCTTTACTCCCTTCTGGGTATGCAGAAACTTATGCCCCTATGAGCACATGTATATACAAAACACACAGAGACACACGCAGACACACATAGACACAGACAGACACACACACAATGTTTCTCCCAGTTTGAAGCTGCAAAACTGTAGTCATTTAATCCCAAATACTCACTCAGGACTTCATGTGGCAAGAACATAAATTCAATCTTAGGCTTTCTGCCTTTCTACCTGTGATTCAGCCATAGCCATTTAATTCTGCCCTCTATAAGTCTGATCTTGAACATGATTAAATATAAATTGGTTGCTAGGAGAAACAGTAAATGAGACTTCACAGAGGGAATAGATAGAAAATGTATCTGTTAGGTAGTCAAGAGAGAAGAATGGAAAAGTAAATTATTAGCTATCTGCATTCCCATTCATCATATAACTTTTAATACTAACAGGGTATCAATTAGGTTCAGATATCATCTTCCTCCACATTAAATGTGTTAATTGACACTGCATTGCTTAATCAATCTTGTTAAGCACTAATTACATAGCTGCAGCTTTTCTTTTTTTCTCACTATCATTTTTTGGGGGGTTGGGAAAAGTAAAAAGAAAAATTCATTACCAGCCGATAGTGTCAATGTAAGCCCCCAGATTTTTAACCCTGGAAGAGGGGCTTGTGTTTCTCACCCTATCGTATGGCAGAAGGAAGGTGTACATGATGGAGCATTAGAGATAAGAGAAAACGGATCTTGTTCTCTGAAAATAATAGTAATAATTAATAGCAGTAGCAGTAGGAAATGTAAAATGGTCTTTAAATATAGTGGGTCAAATCAGTGGGTAGAGCAAGGTCATGGGCATCACAGGAATTTAAACTGCAGAGATGGCTGGCTGAATACAGATGAGTGTGGCTCTTAATCTCATCAGAGGAGATGCTTTGTGCCGTGGATGGTGGATAATGCAGAAATTTGAAACTTATCGAAGTTCAGAGAATGAATGGAGTGTTCAGCCACAAATGGGACATCTAAGTTACACCCCTGTCACTGTGCAAAAATCTCAGAGAGTATCACAGGGAAGGAGGCAGAAAGCTGAGACTGGGGAGGGCAGAGATGAAACACTGTTGTGTGTACATTAGTGGACTCTGCACAGCTGTGCTTGCCAGAATAATGTCTGCACAAGAGTCAAGATAGTCAACACTCAACAGCGGGGGAAGAGGCTTGTGACCCCCAGCACTAACCAAGAAGCTGTGGAGAGTTGATGACTTCCTGGGGGATGGAGAATCAGAGGGTTTTTTTTTTGTTGTTGTTTTATTTTTCCTTTGTTTTTCTCCTCCTTCTTCTTCCTCTTCCTCCTCTTCTTTTTCCTTCTCCTCTTCCTCCTCCCCCTTCCTTTTTAAAATGTGGCCCCTGATAAGTTGACCACCCTCCCCACCCATGCGCATGCATCAGTGGTACTTGATGGGCTCCTCACGTGATGGGCTCCTCCAAAGTGAGGAGGCAGGATGACTCTTGGAGGAGTGAGGGGAAAGGATGGGGGTATGAATATAATTGTATGACATTCTCAAACAGTTAATAAAGTATTATGGTTTTAAAAGGGAGGTAGAAAAAGAGGAACAAGAGAAGATGATTTGGTGGGTGAATATTATCAAAGAGTTATGTGCACAAATCAAAGATGTCACATTGAAATTTAAAATAAAAAAAATAGGACTTACTTTTATATTGGACTAACCGAGACAGACATTTCTTACAAAATCAGAATGTTTATTTGGGAAGCATAGGAAGGCTCATGAATGAGCATATAGTGGGGCCCAAACTCTCTGACCCCAATCTCTAAATCTACCTCTTGACTATTAGCATGAAATGCACAAAGAGATTCCAAAGTACCAAAAAAGTACCATGCCCTATAAAATACAGCTCAAGTTGTAGTTTGTATTTTTCTAACATAGTAGGACTAGGGGGAAAGAAATCATAAATGAAATTAAATGCTTTCTGAGTCTCTGTTGAGCCTATTTTTCAAGAATTGCAAGTGAAGTTTTAAGCATCCATAAGAATGCAATTATGCTTTCATTGCCTAATGTATGGACTCAAATTCCGACTTAATTATTCTGAGACTAAATTTATATGTCATTTGTGTAGTAAATCTTGGCAATTGCTCTCCCAACTATCATTGGAAATGTAATTAACTTGGGTTAGATAAGTTTTTACAGTGAGAACTAAATGCAGTGTAATACCGTGGCATTATTTAAAAGGCAAAGGCCAAATACATCTTCTTTCTAAAGTTTCTTGTTTGTTTGCAGTTTCTTTTCCAAGAAGGCTAAATGCTGAGGTTTTTTTCTTTCTCTGCTTTCACATTTTTGTCTGTTAATTGGATGCTCCTTTTTATTTCCTCTTTTCTTTCAAAAGAAGTCTTCTCTTTGTATTGCATCTTTTATAAAAAATGTAGCTTACTTCTGAAAGAAGTGCTTCTCTATGATAAAGCTGTTTGTTTTTTAAAGCTAAGCTCCTTTTGTTTCACTAGTTAACTGTTAAATTCTCTCTCTCTCTCTCTCTCTCTCTCTCTCTCTCTCTTGTAATCTGTAGCTGAAATTTCCCCAGAAGGGATATTCTATCAAACCTAAAACAAAAACAAAACAAAAAAACCCCCTGCATTTTCATGGCAGTGAAGAAATGATATGTTGTATTACTTTTATTGTGATAGACACAAGCGATAACTGAAGGAAAAGATGTACAATGAAAAGAAAATCACTAGGTAATATCATCCTGTATTTGAAGCTGAGTCAGAATATCCTACCAGATGGTTTCTCCAGTTTACCACAGAAATACTGGAGTCTGCCAGGCTTAAACACAGAAATTTATTGGTTGTGGTTTTGGAAGACGGAAGTTCATAGCAAGAGGCCAGAAAGGTAGGTTTTATTGTGAAGCCTCTTTCCAGGGCCACCTTGTTGTCCTCAAATGGCCTCTATTTGTGCATAAACTGAAGGAGAAAATTCCTTTCTCTTGTCTCTTTAATGAGGGCGCCAATTCCATCCTGAAGGCTCTGCTTCTATGACAGAATGTAAACCCAATTAGAACTCAAAGACCCCATCTCTAGATTGCGCAAAAAAATATTACTATCGAGAAGGAAGAATGCACATGAGTCCACAGCAGATAATAACTACCTAGAGGCTTGAGTTTTGGGGAAAGCATGTTATTACATCACCATAACGTGCTGTTATGCCTGGGCAAGATATATCAACTGTCTTGTCACTTGTTCACAATGGGACTACCGTGGGCAGTAAAACCTTTGGATTTAGATCCTTAGGTTATTGGGAATGTGTTCCTTTTACCTTCCCAAACATTTTATTTAAATTTAAAAAAGTGCATCAAATAATCATGTGGTGTATATTTCTCACATTAAAAACATGAGAAATGTCACAATTTCATCACAGAAGAGATCTACACACACACACACACACACACACACACACACACACACACTTGTAACATCTTTAAATTAGATGATCCTATTACAGTCCAGTACAGGGCTGTGAGGATCCACAGAAGCAAACCACACATGCCAAAAGCCCAAATAAACCAAGAAGCAGACTATCCGCTGTCAGGCTTAACACCACACCATTACTATCCAGCCAGAAGAGCTGTGTTCTTAAAAGGGGCGGTTGGACCTGGGTGAATTCTTATGACTGTCTTGATTTTTGCTTTCTGGGCTCTCAAGGTGAGTGTTTTGCTTTGACGTGTATTTCCGCTTTGATGCTCTTGCCAGAGGCCTGAATCTGATAGGTTCCCGCAGTCTTGTATGGAACCTTGACAATTGTAGGACAGCAAATCTATTTTTAAAAAATGTATATATGAGTTATTTTTCTGTATATATGAGTATATAATGGCAATGGAAAACTCATGACTGAAAGGTTATTTAAATCTCTACTACAAAAGAACTCAGAGTCTTAAGGATTTAATTTTCTTGGATCAGGTTTGGATTTTTTTGTTAAAAATGGAACATAACATATTTTTTTGAGAAACCAGATCTATTACTTTCTGTGAGTTTCATGTAGCTGAAAAGCAGAAATACAGCTTTAGATTTTTTTTTAAATATATCTCGGTAATAGATGATAAAGAAAATGGTTTGGGTTGATGAAGTTCTAATTCTGAATTGATACAGGCATGTGTATGTTCAAGGAACAAAAATTAAATTGTAATAAAGTTTAAAACACTTTTTTATTGTTAATGAATCAAAACCCATAGCTTATTCACTGGGCACGAAAAGCATGCTTTGTATTGGGTTTCTCTTTTCATATTTTATTATTTTCTATTTAGCATCATCTAGAACAGTTTTGAGAGTGTCCACTGAAGAACTCCTTTTATTTTATTTTTTTTTTTTCAGTAATCCACTTTTTAAAGGGGCCATTTAATTATTGTTTGAAAACAGAGTTGTACTCCAGGCTAAGTATCTAAAACAAAATTTTAACAAAAATTAACTTGCTCTTTAAATATAATATTTTAATGATGTGTTCTTATGCTTTCCTCCATATAATCAGGAAGTTCCAGGTGTAGTAGAAGGCCTTATTTTTCCATGGGAAAAAAAAAAAAAAAAAACACAAATAAAACTTTCATTTTCAGAGAGTAACTCAGTGCCTCTGGGGTGTGTGAACAGTGAAGATGAGAAAGCAAATCATTGTCTAGATCTGGGAGCTTTAAAGTTACCCCTTTGTACTCATCTACAAATGTAACGGCTAATCTCCATTGTGAAGGACTTGTTAGAAGAATTTTCTGGATTAGGTTAATTGAGGTGACAACAGGCACTAAGTATGAATGGCATTACCCCATGGGCTGCTGTCATGGATGATGTAAAAGGGAGAAAGGGTGCTGAGCAGCAACATTCATCATTCTGTCTCCTGAAGGCAGGTGCAATGTGACCAAGTACCTCCTGCCACTGTCCCTTCCCACAGTGGACTATCCCCTCAAACTCTGAGCCAAGTTGAGTCTTTCCTACCTATAATCCCTTACATCTGGCATTTTGACTAATCAACCAGGCCAATGATAAGTATGATGGTTATCGACTTTTTTTCTGAGGGAGGGCATGAGAGGAGAAGGGGGAGGGAGGGTGGGATTGGGAAGGGATGAAGGAGGGGCTACAGCTGGAATACGTAGTGAATAAATTGTAATAATAAAAAAAATAAAGAAAACAGAAAGAAAATAGCCATCTCACATACTATATCCTTCCCACCCTCTGCTTCTTTCAGCTCCTCCCCACCTCAGCGCTCAATTGGATCAACCCCTTTTCTTTCTTCCATCTTGTGGAATGGGTCTTAAGTCAAAACAGATAGAGGTTTGCTTGGTGCTGCCATTTCACACCACCATCCTCCAAGCTGGTGCCACCATCGCAACAGCATACCTTGCAGTCAGGACACCATTGTTGTTTAAAGGGTTTGCGGCTGGGTTAGTGCTGGCATTTCTCCTTTGATAGCAGACACTAGTAGGTAGTGGTGAAGGCTTTCTATATAGAAACTGACTCAACTTCTCTCTGTTCAGTGAGCTGTGGAGGCGTTGTCTTCAGCAATGGAGATTTCCTGTAAGTTTGTGGTAAGCAACCTATAGTCTTGGCAACAGCCTGGCTTGTTTGGGGGCTCCCGTGGGACCCCTTTGTGGGTCACATGTTTGTTTAACCCAGAGAGTGAAAAGTATGCCACCTCTGTGGGAAGAAAACAAACTTAGCAAACAAACAAAAAACAAATGAAGACAATACACAGTTCCAATAGCCTGAGGTTGAGAACTGAACTGAGCACAAAGTTAAGAGATCAGGAGTCAAAGGAGCCAGAGAAGAGATGCTGTCCTGGAATGGCCTCTTGGGAGCATGAGCAGGGGAGCCCCAAGGCCCACTGTAGTGGTATGAGTGTTCCTTGTTCACCAAAGGTTCTCCAGTTGGGATCTTGGTTCTTCCAGTGGCAGTTTGAGAACATGGGAGGTTAAGAAGGTGGGGTGTTCTTAAGCTGTTAGGAACCTTACTCAGAAAGAGTTGTGAAGGAAATGGGCTGTGAGTGTTAGCAGAACCAACCTGTACTCAAGAGCGTTTGTCAAATGCCAGAGCTCTCACACGCAGGTGTCCCTGAGAAACGGGAGCACAGAAGCTGGTGAAAGGAGGCAGGAGTGTCCCTTTTTTTCCTGGTTGGTGACACTTCTCTCAGATTAGATCTCACCGTGTATTCTGGAAATTCTTTGGCATCCCAAGTAATTTCCTTTAAAACAAAAGCATGTTGTTTTCTGCTTTAAATATATGGAACATTCTCTTTAATGTAATGATCCAAGGAACAACATTTGATTTCTGATTCTTCTAGAGCAAATGTTTTACAGTTCTGAGTTGATGCAGGATTCTTTGTTGAACTTTCTCCCTCTGCATCCCCCAAATCAGACCCAAGTGTGTCTGTCTATACAGCCTCAGCGGTTAAAAGTGATTGCTGCAAGCCTGACAGCCTGAGTTTGGGCCTTAGGTTATGACAGAAGGCAAAAAATAATTCCCATAACTTGTGCTTTAATCTCCACATATGCAATCTGTCATATTCATATCCATATACATGAGTAATAAATAAGTAAATGTAATAAAAATTTAATATTGATACATAAAATTTATTCCATCAGAAATTTTTCTTAGAGTTGTGCCAGTATGCTATTTCAAGTAAATTAATTAAAGTTAGTAATTAAATTCATATAAATTAAATCATGCAATATGGTTTTTTGTTTGGCTTCTTTTGCTTGTAGACTATTACACGGAACAGTTTCAGATATAATCATATGTATGTATATATAAAATCTTCCTAAATTATTTCCTCCACACCCGTGTATAGTGTACCTACATTGATTCCAATTCAACAAAAATTTTGTTTTTATCTTCTGTAATATAGGTGGTGGTAGTTAGTAAGTAACTAGTTATTTTCCAGCATTTCTATTGTAATGATAACGAGGTTAATCCCATCCATGGGAAAACTTATTTAAATTTGAAACAACAACAACAACAACAACAAAAACCTCTCCATTGAGGACTCCTTTGATTAATTTATCTTTTACATTTACTTGCTACAGGTTGCTGGCCATGTTTCCTGATCATTAATAAACAGTGTGTTATGGTGTCTTTGTTAGAAGGGATGAAATTGATTACTTTATTATTACCCTGCTTTGCTGGTTTAAAATATTATAGCTGAGTAGATTGCTGTCATCTTATTAATTATGAATTAATTTAATTTGTGGAGGTTGAAAGCGTCAACTCGTTTTCTTTAATTAACTGCTTTGCATTGCATTGCTAAAGGAGTCTTTTAATGGTGATGTGAGCTCATGATGGGGTCTTCCATTGTGGGATACTGTGTCTTGACTATCTTGCATTTCATGACAGTCATAAATAATGTGAATACAATGTTGTTTTCCTTGCCACTCATGTGGACTGATGTTAAATCCATCAATTGACTTATTAGCAAGAAAAGAGTTCCCTGAGGTTTGCCATTGGGAGGGTAACAGGAACTGTGTTCTGCCTTTGGTAGACTTTAAACCCCTATGAATCCTGTCTATTCAAACCCCCAATCATCTCTTAGAGTTTATTCCTCTAAATGCTCATGTGTTGGTGCCTTCTCCTTATTGGAAGGTAATAGGAACTTCAAGAGGCAGAGTCTGGTTAGAGGAAAGAATTTCTTGGGGCTTGCCTTTGGAGGGCTATTGAAAACTGATCTCTCTCTTTCGCTGCTTTCCTGACACCAAGTAAGAAACCATCCTCTACCATGTAGCCTACTTCATTTTGGGCCTAAATCAATTAGGTGGAGTGCCGTGGAGTAAAACCTTTGGGACCTCATGCTAAAACAATATTTTTTAAAGTTGGCTATATTAAATATTTTATCATAGTGACAAAAAGCAAACAAAGAAAAAACCCAACTAGTATAAGATCTTTGGATTGTAGAACCTGAATGATTTTCTGTAAGTTGGTTCAACTTCCAGGCTACTTTTAGTTCAATTCTAAACTGAAAAAATAAAAAAAATTAAAATATCTCAGAGAGATAATGTCTTAGTCTGTTCACAAAAAGAAAAAAAAAAAAGGATAACCAAGGTGTATACTGTGTAATATGTGAATGGAAGCTTCTTTCTTGACATCACAGAAATCCAAGTCAAGCTATTGGCAGAATCAGCACCTGATGGGGAGCTGCTCTCTGCTAGTAACTTGGCGTCTTGGATATCCATAGGAAAAGACAGATGCTGTGTCCTTGCATGACAGAAGGGGCAGAAAGAGAAAAGATTTCCCTTTAGCCCTTTTGGAATTAATCCTCATAAATGGAGCTGCGACGATTCAGTTATTTTATACAGGGTCTGTTTGATAATATGACCATATTGGCAATTAACTTCCAGTATATGAGTTTCAGGACCATATTCAGATCATGGAGGTTGGGGGTGAGAGGGAAAGACTTCACAAATGGATGAAGTGGCACCTGTGAAAAGATCACTGGAAGTTATTAGTGTTGTAGCCGTTGCTTTTCTGATTATTAATGAACTTCCCTCTAGAACCCCGCTTCTTACTCTTCAGTTCTTCCTTCCTTCACCATTTACTTCTAGGAATCTAGGATTCTCATGTATTCTTCTACCTGACCCCAAAGACACCAAAACAAGATAATTCTGTTTTAAGTAAGGGTTTAAAACTGTGTTTTATTATTCTATTCCTTTAGATGAACCTTTTACACAAAATACATTTTCTTTCTATTTCCTTGACTATTGAGTGAGAGATCATGTTAAAATGTACTAGCCATTGTTTTTTTATGTGTGTGTGTGTGTGTGTGTTTGTGTGTGTATGAGAGAGAGAGATGGGGTGGGGAATGAATGTGTGAGAGAGTTTGAAGGCATGAAGTTGCTGTTGGGTGTCTTCCTTAATTGCTTTCCCTCTGTTCTCTGGTTTCTTTATAGATCCCAGGCTTTGCTTATCTGGTTAGTCTAACTAGCCATTTTGCCCCAGGGTCCCCTATTTCTGTACCCCTAGAATTTGGATTGCAGGTGGTGGGCCACCTTGTCCACCAGGTCTTCTCATTTGTACTAGGGACTTGAATGCATAGCAAACACTTTACAATGAACCTTCTCCTTAGCTCTCCATTAAGGAGTAGTATGCATTTAGTTTGACAAATATTGTTATTAATTTGTCACATACTACATGCATAATTCTGGGATATATTAAAAGGTCCTCTTCACTGTAAACTGGGAATATTCATGCATAAAACCCGTTATTTCTGGCATGTGACAGGCATTCTTACTGATGTGTAAGTCAAATTTATCCCTATGCTTTAGCATGAGGGGCACTGATAATCTTGGTAGTTGTTAGCCTAGTTGGACTTAATTGAGAAAGAAGAGTAGAAGATATTGAAGAAAATAAGCACAGATCATTTCCTTGGGGAATTTTTTCTTGGAGAAAGGAACAACAGAATAAGTAGGGAGGGTATTAAATGAACTCTTGATTTATAGATAGTATTATTATTTGTACACTAGAGGCGTAAACCAGCCAGGCAAGCAAAGGGTGTTGATACCAAAAACAAAGGCACCCACTGGGGCAGTGTCCTTGAAAACTGAGGCGTGGTTACACTCTTTCCCAAAGTAATGCTGGCCTACAATGGGTCTTTGATAGAAGAGAGTCACTTAGAGTAGAAGGGAGACATTGAATACAGGTTGCCAGCGTTCATTATCAGCTGCACATGGTGACTCCTTAATATCTGCTCAAATGGACTTGCTATTCTTCTGCTTCTGTTTTTTTTTTCTTTTCTTTTTCTAATTCGTGCCTCTTTATGTTCCTCAAAGTTAACCCACAAACACACACGGTGGCACCTTAAGCATGTGTGTGCATATATGTGCATAATCTTTTTTTTTTTCTTTTTTACCTAAAAGTATTTTTTGAATAAATTTGCGGGGAAGTGCCTGGAGTGCTTTTGAAAGTACGTTGGAAATATTTTCTTCCATGTTTTCAACTCTCGGTACACAGCCCTTGGGTTGTATGGTCTGAGAGGACTAGAACTGTGCATTTGTCTTGTGGCACATATGCATGGACGTCAGTATTTGTGGGTTCTGGTGCAAGTGAGGCTGGACAACAGGGCTGCACTGACAAAGTGCTGTTCTTTTCCCTTTAGTCGTGGAAGACGATGGAAGTTTTAATTGCTTTAATAACTGCCGCGGGTCTCTTTGAAATTCCCCAGCTTCTCAGCGCAGTCCAGATAACATCACAGCCTCCCTGGGAATCAGTTCCATGAGCAGTGGGAGCCAGTAACATTCCTCACATGAAATAGCCTTTGATTTCTTCTTATGTAAAAGCTACTTATCATGACTACCACCTTGGCTTTCCCAGTTGTTCAGAACTGATTTTTTATTCCTATTAGCAGAGTGATGTTTTATTTAAAGGAAACATCTGAAGAGCTCTTTTTTTTTTGGTGGGGGGCAGGGTAAAGAAAAAATTATGCATAAAATTATTTCTACTCAATAGGAGCTTTCGGTGCTCACCTCGTGGATGGTCCTGTTTAGAATCTGAAATCAGAAATAGACAAAGGGATAACAGATGAAATTTGAATAAATAAGAACGCAGAGAAGAAGTACAATGTCAACATTGCTTTCCTGATTTTGAAAATTGTGCTCTGGTTACTTATATTTGGTGAATCCCCTTGAAAAGCACAGAGAGATTCTTTGTGCTCATTTTATGACTCTTTTGTAAGCTTAGAATTATTTCTCTCTCTCTCTCTCTATCCCTCTCCCTCTCTCCCTCTCTCTCTCTCTCTCTCTCTCTGTGTGTGTCTAATTGAGGTTTCTGCTCTAGAGTTTTTGTATTCTCTCAGCTCTGAAAGATGCCAAATCTAAACCTAGCCTGGCCATTTGACAGTGGTGAAAACTGATGCTATGTTTTGAGGAAATAGGAAGTTTGTTAGAGATGATATATTTCAGAGCAAAGACATCAGAGTTCCTGGGATAACTTTGAGGAAGTCCTTGAAGCTAATCAGTGAAATTCTATCAGTAAAGATTGTGGACACTTGTTATTTGCTGTTGTTTGGAAGAAGAATTCTATTTCCCTCCATAAACCTAACAAGTTAATTGAGACTAGTGGATTGAAGACACAAGAACTGGATTTGTACTTATTATGTAGAGAGAGAAAAATCTAACTTAGATTTAGTAACTTAGTAACATGTTTTCTAACATGTGCTAATTATTTTTAGGATTTAAGCTGGGCAACCTTTTGGCTTTTAAAAGAAGATCTAGAATTTGCTACAAGACAATGAACAAGCAAGCTTTTAAGCAAAGCTTTCTCGAGCTTTGGCGGTCTGACAATTTGTGTGATAAATTAGTGATGACCAAAACTGTATGATTTACTGTATTGTTACTCTTGCTCTAAACCACTAATATCAGACGTGTGTAAAGATATATGTTTAAATGTGTGTGTTTTCTGCTTAAGGAATAGTATTAGAAACCCTTGCCACAAAGTGATGATTTGTATGGCTTGTTTAGGTGGCTAATGTTAGATGCTGTACGGTACCTATTTAGCATGATTTATTTGTCCGTAGAACAGCAGCATAATACTGCTCCAAATATGCCTACAGGGTGCAAGTTTGACGTTAATGTGCCGGGGTACATTCGTATAAGGAATGTGCTGGCTGGGTTCACCAATGTTTGGTGCAGCCAAAGGTTCTCATCTTGATGGATGGTTGTGCTTTCTTTGATCAATGAATGAAGCATCTTTTAGGTCAACAAAGGGAGAAAACAGTAGGTGGTCCTGCCTGCTGCTGGATTAAGTTCATAACCTAGAGAGAACTCTGAATCTGTAGGACGGATACTAAAAAGCCTGATTATTTGAATCCCCTGCACATCCTTTTTCACATTCATGCTGCCCATGTTGATTGAAAAAGAATCTGCCTTCTTTCTTTATTTGTTAAGTGACTTAAATGAGTCAGATAGGATCATGGAAGTGATCTTTATGTTTGTAGTTGGGATTTTTGCTTTATTTTGATTTTAAGAAGTAACAGTTGAGTTTTTATTATATTTTTTTATTCATTTTGTGCATATATACAGTTATGACTTTCTTTTTTGTTGTTGTTTCTGTTGTTCTGTGTTTTTTTTTTTTGTGGTCATGTATGTACCCTGGTATGTGTGTGGAGATCAGAGGACAACTTGAAGCAGTTCTTTCTACTATGTTGGTTTAAGGATCAAACTCTTGTCACTAGGCTTGACAGCATTTGCCTTTATGAATGGCAGCATCTTGCTTGGCCATGGTTTAAAGTAAAAACATGACAGACTGTATTAAGCCACACTAAACTCTTTAAGAATATCCTTACTCACCTGGGAGAACAAACGAAGTCTTCAGCGAATATGTATTGTTTGCAATGGAATGGCTGTGTCAAGGACCTCAGTGCCTCAGCTCTGTGAGAGTTGCACAGCCTCCTCCAGGTGAGGCTCATAAGGATGGCAAAGCTTTCCTCTGCTAGTGAGTATTAAGTGTGTGCAGAAAACTGTTACCCTTAGCTAACCCCATAGATGCTGATGGCCTGAAGACTGTACCTTAGGGAGACTACACCTACTGAGATTAGCTGAGCCTTCCTTGTTCAGATAACCTGCCTCCTCGTTTGTGTGAGGGAAGCCTGCCTTTTTGTTCTCCTGAAAGCAATAATCTATGTCTCTGTCCATCTGTATATAACAGACACTTTGAACTTCCAGGTTGCCATGGTTTTTCCATCAGAGAACCAAGGCCACTGAATCCCAGCTTTTCTGTCTGCATATCTGTTATTTTTCCATTCCCTCACTTTTTCCATGAGTTTAACCCCTGGAGCCCGACAGAACACAACATTTCATAGATCTAAGTTGTTCTCTTAGACAGTCAAATAATATCCAATTGCACAATACAGTATTTAAGTTGGTCAGCTTAATTTTAGTCATGTGGGGAAAAAATCTGGATGGGAAAAGAATACTCTGCTTCGTCACAGATGCGTAGATGCAACTCTCAGCTTGTAGGCAGCTGCAGCAAAGGTGTGAGCAGTACAATGTAATTATCAAGTCACTGGGAAAGTTAAAGGTACAGTTACAAATATATGGATGAGGGAAACACAAAGACATGTCCTATGGGGTAAATGCCTACTCACTTAAATTCAGCAAATAAAACTGTGGTGGTAGAACAGCTAGAGAGGACTTCTCTGCAGACAAAGGGCTGCTCTTGAGACAAAACTGGCTTTGGAATCAGGCGGAGCTTGCTGGAATTCAGATACTTTGCTTAGCAACTTCATAATGTTGGAAAGATGGCTTGTTTCCCAAGTTATATTTATTTGTAAAGCTGAGAAATATTTATCTCAAAAGGGCTGTTGAGAGGAGAAGGGATATTTGCAAATACTGATCATACTATATTTTACTAAATTGTCACTGAAAATTTAATTATGTTTGCTAAACAGTGGTCTCTTTTAGAAAAAGAAAAAAAATGACTCTTGATGTTAAGAATTCATGAGACTAGTAAAGTTCTTGGATAGAAAAACTGACCTGTAAGTATTGATGGACTTACTTCATAATTTCAGTTCTTATTTCTTTGAGAAGCTAACCTGAGTTGATTCTTGCCTTTGATGACAATGTCATTTAAGTTGGGCTGGGACACCGGGCATGGTCCTTTAATGCTGTGGTTGGCTCTTTTTGTGTGTTAATTCAAAGACTGTCTTCCAAGAAGCAAAGATCAATCAAAAGGAGATGCAAATAAATAAATATAATCTTCCTTTCAGAACCAGAGTCAGTCTGCCCTGCACGTAGAACAAAGCACCGGAGCCTTTGCTAAAAGGCTAGGAAGTGGTTAGCAGTATAAGGATAAAGCACGATGGTGAAAGCTGCATCCTTCTGGCTGCTCTCTTTAAGTGCAATAATGTTTGTTGCTTCAGAGCACTTTTGCAAACTGGAGGAAAATCAAGTGTGTCTAGAATGCTCTTCATTGAAAGTCAGGTGAAGGCAGCTTTCTCTTACATGGCAGGAACTGTGCTTATTGCTTTGGATAGTATTTCCATCCTTCATTTAAGTCCAGGAAAAAAAAATGGCACTACTTTTTCCCATGTGGCCTTCAGTCTCTTCCTGGAAGGCTCTAGGCCTCCACCTGCCTCCTGTGAACAGACAGGACTGTATTCCGCAAGCAGATGAACATCCCGTAGTGCAGACCAATTAGTTCAGAGAGAGCCTCATTAGTTTTGAAACTTTTGCCATCAGGTCCCTGTAGTTAAATTCCCAAATGACCATTTTTAATTTAAAAATTATTAACAGTTTTTGCTTTCCTATCATAATTCCTTTCCCCTTTATACCTCCATAACACTCCCGAAATTCCTGAGCTTTTTTGATCTCTTACTTCCTTTTATAATGATTAAAAAAAATATATTTTTTTACATTATATGAACTGAGTGATTCTGCATTAATATTCCAAACCTTCTCCAAGCACTCTGAAAAATGCACCTGACAGTTCTCAGGTTAATGGTCATGTAAAGCCTGTGGAGAGACCTGAAGAGCTTAAACAAAAGCTTTTCTATCATGATTGGGAGTTCTGCTCCACAACCCTCTTGCCACTGATGAACGTTTCAGAAACAAAGAATGGCATTGTGGCCTCCTGTTGATTGTATGGGTCTATAGGGACTTAATCATCATTGCAGCAACTTGGATTGTCACACTGTGACATATAATGAAACTAAATGGTGACTGTGCTAGGGTAAACATTTATTGAGTTCATGATTACATCAGAAATCATGAGCTTTGAAGTCATGAGGCATCTTTGCTTGTACTCTAGACTGTGTACACATGTGTTGCCTCTGACTGTCCATATCGTCTCTGGAAGCTAGGAAAGCTAATGTAGACCCGCCAGGCAGCAATCCCGACACTCACCTGAGAGGATGGTTAAATGCAGCTCCAGTGCCAGCTGAGTTTTCTTAGTCCTCTTACTAACTGTCATATAGGAAGCAGGATCTGGTTTTGAAACATATCTGTCCTTATCTCTCTACTGGAATATGGGGCCCTTGCTTACCCTTTGAGTTATTTTGTTCTTATGGGAGGATTCAATTTTCTACTGAAGACTGGATTAACTACCTCATTGGTTCATTGGATACCGCTGTGGTTGGTGAATGCAAGGCTCCATTTGTTATGTCTATCCATTTCATTTTTATCCACACTATTCCGTTCCATGACTCTAGCTTTTCAAAATATTTTAATCTATCATTGTGTGTGTATGTGTGTTTACAGTCATGTCTTAGTGTGCTTGTGAAATTTAAAGGGCAACGTTGGCTGTGGGTTCCTGAGGTGAAACTCAGTCTTCAGGCATGTAGAGCCAGCACCTTACCTGCTAAGCCATCTTGGTGACTCAGCATTTAAATGTGTTCATGGATGGATGGCGGTTCACAACATATGTTCTTGTAAAACATAGAGTACTATTTTGTTTGCATATAGTTCTAATTTACACACAATATTCAACTAGTTTCATTCTTATATTTATACCCAACAACATTTTTAATAACATGTGTCTTTGTCATTTTTATAGAAACCTGAACCTTAGTACTCTATTTCATGTCTTGACTATACTTTAGCTTTCCATTATCCAGTGATGTATATCTGTATTACCTTCAGTTCCACTACTAGATTGTCAAAAACTAGAAAACTGGAGTTTTCTAGTGATAAAAGGCATAGAAGGCATATGAATTCCTGATGAGCTCATCTCTGAAGATCAGTGTGTGTGTGAATTCATATACTTACATACAAATGAATATGCATTAGCGTATATCATAATATATATTTATTTATCATAATATATATTTAAATATATATTTATCACAATACATATTTAGATTATGATAGGTACATAAACACGCAATCCTGAAGGCACACAAATGTACCATCTGATCTAGCAAGTGTGTTCCCGGAAGCAAAGGCAGCAAAGGCTCCTAGCACTTCAGACTGCAATACAGGAAGAGGAGTCAGGAGGAGTCCTAAGCAAAGCTTATACGTGTCAGATTATCCTTTTACTTTTGTAAACTCAGGGGCCCTTCTGTGTCCGTCTTTGTGATACTAGAGCAGGCCTCTTTATCCACACGGGGCTGTGACCCATGTAATAACTCAGAGAATTCCTCAGAATCCTTCTCTAGACAATGTTTTTAAATGCATGATATAAAATCGACATGATTTCTCAGGTGATCCATCAAGTTGAAAATATTGTAAAAACTGTGTGGCACTGTAATTAATTATGTGTTTTCATCAATGCATCACGTAGTTTATAGTGACATATGCAACAGGCAGTTGCTGTAACTGTGAGGGGATGGTGACAGGAAGAGCTATTTCAACATCTTCAGCAGCCTTCATAAGATATCTCCGAGCAAACTGGTGATAAAGTCATGGTACTGCTAGACTACTGAAATGTTCTCAATTCCAGGTTCACAATCCTCAGTTCAAGCAGAAAAATTATTCTGAGCTGTAGATCACCACAGGCTACTAATGACAGTACCCATCTATGGGTGTTGCTGAGTGTCTGCTCAAAGAGTGATCTCAAGTTGTAATTCTAAAAATTCAGCATTGAAAGGTGTAAGATCTCTTCATGCTACCCTGGAAGCTTGGAGGTGGGAAAACACATGACCTAGGATGCCTGGCGACCAAGGTCTGTCGCATCACTCTGTAGTCTTAATAGTGTGAACTGCAGTGGCGGTGAATTTTGTGGGGTGATGGTGTGGCCAATGCTTCTTCTTCTTGGGTGTGTATTGATGAAAAACAAAATGGAGAGCTGAGTTCTCCCAGGGATCTACTTTCTAGCACTCTCCTTTGTTTTTACCTCACAGCCCCCTTTGTCTCTGTAGACATCCCCCAGAAAGCAGTTTTCAGAGTTCCCAAGAGTGTCTGGCAGTTTTGTTATTCATGCCTCAGGTCCATAATCCCCCTTTGATTCAGTAGCTTCTGCAGCGTTTTACTTCGAGGAGAAGCAGCCAAGAGTTCCTGACAATTTGTCATTGTGAAAGGAACATATTAGTTTTTACTATTTGAAAAACAGCAACTTAATATTGTCTTTATAGGAGTGTCATGAGAATGAAATGAGGTACATAACGTATGTAGCCCAGCTGCTGTGCTCAGTATACATAGTAGGCTCACATCCTAATTTCCCTACATTTTCTGAGCTTGTAGCATGACAACATGGTGTGTTTTCACCACGGAGAGAAAAAAAGATGGCAGAAATCCTTCACCCCGAGGCAGCAGTTCTCAACATCGGCTAAATTTCCAATCACCACCTAGTTTGTGAAATCTTTACTTGGTTCCTATGATTATACTCTCTTAAACAATGACCCAGGTAAATATTTGCCTTGTGGGTTTTTTGTTTATTTGTTTGTTTGTTTTTAATTGTAAAATAGGACCTCACTGTGCAGCCATGGCTGCTCTGGAACTCACCAGCATATGAGTTCCAGCATATCCTAGAACTTCCAGAGATAAATTCACTTCTGATCCCAAGTGATGAGACTATAAGAAGCATATTTTCTTTGGATCCAAGTATTTACATTTTTTTTGTAAGTTTGTCAGAAGATTTAAAATTGAGGAGCATCTGAATGAGACCCTCGGTTGATTTTTCTTCTCTTTCTTTATCTCCAGTAACTCTTAGTGATCATTATGTGTGGTAAAATTTCTATTTGAGATATTCAATTTTCATTTAAAATAATTTTCTTTAACATTTTATGAACACCTCCTCTTCTATGAACACTATATGAATAATTAGACAAGTATTTAAAGGCACTCAAGAACAGGATGCATTTGAGGAGGATATGGCAAGATCATGACAGTTCTAGATAATAGAGGATCCATTCACATGTTTGCAATGACTAAACTTTCTCGTTAGTGAGATGATCCTTTCTGAAAAGGATTCGTTAACTTGAACTTCATAGAAAGAACTTACAGCTGCTCCCTCAAATGATAGTGCCAACATGCCTTTATAAAGTTTCCTGTAATGTTAGGTCTGCAGGGAACCTGACATGTGTAAACTGTGACTCTGGCCTGAGTGATTGATTAGTCATTCCTCTGGCTCAGTATGATTTGAAATCTACCAGACTTAGAACGGATTATCTAGACTTATTATAAACTCTAGTGTCTTGATGTTGCCTGCCAACTCAGAGTTATGTCTGTATGCTCTTTCCTTGGAGTGAGGTGTGGGAGGAAAGACAAAGATTTGGCATGATGGGTGCCTTCTCAGGGAGGAGGAGAGGGGCAGATGGCTCTGCTAGTAGGGGAGAGGAAATGTAAGCTCTGGAAGAGATCATAACTGAAGATGGATTATGGATTTCCCTCACAAAACATTCATAAAACAAGAGCTGGTGGGAGTCTACATAACTACATCAACGAAAAGAAAGCCAAAGATGAACTCATACAAAACTTCACATCTGCTGTTCTTTCTTTCTTTCTTTTTTTCTTTCTTTCTTTTTTTCTTTCTTTCTTTTTTTCTTTCTTTCTTTCTTTCTTTCTTTCTTTCTTTCTTTCTCTCTCTTTCTTTCTTTCTTCTTTCTTTTTTTCTTTCCTTCTTTCTCTTCTTCCCCCATCCCCGAAGCAGTGTATTCCATTTCTTCTTTTCTGTTTTTAGTATATCCCATTTCTTAAGGTTGCGTTTTCAGAGTAATGATGAGCTGGAATTTAGCAACTCGATTCAGTGATTCTTACATTTTTTTTTTACATTTTGGCAGTTCCCGCTATGCTGTAACCTAGCAGCTAGGAGCAGAATCTTGCAAAAGAGCAGAACAAATAACACAATAAAAACAATACTTATTACCTTCCAGAAGAGAAATTCTATGAAGTCAGACTTTCTACAATATCTTTCTCTCCCATTAACAACATAAATTTTGCAAGCTATCCAGAAGCCAACATGTGTATGTTCTTTTGCAATGTCATGAAGGCCTGCCTGAGACTGCTTCCATATTCAGCTGGGGAAACTGACGTGGGGCGTAGATCCAGCTGCCCAACAGACTTTTTTTGAGGATAATTTTCCAGGGCTGGAACTGATAGTTACCGACCGTGGCTTCCACTGATAGTGGCAAACTGAGGGACCAGAATTAAATTGCTGCCATCTGCCAGTGCTGGTAACTTCCTGGCATGTGCTTACACCTATTATGGTAAGTGTCAGCTAGGGCTGTTAGCTCCTAGTGTTGGCTTTCCACTGGTAGTGGCAAAGCATCTAAAAAAGGAAGAAAAAGAGGGAAGAGACAAAGAACACACACACACACAAACATACAAACAAGCATCACTTTATTTAACCTATCTTTATTTAGCTTCTCTTACAGGCTGCTTCTCCAAACCTCTCTAACTGCACACACATGCTGGAGGGTGAGCCCCCCCCCAACACACACACACACACATGCATACATACACACATACATAGTACATACATGCACATGCACATATTGGGTGGATGGAGCAAACTCCAGAGAGCAAGCTACAACCCAGCCTTACATGCATACATACATACACACATACATACATACATACATACATACATATGCACATATCTTGATGGAATGAACAAACTCTGAAGAGCAAGTTCCAAACCACGCTTTTACTCTTTTCCCCACAGCTTGTATATCCCAACAGAATCTTGCAAGCAGTAAAAAAAAAAAAAAATAATCACAATGTGTCTACATTCTATTTTTCTTTTATTGAATGAGTATACATAAGAAAAACATGTATCACATGATCAAATGTTTTACATATTATGGGTGAAAACAAATATGAAAAACAAATTATTCTGAAGAATCCATTTACACTTATAACTAAGCAAACTTGCTTATACATTAACAGACTGTGAGTAAGCAAGGTAATTTCTCAGCCAGCTTTTCTTTACTGGCAGGCTGCAGTTCGTGGTTACAAAGAGAGAATCAATTATCTTAAAAAGTAATTTTATAAAAGTCTTAAAAGAATCACAGATCTAAACTTTTATATGAGAAATAACCAGCCGTTTCTAACTTTAAGTCCTCCAGGTGCTCATCTACTCATTAATAATTTTTATTAAATCATACCAGGAAGCTGAGGGCAAAAACAAGTATAAGGAAATTAACTGCTGTCTCAGGTCACAGACCCAGCTGGAGAGTGTCACATCAGCCCATGCTACCTTGGGCTATTGTCTTTGTTCACCAACCCTAAAAATTCCCTGGCTTTACTGTAAGAGTGTACTGTTCTGAACTTCAGATTGTTCCCTACGATTTCCTGCATCAGAACCACTAGCAAAAACATCTTTACCTAACCTTGCAAAACAATTTATTTTTCCAAATTCTTTCTAAGGGTAGTGGTCATTGCTAGCAATCTATGTCTGTGGGTTCTTTTCAAGGGTGGTGGTTAGATCATTAATCTGCCCCAGCAGCAATGCCTGAAAGAGAACAAGCATTGTTATTGTGAGTGCCAGTTGGTACTGCCAGTGAGGGGCTAGATACCCCCTTAGAATTTTCATACAACTCAGATGTTATGAAGGATGTGGTTACCACAGAGCAACAAGCAGAGCTATGCTCTGTGACACCATGAAGTCCTCAGGATGCATGGTCCTTGGGGTTATGGCTCTCCAAGACAGACTCATCTTGATTGTGCTAACTAGTGAACTACATTCCATGAGTTCTAGAGCTGTTTTGATGTGGTGCCCACATGACTCCTGACACACGTCCTATATTTCTTTCCCTTTCTCAGTCAGATTTATCTCTCTTCATCCCATTTCCTCAGTTTCTACTCTGTTGAATGTCAATTAATTTGATGGATGACTTTTTGCTAATAGTTTGAATGTTAATGTATTCATTAAAAAAATAATAAAAGGCATTTATCAAATGCTTCCTGGTGTCAGAAAGGATGTTAAAAGTGTTCACATTTACGATCTCCAACCAAGTTAACATTTCTAAAGAATCTCATAATTGATTCTGAGAGAGAAAGTGGTCAAAATGGTAGACCTTTGGATTTCTGACAGGAGAGGGAATGTGTCCCTATTATCTGTCAAATGTCATTGAGCTTCATAAATCACAGTGATGGGCTGCCACCTATTTCATCTAGGCAGTCTGTTAGAAAATATATAAAACTCAGGTTGGAAGTTCTAGGTTAGACAACAGCATCTTTTATTGTCCACCATTGTCTGCCACCACTTGAAGTCCCCGAGTCTAAGCTTTCTGTCAATAATAAAAGCAATGCAGTCTGTCTTTTGTTGATGGCTGTGGAGGTTAGACATTATTGGCCTATTTGTAATTTGAAATGATTAATTGGTAGTTTAGTTGCTCCTGTGTTTGATACTAATGAGGCTAAATTGTTTTTCTTTTTTCTCTTTAAGTGGTGGGGGATTGATATCAGGGCTTGAACATGCTAGGAAAATGTCATCAGAGCTGTAACACTATCCCTTTGAGCAGGCTTTCAGAAACGGTATCTCCAAGGTTGGCTCTGTCATTCCTATGGACATTTATTCAGGATCATATCTGAAACTCTGTAATTTAGCAAGAACTCCACCCTGATGTAAGGTAGCCATTTTAACATATGGCAGGCTTATTATAAATTCTGATTTAGTTGGGGAATACGTGATAAAAAAAGGGAGGGGAACGATTTTCACTGGTGTAGTTATCTTTAGGTATTGCATTGAAACTTTAATTTTGGTTAATGTATTAATAGGGTTTCATGCAATAACCTATCCCAGGCATATGGCATATGCCAATAAGTGTCAGCCTCCCTGCCAAGTCATTTTCAACCTCCAGGAATCTCCACTCTGTATTCTATTTGGATATTATTTTAGATTCTACATTTAGGAGAGAATGTGTCTTTCTCGTTTATGTTTTAATTTAACATACTGTTTTTCTAGTTCCATCAATTTGCCTGAAAATGGCAATATTCTGTTCTTCTTTGTGGATCGGTAATATTCCATATATCTGATAAATTGTCTTTATCCATCCACAATCACCGTAGGTGAATTCTGTGTCATTAGTATTGTAAATAGTGCCTCAATAACCGTGGTCATGCAGGTGTCTCTGTGCTAATGCCATAGCCTTGGGATACATCCCAAAAGTAGGACAGTTGTATAACAGGAAGGTCAATTGTTAGTCTGAGAAAATCATGTACTGCTAACTGTAAGTGCAGGACTGATTTACACTCCCATTAATGGTGCAGCAAATTTCTGTTTTCTCAGCATTGTTTTCAGAAATGTTTACTATTATTTCCATAACCATCACACTTTAATGGGGTGAGATTGTATCTCTCTGTAGTTTTTATGTGTATTTTTCTGAACCATGCGTTTCTGTTTGAGATACATCAGTTTACTGCGTTTATTCATTTAAAAACCACACAAAATCACTTTTGTTCTTTATTGAGTTCTTAACATTTTCTGAGTATTACTTCTTTTTAATTATTTTTGTTCTGGTCTTCATATTGATCCTTTACTCTACTTCATTTTAGTTCCTGCAGCTTTGTATCTTTGCTTTTCTTTTCTTTTTGTTATTTTGAGTAACAGGGTATTTCTGCGTAGCCTTGACGGTTCTGGACTCCCTTTGTAGAGCAGCCTGGCCTCGACCTCACAGCAACCTGCCTGCCTCTGCCTCCCTGAGATTAAAGTTATGTGCCACCATGCCCGGCTTTGCTTTCATTTTCTTTGCTTCTGAAATCCTATTAATTAATTAATTAATTATCCCAATTGAAGCCCCCTCCCTCAACTCTTCCTAGCCCCATGCTCCCTCCCTCTTTCTCCCTATCCCTTTCCCCTAGCCCACTGAAAGGGGGAGTTCTCCTTCTCTGCCATCTGCCCATAGCTTATTAAGTCTCATCAGGACTGCCTGGATCCTCTTCCTCTGTGGCTGGCAAGGCTGCATCACCAGTTGCAGATCAAAGAGCAGACAACTGAATTCATGACAGTGACAGCCCTTCTTCCCTTACTTGGGAACTCACGTGAAGACTGAGCTGTCAATCGGTTACAATCTGGCACTTTCTCAGAAAATTGCGAGTAGCACTACCTCACAATGTAGCTATACCACTCCTGGGCATATACCCAAAAGATGTCTCTCCCTTCAACAAAGGCATTTATGCAACTATGTTGATAGCAGTTTTATTTGTAATAGCTAGAATCTGGAAACAACCTAGATATTCCTCAACTGAAGAATGGATACAGAAATTGTGGCACATTTTCACAATGGAATACTACTTGGCTGTTAAGAACCAGGAAATCATGAAATTTGCAGGCAAATAGATGGAACTAGAAAAGATCATCCTGAGTGTGGCAACCAAGAAATAGGAAGACACGGATGGTATACACTCACTTATAAGTAGATATTAGCTGTAAAATATCGAATAGCCATACTAAAATTTACAGACATAAGAAGCTAAACAATAAAGAGGATCCTAGGAAGGATGCTTAAATCTTGTTCAGAATGGCAAATAGGATAAACACCAGAAGTGGTAGAAGAGAGGGAGGAGGATAGGAGTCTACTATAGAGAGTCCCCTGAAAGGCTCCATCCAACAAAGGATGGAAGCAGATGTTGAGACTCACAGCCAAACTTTGGGCAGAGCCCAGGGGGTGTTATGGAAGAAGCGGAGATGGAGGGGAGATAGAAGGACATGGAGGGGACAAGAGCCCCAATTATATTTTAAAAGTCATTGACTTTACTAACTAATGTCTTGAGATAGTTCTGTTATATTTTCTTCTAGTATTTTGAGTATCAAGCCTTACATTTTCTTTGATTAATTTTTGGTCGAGTTTTGTGCATCATGAGAGAAAAAAGATGAGAGGAAAAAGTCTTATTCTCTTG
Source organism: Meriones unguiculatus (assembly GCF_030254825.1). Taxonomy (NCBI): domain Eukaryota; kingdom Metazoa; phylum Chordata; class Mammalia; order Rodentia; family Muridae; genus Meriones; species Meriones unguiculatus. The sequence continues at coordinate 103,578,149 of NC_083355.1, read as the reverse complement.
CTTGTTTTCAGCATGCCTTAGACTTTGCTAAGAATCAATGGGCTTAAAGGCACAGCAATTAAAGTCACTTGCCACCAAACCTATTACTTAAGTTTGATCCTTGGGCCTCTATATGGTGGAAAGAGAGAACTGACTCCTACAATTTGTCTTCTGATCTCTACATGCACACTGTGTTACACACACACACATATACACACACACAAGCATGCACACACACACAGAATCAACTGGCTATGAAAATGTTAGTTTATTACTGGAATATCTATTATGTCCTTTAGTTGTATGAGTCTGCTGATATGTTACCTTTACCATCTATTTTTTTTTAATATATCTCGACAGGATACCTTGAAATCAACTACATGATATATGTATTGTCATCTTTTATTTGTTCGTTTGTTTAACATTGCTTTAGGTATTTGGGAGTCTATTATGTTTGCATGGCAACCTTGAATTGTTTCTTCTACCCATTTAAAAAGTGTATTTGGTATTTTGATGGGAATTACATGGATCCTATAAATCAAGTTACATAGTATGGACATTTTAAAATAATAATTCTTCCATTCAAAAATGGAGTTTTCATCTCTCTCTCTCTTTCTCTCTCGGTGTATGTATGTGTGTGTTTATGTATGTGTGTGTTTATGTATGTGTGTCTTTGTGTTCTAAGGTTTCTCTCATTGTGTGTTTTATAATTTTCATTCTTGAGGTGCTTTTTATTCTTTTAAATTTGTTTCTGAGGACTTAATTTTTGTGGCTATCATGAATAAGCTGGGCTTCATAGCTTTTTTCTCATAAAGGTTGTTATTGAGGTCTGAGAGTACTAATGGCTTATGTGTGCTGATTTTAGAGCCTCAAACTTTAGTCAGTTTTGACAGTATTCTGATGAATCTGTAGATTTTCCTAAATACAAAATCATATTATCTATAGATAAAAATACTGGATTTTTTGTTCCTTACAGTTTATGGATTCTGTTTCTCTTTTTTATTGTCTGATTGGATTGGATAACATTTCCAACACTATTTTAGACCAAAAGGGGATAAGTTCTCAAGTTTTCCACAGTCAATATCATATTGACTGTAGGCTAGCCATCTGCATCTATAGTTATTTTGACATACAATCCTATACCAACTTTTTTAAGTTTTGGGTTTTTTCCTTCACCTATTAAAATGATCACAAGGTTCCTGCTCTTCATGCTAGTGGTATGTTACATTCCAGACATTTATTTTCATATGTTGAATTATTTTTACAGCATTGGTATAAACACAGCCTCATTTTCATGAATGAATTTTTGCATGCTGTTGAATGTTTTGCTAATATTTCACTGAGAACAATTTAAATTTATTTTTTATAATGAATAGTGATCTGTGGTCATCCTGTGTGTTTGTGTGGGTGTGCACCTGTGTGTGTGTAGCACATATATGTGCCAATAGAAGGCCAATGGTCAATAGTCAGTGTCTTTCTTAATCACTTGTTGACCTTATATTTGGAGACATGGTTTATCAAAGGACCTGGAGTTCATAGATTTGGCTAGTGTGGCTATCCAGCAAAATCCAGGAACTCCCCCTTTCTCTAACACCCAGTGCTAGAATCACAGGTGATCAAACCCATGCTTGCTTTTTTGAAAAGAGTTTTCTCAAATGCATATCGATCGACTTTATTTATAATAAACTATGTACAGTAAGAACAGTATTGAAACAATCAGAAAAGCCTTATGTAAAACATTCAAAATATTTTGCTCATTTGTATTTGCCAACCTTGAAGAAAATACTTTCTGTCCTATCTAGGGGAGTCTAAAGTTTTGTACCTAAATCATTCTCTATCATATCTTGTATTTGTCAACTTAAAAAAATATCATTTTAGACCTTAAAACAATTTCTTAAATCCTAAACAACTTATGCCTAACTGTGAAACTATAACTATCTGGTCTTCAACCCTATCAGAGACTTGAGAAAAAATAAAATTATTACTTAACCCCAAAAGAATTCTACCAGACTTTCTTTTATTATTACTATTATTATTTTACAATTTATTTCCTTGGTTTCCTGGTTTAGCCCCCTCCCTTAATCTTCTCAGTCCCACCCTCCCTCCACTTTCCTCCTCTATCCCTTTCCCCTAGTCCACTGATAGAGAAAGTCCTCCTTCCCTACTTTCTGCCCTGGCCTATCAGGTCCCATCAGGACTGCCTGGGTATTCTTCCTCTGTGGGCTGGCTAGGTCACCCCACAAGGAAGAAATGATCAAGGAGCAGGCAACTGAGTTCATGTCAGGGACTGTGTCTTCTTCCCTTACTTGGGAAACTATGTGGAGACTGAGCTGTCTATGGACTATCTTTTTCTGTCTCATCTTTCATGATGGTGTCTGAGCATGGATGGAGGGATATGGTATGTGTGTTTAGAGATGAACATTCCTCAGTCTCTCATTCTTTGTACCTTGGTTAATTGGGGTCTCTGTGTTAACCACCATCTTTTGGAAAAAGAAACTTCTCAGATAAGGTTGAAGGGTGAGTAGATCTATGGGTAAAATGATAAATAAAAAGGATCCAGCTTAATCTTATCGTCACTTAGTATAATAACAGTTCTCTTCTGCAGCCTATGACTTGTATATGTATAAGTTCTTGGCCCAAAACTGGTACCAAGTATGAGTTTTATTTTGCAGAGTGGGACTTAAATTTAATCAGAATGTGGTTGGTTACACCAGAGAGATAAGTGTCATTATTACAACAGTCAGCATGTCCTGCTAAGTCAGTCATTACCAAAACTTGCAGTGTTCACAGCTGAGTCTGATTCATGGCTACTTTTCTCTTCTGTTTGAGTGTGTAACCCATTTCCACACTGGGAAAGCCATCAGGATAGATGAAGCTCCCTGGTTAGTAGCAGTCTGCTTTCTCCACATTTTATTAATCAGCTGTGCGGTGTCTTCAGCAGTAGGATAATACTATCGTGTTCTGGAGGGTAAGCTTGAATAATTGAAATGTGCTGTGATGTTTGGGAGTCTACTAGATTTATCTTTTAGCACTTGAAATCTGTCATTGTATTCTTTCCTGGCCACCAGGTCTCTGCTGAGGGAAATGCTGTTAGTCCTAATGAAACCCCACTAAACATCATAGACTAATTGAAGTATTCTCAAAATCCCCCTCCCTTTCTTTTTTATACTCAGACTCAGTCTTTCCAAACACTGGCTTTAAATTTATTTTCTGTTTCATTTTAGTTACTAAAGTTAGCAATAGCCAATAAATAGAAAGTTAGTTGAAAACTTAAATGGTAGCATATGATTAACTTACATTCTTGGGAAGTACAATGAATTTACAGGCATGGTTTTGAGTATTTAAATTTTTAATGAGAAATATTTGACATCTGTTATCTACTTAATGAACTATAAAGTTAAAGTGATTACTAATTTCAGTAAAAGACCACACTGTATTCTTTTTTAGATGCTATATTTTTGAAGGGGTTTTTAATGTATATATATATATATATATAGTGTGTTAGAATAAAATTGGGTAAAAAAAATAATGAAGACAGTTTGATTGAAAAATAATGAAGACATTCCCAGTTTGATTCAGGTTTGAGAATTTAAGGAATGCTCCACAGACGTGTGTGTGTGTATCATTAGTAAATAACAATATAAAATGTCACTTTTTCAATTTTTACATATTATATTTTCCAAGTGGACATGTTTTGATTAAATATTTAATTATCTGGTTGTATCTCCCTAGTTAATAAGTGAGTCTGTTTGGTGTTTCTCCTCACAGAGCGAGGGTACAAAGACAGAAAGTGAAATGAACTGTTCAGAATTCTACGAACCTTTGGTGCATTGAGTGATGCCTGTGACCTGCAGTGAGCTCAGTACATTTTACTATATTCAATAGAGGCTTTCTTCTTTGAAACACTTATGCCCAAATTCCTGGTAATGAAGTTGCATTAGCGTGATGCTATTTCACTTGAAATTACTGAAATGCATAGCAGATCTTAAAGGGGGAAGATCACGAGCATCACACACCGAGACTTGCATGGGGTGTGATGTACGATGCCTCAGTTCTGAGGTGTAGTGAGTTCCCCCTCAGTTTTGAAGCTATAGGCCATTCTCTTCCCCACCCCAGGTTATATTTTCCATCTTCTCCCCTTAGGAAGACTCTTCTATGTCTCTGGAATCTCCATTGTCTGAGATGAAAGAAAAGAAAAGGTATTTGACAGGCTGTCACACTTCTGATATAGTGGAAACATTGTTGGCGAAGGTGAATGCCAGTGTTAGGCTGAGCACCAGCAGTCAGTGACTAAGGGCAACAGCAATGAGGCTCCCCATAGGTTTGCGTCTTTAGAAGTCACATTACTTATGAGTGCTTACCATCAGGTGCCCAACACACACACACACACACACACACACACACACACACACACACACGAAACTTCCTCTGCATTCTATAATTATTTTCCACAAGGAATCAGTTGACCTTTCAGTACCAAGTACTTTTTATACTTTGCAGAAACCATTTCGTGAAGGATTTGTGCATAGGTTACAATGCTTTGGAATATGAAGGGATAGGGCTTTCTTAGTTCCACAGATAGAAATGTATGTTCCTATTTATGAGGCATTTTCTAAAAAGGTCAAATCAGAGTGGAGCACCATGAGAGAGTAAACTTAAGAGCCCAAATCAGTGAGTATTAGCAAAGACAAATGAGTAGAAATAAGTAGAGAGGACCTAGGAAAAGCACCGGAGAACAGAGAATTCACACTTGGAAGATTTTATAGTTTTGCCTCAGGCCAAGCCTGGAGCGACCAGGCAGTCTATCACTGGAAACCTGGATCTATGGTTTATTTAAACAGATCTGAGCCTCACAACTACACGGCTCTTCCCTGGACATGTCCGTGGGCACATGATGCCAGTGGGAATTTTCCTGTACATGACTTTGAGGGCTGTCTAGCACTCACAATGGTGAGGAAGTTCAATAATATTTGTTAATGTTTCAAAAACCTTGTCACACACATCTTTTTTGGTTTTTGGTCAAATTTAAAATTGTGGTCAAGAAATAAGAGGTAAATTGAAAAGGGGGGCTTGTGGTGATTCTTAGACACATGGTTGGAGCAGTAATTGTGATGTTTTGAATACAAAAAAGTATCTCAGTTAAATTCAAATTTGAAAATAGTTATGTGTACATTTAACATTTTCTAAAAACTCAAATAACAACGATATTGACAGTATGTATTATTTAGTATTTATTAGTATTTAGTATTAATAGTATTTAGATCATAGACAATTAGAAAGGAATTACACTTATTATGAGAAAAATTACCTGAAACACAGGAGTAGAGTCTTACAACCCCTTTGAAAATCAATCTAAGGTTTCTTCAGAAAATTGGGAATAGCTCTACCTCAAGACCCAGCTATACCACTCCTGAGCATATACCCTAAAGATGCTCTACTATACCATGAGGACACTTGCTCAACTATGTTCATAGCAGCTTTATTCATAATAGTCAGAAACTGGAAACAGCCTAGATGTCCCTCAACTGAAAAATGGATAACGAAAATGTGGTACAGTTACACAATGGACTAGACTATTACTCAGCTCTTAAAAACAAAGACATCATGCAATTGGCAGGCAAATGGATGGAACTAGAAAAGATCATCCTGAATTAGGTAACCCAGTCCCAGAAAGACATGCAGGTATACACTTACTTATTTGTGGATATTAGCCCTAAAATACAGGATAACCATGCTACAATCCATGGACCCAAAGAAGCCAAGGAGTGTCCAAGAGAAGATGCTTGAATCTCACTCAGAAGGGGGAATAAAATAGACTGAGATTGAGGGAGGGAACTGGATGGGAGAAAGTGTAGGGAGGGTAATGGGGTGGAGATTAAGGATGCAGAGAATGAGGTAGGGGAACCTGGAGAGAGAATAAAAATTGTTGGGGACAATCTTTAGGACAGGAGAGGCTCTGGGGAATCTATGGGTGTGACCCTACCTGAGACTCCAAGCAGCAGGTTTAAGGAGCCAGAAGTCTCCTCCTCTTATAGCCAGGTAGGACACCCAGTGGACAGAGAAGGACACCAACCGACCCATAAAACCTTCCACCCAATATGAGTCTTGCCTACAAGAAGTGTAGGGGTAAAGAAGGAGCAGAGATTGAGGAGATGGCAAACCAATGACTGTCCCAACTTGAGACCCACCCCATGAGAGATAGCCGACCCCTGTCACTATTAGTGATATTCTGCTATGCTTGCAGACAGGAGCCTAGCATAACTGTTTTCTGAGAGGCTTATGGAAACAGATGTAGATACCCACAGCCAAACAATAGCCAAAGTCAGGGAGTTCTGTGGAAGAGGAAGAGGAAGGATAGAGGGAGCCAGAGGGGTCAAGGATGCCACAATAAGACTTACAGAGTCAACTAACCTGGGCCCAGAGTGCGTGGGTGGGGCGGCATACTGAGACTGAACCATCAACCGAAGAGTTTACGAGGACTAGGCCTAGACCCCCTACACGTATGTAGCAGATGTGGAGCATGGTCAACATGTGGGTGCCACAATGGGAGAAGAGTCTGTCTCCCATTGCCAGCCTTTGGATCCCTTTCCCCTAGCTGAGCGGCCTTGTTTGGCCTCAGTGGGAGAGGATGCCCTTAATCCTGCTGTGCCTTGAGGTGCCAGGATGGGCTGATACTCCATTGGGGCCTCCCCTTCTCTGAGAAGAAGTGGGAATGGGAGGAGGGGAAGGAAGGGGCTGGGATCAGGCAGTAAAATGATTAAACAAATGAATAAATAAATGGGAAAATGATGATTCCATATCTTTACAATGTCAAACTAAAGAATCATTTACCCGACTCAGAAATATAATTAATTATGGAAAACATGGCAAAGCTTTTCTTTGGAAGAGTTTCTCTTTATATTAATATATATATATATTTTAGGACTTCTGACCTGTTTTGATCATATTCTAGCCACCCACCACCACCACTTTTCTCAGATATGCCTCTCTTTCCTCCAGCTCAGTGATTGCCTCCCTCCCCCACCCCCACCCCCACGGCCAGTTTGTCCTACCCAAATATTCACCCATGTGGGCTTCCATTGCTGCGTGATTGACGCCTCAGGAGCTAGACTTTTAGAGAAAACTGACTCTTCCTTTCCCAGAAGGTCAGAGCTGCAAATAGCTGCTTGACTAAGAACGGACCTTCTTGCCTAACTCTTCTAGAACATTTTGTTGAATTTGTTTTTACCATTTAACGTCTCGCTATTAAAAGAATAATCACGTGTTAACCAGTAAATGTCTCTTTTAAAAGACATAAAAATAAGTAAATGAAAGATTGCGGTGTTACTGCTAGATATGAAAATCAATTTCGTATTTCCTATCAAATTGATTTTGACATTCTTTTGATTAGATATATTTGGATATATTACTTTTTCTACGATGTCTTAAAAGTACCTCTACTATCTTAATTAAATATTTGAATAAAAACATTAGGTATATTGGTTAGTCTATATTTATATAAGAACTATGCTTTTAGTCTTGAAGATAATATTGATGTAACAATCAGACAGATAATCATTGCAACATTGCTTCACCTCCCTCTTGGAATCAATCAGATCTTACATTATTGATTGTTTAGAACACCGGACTGGCTTAAGCCATAATTTGGATCAGGAAAAAGTGCTAATTAGGAAACTGCCTATGTAATTCAAGTTATTTCTTGGGGCCTATGTGTTCTCTGGCCAGAAATGATGCCTTATTACTGTAATATATGTTGTAACCCTCAAGCAGCGATCATGTTCTCTTGGCAACTAAATGAAGGGTATCTGGGAGATGGAAGTGGCATGCTATGAAAATGATAATTGCTTGGTGCCTTCAACATGTGAAGCAGCTGTTAATTATGTTCTAGATTAGCTTTTACAATGACCCCACGAAGAAAGATTATCTTCATCTTAAAGGCGAGAAATCAGAATTCAAAGAGACAAACTCCTACTCTCTAAAACCATCTCTTTCCTACCTACTGCACCAGCTGAAGATCATTAGTGTTTTCAAGCTGGGTGCTATTAGATTCATAAGACCACTCACTGATTCACCAGAATTATCACGTCTTTCCTTTTACAGACATCAGAAATTTTGTTCAAGAATTTTTAATGAGATTCCTAGCGTGGCGATTCTATTAACTCAGGGTTTAGAATGCATCAAGTGAGACTGGGAAGTGCATGACAAGATATTCAGGGAACAATTTAAAAGCAAGAACTTCTCTGTAATGAGGTACGTTAGAGCAGACATTGGATTCTCTGTACACATTCTTTCATTTCTGACTTCCAATTCAGTCATTGCTCATGTCTATTAGGCAGGTGCTAATGATGATTCTCATGGGGGAATTTGCAGATGCAACAGTCCTTTCTTTTGGCATCAGTGAGTGAATGGGTAGGTGCTCTTCAATAAGACACTCTTTTCTGAAACTCTGAAACTTCAGTGCACTACACAGGCCTCTTAGGACAGGTTGGGAGCAGGAAGGAGCAGGCATCTTCCTATGTCTGCAGAGCAATACTTGCTGTGGCCCCTTCTTAGGTAACCTTTTCGGACTCTCTTGATATAGCTGAGAAACCTTGTAGTTTCAGAATATCAGTTTTATTGTATCCTTACTCATTTCAGTAAAGCCACATTAAGACAAATTGTTAATTTCTGTTTGAAATTCCCATTCTTCCTTACAGTGAAGTGCAGGGAGAGAACTACACTTTGGACAGTGAGCAATACGCAGAACTGATGGTGAACTCCACTGAGTAATTTCCTTGCCAATTCAGACTTTTCTTTCTCTTTTCATACAGTATTCATCCATTCACACATTCATTCATTCATTTTGACAGTTTGGCTTTGTAGTCCAAACTGGTCATGAACTTTCAGCCTTCTTCCCACTTCCAGAGTGCTGAGTGTTAATAGTGTTCATGAACATGTATCATTTATTTTTTTATTAATTACAGTTTATTCACTTTGTATCCCACCCTTCCTCCCCCTTCTTCGTGCATGCCCCTCCCCAAGTCCACTGATAGGGGAGGTCTTCCTCTCCTTCCTTCTGATCTTAGTCTATCAGATAACATCAGGAATGGCTGCATTGTCATCTTCTGTGGCCTGGTAAGGCTCTTCTCCCCTCAAGGGGAGGTGATCAAAGAACAGGCCTATCAGATTATGTCAGAGGCAGTCCCTCTTCCCATTACTATGCAACCCACTTGGACACTAAACTGCCATGGACTACATCTGTGCAGGGGTTCTAGGTTATCTCCATGCATGGTACTTGGTTGGAGTATGGGTCTCTGGGAAGACCCCTGTGTTCAAATTTTCTGGTTCTGTTGCTCTCCTTGTGGGGTTCCTGTTCTCTGAAATAGTAAGATCTGGAAAGGACGGGAACATGTATCATTTAAATTATTAAGATGATACAATAAAGGCCAAGAGGCCAATTCTCAGGAGATATTTTTAATTTATTTTTTATTTGGGGGATTATACTTTAATTACAACATTTCTACCTTCACTTTCCCCCTCCCCACACAAACCCTTTCTTATATCCCTCTCATCTCTTCTTCAGATCCATAGCCTCTTTTTTTAGTAATTGTTACTACATGAATATATGTATTTGTATATATATGTATGTATTTCTAAATATAACCTGTTAGGTCTATACAATGTTATACTGTTTTAAATGAGGCTATTGTAACAAGGAATCTTTACCTTGGAACAAAGGATATCTTAGTGGATGAAAGAGCCAGAAGGAAGGGAACAGGGCCTCATGGAACGGTCACACCTAGATCTCTATTGATCTTCTGTGTGACTAAAGTCTTAAAGTACAAAATCTGCAATCAGGGGGTCTTTTATGACAGTAGATTCATTGCAATTTAATTAATGACTTAGATTCCTCACCGTTTTATGCTTTATCCTACAGATTTCACCAGTTCTGAACTTTGCTGGAGTCAAGTATTTAAAAAAAATAATTATTTGGGGTATCAGTCTCTTCAGGGCCTCCAGGGCTCAGTTTTGATGGTTCTGTTGGTCTCTTTTTGGAGCTCCTGTCCCCTCCAGATCTCTCTATCTCCCCCCTTCTTTCCTAAGATTCCCTGCACTCTGCCCAAAGTTTGGCTATGAGTCTCAGCCTCTGCTTCGACACCTCGATAGTAGAGTCTGCCATCTGGGGTAGGCTCCTGTCTTGTTCCCTGTCTTTTCCTGTTTCCACTGTGTATTGCATTTGTCCTTCTGAGTGAGGATTGAGCATCTTCCCTAGGGTCTTCCTTGTTAGGTTTAGCTTTGTTAGCAGTATAGAGTTTAGTGTGTTTAACCTACATTATGTGGCTAATATCCACTTATTAGTGAGTATACACCATGTGTAGCTTTCCAGACGAGACCTGATAGGCCAGGATCAAATAGAAGGGAGGAGGACCTCCCACACAAGTCACCAATCAAGAAAATTTTCCTCAGGCTTGCCCACAAGCCATTCTGGTGGGGCGTTTTCTCAAGTTTTGTTTTCTCTTCCCAAATGACTCTGACTTGTGTACAGTTGATATGAAGTTAGTCTATGTATTCCTCAGCTTCCTTGGGCAGAAGCAGCCTAAAGAAAGTGACTGCTTTTGAATGAACATGCGGAGCTGCATACTTAAAGGTTGACTCTGATAAATAACTAAGAAAAATATAGGTTCAGTAGAAACAGCACTAAGATCCACTTTCTTGGCCTTATCTAGACTTAAATGTAGGTTTTTTTTTTTTTAATTGGGTTTTGTTTGTTTTGGTTTTTGTTTGGTTTGGTTTGGTTTTTGGAGACAGGGTTTCTTAAGATGCCTAGTTTGGAAATGAGTGGAAACTATTCCCTCCTGGGACTGACAGTGCAGTGACTATGTCGGTGAAGAATGAAATAAAGGTCCTTCAGGTAACCAACTGTGTGTCAGGCACAGTCTACAGCAGCCTTGTGGCCAGATTCTCATCTCAGAACTTACCCTGAGGAAAGCTGGATTAGGTATAGTTTTCTTATCTTCTCCAATATTTTTGTTCGGGATATCCTTAGTGGTTTACGCCACCTTTTTCATAAATTTCCCTGGAAGATGTGAAGCATGATCGCAGTGACAGCTGTCCACATGTTTACAAAACCCTCAACTCATACTTTGTTATTTTCAGGCCCTTTGGGACAAAGTTAGCGTCTGGCAATGGTATCTGGAAAATAATCATCAAAAAGCTGATTATGGACCAAACTGTTGATACAGAGTTCTTGGCAGTAGCTCAAGGTGGTCCGAGTCATACCTTTCATTTGAGAAGAGTGAACAAAACTTGAGAAAACGCCCCACCAGAGTGGCTTGTGGGAAAGGCTGTGGGGCATTTTCTTGATTGGTGATTTATGTGGGAGGGCCCAGCTCACTGTTGGTGGAGCCTGGACAGATGGTCCTGGATGCTTTAAGAAAGCAAAGCAAACAAGCCATGAAGAGCAAGCCATGAAGCAGCCCTCCTCCATGGCCATCTATGTCTGCAGCCATCAGCTTCTGCCTCCAGGTTTCTGACTTGTTTTAAAAGTTTCCAGCATGATATTACTCAGTGATAGTGTGTGATATGGAAATGTAAAAATAAATAAATAAATAAACCCTTTCCTCTTTAAGTCGTTTTTGGTAATTTTCATCACAACAATTACGTTAACAGTTTGCCTGTGTGTTCCACTCCCTGCTGAACTGTCATTCTCTAGTGATGTGTTTTGGTGAAAGAGAGAGCTAGCAGGTCAGGTGATACTTCCTTTGTAAGGCATCCAGTACTGGGATGTCCTGCCTGAAGAACATCACTCTTATGTTCTTATCTGACTGTAAATTGTTTGTCCCTCAGATGTGAACAACTTCTAACTGGACTCAGTTCAACAACAGCCCAGATACTGTCAGTCTAGGTGTACTGTTCTTTCTTCTTATTTCTACTGAAGATTCTTCCCTTTAGTAATTTAGTGTTTGAATGAGCCTTCTGAGAGAGTTATTCTACTTAGTGTATATTTCATTTGTCTCCTGATTATCCCTAACTGATAATATTTTCCATTTAGAGGCTTAGAAATTTAGTGTTGTCCGATGGCTTATAAACTAACAGGGAGACCCAATATACATCAGATTAAAAGTAGCTGGGATTTATCTGCCCTTCACATGGCAGTCAGAAGACTGAGCAGTGCGGAGTCAGTGAGCTGCTTTGCCCTCATTACCCAGAGTGTTCTCTGTGAGGAGTCAAGCTGAGTGTTTCTGCCTTCACTGTCTCCCAGCAACAATAGTGAGGAAAACAAAACAAACAGTAGAGTTCATGTTCAATGCCTTCAAGTCCAAGGCCCCAGAATAGCACTCCTCTGTCTGCTCACAGGGCAAGGGCACCGCCTCAGTCTCAAGCCTGTAGTTAGGTGGGAAAATGCTTGGAAATTCAATCTGTTTCAGGGCATAAACGTCTTCTATTGACATTCTATTACTATAAAGGGAAGGGAAAATTGTTATTGGGGGCAGCTAATAGAAGTCTAGAGGCTGATTTTAAAGTTCCAAAGGAGCCTGGCAGGCACTGAGCACATCCCGAGGATACAGAATTTAATATGATGTTCTCACCTTTCGATGTACTGATGGCTTCCTGGAGAGACGTGCTTCTGGACAGATACTTTCAACACTGTGTCTGGGACCTGACAGAGGTCTGACAGCAGTGCTTTAGAAACTCTGGGGAGGGACAGATAGCCTGAGTATATAGCTCTATCAAGTCATAAAACACAGTTAAGCTGTGGTCTGAGATGATCATAGATGATCATCATACCACCGAGTTCATCACCTCTGAATAGCTTGTCCTTACATGAAGAGGCATCAGAATGAGCTAAGAGGAGGCTAGCCCAACTCCTTGTGTCTGATGAATGCTGACCCTAGTATAATTTCCCATGTCAAGTTGCTATAGCATTTGACACATAGCACTGGTAAAACTGCTGTATTTGACTGAGATATGATATATCAGAAATTACTTGGGGTGAAAAAGAATTATCCTACATTTGTCCCACAAATTGCATGATGGGTACATAGGGTGAGAACAACCTAACACCTTCTTTACTTGGACAAAGTCAGAAGCTTTTGGACCCAACCTGAACAGTAAGGCCAACCATACAGTCCGATGTGACAACATCTGAGGTTCAGAATGGGAACATACCTTAGAAATGATAATGACAAAAAAAGAGTATCGGCCATCATAGAGGAAAGCTATAGAGATGGTCCAATTGTCAGATTCCTAGAAGCCCAAAGGGATGGCTCATCTTCTAGGGAATGTGCCTTGGTGGGAATCCTTATGCAGTGCTTAGTAATTCAGCAGTGCCTTTGTTTCCCAGCCAGTCTACAGACACAACCAACTCCTGCATTTAACATCATGTATTTAGAGTAATTATAGTGGCTTCTGTTTTCCTATTTGGAGACCCAGATAAGGCTTGGGCTAGTATGAACTGTTTGAACAACTACAAAGAATAACGTAAAAACAACGTCTATAACAAAATAGTCACATTCAGGTTTACATTTTTATCTTTGAACTCTGCTCGAATTTAATACATTAGAAGAACTGCTCAGTGTAAATTGAAAATGATAAAACATATTTAAAATCCCATATTCCAGCAGCAGTTTCTTTTTTGATGGCTCATTGTACCTTGGTGGGAACCATGTGATTAAACATACATGCCTACAATTTCAAGGATCTGCCTAAACAAAAAAAGGTTTTTTTTTTTTTTTTTCAGTATGACCTGTATTTATCGTTGAACCATCATAAATGTAGGCATGAAAATGGGTTTCCTGAGTGGCCACTGTATTTTTTTTGCCATAGGAAGTTATGTAGTTATGTATCATATGTTTATCTCTTTTAAAAATCATATACAGCCCCCCCCACATACACACAATAACTTATTATTTGACTGACTCACCACAGATAAGACATACAGCAAGATCTGATAATGCTCTTCTGTTCCTGAATGTTCAGGATGACATGAGACTATTCCCTCAAATTAAAGCAGCTCTCAGAAATAAAAATTGAACCCAATTAGAAGCAGGTTTAATAACCACAAACTCAGTCAAAAGCAGAATGTGAAAGAGAAGAGGTATGAGGTGTGACCATTCAAAGCCATCCTTAAAAGCTGAGGTAATTGAAGTGCAATTGATCACAAAATAATGGAGTTTATCAGCCTAAGAATGGAAAAGGGATGAGCCAGAAATAAAAGGACAAAATAACCATGAATAGCAGGGTTAGACCAACACAAGGGATCAGTGAATAGGCTCTAATGGACTCAGAAATGAGAGCAAACAGAAGTTCAGCTTCCCCAAAGCCTTCTGAAGGGTGTATTAATTCAAAACCAAGATGAAAGAGCAACCCATAATCCTGAAGTGTGGAAAAAAAATAACAAAATATCAATATGTGTGTGGCAGGTAGATTTAAGAGCATGATAATGGAAAGGCTATCGAGCTACAATGGGGAAATTATAGGGGAGCAAATGGCATCTGAGGAGCAGGTGGGAAGTGAGGGGGTTGTGGTTGAGACTTTCATCAAGGAGAACAAAAATAAGTCATGCTAGATAGGAGGCGAGATCCAAAAGAGTTTGGTTTCTTTTTCTTTCTCACCACATGGTGCCACAAATCATAGTTAGGAAGGAAGGTGCCACACCCTGGAGCTCTTGTCAGTACGGTTCCCTGACTTGGCTAATGGAGGCAGTGAACATAGGATGTATAGCTCACTCAGGAATGCTCTGAAGGGAAAACAGTGCTAATTATGGTAACACGCATAAATAGGGATGGGAATTATTAGGACATGCCATTTCACCTATGGGATAGGGGTAAGTGCACACCACTGTAGTTGTCATAACTATGACTGGGATAGAGAGGAGCACACAAGCGTGATCAAAGCAAACAAGGAGATTGCTGTCTTATACTCTTTGCTTCTAGCACAACAAATGCACATGTTAGTAAGCCAAAATCTCAGCCTTCTCAGATGGTGAGAAAGCATCTGACTCTTTTTCTAATGCCCAAATAGCTAGTTAGGCCAAAAGATACCAATGTTCTCGCAACTTGAAATAGTGCAGGCAAAAGTGCAAGAAAGATTTGTAGCTCAGCTTAATGAAGGAAAATATTTACGGGTTGATAGTTCAGTTGGTAAAGGTATTGCCTTACAAAAGAATCTGAGTGTTGTCACTCAGAACTCACATGAAAGTGTATCTGGAAGTTGTGACACAAACATGTAATCACAGCACTGGAGAGGGAGAGACAGGCTAAGCAGCCTATGCTATGTTGCCAGCTTCCAGATGAATGGGAGATTTGATCAAAAACTCAAGGTAAATCATGCTTTCTGAAGAATGTCACCTGAGGTAGATTTCTGGCTTCATATGCCCACAAAGATCACACAGCATATACTCACTTATAAGTGGATATTAGACATATAATATAAGATAAACATACTAAAATCTGTACATCTGAAGTATGTACATCTATACATACCAAAATATGTATATCTAAGCAAGGAGGACCCTGGGTAAGATGTTCAATCCTCACTCAGAAAGACAAATGGGATGGACTTTGGAAGAAAGAGAAAAGAGGAAACAAGACAGGAGCCTACCACAGAGGGCCTCTGAAAGAGTCTACCCAGCAGTGTATCAAAGCAAATGCTGAGACTCATAACCAAAGTTTGGGCAGAGTGCAGGGAATCTTATGAAAGAAGGGGGAGATACCAAGACCTGGAGGGGTCTGAAGCTCCACAAGAAGAACATCAGAAACAAAAATCTGGGCACAGGGGTCTTTTTCTGAGACTGATACTCCAACCAAGGACCATGGATGGAGATAACCTAGAACCCCTGCTCAGACGGAGCCCACAGCAGCTCAGTATCCAAGTGGGTTTCCTAGTAACGGGAACAGGACTGTCTCTGACATGAACTCAGTGGCTGGGTCTTTGTCACCTCCTCCTGTGAGGGGAGCAGCCTTGCCAGTCCACAGAGGAGGACAATGCAGCCAGTTCTGATGAGACCTGATAAGCTAGGGTGAGATGGGAGGGGAGGAGGACATTCCCTATCAGTGGACTTGGAGAGAGGCATAGGAGGAGATGAGGGAGGGAGGGTGTGATTGGGAGGAAATGAGGAAGGAGGCTACATCTGGGATACAAAATGAATAAACTGTAATTAATATAACAAATAAAAATTTAATAAAAATAATAGTAGAAGCTTTTCTACATTCAATGTAGCACCAGATAATGTCATGGAAACCTATTAAATTTTAAACAGTATAGCTGGGCAGATTCTCAACTATTCTAACCCAACTGTGCTGACCTGGCCTCCTTCCCAGCCATGTGCCCTGTTACCTGCCAGATTCACATCATCCTGGCTGTTCCTGTGCCATCTTTGTCCTCAGGGCGACCTCCTCATGGTGACCTTCTCATGTCCTAGTGACTCTCTCTCCTAGCAACCTTCTCTTTTCTCTCTCCTCCCCCTGAAACCCTCCTCCTGAGATTCCAAGTCATACCTCAACTCTCCTGCCCAGCTATTGGCTCTTCAGCTCCTTGCTAACCAAACAGGGATGACAGAGAACGATTTTTACACAACGTTAAGACAGGAGATTTTTTAAATAATAATAATGGCAATGACCACATTGGACTACAACCAGATCTCTCAGCACAGACATTGGCATCTGAATACACAGTGCACAAAACCATCTCCCAACACATATATATGTCACTGCACACATGGCAAGCATACAGACATGACAAGAACAACAGCAACAGCAAAAACAACGACAATAATAATGATAAAATTCGAGAACTAAAAAGAAACTAATATGAAAAAAACAAAGTTG
This sequence comes from Meriones unguiculatus, assembly GCF_030254825.1. Classification (NCBI taxonomy): domain Eukaryota; kingdom Metazoa; phylum Chordata; class Mammalia; order Rodentia; family Muridae; genus Meriones; species Meriones unguiculatus. Next base: position 103,561,362 of record NC_083355.1, on the reverse strand, counting down.
GGATATGCGTCTTTGAACTGCTATATAAAGCTTACCTAGGAAGTTGGGTGATCAATAGGATGGAAGATTAAAGGTAGGGATTAAAGATACCCCTTACATTCATGCCTTCGTAGTTGGTGGGTTTATATTCCTAGAGAGTCAGATTGCTGTGAGGAGTAAGAACCTTGGGGGGAGTGGGACACATTGGAGAAAAAAATAGGAATCCATAGTCAATTAGATCAAAATAAAACAAAAGAAGACAATGTTATTGCTAAATACACATCTGTGAATACATATTTGTAAATTCTTGAGCCCCTGCCTGTGACCTGTATTATTTGAATTCTCACAAGTTCTTGCCACTTGTCAGAGTAAAGAGACACTTGTCTCTTCTTGATATGTAGAGCAAGGAAGGAGAACAGTGTGATTCTTGAGAGGACTCAGCATCTTGGTTAGTTTGTACTGCTTATAAACATGATTTCATAATAGAAGCTTGTTTTGCAAAGTTCTGGAGACTGAGAAATTCACAGTTAGGATGCTCCCAGGTCACTGTCTGGGAAAGAGGGCCTACTTGCTATTTTCAGATGGGCATATTCTCACTTTATCCTCCCACAGTGGGGATCAGAGAGACAGAAAGCAACCTTTCTCCTGTTTCTTGGTCCAAGCATGTTAATCCCATCACCAGGACTTCATCCATCTGATGTAATTACCTCTATAAATCTATTGTGTTGAGGTTTGGAAGTTCAGCATGTGACCAGGGAGGAGGGGGACGTGGCAGCCATTGCATCTATAACAGCAGGCATTCTTGACATGTCAGACTTTACAAACAATCTTTTATAGTATTAAGTGTCTTTGGTATAGAAATCAGAAGATGATTCAAGGAATTCAAGAAACCTGAGTAATCTTGTTGGAGTTTTTATATGGGTACCATGCTTCAGTAATGGATTAATCTAGCAAATATTTGCTGAGTGTTGACTATATGGTGTCCACATATCTGACACTCCTTTGGTATAGATAAATGGTTAACAAGGTGCAGGCTTAGCCATGATTGAAGTGTTACAATAGTGAAAGTATAAAGTACCGTGGAACACAAATGACCTTCCTGACTGCAGAAAAAAATGGATGGGGATTTAAGAAGAAAAAGTAAGTCCCCTCACTCTCCTTGTAATCCATGCTCCCTCCCTCTCTCTGTCTCAAATTTGATTGCTGATTGTTTGTTCTCTTATTATTAATTTACACTGAAGTCTTGGCTGAATGATAATGAATTTCTATTATAATGTACTTCCTTCAAGACACTCATAGAAGAGTTGTAAGGGATATACAAATGACCACGTTGTATGGCTGAATTTCTTCACTAATTTTTTTAAATTTTTCTTTTTCATCATCTAAATTATTTTTCTTACAAATTTAAAAATTAAAATATAATTATGTCTTTCCTTCATCTTCTCCCTCAGACTTCCCATATATCCCCCAGCTATCTTTTTCTCTAATATTGTTACACATATACATATGCTTAACTTTACAAACACAACCTTCTAAGTTCATTTAGTGTTACTTGTTTATATACATACATACATACATACATACATACTTGTATTAAATAACCAGTTAGGAAGTACCTCCCTAGGGAAGACTGATTCTCTCTCTCTCCAGCTGTTCTTACCTGTCCAGTTCTTTGTCTAGGAGTGGGGCCATGTGATTGTCCCCAACTAACATTAGCTTGTTAGTTGCTGCTAAAGTACACATCTTTTCAAGCAGCCATATAGTTGCATTTCATGGAGTGTAGCTTCCCTTTCATTTCTAGAAGACACAGCCCTGCAGTTCTTTGAATCTTTCAGCACCATTTCCAAAATGTTTCCTTAGTCTTAGGTGCATTATTTGTGTTGCGGATGTATCAACTGAGGAAAGATGCGCTGTGCTCAGTTGTTCTCGGCACTTTTACCACTTATGGATTTCTAGAATGGTTTCTGTTTGCTGCTAAGAGAGGCTTCTTTGATGAGGAGAGGGAAGCATTGTTCCTTGAGGGTAAAAGAACAAGCATTTAGAATGAAGTTATGAATATACTGGTTTAGGTAAGTGGCAGTAACAAGCTTTTCTCTAAGATTCATGGTCCCACTAGGTTATAGGTAGTTGGCTAGATTCCCATGGGCTGTGGCATGATTTCCTTCCTGTTGAACAGTCTGTTCTTAAGTCCAATTAGTTGTCTGTTGGTTACCACCATGATAAAAGTACTGTTAAATTTGATATCAGTTTGTGTCTGAGGTCTGAGTAGGAGGATTCATTCCATTTACTGGTGTCTTTAATCTCTCTGTCAGAAGTGCCTGTACCCTCCCTGTTCCCAGATTCTACTCATTGCACAGACACTTCCCTTTTCCTTAGGGCATCTCTGATCCTTCCTCATCATTTAGCTAATATCAGTGTTGTCTTGTCTTCTTTATCAGATGCCTCATATATGTGCCCATATAAGCTCTCCTGGCTTTCTTCTGCAGAATATTTGTTTCTGATGAGGCAGAGCAGTGGTGTCAGAGAGACTGATGTGTAATGATAGTTCTCCAAGTGTGAGTGTGGTAGGCAAAATTTAAAATGTATCCTATTAAAATGTCCACATCCTCATTGTATACAGGGAAACATTCATTGTATACAGTGAAACATTTATACTTTCTAGATGGAATTAATGGCTGGTGACAAAAACTGAATTGTAAAATAGAATTATCCTGGATTATCTAGGCTAGTCCAGTGTAACCAGCAAGAGAGAAGACAGGAGAATCTAAGGTATAGGAAGGGGAGGAAATATGAAGCTTATGACCGAGGCATATGACTCAAGATGCAATTGGTTCACTGTCAGTGCTTTTGAGGATGAAGGGAGGGGCCTATGAGACACAGAAAGTGGTAGGCATCTAGTAGCTCAAAAAACCTCAGGGCATCAAGGAAATAGGAGCTTAACCTACAGCCCAGGAACTGGATCCTAACAACAATTGGAACTGCTCCGAATCAGGTTCTCCCCAGAGTCTTTTGAGAAGAACCTAGTTGTATGATAGTCAGAGAGAGCTGGAGCTTGAGCCTCAGTCAAGCCAACTGGACTCCTGCTGTGTAAAACGGTAAAGCAACACATCTGTGGTTCTTTCAACTTCAAAACTGTAGCAATGTGTACAGAATCAACGGGAAATTAATTCCAAGGTAAGAGAGAGAGTAGATCCAAATAAGCGCCAGACAACAAGTTCAATATTTTGGGAACTCTGAATGTCTATACTCAGCATGCTTCCACAGGCTGGTGTCGAACTGAACAGTTATTGGCATAGGGACTCCAAAGCTTAATTATGTAAGTCAAACCCATTCTCTGCCATTTATTTTCTGTGAGACACTATGCAATTTGGTTAAACTGCTGCTCCATAACCTTAATATGTAAGATGAAGATAATACTAGTATTTGGATCATGAAGTTGCTATGTAGGTTAAATTACATATGCATAAAATGAGTTATTAAAACATAGCAAATAAAGGAGCTTTAGTCATTGTACAGATATGGTCATCGAACAAATTCTCATAGGTTTTGTTTGTTCTACGACTTCTGGTCAGCTAAGTATCTGATGTTGTCTCATTACTGTTTTATCACCAAAACACAGTATATATAATTGCCTTCTCAAAATTTTTTTTCATGAATAAATGAATGATAAGTGAATATATGATTTCCAACTGCATTGACAGGCACACTCAGTGTAGGCTCTAGGTGTTGAAGGAGAAAGAATTATCCTGAATGTTTTTTTTTTTTTTCAGGAGATCGGTTTTTATGTATGAAAAACAATGTCATTGTAACATTGTAACTCATTTTTCTCTATTCTGATAACTGTGTATTATATTAAACAAAGTGACATCAAGTTAAGTTGGTGAAGTGAGTTTCCTAGTGAGATTTCCACTGCCACATACAGAGAGCCGGTAGGGAGCTTTGAAGTCACACGAGGGAACATGACAACATTTTTCAGGCCATCCACAGAGATGAGTGTGAAGTGGTGAGAAGCCTGGGCATGTTGCTTTCTAGGACTGGAAACAGGTAGTGGCTGAGGAGGACCAGCTCCTGTCAATTAAAGAGAATTAAAAATAATCTCCTCTTGACATGACACAGAGTCAGGCTTGCCACTCCACCACAAAGCTGACAGGTGACACCTTCCACCTCTGTCCATAAAATTATTGAACAAAGCGAGTTCGGGAGTCATCACTTAGGCTACAGCTCTGTGGGAAGCTGCAGCCTGAGACGTAGAGAAGGAACAGGCACCATCATGGTGGGTGTGCTCATAGCGTGACTGCTGTTCCTTTGATGCTCTCAGTTTTTGTGAGAAGCAGAGCTTTATGAACTCTCTTTATATCCTGAGACCTAGGTCTAGAACCGGGGAGATTGTAATGAAGGGGGAGAGACAAATAAGATGCATAATAAAAAGCCAGCAAAACACAAGAAGTCCTACAATAGTCACAACAGAATGAATAGCAAATCAATAAGAAAACAAGAAAATCTGATCTCTGCTGATGAGATAAAATTCATACAGCAACCTAAGCATCCCTGTTCATTACAATCAAGACAAATACAACAATGATACACTTTTTTTTTATTAATTACACTTTATTCACTTTGTATCTCCCCATAAGCCCCTTCCTCCTCCCCTCCTAATCCCTCCTTCCCTCCCGCTTCTTCACTCATGCCCCTCCCCAAGTCCACTGATAGTGGAGGTTCCCCTCTCCTTCCTTCTGATCTTAGTCTATCAGAACTCATCAGGAGTGGCTGCATTGTCATCTGCTGTGGCCTGGTAAGGCTGCTCCCCCCTCAGGGGGAGGTGATCAAAGAGCAGGCCAATCAGATTATGTCAGAGGCAGTCCCTCTTCCCATTGCTATGTAACCCACTTGGACACTAACCAAGTATCATGCATGGAGATAACCTAGAGCCCCTGCATAGCTGTAGCCCATGGCAATTTAGTGTCCAAGAGGGTTACATAGTAATGGGATACACTTTTTTTTAAAGGCATGAAATTCAGAATCTAATTCAGGTATATGTAAAATTAGAGAAACAGTTGTGATGAACCAATATAAATCTGGCGAGGCTGAGGAAAAAGGGGAACATTCCTCCATTGCAAGTGGGGGTACAAACTTGTACAATCACTTCAGAAATCAATCTGGCACTTTCTCAGAAAACTGGATATAGCTTTACCTCAAGACCCAGCAATACCACTCCTGGTCAGCTCAACCATACCACAAGGACACCTTCTCAGCTATGTCCATAGCAGCATTATTCATAATACACAGACCTGGCAACAACCCAGCTGACCCTCAAGTGAAGAATGGATAAGAAACTGTGGTGTATGTACACAATGAAATCCTATTCAGTTATTAAAAAAGAAGGACATCATGAAATTTGCAGGCCAATAGACAGATCTGGAAAAGATCACCCTGAGTGAGGTAACACAGACCCAGAAAAACAAGCATTGTTTATACTCACTTATAAGCAGATATTAGCCATACAATACAGGATAACCATACTACAATCCACAGACCTGAGGAAGCTAAGTAACAAGGAGCACCCTAGGGAGGATGCTTAATTCTCATACAGAAAAGCAAATAGAATAGACACCAGAAGACAGGGAACAGGACAGGAGCCTTTCCACAGATATCCTCTGAAAGAAAGACTACACCCACCTAGAGGACTGACAACAGATGCTGAGACTCACAGCCAAACTTTGGGCAGAGCGCAGGAAGTCTTATAGAAGAGTAGGGGGATTAAAGGATGCAGAGGGAACAGGAGCTCCACAAGAAGACCAACAGAGCCAAAAAGTCTGGGCCCAGGAGGGCCAACAGAGACTGATGCACCAACATGCATAGATGCTTTTGTTAACATGTTACTACTTAAAAATTTAATTACCTTTTTATTTGCTTATGCTCATTGTCCTATGCAAGCATTTAAGTTTTGTAAAATAGAGAACTAATGTGTCTGTCTTCTGGTATAATTTCAGAGTCTAGACAGTGGGAAGTAACTGAAGATAGCAGCAAACATTTGCTAATATATACCTGCATACAAGATGTATTGTAAGACTTCATAGTTATCAAAATTAGAGATGATCTTGAACTCTGAATGCACTTTATCTAAAAAAGAATGACAAACCAGAATCATATTTCTCACAAATCATTACAGACATATGAAGACAATGGGATTAGTAGTATCTTCAAAACACTGACAAAGATATTAACCTAGAAGGAAATCTGGATGCAGTGGGTTCCCAATGTAGGCATGCACATGTGCAATGGCTTTTTTAGCTACATAAATGAATGAAATGATGAGGTGGAAGAACTAAAGTATTACATTAATCAAAATAAAATAGATACGGAATGACAACCATCACATTTTTTTCTTCTGTTTGTGAAAACATAAAGACAACTTGAAAGAAGAGGGTTAGAGTGTCTGTTAGGGACCGGGAAGCAGGCTGGGAGAAAGAAGGAGAGAGGAAAGGGTAAGAAAGGACAGAAAGGAAGGTGGACATCAGCAAGGACCAAGATAAGCATATGTGAAACTGTCTCAGTTAAGTCTGATTATTCTTGCCATTAGTTCATGTTCTGAATTAAGGCAGAATGAAATTAACCTCCCTCCAGGGAAGGGTGTCCACATCACACCTTGGTGACACCCAGCCTTTGCTGTTTGGAACAGAGTCAGTCATCTCCACTGAAATTTATCCCTTCCCCAAAATGACAAAGCTTCTCTGGAATAATTTTAAAGATTGGCTGGTCCTCATGTGGGGACATATACTGGCATCCCCTTTGAATGTCACCCATCATAAATGCCACTTCCATAAGCAGCCTCAAGACTGTATGCTTCTTCTTTTGAGTAGCTGAAATGATCAATAAGACAAATATAGTCAAACAGTAGGAGTTACCATTTTAAAACCCTCTATGAAAATGTCAAGACACATCATACAAATCTGCTTTTGTTTTCTTTCCAATCATTGAAAGTTTTCAATGTGTGAAGGGTAGCACTTTTTTAAATTGCAAATATATAACTTATTTATTTAATTATTAATTTTTTATTAATTACAATTTATTCACTTTGTACCCCAGCTGCAGCCCCCTCCCTCATCCCCTCCCAATTCTATCCTCCTTCCCTCTTCTCCTCACATGCCCCTCCCCAAGTCCACTAATAGGGGAGGTCCTCCTCCCCTTCCATCTGACAGCACTTTATTCTTAAGGTGTTATCACGTACAACAGACTCTAAAGACGAAAAATTTGCTTTTCTTCTATAATTTGTTTTGAACCAAGATCTGACAAACTTTGGAATCCATTTCTGAGTAATACATACTCCATAATGAAAAGAGAGTGTGGCTTACATTGTATATATAGCTTAAAAATAAATTGAGATGATTTTAAAATAATTTGTAAAATTCACTTTAATACAGCATTTAATATATTATTTTTACAAAACATTTCCAGTTTTCTTTAGTCAATTCTGGCATATTTTATTTGTTTTAAGTTTAAAAAGAAAGTATAATTTTTCAATATATGTTTTTTTTTAATTCATGCTAAATTAAGTTTAAGATTTTTAACCAAAATTAAAAATACATGTTATAAGATGACTTCTTATTGTAGTACTAATGGGGAATGAATATGACCAATATGTTTTATACACGTGTTTGAAACTATTAAAATGAAACCCTTTAATGTACGTAACTGATGCATGCTAATATACGAGAATACTATCTGCTTATTATCTGCTGTTTGATCTTCTTACAGTTCCTTTTTGAATACAAGATCAGATTTGTTCAAATTGTGTTTTTCTTTAAACTTTGGAAATTAGAGAGAAGGGCCTTTGTTTTGTGGGAACATTAGCCAGTTCATTTCAGACCTCGCTAGTCTTTTGAAGCGCCAAATGTTCATCACGTTTTTTGTTTTTTGTTTTTTTTTCCAACAAAATGAGAAACCCCTGCTTTGCTAGATAAGAGCCCCAGTCCTCAGACTGAAGATACAAGAAAGGTCATCTTAGAGAACATTTGCCAAAACATTTTTCTTTAACAGTTTTCAAGAACTTGCTTATCCCTGTTGTTGTCTCTCATACTTCTTTGGAATGAAATCCATGGTTGAAACACACCAGATGACTTTGAACTAAAATAACATACAGTCACACAGTTCTGAGAGTCACTTTTCTGACTGGATCACCAGGATAATCACAGACAAAGGAGTGGGACTTAGATCCCTCTGAGACAGGTCTTCTGTGATGTGGGCATCTCGAGGCAAAAACCTGGGGCACGGGTTTTATTTGATGCATGGGTGACATTTTTTGATATGTATACTAATCAAGAAAACCTACTTTTAAGTAGCATTATGATTTAATTTAACATGTTAAATAATAAATGTATTTAATAAATATGAGCAACTATTACATGTCAAATAATAGTAATAGTTGGATTTTTAAAGACCCACCAAAGGTCTCTCCTCTAGGCCTCTCCCATTTTTCTCTCTATTACAGTTAGTTCTAGAATGACATGAAAGTAACTGTAGTATGTAACTTATCAGAGAGACCATAGAATCTAAAATGATGAAGCCATGCAATTTAGCCACCGTCTAGCTAAGCGCGACCCATCTCATTCTCATCTAGAAACCAAGAAAATTTTTCTAAAAATTGTTATGCTTATAAAATTTATAATAATTGTCTACTATACAGTAAATGGTTAGAAACAAAATGACAGTTACTACATGCTAATGGAGCATCTGCTGTAGCTGGTGATAGATGTCAGATCCCACCTAATCCAAAATTTACCTATCTTAATTGATCCCAAGGTGAAAAAATAATACAACTAGTATGAGACTATTTATACATGTTACCAGTTCTATCTAAAGAGCATATGCAAAATCAAGATGACAGAAAAGTAATGCCCTATTTCATTTGGGTTTGCCTCATTCTAGTGTATTATGCAATATGCATATTACGCAATATCTTCAAAAATTCTAAAACAATGACAAAAATCAGAGTGTGCAGACACCAGCAATTCAAAAATCGCCTGAATTTGGAAACATAACTGATGTCAAGCATTTTTCCCCATGTTGTATGCCATGCGCAAACATATATACTCTGTGTGGTTTCTATAACTCAGTATTCCATGCACCACCAAATGTGGGTTAACTTAGATATTTTGTTCCTTGATGAAGGTGTGGGTTGTTTTACTAACACACACTCTAAGTTGCTTACTCTCTGTATTATTATTATTTTTTTTTTTGGAATCAAAGTTCTGAGTAAAAGTATGGTTTCCGTAGGTTTCATTTACAATTTTCTAAGTTGTAGTTGACAAATTTAAAAAAAAAAAAATTAAAAGGAAATGTTGGCAAATTGTTATCTTCTATCAATGCTTTGTTTACAGGGACACCATTTCTTCATGTTCAAAAACAGTTCTTTCCTTTGCAGTTACTACTCCAGAGATCACAGAAATCAGAAGCAAGCTAATAAAGGTAGTCAGAAAAAAAAAAAATTCAAATACTGAAACTCACATTCAGGCTGAATCAGAAAAAGGATCTGATTGTTCCAGTTCTTCAGATTCAAGCTATCTCTTTTTTTTTCTTTTTATTTTTTATTTAACTTTTATTAATTACACTTTATTCACTTTGTATCCCCCCATAAGCCCCTCCCTCCTCCCCTCCCAGTCCTACCCTCTCCCCCTTTCTGCATGCATGCCCCTCCCCAAGTCCACTGATAGGGGAGGTCCTCCTCTCCTTTTTTCTTTTTTTTTCAATGCAGTTTATTCAGGAACCTTGAACAATCATCTGACCCCGGGGAAAGCCAGCCCACAGCTTAAATAGCCTCTGGGTAGCCAACCCCAGTGTGCCACGTGGGCAATGCAGACAGGTCCACATACACGGAAGCAAGCCAGATCCTCAGCCTTAGCCAAATGTGGAATTTTTCTTGATAGAGAGCACTCACTATCGGGAAGGTGGAAGGCAGAAACCAGCTCCATCTTTAAGGCATAGCATTCCGCAGCTCTCTACAGTTCCCCCTTTTTGTTTTAGACGCATCAGGCAAGAGTAGAGGTCTGATCTCTGATATTAGAAATAAATTGGGACTTTGTACTGATGTTCATTTAGGTGTCATCCACCCAAAGAGCATCAGACCCGTCTGATACCTTTTTCTCAGAGGCGGGACCTGGGGCATCAACCCGCATGCAATCAGACATGCTCTTCTCTGGGTCCAAAGCGGCTGACCCTGAGTGCAGTGCTTAGCCTCGCATCCTGAGCGTAACATGTTAGCTTTTTATGGTAGCCAACCATGCTTGGGGAGCCTGTCCTGCTTCAATGGCTGTAAAGGCCTGAATGATCATGGCTGCATTACGCTGTTGTGAGACTCTAATCTTGCATATATACCACAGGCAAACCAAGGAGACCAACACAAGAAGGCCTGCTAACACTCCCATGCCCGCCCATTCCTTCAGATGATTCATGGCTGCAGCAATCCATGATGATAATCCTGTGGCTAGTCCTGCATCCACTCTGGTAGAATTTACTGTGACAATGGCCACTCTCAGCTGCTCCATCGTAGTATCGAATTCTCCAGTCCAATTACCTAAAATATAGCTAGACAATTGTTTAGACAGATTTGCAGCGCAGGAAAAAATTCTCATGTTATATGCTAGTGACTCAAAGTCCAGCATATTTTCATTGACAGCCAAGTTGAGCGATTTGCCATAGGGTATCAATTTTGCTCCTGCACGAGGTCAATCCTCTGATTGAACACCATCAAGCTTCCTTTTAGTTAAGCATTAATTCCTTTTTGTACAACTAAGGCATGAGCTACATTGGCTAAATGATTATTCAGGGTCTGAGCAGTCTGCCCAGTATGACTCATGGCTAATGCCCCGGTGGTAGCTCCAACAGCCGCCATTGAAATGGCAGTAACAATGGTGGCTGTAGTTCCAAGATCCCTTTTCTGTCTAAAGAGAGTCATAGTGTGAGGGACATCAGCGGGCACAGGCACCCAGCTAGGCATGCGAGTAACCAGGGCATACCTAAATTTACTAGCATTCCAGCATTGGGCAAAAAAGCAAGTATCATCACCACAATTACTTGGCTCTATCTGGCTAATAATGAATAAAAATGGGGGATATAGACAAACAGGTGTGGGCTTATAGGAAATATTATGAGAAGCCTTAACCCCCTCGTTGGAACATCCTGCTTCAGTTCTAGAACTAGCAGTGGTGGTGTCCGAGGTCTGAGTAGGTTCGGGAGACCATTGCCCCCAGGGGTGAGATGTGCTCCATGCCAATTGACTATCTCCATGTTTTCCTCCACTTTTGGAAGTCATTTAAGGTTCTCCAATTATTTTTTTCCCTTTTTTTTAAAAAAAATTTTTCATCAATTACACTTTATTCATTCTGCATCCCCCCATAAGCCCCTCCCTCCTCCCCTCCCAATCCCACCCACCCTCCTCCGTCTGTTTGCATGCCACTCCCCAAATCCACTGATGGTGGGATCTGGAAAGGATCATCCTGAGTGAGTTGTCCCAGAAGCAAAAAGACACACATGGTATATACTCACTCATATAGACATACAACATAGGACAAACCCACTAAAACCTGTGCATCTAAAGAAACTAAGCAAGAGAGAGGACCCTAACAAAATGTCCAATCCCCATCCGGAAAGGCAAAGAAGATGGACATCAGAAGAAGAAGAAAACAGGAAACAACCTAGGAACCTACCACAGAGGGCCTCTGAAAGCCTCTGCCCTTCAGACTATCAAAGCAGATGCTGAGCCTGATGGGCAACTGTAGGGCAGAGTGAATGGAATTTTAGGTAAGAACTGGGAAATAGTAAGAGCTGGAGAGGACAGGGTCTCCACAAGGAGAGCAACAGAACAAGAAAATTTGAACACAGGGAACTTCCCAGAGACTCATACTCCAACCAAGGACTATTCATTGAGATAACCCAGAACCCCTGCACAGATGTAGCCCAGGGCAGTTCAGAGTCCAATTGGGTTACATAGTAATGTGAAGAGGGACTGCCTCTGACATAATCTGATTGGCCTGCTCTTTGATCACCTCCCCCTGGGGGGGAGCAGCCTTACCAAGCCATAGTAGAGGACAATGCAGCCCCTTTTGATGTGAACTGATAGACTAAGATCAAGCTATCTCTTGTCTGCCTCAGAGTTTAAAAAAAGATGCGTAGACTTGTTTACACCAGCTTGCTTCATCATGATGCTTTATTGTTCTAGAAATGGGTGCAACTATCATAAGCTGTAGGTCAAGACCATAAATAGAAAATAGGAGCCAGTGCTCCTGTTCCTAGGCAGCAAGAGCTATGCATCCTTCTCTGCTATCTATGCCTTACACTCTTATTCTGTGTCAAAAGCAGTGGCAGAATCAATGCATGGGTATTTTGGCTCCACAAAAGAACTGGAGTGCATCCTTCTGTCTGGTATAAGTCTGTCTAGAATTTCAAGGGCGAAATAGACTATCTATGATAAATTACACCTCGGGCTTCGTGAAGGTCCAACCACAGGCTCAGGTGCTGGGGCTAAGTTCTCAGGTTTGTGAGACAGTGCAATATGTGGGCCATCACACCAGTCAGGCAAAAATTAGACAATGGCAGCCATGGGGAGAGGTCCTAAGAAAGCTTGATGTAACATGTGGGTAGGAATCCTAGAGAAAAATTTCATGCAAAAATATGAAAGACTTCAGAAGATTTGATAACATTTTGCTTTTGGCACTCTGTTGGCATCGGGCCTCTTCTCATGAAAATTAGCACTTGACACTAGGCCAAGTAGTGATGTGTCATGGGATGTTTCCTTGTTTTGTAGCATTCTAATCACTTCAAGGATAACAAACAATTAATTTTAGGAATTTAACTTATCTCCTTCCTGAGCATCTATACACAAATGGTCCTAGATGCTTGTTCAACACCTGTAAGGGTTTATTTGTTTTTATTTGTTTTTAAATAACACATTTTATTCAAATTGCATCTCACATTGATTTCTAAAAAAAACAAAAACAAACAGATGTGTGAAACTCATATGTTAGTTTCAAGTGACATCTAATTAATTAAACTCTTTGCAAGCTGAGTCCACAGAACTTTACCTAAACATTAGCAATAAAAGTTGAACTTTTCTCTTAAGTCTTCTGTCCAAAACTCACACATTTCTGATGCACTGTGCTTCAAGAACAACATTTAGTAATCTTCAGGTAATTTGGGAAGTCAGTTTTATTGAAAGGCCTTTCTAAATCACTCCCTTAGAAATGTGAAAATAAGCAATATTTTTCTTTGGAAACTGATATCTAATCTATCTGCCTATAGGATGATACTATCTACCACAGGCTGAACTTTGGCTGGAATAGAATATGCCATTCCTTTAAATGTTTGCCTTTGATCCAGCCATGCAGAGACAGCCAAAAGCTTCACAGAAAGGTCGAGCAGTGAAGCCATTTAAGTCCCATTTCCCTTCCTCTATGACTGTCACCATGAGGTCATTCTTAAACATCTTAGAAAGAAAGCTCCGGTGCGCCAAATGTTATTTAACAAGTAACTCCCCGTGCAGCATAAGTGTGTTTGCCTCCAAACTTAGATCCTCAGTAGTCACATTAGTGCCTTCCAGTCATAACAGGAGGGATTCGGGAGATGGTGGCAGGATGCACAGGGCCTACAAAGGTCTAAGTCAGATGGGGTCCCAGTGCTGGGAAGTGCACACAAAGCCCCATGCTAACCTGGAAGTTATCCTCAGTTGACAGCCAACTTGCAAAGGGAAAATTAGACTTCCTCATTGGAGCCACATCGATACACAAGCCACACTTAAGGGAGGCCCTGTGTCCAGCAGTAACTGGCCAACCCAAACTGACTCAGCAGAATTTTTTGAAAAGTCTTGTGTTATAAATATTTCTCATGGGCATTCAAAAAAAAACTTGTTTTTTGCTTATCTGCTATGATTTCTGATTTTGTGTTTCTGTGCTTTTCGTGTGTTTGTGTGTGTGTGTGTGTGTGTGTGTGTGTGTGTGTGTGTGTGTGCATGTGTTTCTCCTGCTTTTTCTTGCTTTTCTTTTTTGGTTTGCCTGTTTGCTTTGTTTTATTATGTTTTGTTTGTTTTTCTGTAGGCCTGGTTGTTTTCTAAGGAGAGATTAAAAAGGGGGAACTTGGAATTGGATGGGTAAGGAGGAGATGGGGAGGAGCAAGGAGAAGACAAGAGAGGAAAATTGTGCTCAGAATCTAATATATATATATTATATTATATATTATATATATATATATAAAACTATCTTCAGTTCCATCAGAGACCTGCAGAGCATTCTAAAATGAGGCAAGATATAATTAGAACAAGGGCAAAAAGAATGGATATCAATATCAGTGACGAGTGTTGGTTCTAAATCTTTTCTTCTGTGCTACTAAGGACTTTGGAGTGTTTTAAATGTATGGTTTCTTCCTGCATTATAAGAACTTAGTTTTATATTTTTTGATTGGCTATCAGAAAAGCAAATCATTTGTGTTACCCATTCAAGATCTTCATCTTTATGGTATGGTACTGTGCTGGCTATTTTTATGTCAGCTTGACGTAATCTGTTTTCACTGGGGAGGAGGGAGCCTCATTGAAAAAATGCCTTTGTAATAATGGGCTGTAAATGAGCCTGTAGGATATTTTCTTAATTAGAGATTGATATATGTGGGCATGGCTTGCTTTGAAGACACCCTGGGCTGGTGGTCCTGGCTATAAGAAAGCAGACAGAGCACAACACGAGGAGCAATCCAGTTAGTACCACTCCTCCATGGCCTTTGCATCAGCTCCTGCCTCCAGGTATCTGCCCTGCTTGAGCTCCTGCCCTCACTGCTTTTGGTTATGAACTGTTATATAAAACTGTGTGTGAACTAAATACTTTTCTTTCTAGGTTTCTTTTGGTCATGGTGCTTCATCACAACAATAGTAACTGTAACTAAGACAGAAATTGGTACCAGGACTATAGGGTATTCTTCTGATAAACTTGTCCTTGTGTGCTTGGAAGGATTGTGGAGGGTCTTTTAAAATATGGGCTGGTAAAGTCACTGATTATTCAAACTGTGGTGAACTATTCTGTGGAAGAAGTATAACAACACTGAAAAAAAACGGAGAGGATGGAAGTGGGGCTTGTAAAGTTCCAGAGGGCAGTTTGAGACTCCAAGACTCTATCTGAGTCCTCACATATTTTAAATTAAGAATCTATGGTATGGATAAGCAGGGAATGAAGAGTCAGCTATGATTAACAAGAGACCAACACCATTGAAATGAAACCTATGCATTGCTGGTTACTGGTACAATCGATGATGGTTTAGGTGGAACAGAGAAATTAGTGGTAATTAAAAACAAAAACAGCAACAGCATCACTGAGGTAAAAGTCATCTTGGAAGTGTTTCCTCAGAGTCAGAACACACAGAGGCTGTGTCCTGACAGTGGTCAAGGTTGTACTTCAAGATGTCAACCAAACGTGCTAGTGTAAGAGTCACCCAGAAGGAGTCATAGAGAACAGATGAGTCTTGGCACTGGAAGAGACCAGGAGAAGCCATTAGAGAAAGTGTAGTCTCAGTGGCTGTTGAAGGCCCAGGATTGAGTGGGTTGTGTAGAGAAGTAGAGTTCTGATGAGTTTGTGTTGGCACTAGGAGAGAGTCTATGAGAGGCTATTAGGGAAAACGCAGTTAAGTTTCAGCAAAAGACCCCTGAATGATGGGATGGCCACCAAGAACTGCAGCAGTGATAGAGTGCAGCTATCCAGAGCCTGGAAGACATGCTGTGTGTCCAGCAGAGGAAGGAGCTTAAGAAGTGACCTAAAGGCTTTGGAGAAGCCCAGAGGATCATGAGTGAATCTCAAATATTGAACATTGAATTATTTACACTGTTGTAGTTTAGTTTTGATTAAAATTGATTGTGACTATGCCCTGGTTCTTCCCTTTTAAAGTAAAAGAATATTTAATTTATTTGTTGATTTTATAGGATCCCACAGTTGAGCAACATCCTACTTTAAGACTTTGGACAGTTTAAAGAGACTGAATTTGTAAGTGTTTAAATTTTTTAAAAACCTGTGGGACTTTTAAGCTTGTAAAATATTTTCTTTTTATTTATTAAATTTATTTATTTTATTAATTACAGTTTATTCACTTTGTATCCCAGCTGTACCCTCTCCCTCAGCCCCTCCCAATCCTACCCTTCCTGCCTCATCTCCTCCCATGACCCTCCCCAAGTCCATTGATAGGGAAGGTCCTCCTCCCCTTCCATCTGATCCTAGTCTGTCAGGTCTCATCAGGAGTGGCTGCAGTGTCTTCTTCTGTGGCCTGGTAAGGCTGCTCCCCCCTCAGGGGGAGGTAAGGAAAGAACACTGAGTTCATGTCAGAGACAGTCTCTTTGTGATATATTCATTAATGTGTAATCTTCTGGCTGATCAATAAAGGAAAGTTTATAGCTTAATAGTGATATATTTGTGGGTAAAATTGACACAGGGTCAGTTATGCTGACTCGTTTTATGTCAACTTGGCACAAGCTAGAGTCATCACAGAAGAGGAAGCTTCAGTTGAGAAAATACCTCCAAAACACTAAGCTGTAAGTCAGGCTGTTGGACATTTTTCCTAATTAGTGATGGATGGAGAAGGGCTCAGACTCCAGCCCACTGGTACCCCTGGATTCTGTAAGAAAATAGTTTGAGCAAGCCATGTGACACAAGACAGTAAGCAACAGTGCTCCATGGCCTCTATATCAGTTCCTGACTCCAGGCTCTTGCCCTGTTTGAGTTTCAGTCCTGACTTTCTTTGATTGATGAGCAGTGATATAGAAGTGTAAGCTACATAAACCCTTTTCTCCGTGTTGTTTTGGTCACCGGGTTTATCACAGCAATAGTAATGCTAACCAGTACAGATATTTATGCAGCATTAAAAGGTAAAAAAAAAATTAATAACTTGTTATAAACTCTATTATTATTGGCCACTACTCCTTAGGCAATCCATTTTAACGTAGCATTTCTGCCTTCTTATCTTCCCAGAAAAACAAATTGGTCTTTGTTTCTTCTTTTGCCTAGTAAAGTTGAATGACGCTTTCACAGTGCAGTGAGAGGATGGTACTTCATGACATTTTGTGACATCAGGTTCAGTCTGGCTTTTGTTAGAAAACACTACTCTCAAGACATGATTAAAGAATATTTAATCAAAAGATGGTTGATAATGCAGTATACAGGGCAATGGGACCAACTAGGAGGATTAAAGCACCCAGAAAACATCCTAAGCTGAAACATCAAGGACCCAAAAGTCTTCAGTTGTTAGAAGTGGAGAGTGGGGTTTGGTGGAGACTGGCTGTGATTTCCAGGGTGATGTGCTCTAGAATAAGAAATTGGTCAGAGATACATATTAGAATTAGATAGTCTCTAACTCTAGTTAGCCGTCTGGGCAGTTTCTTAAGAGACAAAACATTGAGTAGAACTGAGAGAGAAGGTTGGCAGCTTAATTGTGCCTATGTCATATGGACTTGGATCTTTATACTTTATAGATTATTTATGTAGGGTGCCTTTACTGTGCACGCCCTGTCTGGTACATGGTAGCCATGCTGAGTAAGATTTCTAGTCTTTTTCTCTGTCAAATATTTTATATGCTAATTTTGACCTGACTCTTTGTTCTTCCCACCTGCTAGTTACAGCCCAGTTGGAATTGGACTTTAGAAGAGCTTTAAAAGTCTCAAGAAGTTGTGAACCACTTAAAGTGTGGTGTAATAGAAGGTTGGAGAGTTACTACTCCAGCTGACCCTTGCTCCCACCATTCTGTGGACCTGCTGATGTCTCCTACTATTTAACCCCACTGGAAGTAAGAATAAGGACTTCACTTCCTGATAATACAGCCTATAGAATTCAGCTTCATCTGCACACAGGTATATCTGATGCCTAGAGCAGGTCGGGAATGGAAGACAAAAAAAGCATTATTCTGAAAGTTAGCACATTGCAGGGGAATAAGAGAGCCTCAGTTCATGGACTGTGCAGCCAAGTAAATACAGGTCTCAGTTTAGGGTTGGACAAGATCAGTAGCTTGACGCTAGGCAAGGAGTTTATCCCTTCCAAATTACTTTTTCCCCATGTGCATTGTGACAGTGGCATGGCCTACTTTTATGATTATCATAGTTTTTTTTTTTTTTTTTTTAGGATGGAAATGTATAATCATGTTTCATAAGATATATTATACTGGGTTGTAGCGTTGTTGTTCACCAGATGTTTGCTCTCTCCTGTAAGAATATATCTTTATGTGAAATAGATTTCTTGGAAGATTTCTTTAATAAAGATAAAATCATTGAAAATGAGCTTAAGCCCTCTATCTAATGATAAGTGTTTTCATAAGGAGTATGTGCAAGAAAATGATGAGGCAGGGAGGAGAATTCTATGTGATGATGAGGGGTCGGAGATGAAAGCAATGAGTCCACGAGCATTGCGTGGCAAAGGCTGAAAGCAACCCTCAGAACACAGCAGAAAAGCAAGTATGCATTCTTTTTTTAATTAAAAATTTATTTTTTATATTAGTTACAGTTTATTTACTTTGTATCCCAGCTGTAGCCCCCTTCCTCATCTCCTCCCAATCCCACACTCCCTCTCTCATTTCCTCCCTGCCCCTCTCTAAATCCACTGATAGCGGAGGTCCTCTTTCTTAGAGCCTTCAGGGGAAGCATGTCAGCATCTAGAATCCTGCTGAGAAAGTTCTTTTGCTTTGGTACTTTATCAGAGCAGAACTAGAAATCTAACATGAGCTGCACTCTACGCTTCACCTTTAACATATCGGAGATCAATAGATATCTGGAAATAGACAACATTTCGAAATGGCTGTCAATCAGGCAAGTCAATGTGGTTGAATAAATGTCATCAATTTCAAGGCACTCGTGTGATAGTTTTCTGTTTTTTTTTGGGGGGGTTTAATTCCTTGGAAACAAAGCACTGGGAGAAAGGGTGGCAGTTGACAAGGTCAGAACATGCCCAACGCAGGAGTCAGTATTAATTCTATGCACCTACATGCCTGCCTGAACTCAGAACTATAGGATTTAGATGTTTTTTTTTTTTGATGGATCATTGAAGAAAATCTATTGCCAATGATCCTGATGGCATTGTCAATGATTTTCTGCAACAAGACCTGTCTCTAAGCCCAAGGCTGATTTGAAGGTGGGGACGCTAAATGTGAGGAAATCTAGAGAAATTTATCTCATTCCCACTTCCCTTTTAATTATGCACAGCCAAGCTGCAGGATTGAAATTCATTTCTAAGTAAGTCTGAAATATGTATGAAACAAATATTTTAAATAATAAATATTTATGCCATAGTTTAACTGAAAGTTTTTTTAGTAGTGCTTCAGAGGATCTTTTTTTTTTTTAATTCATAGACTCTTAGGTAGATGCTGCACTATTAGTTATTATTATATTATTTCAAGTAATTCAAATATAGTTTGTTTTATGTTCAAGTTTTTTCTTATAAATTAATTCCTGCACTAACATTTTAAAAGGCCTAAGAGTGAAAATTGTTTCACCACAGCAGCCACATGAAAGTTCTTTAAGAGACGGTTATTAACAGGGTGTAGTGGCACACATCTGAAATCCTAGCACTCAGAAGGGTGGAGCCAGGAGGAAGAGAAGTTCAAGTGAGTTTGAGCCAGCCTGAGCTAAACCCTGTCTCAGAAATAAACAAACAGATGGTGTTGGTTGAATGGTGTCTTTAAAAGGTAAGATGATACTCAAAGACAACATGGAAAATCTGTTGCTATGTTGAGATTCTACACCACTGTCATTTCAGTAAAGTAAGGATCCTGTTTGTTGTAGGTACTTCCATTAGACCCCAATGTTCCTTTCTATCTAGCAGTATCTAGAAATACCATTTGACAATTCCCTGACATCATTCTTTCTTCAATATATCTTCTGAAGAAAGTAGGACAAGAAACTTTCCTTTTGTAACTAAAATTGAGATGAATGTATTAGTCAAATTTATCACTTTAAAGTAAAAAGTAAAGTAGAACAAAAATATTGTGCATATTCTCAGCATTTCAGACTCATAAATTAGTCTCATGATATTGGAAAGGCAATATAAATACTTTATGATGTTGTAAAAGGAAGATGGTATGTATTTAAAATCACATTTTAATAATTTTTAAAACCTACCCTATTAAATTTCTTTTCCACGTATAAAATTATAGAAATTTAAAGCTAGAGGAAGCCTTACTTAATCAAGTCCACATTGCATTTTACTGTATAACCTATTACCTTGAATTTCAAACTGTCTTTATTTCTGTCATTTTATAAAATCTTTAAAGAAATATAACTCTTGTCACTTAGTTTACTGACATAACTCATGGTGATCTCAGAATCCAGGGTCTCAATTTCAGGCATCAAGGACATGAGTAACTCTAGCCAGGTGGTATCCCTAAAACCTGAGTATAAGCCTTCTTAAGCAAGGAGTAGCAGAGAGACCCGAGAGCTAGAAGCTCCAGCCTGAATGTATTCCTTCCAGAGAGAAATCGTTTGATTTTACCAATGAAGACTCAGGAGCCCAATGCTGGGATGAAAACCTGCTAGCTCTAGAGAGGCAGAGAAAGCACCTAACTGACCTTCCCATGCAGCTCATGAAAGCTCTTCTTACCCAGCTCACATCCTGAAGATAAAAGCCAAAAGCCCCAAAGCCAAAAGCTTGCTAGCTCAGCTGGCAGCCCAGGAGGAAAAGGCCTGCTGCTCACCCAACAGCTCAGGAGGAAAAAGCCAAACGCTAAAAAATACAAAAGCTCCATCTTCTTCCTGACCTCTTAAATACCCTCTTCTCAAAATCCCTCCTTTCTCCTTAATCTCTGTCAGCTGGTTTCTTGCTTGGCCTTTGACCAAGGGTTAACTTTATTTAGCTCTTGTTTACAGAAAGCTCTTGGATTAGAGGTGTGTGCTGGGGCTGAGCCACACCCCACACACCTGTGTAAAATAAACAAAAAGTTCTTGGATTAAAGGTGTGTATATTAGGACTAGGCCACTCCACAACTATTAACAGGGTTTTACAGTTCACAGTCTGGGAGGGTTACAATGGGATCAAATGTCCTGCAACAAATGTCCCAGCACTCGAAGCTAAGGCAAGAGGATTGACAGTTTCAGGTCAGCCAGCCTGGGCTATACAGTAGGACCCTCTTTTAAGGCAGGTTGTTTTAGATCATCTCTTCGAGGTTTTGTGTCAGTGATGAATTGGTCCTGTTGTTACAGGTTGCTAGTGTGGGTAAGTATCATGGCAGAAGGTACACAGTCAGGCAAACTTCTCTCCTTGTGGCATCCAGAAAAAAGAATGAGGGAACAACTCATCTTCCATAATGTCCTTAAGAGGTCATGGTTCCAGTGACCTAGAACTTCACATTAGGCTCTTTGTCTTACAGTTTTCCATCACCTTCCTGTAGCACCAGGCTGAAGACAAAGCATTTAATACATGGCATTGCGCAGACACTCCTCTGAACCATAGCATTGTTATTTATGCCCATCTCACAACGCAAAACTGCATTTTAGTCCATTTTGGAAGCATCCAGAATCTTAGGCATTTCAGCATGGCTTGAAAGGTCTCCTATGAGACTCAAGGCAAATTCAGGTGTAAGCCATTGTAAGTGTCAAGAGAGCAAATGACATACTTCCAGGGTGCAATACCATGAATTAAGCGTTCTCATTCCCAAAGGGAGGAATGACATGGAGGAATCCGTCAGGGCAAGGCTGAAATGTGAAACATTTTCTAAAAAAGTGGTCAACTCATTCTCACATGCTGAATCCAGGCAGACAAATTTGTCCTGGATAACTATGGCTGTGGTATGATTTATTCTGATGCTTTGGAAACCATAAAGAAGGGAATAGTAAGAAAACCACAATAGATTGTTTAGCTGTCTAAGTACATGGCATACACAAGGATTTTCCCTTCATTGCTGTTTCTACATAGATTATTTATTTCAGGCTGTCTATGTTTAGGAACAAAACATTGATATCGTGCACCATTTAAGAGATTTAAAATACATTGCATATTAAAAATTACATGGTTTCTATGACTTGAAGTGGGAATGACTGAAATTATTCAATTTAGTAATCATGCTGTGTCCTTTCCTCAAAAGACTCCACTCTTTATTTTCTGTAGTTTTGAGTAAGATGGCCTTCTGCTTTCATTTAGTTGAAAAATTTCTGACTGAGGATCAAACTCTTGCTTACTCTTCTCTTTGACATTGTTCTTCAGTAATGCTTAATTCCTTGCTGATGTTTATGATAAAAATGACAATATACATTGTTTTAAAATGCACTGTAATGAGCACCTTGCTGCTGACATTGGGCATATCTGAGAGTCAGAACCTAGTGTTCAATTAAAAAACTTACCATTCATATTTTGCAGGTGAAGAAGCTGTGACATAGAAGGGACAGCTACCTCCACAGAGACCCCAGTTTGTAGTAGGTCTAGCTGGTCCCATTGCTGGTGTGCTTTTTAAAATTTATTTTTATATTTTTAACCAGCATACATGCTAAGGGAAGGGAAAGGAAGCCCTGCTGTTCTGGTTATCAGAACAGACTTAGCATAGCAGGCAGATCAAACCCAGACACTTCACGTTAAAACCAATGGTAACAGTTGAGATTTTGTTTGTTTTCTACCAAAGTAGATGGTTAAGTTTTTGTACTTATGAAACCTTCAAAAATCACTTACCTATGTTTTTACACGTAAGTAAATAAATAAAATATTCAAGTAAAATATTTACTTTGGTGATAGCATAAGAAGTTTAAGGAAATGTGCATATTTTATAGAACTTAATACTATTGGGAGAAAGGTATAAAATATGATTGATATCAATAAAAATTTAGAAAGTCTAGAAATTCCACATCATATCATGACTCCTCATTCTTTTTTTTTTTTTTAATGCAGTTTATTCAGGAACATTGAACAATCCTCGGACCCCGGGGAAAGCCAGCCCACAGCTTAAATAGCCTCTGGGTAGCCAACCCAGGCATGCCACGGGGGCAATGCAGATAGGTCCACATACATGGAAGCAAGCCAGATCCTCAGCCTTAGCCAAATATGGAATTGTTCGTGACAGAGAGCACTCACTATCGGGAAGGTGGAAGGCGGAAACCAGCTCCATCTTTAAGGCATAGCATTCCGCAGCTCTCTACAGTTCCCCCTTTTTGTTTTAGACGCATCAGGCAAGAGTAGAGGTCTGATCTCTGATATTAGAAATAAATTGGGACTTTGTACAGATGTTCATTTAGGTGTCATCCACCCAAAGAGCATCAGACCCGTCTGATACCTTTTTCTCAGAGGCGGGACCTGGGGCATCAACCCGCATGCAATCAGACATGCTCTTCTCTGGGTCCAAAGCGGCTGACCCTGAGTGCAGTGCTTAGCCTCGCACCCTGAGTGCAGTGCTTAGCCTCGCATCCTGAGCGTATCATCATCAGAAGAAGAAAACAGGAAACAACCTAGGAACCTACCACAGAGGGCCTCTGAAAGCCTCTGCCCTTCAGACTATCAAAGCAGATGCTGAGCCGGATGGGCAACAGACTCCTCATTCTTTTACTTCACCAGAGCGAATGTTGCTGTTGATATATGGACAAATCATCTGATCCTTTTATTGACATGTTTTAAAACCTCGTTTTGTTTGCTGCTAAGGATTATTATCATGTGGGTGAGTATAAGATCCATCACACTGGTGGATCCTAGTTCAATAACTGTAGACTTTATAAAAACCTATAAATCAGACATGTGAACAGCTTCTACTCCTCAGCCGTCCATTTTCAATCTGTCAGATGATCGGCCAGTCATGGCTAACATATTCTCAAAGCACCCAATTACTTTCCATAATATGAAGTAGTTTTTCAGTGAATGTTTTCTGTAATTCGTTTTGCTTTTTTGGTGGTCACCATCATGGCTTGACTGAGCTATTGCAAGGAACTCCTAAATTATATCCTATATTCAAGTACACTCTACATAGATCTCAAATGCTTTCTTCATTATAATGAAAAGGCTTCTTTAGAATGCAAGTAGAGAAGAACTGGGCTTGGGCAATGGCTCAGTGGTCAAAGTGCTTGCCATATGCACTAGGACTAGAGTTCAGAGCCCTTGATCCCCTAGCAGGTAGATGTAGTGGCCTGCCTGTAACTCCAGCACTTGGCTCTAACAGGATCCTTGAAACACACTGACTAACCAACCATGCCAGGAGACTGTCTCAATGAAGAGGATGGAAAGTGATCCAAAAAGACTTCTGGCATCAATTTTGGCCCTCAGCATCCACAAGGACATATAGAACATGCACTCTCTTACACACACATATCACCGACCCACACACATCACACCCACACACATGCATGCAGGCACGTGCATGAATATCCATATAACTGCGCATGCATGTGCACCCCAGACATGCAAACACTTACATGCTAAAGAAAGAAAAAGATGCAGATACGGACAACTTGTACTTTAAAGCTCTTCCAGGATGTGTTGGAAGCAATAATTCGAGTTTTTACACTCTACAGTGCAGACACATGCCTTGATGCTTCTTCATTGTCTCTTCTCTACTCACAGAGACTTTATAAGTGCTTGTCTCTTTGCTTGCATTGTTCACCTCTTTTTATCTACCCTCTACCTATGTGTCTTATCATCTGCAAATAAGCCTCTACTGGCTTTGCTCACTCTGAAAGCCCCTCCTAGGGTTCCAACACTGAAGGAGTCCCTCCTTACTATGCCAGACCATCTCTTAGGTTTTGAAATCCTTTTCCTAATTACAATTTGACATGTACCTATGTAACTCTTGGTTAAGACAATTCTGTTTATATACTGCAAGGTTCATAAGGTTGTGGACTATTTACATTTAATAATATCAAATAATAGTTAATTATCAGCCAATGCATGCTAACTTATTAGCTCCCATGGTTAATTAAATGTATCGGGGTAACTTGGCAGAGAAGCTACTCCTCAGAATGTGTCATTTTTATGCTGAAGGCATATGGTGTTTGTCTCTCTACTTCATAGGCACGGTTCTGATACAAATTTAGAGTCTATGGACTTAGCGAAGTTTTACATCTAGGACCACAAGGACAAATAGAGTTAATTATGAAGCAGCCTTAGGTCGACTAAGGCTGCTATTTGAGTCTTCCTAGTCCTTATTAGAGACTTGACTAGTATTGTTCCATTCAGAAAGGAGTGAATTGAGACTTATGTATCCCTAGACAAAAGAATGCATTATGCATGTGCTCACAAGTTCATGCAAAGCAAAGCCAACTTAATGAAGATTTATATCAGGTTCTACTTCCTGGCTTTAAAATACATTATTTCTCCAGCTTATCATGCTAGGAAAGCAATAGAAACCCCATCCTCCAAGCTATTAAGACTCCTTGAACACTGGATTAGAAAACACTCTTGGGAGTCGTCTTTCATGAATTAGGGTGGGTGGTGGTTGTGGATTTTATGACATAATCAGTCATTTGTCCACTCCACCATTCTCTGGAAGAAGACATTGAGAAGAACCTTAATCATCATCCAATGGAGCTATTAAGTACACAGTTTTGTGGGATGGAAGAGGGATTTGTGTTTTACTTTAATCAAGATATTTTATGTGAACTGACATAACATTCCTGATTCCCCTAAGCAAATGCTTCTCTACCATGAGTTCATAAGCCTGATGCATTATCCCAGTCTGGGACATGAAGACACATGCCTCTCATACTCTCCCCAATTGTAAAGCCATTCTTTTTTTTAATTTTTTATTTAACTTTTATTAATTACACTTTATTCATTTTGTATCCCCCCATAAGCCCCTCCCTCCTCCCCTCCCGGTCCCACCCTCCCCTCCTTTCTGTATGCATGCCCCTCCCCAAGTCCACTGATAGGGGAGGTTTTCCTCTCCTTTCTGATCTTAGTCTATCAGTTCTCATCAGAAGTGGCTGCATTGTCCGGGTTCTAGGTTATCTCCATGAATAGTCCAATCTGGCGCTTTCTCAGACAACTAGGAATAGCAATTCCTCAAGATCCAGCCACACCACTCCTAGGCATATATCCAAAAGAGGCTCAAGTACACAAAAAGGACATTTGCTCAACCATGTTTGTAGCAGCTTTATTTGTAATAGCCAGAAGAAGCTGGAAACAGCCCAGATGCCCCTCAACTGAAGAATGGATACAGAAATTGTGGTAAAGCCGTTCTTAGTCATCATGTATTTCTAGATTTTAGCATACTGCCCCTGACAAAGAGAAGACTGGTCATTTGTTGGTAGCATGAATGAGTGGAGAGATGAATGGATGATAAGTGGGTGAGTCAAATTATCCATCACTGTTCCTGGAATTACAGTGAATAACACTGACCTTTGAATAATGAATCCCAAACTTTGCTACCAGAGTCAGTTTTTTCTAACTTTTTGTTTATACCACATTTTTGTTCAGTTGTACCTTTTCTCTGTGTTTATTTCTTTCTCTCCTTCTCAAGAGGTTTCCAACACTGCTGAACCAGAGGCTAATATCCGTTCACCTTAACACACTGGAACCCTATTCTGACTGAAAAAATCCAGCTGGCTTTTATATTCTACTTTTTAAAACCTTTGACACAGGTTGTGTTAGCAAGTATTGCTACGCAAGTTTTCCAATTTGAAAATCGGTAGAAAAGAGATAGCTTTTAATTATCTTTGAATTGGGCAGCTTAACAGTTAAACCTCGTTCTCAGAAGCTGGCATATAGAAAATCCATTTGGGGCTCCTATTTGAAAAGCCAGCCAGCCATTCTCTGAGCTAGTATAAAACCTTTTTCATCTGTATTCTCCTTTCAACTTCGGTAGTGTATAAAGAAAAGCACCTTTAGAGACGGAGCGCAAGCTGAAGTTTAAGACATCTAAGACATTTGTTTGAATATTTGTGGTAATATATTGCAACAGTTACTTGAAACCTCAATATAATTCATTCTTTTAGAACATAATAATAATAATAATAATAATGATACATCCATTTTATTTGAAAGCAATTGTTTAAGATTTTCCTACATGTAAAGCTATTTAAAATTTGTCCTTTATAACAGCTAATGCAATTGGTCGTGAGACTTCAGTATTGTGAGTCTGTAATACAGGTATTATTTTGCCCTCCTGTAGATGACAAAATTGAGTCTCCCTGAGGCTACAAAATTGAGTCTCCATGAGGTTATGAGTTTTGCTCAAGGTCACAAATCAGGACTCAGATCTTTCTAACTCTATGTCATGTTTCTGCTGACTCATAAGCTGCCCATACAATGTAATTTTTTAATGGCAGATATCCTTGGCAGAAAAAAAAAATGTGGGCCTTAGACCCTGTCACCAGTTTCATATGCTTGAAGGTAGCTAAAGTTACATAATAAATAACTTAAAATTTTCATCACTTAGTTGATAATGAATAACAAAAGGAAGGTTGGGGGCAGGGGGAGGAATTGATGTTCATGTCTCTAAGGAATGCCTGGCTCCTGTGAGATTCCAGGATGAAACTTCCCTAGGGCTTAGGAAGTAAAAGTGGTGGAACGGTAGTGATGCTTGAGGGTATTCTCGGAGTAAACCTGGTACTATCTTCACTGTGAAGGGAGGCTGTGAACATCACTGGTTGTGTCCACCTCTACATAAGGTACAGAACTGACCATGTGAAATCCCTCATCTCACAATGTGTCCCTGTGTCAGGACTTCTGCTGTCATTATAGTTATGTGTCAGGCTCTCCACAAAGGAACTGCTTCCCAAAACCTGTTCTCCAAGATGTCTTTGCAAACACATATATATTTTTTGCTTTTGACATTTTATATATGTTTACCATCTACCTATTTTATAGTAGCCATTTCTCATTATGATTTTCCTTTGTTAGGTTGAAAAGGTCTGACTGGATAGATAGGGCTTCATCATTCTCTTGTCTTTTTCTGATATGTAAGGCAGTATGTTCCATTAAGCAGATTCCCAATACTTCTTTTTTTTATTGGATATTTACATTAAAATAAATATTTTAGGTTTTCTGGATGTGGTGAAAAATTTTAAGTAATATTTTATGATTTTGTATAGATTTTAAACCTCTTCTGATTTCTAGTTCAGCAATATGTCACCTAAACTATATGAATAGTCTTAACTTAAAAAATTCTACAAAGGCAGGCTTCTTGGCCCAGCCAAGAATATTTCCTTTTTCATCTTCAGGGAAGAAATACTGGCAAAAGGAAGCTCACAGGTATTTTCTCACATCTCCAAGTATTCCTGTTAAAATTCACATAGAATCAGTTTAAGGTTTCCAATGCTGTATCTCTAATCCATTTTGTGGAGCTGCGGTACATTTAACAGTGAATGCTATTATGGAGAGCCTTGGAGTTCTATGAAGAATATATTCCGGGGAAATCTTAAGACTTTGTCAATTCCATGATTTCCTGTAAATTGCATGATGTACTGTGTGAATGCTAGCGGTTGGTTTAGAGAAGGGCACTGGGGCAGGCCTGCTCTCTAGTTCCTACAATCATTCCTTGACTAAGTGGATCAGGCACACCTCTGCTTAGAATTTGGACTTCATCATAATGCCACTTCACCAAATTAAGGGTCCTAGATTTAAAAAAAATAATAATAACTTATAGATAGCTTAAATGACAATTTTTAAATGGGCAGATGCCAAAATGTTTATTATTTTATCCCATCCTATATACAAGGTATTGTGAAATGAAATTATAGGAGACTCAGAGATTTTCAATACACACATTTCCCAGAACTCCAATAGCCTAAAGTACTGTGTGAGTAGCATATTCTGAGGAAGAAAAATAGACCTGAGCTGACAGGATAGAAAAATTCATCATAAAAATGAATGAGCTCAGTGGGGGGCACCCAGGTTGAACAGAATTTTTAAAAGGAATGACTAAAAGATGGAGCGAAAGCTAGGGAAGGAAGCCAGGGATGGGTGCTTCAGATTCCATTAGCAACTTGTGTGTTAAACCTTCCTCCTTCCCGTCACTGTAGCAACCTTGTCTTTTCTCTGAAGACACAGCATCTCCAGAGGCCACTCAGTATGTCTTTGAGCTTCCTGTGTTAATCTACTTGTCCTTGTGGTTGTGAGATGTTGAGGTTTTCAAACGCTAAACTCCAAGATGCATAATTTCATTGGAAATAATAATATCCTTAATTTTTAAATTTTCATTGTTTTGTGTGTATGACTGCATGGGGTGTAATGTTTGTGTGTGTGTGTGTATGCTTTCATGTGTGTGTGTGGGAAGCATACATGTGCTCTGAAGAGACTTTGGCCAGCTCAAAGATGGAGAGCATGGCTCTGGCATGCCTTTCCCTTATCTCCCATTCCCTCTGCCTTATATTCCTAAAACTAGCCACAGAGGTCTATTTCCTTATTGGGCCACTTCTTTTTAAATTTTAAATTTTTTTACAAGTTATTTATTTTATATCCCGATTGTAACCACCTCCCTCATCTCCACCCAGTCCACTTCCCTCCTTCTTTCCTTACCCCTATCCCCTTGCCCTAGTCAACGGACCCATAGCTTATCAGGTCTCATCAGGAGTGCCTGGATGCTCTTCCTCTGTGGCTTTGGAAGGCCCAGTGTCCAGGGGGAAGTGATCAAAGATCTGGCAACCGACTTCATGTCAGAGACAGCTCCTGCTGCCCTACTTGGGAACCCACGTGGAGACTGAGCCCTGGACCCAGATTTTTTTTTGCCTTTGTTGATCTCCTTTTGCAGTTCCTGTCCTCTCCGGGTCCTTTCATCCCCCTCTTCTTCCATGAGACTCCCTGCACTCTGATTGGGCCACTTCTATCTGAGGCTGACTATCATGATCTAGCTATTAAAGTACTAAAGTTCAGCAATCAAAAGCTCCCTTTGGCTCACCTATTTAACATGCTCAATTGAAATTAAACACCTTATCCTAATGGGATTTTTCCATTTTACCTTTATAAACTGCCATTTGCCTATGGGCCACATCTGTCTCCTCTTTATCTAGAGACAGTCTTTTGTCCCCCTCCAGGACAAATACGCCTGACTCCTCTCCCTTCTTCCCTTCCTCTTCTCCTTCATCCTCTATCTTATATCTTTGTCTCTTATTCCCCACCCTCTATCCCTCTAGGGCAAATAAATCTACTTTGTACTAAACTTGGTCTTGGGGATCCTGAGCTGATACTGTTCCTTTAATGTTCCACAGCACATGTATGCAGGCCAGAAGGGAACCGTGGGAGTCAGTTTTTTGCCCTCCACTAGTTCGAGACAGTGTCTATTCTTCACTGCTGCATATGCTAGTGCAGCTGGCATGGAATCTTGAAGTTTCTCTTGTGTCCACCCCCTATTTTGCCATTTGAGTGCAGTCTGGAATTACAGACATGCCACTGCGTACAGCTTTATGTTTGCTCCTGGCATAAAGCTCAGTACTTTTTATTTGTACAACAAGCACTTTTACCTACTCAGCAATCTCCCCCTCCCAGAAGTCCTATCATTTTGTTCTGAGGCTCCCGTATCAGAAAATTTTCTTGTTGCTCTGATAAAGTACCTGAATGAAGCAGTTGAATGAGGGAAGAGCTTATTTTGGCCACAATCTAAGGTCATAGTCCAGGACTTCAACCTATAACAGGTGCCATTTTTAGGGTGGGTCAACTTACTTCAATTAATCTAACCTAAAATCTCCATCAGTGACATAACTAGAGATTCAGGGTGATTCTAGAACTTTTCACGTTGACAATCATTATAACCCCCTTCCCTGAGGCATTTCGAATTACTTAGGACACCTGTATACATTTAGATAATCACACCTCATGTAAATTTATAATCACTTTCAAATCCTGTATATTTACTTTGAAACTATGTAGTAAGTATTATAAAATAATACAAATTTATGTGGCCATTGACCCATTTTATTTATATGTGTGTCTTGAATTACTTTGGCCATTTTTATCTGCAAGGTTAAATTTTACAAGTTTTAAGTTACATGTGGACACGTCTACATTTCAGTTATGCATTTCAATTAGCCAAATAATTCTCTCTCTCTCTTTTTGACAAAAGTTACAAGGAGATTAAGAACAAGTGAAAGTTAATTAAAACTTGACAATATGATTTCATTTTAAAAGGAAAGTGTAATGGATTTGTTTAATAAGTAACTTTGTAATTTCAAAAAATAGAAATGCAATTTCCATATGGTATAATATCACATTTACTTAAAGTATACTTTCTAAATGAATATTAAAATTTTTAATTTTAGTAATAGATGATTTTTTTTTAAGATCCTTTACCCTTTTTGACTTAGTTAAAAACAGAGAATGTTTACTTTGAAGGAAATTATGAAAAAGAAAGATTTTCAAACCACGAGAATAGTCTATTGATGGAGCTGATTCCCTTTCTCAGACCTGAAGCCACATCTCCGTCCACTTACAGGCACGTGGCATCTACTGTGCTTGCCTAGGCCAGTTCAGGGAAAGCTCTTCCCAGCGAAGTACTGGAGCTTAGAGAAGGGTGTTGAGGGCTCTGAGTGGAGGGCTTCCTTCATAAAACACGAATGGAACAGAACGATATATTCATGTTTTTAAAAAGGGCCTCCTTCCTTCTCTCCTTCTCTTCGACTGGCCGTGCTAAGCAGGGTCATTCCTCATCCCCGTAATTCACATGTCCAGCCTCAGTTCAGATCTCTTTTGGCCCCAGAGGAGGCATATTTATTGTGTCAGGAAGAGCTGAGCAGACTCTGAAGTGTGACCTGCTAGCGGATGAGTGTCACTTAGTTCCCTCACAGATACTGTGCGCAGCATGACCGTCCATTTATAGAGAATTACCGGTATTTGTGGCTCATCTATTTAAGTTCTGGCTCAAAGCATTTTCTCCTTAAGTGTTGGCTCTGTAATTAGAAAGCAAAATTCAGCTCGAATTTTTTTTTTATAAGTTGACTTACCTTCTCCTTCTTGTCTAACCTAACCTTTAAAACTTTCTAATTTACTTGTCTTTATCAGCTGATAATAGGAGATTAATACTTTACATATATTAAATAATATGTTTGACACATTTCATTCAAACAAAAAAATACTACCAGAGAACTTACAAAATTGTGTATCCACATTTTAAATGGTTGTATTTTGGGATGTCCCAGCCAACATTTAACATATGCCGTCACTTTAATCTAAGGGAAGTGTTCAGTAAATATAAATAAAAATTGGCTTTGCTGAAATTCCTTTCTTTGTTTATTTATGACAGAAGTAAAAATCTCATATAAAAAACATATTGACATTTCAAAGCATCTTCACCCATATTATTTACACTTTTCAGTTTACTGAGTTTTATTAAACTTAATCTTTTGATCTTTTGTTTAGCATCATAAAGTTACTGGGCTGAAAAGCATGTAACCTTCACAATCCCAAATTAACTGTTACATGATTTTGTTAACCAGTGGAGCAGTATGTACTGCGGAAAAGAGATTTATTAAAGTTTAATAAATGATTCATGGCTGCATTTCCTATGGAGAAATGAAAGTTTTATGACCCCTGAGCAGAGGCACACCATCTTTCTCTCTAAGGTACCATGACATTTGTAAGGAAACGGAAACATTATAATAAAAATATTGAGGTTGGGACAACACAGCACAGCTATGGATTCTGAAATTATTTACAAATTCCAATTTCTCTGAGTCATTGTCACTGTCTTCTGTTTCTGGGCACACTAACACCTGCCAACGAGAGAAATCAGATAAGATTAAGCTGCTTATTTTCTGAATTAATAGAGGAAAAAATTATATGAATAATATAAAAGTGCACAGTAATTTAAAACTCGCTTATAATTTGCCCTTGAATTCACTCTGCTTTTGTAGACAAAGCAATATATTTACCATAGGGAGGCAATCACAGTATGAACATACCTCAGACTAATCTGCTGCCAACTGCGCAGACACATTTTATTATCCATGTGGCTAGCAGTGTTGCAAGATTTAACACATAAAAAAGAAACAGGTTACCCAGCTAAGTTGGGTTTCAGAAAAACCAACCCTCTTTTTAAAGCAGTGTATATTTCCAGTATTACATGAAACAAACTTCTACTCAAAATTCAATCTTTATCCGAAATCCACACTTAGCTGTCCGTCCTGTATTTAATATCACAACTTTAGAAGGGAATGTTTCACATGCCTTCATCTACCTGGCGTCCACCCATATCCCAAGTTCTGTTTAGGAGATGCAGAATAAGGGGGAAAAGGTACTGTGTTCCACTGAAGAACCACGGTAGGGTGGACTTGGTGCCGCATGGCATGCCTGCTAACCCCCTCACAGGAGGCAGGGAAAGCAGAGCTGCCACACGTATAAGCCCATTGTGGTGTAGTAGCAAGCCTTAGGCCGAGGGAACCCTCTAGCAAGATGATGGCTCAATGACCAAAACACAGCAAAACAGAAAACAAACAAAAATAAATTCAAGTAAGGCTTGTCCATGAAAGCACACTGGGTTGGAAAGTACTTCTCTGACCTCTTCAGAGCAAAGTTAATGGCAGTGTTATGCAAAGTTCAGAAGCAATCTCTATTTTTTTATTGTTATGTCTGTAGTGTGCATGCGTCTGCACGGAGGATGTGGTACCTGCATGTGGCCGCACCTGGAGGCCAGAGCAGGATGTTGAACACCTTCCTCCTCAATTGCTCCCTGCTGCATTGTAGGCAGACCAAGTAAGTCTCTTGTTGAACAGGAAGCTCTCCATTTCAGCTATGCCTGCAGGATGGCAAGCTCTCAGGATCTTCCTGTTTCTGCCCATTAATGTTGGGGTTACATGCATACACAGCTAGGCCTGTCTTTTTTACTTGGGTGCTGAGGATTTGAACTCACGTCTTTAAGTTGCAGAACAAGTACTCTTCTTACCTACTGAGGCACCTTCTTTTCTCCAAGTTTCATACCTGCCTCTTTTGTAGAATGCAGCACAGAAAGAAAAATGCAACAAATAAATCATTCATTCCAATTTTCTCCTTCCTTCCTCTGATGGTGAAAACATCAAAAACCTAAATAAAATTCTACCCTGAAATGACCACAGAATTCACGGCTGTGAATGACTGAACCAACTCGAGCAAGTTGTTCAAGAAGCAATATCTAGTCCTGAGATTAAAGGCCACATTCTTGACAGCAGTTAGGGGAGGTTACATTATTTGGACTTAAACGATTTCATTCTAATTTTAGTTTCAACTGCTGGCTACAGACTCTTTACAAGATTTAGGCACCTCAGCTCATTGCTGAGCTGTACATCGCACTCTTCCCATGTATTATAAATGCTGAATTAATCAGAGACACCAAAGAGGGAAGAACGGATGTCAGTTCTGAAAAGGAGCAAGGTAATATGGGCCACTGTGAAATTTAATGGCTTAATTTATTGGTGACTATTTTTAGAGGACTTTCTTTGCTCTTCAAATTAATTTTTACTATGCAGTCATGTTTGACAACCATATACTCCTTACTCTGGTTCACAAATGTAGTATGCTCTTCCTGCCTTGTCCTTGCTTGATAGTACCCTTATTTCCTTGTGTTAACGCAGAAGGGCTTTAACTGTAATAGTTTACTTTTTTCATCACCTTCTGTTAAAAATATCCATGAAAGGAGAAAACTTTCCCAAAACTGTTTTGCTTTCCCATAAAAGATATCTATCTTGTCTTTCTGAATTTATGTAATTATTTTTCTAGTGTTATATGATATTAACCACTCTTGTCATAGTCATCTCAAGGGCTTTATAATACTATATGTAATTCTTGGAATATGTGTTAGTATATTTTCATAGACCAAACATATTATCAGCAAATCTAAAGCTGGTAATATTTGTATTGATGCATAAGTAATCACTATCAATAAGGACCAATGGATACAATAAAACTCAAGTGACAACACATGCTAGAGAGGATGTGGGGAAACGGGAACCCTCCTCTATTGCTGGTGGGAATGTAAACTTGTACAACCACTCTGGAAATCAACCTGGCACTTTCTCAGAAAATTAGAAATAGAGCTACCTCAAGACCCAGCTGTAGCACTCCTTGGCATATATCTGATACATGTTCGACTATTCAACAAGGACATTTGCACAACTTATGTTCATAGCTGCTTTATTCATAATAGTCAGAATTTGGAAACAACCTAGATATCCCTCAATCAAGGAATGGGTACAGAAATTGTGGTATATTTACACAGTGGAATACTACTCAGCAATTAAAAACAAGGAAATCATAAAATTTGCAGGCAAACGGTGGGACCTAGAAAAGATTATCTTGAGTGAGGTAACCCAAAAGCAGAAAGACACACATGGTATATACTCACTCATAAATGGTTATTAGACATACAATATAGGATAAACATAGAAAAATCTATAGTCCTGAAGAAGCTAAACAACAAGGAGGACCCTAAGGAAGAGGCTTAATCCTCATTGAGAAGGGCAAGCAGGATAGATATCAGAAGTGAGAGAAGACAGGGAACAGGACAGGAGCCATCCACAGAGGGCCTCTGAAAGACTCTACCCAGAAGGGTATCAAAGCTAGTGCTGAGACTCACAGCCAAACTTTGAGCAGAGTACAGGGAATCTTATGTAAAAGTGGAAGACAAAAAGAGCTGGAGGGGAACAGGAGCTCCAAAAGGAGACCAACAGAGCCAAAAAATCTGGGCCCAGGGGTCCCGGCAGAGAGTGATGCTCCAAGAAGATCTAGAACCCCTGTTCAGATGTAGCCCATAGACAGCTCAGTCTCCTAGTGGGTTCCCCAGTAAGGGGAACAGGGTCTATCCTTGACATGAATTCAGTGGCTGGCTTTTTGATCACCTTCCCCTCAGGGGTGCTGCCTTGCCAGGCCACAGAAGAGGATGCAGTTGGTCCTGGGTCCTGGTGAGACCTGATAGGCTAGGGTCAGATAGTAGGGGAAGAAGACCTCCCCTATCAGTGGACGGGGGGGAGGGAGGCTGTAGGAGGAGAAGAGGGAGGGAAGGTAAGTCAGGGAGAAAGATGAGGGAGGGGCCTACAGCCAGGATTCAAAGTGAATACATTATAATAAATAATAAATAAATAAAAGTTAAAAAAAACATGTTGGGTCATTGACTCTACATCCAAATAAAAGAGCTTTAGTGATATTTATGAAAACATCATCAATAAAAGTAACTGAGTCTCCTTTGATTTAAGTGCCACACACTTTTGTCTTCTCCCAGAAGGCTTTGCTGCAGAAGGTTCAGAAACCTAAAACCTCATTCTAAAGAACAGTGTCCTTTATGAATACAACTAAAGACAATGACATGCACCAAGGCCAAAAGAAGTGAAGGAGAGGTGAGGCTTGTTCATAGACTTACTATGCTTCCTATGTCATCTTTGCCATGGCTCCAAGTGACATGAGCAAGCTGCAGACCAAGAGGATTTCCCCTAGCACGATGCTGAGGTGCCATTACAGTTGTGTGCAGGCCTGTGTCTCATAAGACTAGACATTGAAGGGTGATATCTTTTAAACTTTGTGCTGACAGTTCCTCCAGGAGCACCTTCCCCACAGTCAGACCTTGGTGAAGATGTGAATTAAGGTATGGATAGATGCATTTTTCTGATGTCTGAATTTCATAGGTTTTTATTCTGGAACATATTACCTGCCCTTAGGTGCCTTAACAGCTCTTCAGCTAAGAGTGGGAGACAAGGTTGTAAGGCTGTTGTGTTGGGTTCTCAGCCTTTCTAGCACAAATTATCAAATACACTAGAAAGGCTCTTTGGAGGCGTCCCTCTGAGGTGCACCTCCACAGTAGGAGTCAGCCTCAAGGGTTCTGTAATATTCACTCTCTAGCTGCAACACATAATTTACTCAACTAGAAGGTTAAGCTAGCTCTTATAAGACAAAGCTACAAATTGCTCCCTAAGCTCTTTGTGGTGTCTGTTGCCTAAGTTTCCCAGTTTCCTTTGCTATTTTCTCACACTTCCAAACACGAATCAAGAACATGAAGTAATTATACTTTTCTTCTGGGATTTTTTTTCCCTTCATGATTAAATGCCTCCATGAGTCACTTAAACCAAACTCTGGATATCATTCCTTACATTTTTTTTTCTTTGAATGTAATAGATTTCTCAGTAATACAGTTTTACAACAGTAAAAAGTTGTATCTAATTAACTTCTGTATTTATTCCTGAGCTTAGGACTATAAATCATTCTTATTTAGAATAAATATGAATTTTTCATTCCTTATAAGGATATTACTGATAAATAATTCAATTTCTGGGTTCATTCAACTGATATAGTCTTTATTCAGTTATCACTGCATCTAAAGTCAAATTATATTTTCACAGACAAATCTCTTCACTACTCTCCATCCATCTGATCTCGGCACATAGGTCTAATTTTGACCCCTCGTAGCTCACACCAGGAAGTCAGGGCCAACCTGACATTTTTCTTTCCTCTCTCAAAACTTAGTACAGGGCCTGGGATGTAACACATGCCAAAATATGTAACAAACTTCAGTGAAGGGATCTGTGTTAAACATGCCGTTTTCATGTGATGATTCAAATATAAAGATTGATCTGTGCCATGAGGGAGTCCACATAAAGGGAAGATGACCATCTCACCACATCTGTGGGACACAATAGCTGAGGAGAAATGGAATGGATTCATCGGGAGCAGAGAATGGGGGACTTCCTGTATGAAAGATTCAGGACCAACCACAGAGAAGCAGGTCAAAGCCTTGGAACAGTAAAAGTATATGAGGGATCAAGATCACTTTCCAGGCGCTTGGGACAATAAGGGATTTTATCAGATCTAAGACACATTGTAAACTACATACTTAAAAAACTAAAGTCTATGCTTAGGGAAAATTGCGTTAAAGAAAAAATAATCTATACCTATGGGATTTTAAATATTTTAGATACAACTTGATCTGATGTAATATATCCAATTAAATCCTGGAATGGGGTGATCAAGTTAGACTTATTCTCAAACTAGTGATTAAAGGATACTTTGAAACACAATTATCATAACTTTGTTTTACATTGAATTACTTCTCTTCTGTGTGTCTGAGTGTGTGTGCCTATTCCATAGTGAGCATGTGCATGTCAAGGAGCGAGGTTGGTGGACAACTTGCAGAAACTGGTTATCTGCCTCCACTAATACATAGGTTCTGGAAATCAAACCCACATCATTAGGGCTGTTGAAAAGCAACCTTGCCTGCTGAGCAATCTTTCTGGCTGTAGTCATGTGCCTTACAGTGGTAGTATATATTAATTTTATGTTCCTTAGAGTTACATATTTTAAAATATAAAACAGTATCTTATTTGTAATGTTGGTAAAATTAAAAGAATATACACAATGAAAAGCTGCTAATTAAACTAATAAAATAATAACAGCAAAAACTAATAATTTTATGCTGGATACTATTTTATTTGACATTAACGTTGTCTAGTTTTTATTTTAAAGTTTTTTCAATGTGTGTGTTTGCCTGCATTATGTATTTGAATTGCTTGTGTTTCTGATGCCTTTGGAAAGGTGTTAGATTCCCTGAAACTGGAGTTATAGGTGGTTTTGACCTGTCTGGGTGCTAGAAACTGAACCCATGTCCTCTGCAAAAACAGCAATGCTATAAATTATGACCCACATTTTCAGTTTTCTTATCACCAATATTGTTGATGAAAACAATAACAGTACAGGTGATAGTTAATACCATATAGCCACTTTTACAAACACAATATTCCCAAACTCTGTAATATTCTTTATTCAACTATGCAAAAATTATATCATATATACTCTATTATTTATGATATTTTTTTACATGATGAAGGTAGACTATATAGCCATGATTTATCTAAGATTTAAAACTAACAAAACCATAATGGGAATTTAATTCAAAGTTTCCTATGCATGCCAATAAAAGAATAGGGTGAGATCTCTATGGAATATGAATAAATATCCAGGATAATTAATTTTTTGGATGAAATTTTGGAGATAATGTGGTCTTTTTGAAGTTCAACCCTCTTTGTATTTACACCTTCCACTACAGAATACATTGTGTTTCTGGGCATGATGGGGCACACTTGTAAGCCTAGCACCTTTGGGGTGGAAGCAGGATTGTCTGCGCATCAGTTCAGGGTTAACAACAGTACAGAGTGAGACTGCCTCAAAACAAACAACACAACAACAACAAAAAGGAATCACATTGTACGTGCCAATCAATATCCCTATTGAGTCTTAATTTTCTTATATGAAATGCAACTAATGCCATATATGTTTTGAAATATAGAAAGTGTTGTATTAGAAGAATATATTATAAACAATGTAAGTATAGACTGTGGAGTTATGAATCCCCTTCATTTCAATATAAAGCTACTTTTCAGGTTAGAGCCCATTACATACAGGAGAGGCCAGAATCCATGGGAAAGAATTTTCCTATAAAATGGCAGGTGTACACATAAACAATTCTCCTGGTTTTCATTAGGGACCACCTATATCACTAATATATTAGGGAAAAAGGAGCCTTTTGTCATTTTGGAAACTGTTTTTTAGGTGTTAATTTTTAATTTCCAGTCACTTTCATATTTTCAGTTATCTCCTATGCTCTGTTAGGAAAACATCCCTTTAAACACCCTATATATTTTGTAATTAAATGAAATTAATATATAAAATTATGAATGAAACTCCTCTGTTGATTATGTGCTTTTCAATTTTCATTGCTGTGTTTTTTGAGTCAAGGTTTGTCTTTGTAGCCCTGGTTGTCCTGAAACTCACTATACAGACCAGACTGGCTTTGGACTTTGGAGTTCATGGAGATCCACCTGCCTCTGCTTTTCTGCTTCCAGTCTACTGGAATTAAAGCAATGTGCCACCTCTGGGCTGCTTTTCAATTTTTAAATGTCACTTGGTGAGTTTGTTTTCACCCTCATAACAGAATTTTGTAAAAGTTTTTGCCACTGAGTGTTTCTGTTCTCCATTCTTGCATCATACTCCTGACAAAATATTCTAAAACTCAGCATAGCGATAGATGATGAGGATTATGTCTGCTATCTCTTTGAAAAGCTTTATTTTCACATTAGTTTGGCATATAACAGCTTTATTGAGATGCAGTTCAGTTGCTGCCAACATTTGAATGTGGCTGCTCTTGCAGAGGACCAGGCTTTGATACCCAAGACCTCCATGGCAGCTCAAAATGGCTTTCACCTGACAGAGATAGCCAGAGCCTCGAAGCATCCTCAAGATAGCATGTGAGAGTGGAGATGTGTGTGACTACAGTGAAGAATGTTGTTCTGTTTCAGAACTGCCTCATTGTACAGGTAAGGGCAGAGTTTAGACCACTGACTGTTGAGAAAGACAAGGGAACACGGTGGAAAGTCCTGATGAAAAGATCACAGTTGCTCTTTAAAATAAAAACCTATTCCTCATTGAGAAGAGTATGTAGGAAGGAAAAGGTGACCCAAACTGTGGGTGGCAAGCTAAAAGCAGAACTTGGCTTGTGCTTTATGTGTCGTGTCAGGCTGCTGGAGTCATGGATGGATTTCCAAACAGAGATCGAAACTGGGTAGATCACAGATAGGAATGATCACTCTGGCAGGGTTAGGAGAGACAGGTCATGGGAACCCCTGCTCGTGATGAGTGCACTGGGATAAATAAAGAGCATGTGCAGTAAGGGTTACAGGCAGAAGTACAGATGTTTAGGGGATAATATTAGGGGAGAAGGCAGCTGCAATTCTATTCAGCAACTAGAATAAAAGACGGGAAAACATGAGAAATTTTTAGATTTCTTGTTTGAGAAGCTTCTTTATCCTCCTTCAGCTCAAGATTTCCTTCTATCATATATATGTCTGACTTAGAAACTGGAGGCTCCATCAATGACAATTGAAGTAGAAAGCCTAACAAAGAATGATAGAACCCATTCTGTCATCAGGTTCTATGGACATGTGGAGGTGCATATAGTAAACAGACAACCAGAAGGCTGTATTCAGTAGGGAGCTTGTATTCAATATAGAAATCAAACTGGCTGTCCAGACTTTGGTGTTATCAGGAAAATACAGTGAAGGCAAAAGAGTCACAGAATCCTTTGGTAAGTTATGTAGAGCCTAAGGAAGGAAGGGGAAAGTGAGACTTGGAGGAGGGAAGTCAACACGTAAGGGGTGAAGAGCAGGTGTAAACAGAAATCCAATCTGACACCTGGAAAAAGCACTGTCAAGACCAGCAAGGACAGTGTGAGTGGTCCCTAGCACTATGTATTGCCAAAAAAGTGAGGAGATATTTCAGAGAGAGAGGAAAGAGAAAGAGGAAAGAACAAGAAGAGAGAGAGAGAAAGAGAGAGAGAGGTCCTTTGGGCTATAGGGTTCCCATATGAAATTCTCACATTCTCCCAAGGTACCAAAGTTTTGCTTAATATGAACCAACTGGGGAGCACAAGTGTCATTTGTAAGACCTTCCAGTATATGAGTTTCCCTTCTGTCTCGGGACCTTTGTGCTCATTTCCTTTTACTTGGTCTCACACCAGCTCTTCTTCATCACTCTCTGCTTCTCAGGTGATTTATGAGACTTAGGATCTCACGATCACTGAAGGTGAGATCTTCCTGCGACAGTGCCAATATATATTTGCACTGCTTCACATGACCTGGTTCAAAAGATCTGAGAACTACTAGCATGTGGAATATTGCTTTAAGGGACTGTTTCCACCAATTGAAGCTCTAAGGGAATGTCGGCTTTGTCTCTTTTGCTCAGTTTTGCATTTCCAGCAGCTGACAAAGTGTCTACAACACAATCAGCACCCGTCATATAAAAACTTCCTTATTCACCGATAAATTATAGAGGCCTTTTAACCTCCTTAATGAATATGTAATGGAATAAAGAGCTAGTTGGATCATTGTGGCCAGTTTCTACAAATTTCTACTAGAGATGTTATCAGAGAGGTGAGGACAAGCAGGACATTGGAAGGAATGGTGACAGAACACCTGGGGTCAAATGTCACCTCTGTCTAGGAACCGAAGTGTGTTTTGAGTGACCCCATAACTGTTCTAAATCGCCTAAGAATGTCCTTTATTTATCTATGTCACACGGATGAGAACTGTACTCACCAGATTGGTCACGATGGGCTTTCTGTGATTTAGAACATAAAAAAAACACTCAGGGAAGTGTCTGGTATGGTATTGACTTACACATGTCTAACTTTTACTTTTTCTAATCTGCCACTTCTGCCTTCCCTCTCCTCAAGAATTTTTCTATCACATACATGTCTCAGACACAGGCCATTTCTTGGTATGAAAAATAATCTAAAATCAACTTTATCTTCAAGCATTTTCCTAATTACAGATCTCAGTTAATCTTCTAGTGACTTGCATGAGTTTCAGACTCCTAGGTTTTCTTCACTCAATTTTGTGATGTTCTGTCAGAAATCACCCAGCTACTGCCTATGCATAGGATGCAATTATGTCGAGTGGTATTTGTTCGTGACTTTACATTTCCCCATTTACAATTACATGACCCATCCAATGATTACAGGTATTTTCTTTTTTAAAGATCAATGGTAAAGAGCATATTGGATCTAGTCTTCTAAATTCACAAGAGAATGACAGCATCTCTGTAACATTGTTTTAGCATAAAACCTATCATTCATTTCAATGAGATGTGCTCTGGGATCTTGAAGCAAATTCCATGTCATGACATGGAAGCCCAGAAAAGTGTCTTTGTAACGAAAGTAAATTAGTCGCTTATTTTAATAGAAATTCCACAAGCTATAGATGACTACATAAATATTTATGTAAAGAAGTTCTTTACAGGCTGAACATAAAGTAAAATAATGAGTGGAAAATATGTATTGCAAATAATACATATAGTTCATAATATATTTAAAAATCCATTAAAATGTAAATTAATCATAAATTCTATTTGAGTTATAGTATAAAATTATTTAAATATAGATAAAACTCATCAAAATAAAAATAACTAATAACTAACTTTAAATAATACATATGGTAACACACCCCGATATAACTAAGAGGATTGGTTGTTTGAAGCTATCCCAGGCTACAAAAAAAGAAAGAAAGAAAGAAAGAAAGATATGCACACAACAGAAGTCATATGACCAACATTCACAAGCACAGTCTAATTACCAATGTATTTATTGTATTTATGTAATTATATTATAAATGTAATTACATAATTAATTTAATATAAATAATTTAAATAGAATTATAATATACAGTATTTTAAAGACTTATTTATTATATTTAATGTACAAGAGGGTATTGATGCTCAAATGTACGTGTGTTGTGTGTGCCTGCTGTCTGCAGAACCCAGGGGAGGGCATCCGAGCCCTTGGAGCTCGAGTTCCAGGCTGTTGTAAGCTGCAACGTGGGTCCTGCCATGTAGGACCAGGTCCTCTGTAAGGATACCTTGTGCTTTAAACTGCTGAGGAATCTCCCCAGCCCCTATTACTATTTATTTAAGAATTTAAAAATAATTTTCTAAAATCATTTCACATTATCATGATAGAGAAACCAAAGTGTATATATATAATCAAATATTTTGTAGCTTAAAATATGACATATCATTAAACAGTGCTTAAGAAGAAGGAGAAACATCATTTGCTGATATAGGAGAAGGAAGACAGCATATTATTTATAACAGATCAGATGAGAAGAGAATTTTTCCTTTATTGTAACAAGAACAGAGATACAACATACATGTTATTATGGATGTATTATTATGTATGCATATATTAATATATAGATACACTTCTATAAAAAAAACTATTGGCTAAGTAAGTCCTCATAAAATTTTTGACAGTGGTTGCATTTTAGATATGAAATTAGTAGGATGTTCACCAAGTTATGTTTTGTATTACACAGAGTTGACATGGTACATATTGATATAGAAATTATTTTAAGGAAATGAAATTCTTAACACAGAAGCAGGCATTCATGGTCTCATGCAAGGCACTGAGAAAGCAGATCTTAACCTGTGGGCAGCAGCCCCTTCAGGGAGTAACCACCCTTTCAACAGGGGTCCCCCGTTGAAAGACCTCCCCTATCAGAAAACACAAATGTTTACATTATGATTCATAACAATAGAAAAATTAGTTATGAAGTAGCAGTGAAAATCATTTTATGGTTGGGAGTTACCACAACATGAGGAACTGTATTCAGAGGTTGCAGCATTAAGAAGGTTGAGAGCCACTGAGTGACCAAGTGACTATGTTGGGTGATCTGATTATACATACTAGAGCCTTGGCGTGTTCTTTAAGTTAACCAAAACTCTTCAGGATACTTGTTTTGACAATGTGTTGGAAAATAAATTTATATAAAACTAATAGAGAGATCACAAGCGAAGGCCAGCCTGAGCAACTCAGCAAGAACTTTGTATCAAAAAATGAAATGTACCGACAGCTTGGAGGGGTATCGCTGTGATAGAGTGTTTGCCTAGCATGAAGGAGGTCCTGCTTAATCCTTGACACTCCACAAAAAAGGAAGTTCGTTGTTATATTCCTAGCTTGTTTCATTAAAAAGGTAGGAAGAGTAAAGGTGAATGTGATGGCTTATCCTGTGGACTCAGCACTTGGAATGTTACAGCAGAAGGATTGCCATGGTTTTGAGATGAGTTCCAGGCCAATGCAGGTTACCATGAGACTCTGCTTCAAAAATAACCAAACCTGTTCAGAACAGGGACTGTCTCTGACATGAATTCAGTGGCTGGCTGTTTGATCACTTCCCCCTGATGGGGGAGCAGCCTTACCAGGGGACAGAGGAAGACAATGCAGCAGTCCTGATGAGACCTGATAGGCTAGGGTCAAGGGAAGGA
Source organism: Meriones unguiculatus (assembly GCF_030254825.1). NCBI lineage: Eukaryota > Metazoa > Chordata > Mammalia > Rodentia > Muridae > Meriones > Meriones unguiculatus. The sequence continues at coordinate 103,516,729 of NC_083355.1, read as the reverse complement.
GAGGAGGACTTCCCCTATAAGTGGACTGTGGGAGGGACATGGGAGGAGATGAGGGAAGGTAGTATTGGGAGGGAACAAGGGAGGAGGCTACAGCTGGGAAATAAAGAGAATAAACAGTAATTTATAAAAAAAATTTAAAAAAAACAAAAATAACCAACAACCAACCAACTCTCTAAACAAAAGAACAAGAAAAAGTAAAATATTACAAAAACATGTATCTTAACAAAACTTATACTTTTAACTTCTTTTTTTAATTTTTTTTATTAATTAATTCAATTTTAATTTTGGTCATGGGGCCCCTTTCTTCTTTCCTCCCAGTCCCACTCTCCATCCCACATCCCCTCCACCCTAATTAGGGGAGCCACCCTCTCCAGAAAACTATTCACCTGAGGACTGAGTCTTCTTCCCCTGTGGCCTTGTAGGGAAATCCCATCAAGGGGGAAGTGATCAGAAAGCAGGCAACATAGCCTGTGTCAGAGATATCACCACTTCCCTAACTATTGGGTACACATGAAGCCTTAGATGCTTATTGGACTTATGTTCTTGGGGTCTATGCATTGTAGTTTGTATATCTTGCACTATAGGACTAAAATCCACTTATAAATGAATATATACCATGTGTATCTTTCTGGGCCTGAGTTACCTCACTCAGGATGATCTTTTCTAGTTCTGTCCATTTGGTTGCAAATTTCATGATGTACTTGTTTCTAATGGCTGAGTAGTATGCCATTGTGTAAATGTACCACAGTTTCTTTGTCCTGTCTTCAATTTAGGGACAGCTAGGTTGCGTCCAGTTTCTGGCTATTATGAATAAAGCTGCTGTGAACATGGTTGATCACATGTCCTTGCTGTATGGTGGAATATCTTTTGGGTATATGCCCAGTAGTGGTATAGCTGGGTCTTGAGGTATGGCTGTTCCTAGTTTTCTGAGAAAGTGCCATATTGATTTTTAAAGTTATTGTACAAGTTTGCAATCCCACCAGCAATGGAGGAGTGTTTCGCTTCCTCCACATCCTTGCCAGCATGTGTTGTCACTTGAGTTTTTGATCTTGGTCATTCTGACAGTTGCAAGATGGAATCTCACAGACATTTTGATTTGCATTTCACTAATGGCTAAGGACTTTGAACATTTCTTTAAGTGCTTCTCCACCATTCAAGAATTCTCTGTTGAAAATTTTCATTTTAACTCTGTATGTCATTGTCTTCTTAAATTTATTTGTTTTTTTATTAATTACAGTTTATTCACTTTGTGTCCCAGCTGTAGCCCCCTCCCCCGTCCCCTTCCAACTGTATCCTATTTTCAATGGGACTATTTGGCTTGTTGGCTTAATTTCTTGAGTGCTGTATGTATTCTGGATATTAGCCCTTGGTCAGATGTAGGATTGGTAAAGTTAATTTCCCAGTCTGTAAACAGCTGTTTCATTTTATTGATAGTGTCCTTTGCTTTACAGAAGCTTTTCAATTTCAAGAGATCCCACTTATTAATTGTAGATCTTAGAGTCTGAGCTGATTTTATTCTGTTCAGGATGTTGTCTCCTGTGCCAATGAGTTCAAGGCTCTTACCTACTTTCTCCTCTAGCAGATTTAATGTACCTGGTTTTATGTTGAGGTCTTTGATTCACTTGGACTTGAGATTTGTTCAGGATGATAAGAATGGAACTATTTGCATTTTTCTGCGTGTAGACATCCAGTTAAACCAGCACCATTTGTTGAAGGTGCTGTCTTTTTTCATTTATATGGTTTTGACTTCTTTGTCAGAAATCAGGTGTGCATAGGTGTGTGGGTTTATTTCTAGGTCTTTGATTTGATTCCATTGATCAACCAGCCTATTTCCATGCCAATACCATGTAATTTTTATTGCTATTGCTCTGTAGTCAGGTTGGTGATACTTCCAGAAGTTCTATTATTGTATATGATTGTTTTTGCTATTGTGGTTGTTTGTTTGTTTGTTTTTCCATATGAAGTTTAGAATTGTTCTTTGAAGATCTGTGAAAAATTGTGTTGGTATTTTGATGGGGATTGCACTGAATCTCTAGATTGCATTTGGTAAGATAGCTATTTTTACTCTGTTAATATTACTGATCTGTGAGCATGGGAGATCTTTCCATCTTCTATTATCTTCTTCAGTTTCTTTCTTTAGAGACATGAGGTGCTTGTTGTAGAGCTCTTTGGCTTCTTTGGTTAGAGTTACCCCTAGATACTTTATATTATTTGTGGTTATTGTGAAGGGTGTGGTTTCCCTAATTTCTTTTTCAGCCCTTTTGTCATTTTTTGTATAGAGGAGGGCTACTGACTTCTTTTAAAATTAATCTTGTATCTATTCACTTTGCTGAAGTGTTTATTAGCTGCAGAAGTTCTCTGGTGGAATTTTTGGGGTCACTTATATATACATCATATCATCTGCGAATAGTAATACTTTGACGTCTTCCGTTCCAATCTGTATACCTTTGATCTCCTTTAGTTTTTCTATTTCTTTAGCTAGAATTTCTAGTTCTGTGTTGATGAGATATGGAGAGTGGGCAACCTTGTCTCGTCCCTGATTTTAGTGGAATTGCTGTGAGTTTCTCTCCATTAATTTGATGTTGGCTCTTGGCATGCTGTATATTGCCTTTATTTTGTTTAGGTATTATGCCCAGTATTCCTGGTCTCTCTAAGACTTTTATCGTGAGTGGGTGATGGATTTTGTCAAAGGCTTTTTCTGCATCTAATGAGATGATCATGTCATTTTTTTTCTTTCAGTTTATTTATATGGTAGATTATGTTGATGAATTTTCATATGTTGAAACATCCCTCCATCCCTGGGATGAAGCCTACTTGATCATGGTGGGTGATGTGTTTGATGTGCTCTTGAATTCAGTTTGCAAGCTTGCATTATTTGCATGCCATCTTTTTGAAATTATGCATTTAACAGGTAATAATTGTGTAGTTTCCAATAACAAAGGATAACAGAGATAAATGGAATAGAATTCGGGCCCACAATAACCACATTATGGTTCAGAGAATGCAGTGAAGGTGGAAAACTCACATGATCTCAATACTGTTAATGCTGTGATATAGAAATGGATCAATATATGCTAATGCACTTTTTATTGATTTAGTCATTATCCATGCAACATATATTTAGTGAGTTCTTGCTAGGTATGGAGATTAATGCTGAATGTATAATAATGAATAAAAAAACATCAGAGACCCTATTGTCATGGAGATAGTGATGAAATATCAAATGATAATATCAATTTCACAGCTTCAATACTTATTTTTTAATAATATCATTTTGAAAGTATTATTGTAAACACAGATAATATATCTTAATATATTTGTCTGATTGTATGTATGGGCACTTTATGTCTGCTTTGCTGAGTGGCTATTTCACATAGTAGCATGAAAAATACCTATGATTAAATGAATCTGTAAATTATATTTAAAGTGAAATGGCAGAAACAGAATCAGCGGGATTATCTTTAACTCTAATTACCCTCATAATACAAAACACATATTTATGGTGTTTTTGTTTTGTTTTGTTTTGTTTTTCCCCAGTTGCAACATTGTAAAAGAGAGCTAAGGTAGTGAGTCACATGAGTGTTTGGGTGTTTTTCTTTTTCTTTTCTTTGATGTGTCTGGATGTTTTGCCTGCTTGTATTTTTGCTCACCGTGTGCATGCAGTGACCATGGAGGTCTATTGTGGTGAAAGGCAGATACAGATGGTTGTGAGCTGCCATGTTGTGCTGGGTCTTCTGAAAGAGCAGTCAGTCCTTTTATCTGTTGAGCCTCTTGTCATCCCCATTCGTATGTATTCTTAGGTTCATATAACATAATTTAGGTAGGTTACTTTTTTATGTTACGTTTTGATTGCATAAATTTGGGACTTTGGCATTTTTAGAACATATCTGATGCTAGGTAATAGTATAAGAAAAAGAGTCTAACGCAGTTCATAATACGAGAAGTGAAAGGGTCAAACTAGGCAGTTGTATTGGTTCTAACACTACAGAGGAGCTCACTGTGCATAGCCTCGTGGTGGAAATATATGTAAGAAGAACCAAGGGCAAGGCACAAAGCCAAAAGGCAGTGCAGAGTTTGGGTTTACTCTTAAAACAGCTCACTCTCACAAGAACTCAGAGACCCAGAACAGCCATAATTTCCTGAGAGGGCCAAATTCCAAATGATCTAATGACCTCCCTCATCAATAATTAAATCAAAGGAAAATATACCTCTGATAATCAACTGGTCAATGGCATTAATGAAATTGTTCACATGCATATCTGAAGTACTGTAAAACCTTTCCCTTGGATTTTCAGTTTGATAGTTTTAATGCATTGCATTTTAGCAGTGGTGCTGCAGAATAATACTCTAAACATAATTTAGTTTATGTTTCATTTGTGGGAGAGTTAATGATGTTGGGAAGTAAGTAGTGTTAAGAAATTATGAAAGATAGATTTCCTTCTTTAATGGAGTCATTAAAGATCATTTTGGTTTTGATGCTTATCTTAGAAAAATTAGTTTCTGGGATCAAGGAATTTGAGCATTGTTTATAAACCATTATACCCCATCCATAATAATTATAACCTCATAAGAGGAAGTGGAAGGGGTGGAGGGGAAGAAGAAAATATATGACTTGTGTTGATGAGCTGACTGGAAACTTTTAAAGTATTTTATGAGTGTGATGATTGGTATAACTCTTCTAATATGCCTCAGCCATCCATTTCCTTGCCTGTAAACTTATGCAAAAGGTATCTAACCAGCATGTTAGGACCATGTTACCCAATTCTGTTAGAGAAAGTCAAGCCATACCTTTTGAGAGAGAGATGGGCAGGGCCTGAGCCAAGAAGGCCAAAGTTTTGGGAAGTATTACATTTCTACTTAAGAAACCCAACAGTGACCAGAATCAGTGGGAAGTGCTGTTGAGAACCTGAACCTAGGAGAAATGGGACAGGGGTGATGGAAGGACAGGTGGGGTGCATTCAGTGCTATACTCCTGGGCTTTCAGCAACAAAACCATCTCCCAGTTCTACCTCAGTAGAGCTGGGAACCTTCTTGGGATGAGATGATGTGATGATTCTTATACTTAGTGTATGAAGAAATAAAAAAAGGGAAAACAAAACATTTTAAACATGTTTTTGAGTTGGTCTATGTGTGTGCATAAATGTGTATGCATATATGTGTGTGGTAGTAATTGCAAAGGTCACAGATAATGAAGCTTTGTTGAATTCTGCCATAGTAATACACATTTCCAATACTGACTATCATCCTATGGAAAAGATTTAACTTTTACATATATGTTGGGGGTCTGTGAGTTGGGTATCACCTCCTTCCATATGTTTGGTTCATTCTGAGATTCAAGTTGAAGATTATCAGGACATGATGTTCTCATGGGCAAAGGGCAAAGGCCTTGCCGTTACGCAGTATTAGAAATTTAGTGGCTCAGAAGAAGCTCTGAAGGTCAGAAGCATAGGCTTGACTTGTGTTGTGAGTTGTAGGAGTCTAAAACCAAGTTGCTTACTATCAGCTCTAACTGAGAGAGGAGTGTTTGGAAGAATCTACTTCTGAGTAGATTCAAGTTCACAGCAGAGTAAAGTTCCTTGAGAGTAGGATTGTGGTCCTTCTTGTTTGTCTGTGGAGGAATATTCTAGTTCCTAAGGTCTCTCTGAATTCTGGGCACATAGACTCCCTAGATGTTAAGACAAATGATGGGACAATGAATCTTCCTCATATTTGGTATCTCTCTAATTTCCCTTCTGTTATGGAATGCACCTCACTTTCTCTTCAACCATTTCTTTCTTTGTTGTCTTTTGCTTTCCAGAACTGATGTGAACACATTGGACTCGAGGTTGGTTGGGCAGGATTTAGATGTGGTGTATCCAAAGAAACGGTGTCTGGCTATCATGTAAGTTACAATTGCTCCATTTGTGGTTAAATAGCCTTGAAGACAAGATAGTTTCTTGCTGCTAATGCAGTGGGTATGGAGTGGGGCCTTCTTATCCATGACATATACATATCTTTTGCATACTTGGAAGAGAAAAGCTTCATTATAATATCATCTTCCTTGCTCTTTTGACCTTCCTTGAGGACTTTTCAAGAGGGTCACAGAAAAGAATAATAAAAAATGAAGCTCTGGTCCACCGTGCTATTGGGGATACAAATAGTCACTTTAACACCATATGAATATGCAATTCATCTCAGAAATATTCATTAGGCTACTGTAAAAATAGCAAACCCAGAATCTTTAAGCTCTTATCTACTTCTCTGGCTAACTTGTTTCTGTGTCTTTGCAGTGTATGTTTACATTCTGTCAGTGCAATACATCTTCTCTGGAGTGCACTTTTGCTATCTCTCATTGCAATAAATCTGATTCTTGAATTCCATTCTCAGAAGACCAAGTCCTTCCTAAACTCCCAGTTCTGATGGCAGATTCACCAGATAATACAGGACAATCTTTCTATTTTTTAAAGTTAGTGATTAATGACCTTAATTATACCCACAAAGTCCCTTCACTCTAGTAATTCTAATAGTGTTTGGTGGAATAACAGGGGGACAAGTGTCTTTGGGAGACATCTTTAAAGTTTTGTCTTTAGAACTCTAAGAGTGTGATAAATCTCCTAATATATACATGTATTGAAGGGACTGTTGAAAAGGCAAGATCAATAGAAATAAAAAAGTACCCCTCGAGTTGTTAATAGGTACACTAGAAGAAAGTGGTGTCCTGAACATAGAGAAATTGTGACTCCATCTTATAAAGCTGCTTCATAAAAGAAACAAAGACACTTACAATTTATTGCTAGGGCACCGAGGTCCCCCTCCTTGTTCTTGGATTCATTTGAACCTGGGCACAGAAGGAGATTCAGCTCTGGGATAGTAGATTGTAGTTAGAAGGGATCGAGGTAGGCAAGCTTGCAACCTCAGTAACAGCCAGATGGAAGATGGAAAGTGAGGAGTGGAAAACTCTAGTTTCTGAGTAGGAGTCAGAAAGCAGAGAAGCCCAGAAGATAGAGTTTACAGAGTCCAGGAGTGAGCTACTGAGGTACATGGGTACTTACCTATTAGGAAGACAGTTGCCCCACATTTCTATGGCTGGTCCCCGATGGTGTCATGTTTCTTTACATTCTTTGGTGTAGGTTGACTTTATTTAGACTCTAAAACACTGTTTCTCTTGCAGCATGAAGGGTTATATCTCGAAAGTCTCCTAACCTCATCTTGACACAGCAGACACTGCCTTTGTGTATCTGAGCTTATGTTGCTCCGTTGGTTGATATTAGTTGTGCATTTAATGCCATTGGAATCAAGTAAAAAGATAAACTTTTAGAAAAGTTTTCAAGAATAGATCTGTGAGGAATTAGCTGGAGGAAATAGACCCACTTCCAGAGTGACCAGTATGCTTCTGCAACAGCTCAGATATAAAGAAGTCCAAATACAATTAAACAAACAAAACAGCAACAACAAGAAAAAAACCCCACTTAACAATGTGGAAGGGCAAGTTTATCTTTAGTTCACACAGCGTTATTTAAAAGCAAGGATTTTCTTCTGAAGCTCAGCTCTACGTTTTCTTCCATTTCTATGCTTTGAAATTATTTGCTTTTCATTTTTATTCATGTTTTTCTATATGTTTTGTGTGAATATATTTCTGAGTGTATACCACATGTGTGACAGTACCTACTGAGGCTGGAAGATGGTGTCAGAGCTACTAGATCAGGAATAACAGATGCTAAACCATATTTTCAGGCCCTCTGCACTTTTAAAAATAAGGCAGCTAAAATGGTCAGACTAAAATGTTCCTTCAAAACTTCAAGGGGGCAAACAGAATGAATCCAAAGTCACATGGATTTGCTGGTTTGCCTCTGCATGAAGGAAATGGGTGCCATCTGGGAGGAGATTTCATTTGCTGCATAATTAATTCTCCATGGTCCCTGATATGCTAGTGCACAGCTCTTAGATACAACTGGAAAAGGGAACAGATGGTATCTTGCAGTTACCTATTGCCTACTGTGATCCTGTCTCTAATTAATCTAAATACAGCGCCCATTATTTAATCTTAATCAAAACTTCAACAAGTTAAGGTTTTTTTTTATCATTATGAAGTTGTTTTCCTTTGTTCCCCTTTGCTTAATGCATCCTGATGTTTTCCTTGAGTTGTAAGGACTCAAAGAGCTGCAGAAGCATTCACACCAGCCCCGGTGTTTCCTTGCATAACTTCACAGTAAGTAGGTTCTCTAGTTGTTAATGTCAGAACTCTAATCCAGAGACAGCTGACATGGACTCTTAAAATTTTTCAAGTTAGTAAGTCACATAAGAATGATAAAGTTCCTAGAAAGGCTCTGCCCTGCAGACTATCAAAGCAGATGCTGAGACTTATGGCCAACTGTTGGGCAGAGTACATGGAATCTTATGAAAAAAGTGGGAAATAGTAAGAGCTGGAGAGGACAGGAACCCCACAAGGAGAGCAACAGAACCAGAAAATTTGAACACAGGGAACTTCCCAGAGACTCATACTCTAACCAAGTATCAGTCATGGAGATAACCCAGAACCCCTGCACAGATGTAGCCCAGGGCAGTTCAGAATCCAAGTGGGTTCCATAGTAATGGGAAGAGGGACTGCCTCTGACATAATCTGATTGGTCTGCTTTTTGATCACCTCCCCCTGAGTGGGGAGCAGCCTTACCAGGCTATAGAAGATGACAATGCAGCCACTCCTGATGAGATCTGATAGACTAGGATCAGAAGGAAGGAGAGGAGGACTTCCTCCATCAGTGAACTTGGGGAGGGGCATGCATGCAGAAAGGGGAGAGAGATTGGGATCGGGAGGGGAGGAGGGAGGGGCTTATGGGGGGATAAAAAGTGAATAAAGTGTAATTAATAAAACAAAACAAAACAAAAAAGAATGATAAAGTTCATATTCTCTTTTTGAATATTTTATTTTGTTTTATGTGTCTTTCTCTGTGTATGCAGATGTTTATGTAGACCAGAAGATGGTGTTAGATTCCTAGGAGATGGCTTTACAGGAGGATGTGAGCCTACTGAGGGACACTGGGAACCACATTCTGCTCTTGTGAAAGAGTGGGGAGGGGCATGCATGCAGAGGGCGGAGGAAGGGAGGGGTTGGGACGGGAGGAGGGAGAGAACCATAGGGGGGATACAAAGTGAATAAAGTGTAATTAATAAAGAAAAAATATATATATAAACAAAGAGCACCACATACTTGTAACAGCAGAGACTTCACTGCAGACCTTCATAGGCTTTATTAGAAAAAAAATAATAATAACAATGATTCTGTAGCTATGCCTGAGATTTTATGTCTAGGACTTAGGACTGTGAAACATGAAATATTAAAATTTCCTTGTTAACATTAATAAATATTAAACTTTCTATTTAATGTTATTTAATCTGTGGCTTTCAAATGTATCTGTAACTGATATTCAACATTACATATCTTTCTTTCTGGTTGTGATTGATAATACCATCTGTCTGTTTTCTGCTTATAATTGTTTGGAGAAACTTGAAAATTAGAGAGATTGTGATTTCCTGTTGAAAATGAATTTATGGTATTTTCATCAAATTATTGGAAGAAATGTATCCAAGATATAGTGGCTATGACTCACATGAGTTACTTTCTTTTCTTTCTTTCTTTTTTTTTGTTTCTTTTTTCCATCAAAAATGTTTTCCTTTTTATTGAAAATGTATTTTTTTCCTCATACAACATATCCTGATTACAGTTTCCCTTCACCTTCTCCTCCCAGTTCCCCCTAACCTCTCCTTCTCTCTGGATCCACTATCTTTCTGTCTGTTGTTGGAAAAGAAAAAATGCTTCCAAAAACAATTACCAAACATGACAAAATTAAATATAATAAGATGAAGCAAAAACTATCATATCAAATTTGGACAATCAACTCAACAGATGGAAAAGTTTCCCAAGAACAGGCACAAGAGTGGGAGACCCACTTGTTTTCATAGTCAAGAGTTCTATAAACGTAGTAAGCTGATAGCTATAATATATATGATATATACAGAGAGGACCTGTTGTGAGCTCTTATGTTCCTTGCTAGTTGATTCATAGCGCCTTCTTTTCTTGGTTTCTTCCACCTCCTATGAGCCTTCAATTCTTTCTGCCTCCTCTTCCTTGACATTACCTAGGCTCTGAGGGGAGGGATTTGATGACCTCCCATTTAGACTTTCTCTTTGTGTAATATCTGCCTGTGGGTTTCTGTGTCTGTTTCCATCTGCTGCTGGAAGAAGGCCCTCTGGTGATGACTGGATAAGGCACTGATCTGTGAATACAGCAGAACATCACTAGGAGTGTTGGGGTGACTTTCCTTCATACAGTATGAAGGTGCATCTCTATATTTTCAATCGTTAATTCTGTACCAGCAGTGAGCTAAGTGCTGGCAGGATTTTGGTATTGTCATTTCTATAGCCTTTTACTGGCTTTATATTTGTAAATACTTGTCCTTTCACACCTGTTCAAAAAGATGGAGATTACGCAGTCCTCTTTTGCCTTTGAGGAATGTATCAGGTCAGGCCTAAGAGATGTATCATGTGTTGTCTCAGCGCTGACCGGAAGTAGCACAGGAAGTAAGCACAGATCTGACAGCTGATATCTGGAAATCGTGTTAAGTAAGAGATAGCTGGGAAACTGCCCCAGCAAAAGGCTGAACCATATTAGAAGTCTCCATGCCTTATTTATACCATAGGTGCGTCCAAGAAAGGTCTGCACTATAGGAGTCATTTTGTTGATACGCTGTGTGTTTGTTTAGACTAGTACTTTGTTCTTTTACCTGGGTCTCTGGGCTATCTAGTCTCTGGTTCTTGGTTACCCAAGCAATGTTGGGTATGGGTTTCTTCCTGTGGAGTGGACCTGAAGTCAAATCAGACATCATTTGGCCACTCCCACAAGTTCTGTGCTACCACTGACCCAGCATATTTTCTATACAGGACAGAGTATAGATAAAACGTTTTGTGGCTTGGTTGGTTTCCTTTTTTTTTTTCTATTATTTTTTATTTATGCATTTATTTTTGTAGCTTGAGGAGGACCTGCACTCACCAAAAAGACTAGACTAGAAGGGTGAAAGCTCCATATAGGCATCAGCTCCGTTTCTCCACGTTCAGTGTACAATGAGTTTCATGTGTGCTGTCCTCAGTAACGGGTCCCCATCGTCAGTCTATGGAGAGCAAGCCTTTGTCTTCACAACAGACTGGGTTGTTTGGGGATTCTGGGGATCCCGTTGACCAACAATTGAATGTAACAAAATCTCACCTCTGGGGGTCTCCCTTGGCAAGGAGAGAAGGCTTATTGAGATTCAATTTCACTCCTTACTCTGAGCTCTCATTACAATCACCTTCATATTTCTCAGGCAGTTTCCACTGCATGTGGTTTCAGCATCATCCCCAAAACACTTCTCCCAATTCCAGCCATCTTTCCCTACACTCTCTCCCTCCACCTGATTCTCCCCTACTCCTGTGCCTAGTCCACTCTTAACATTTATTCTCTTTCCTCTTCTATGGGAGATCCATGCATTTCTCCACCCCGACCCCTAGAGCACTCCTCTTTTCCTAACCTATCAGGGTCCAAAGACCGTAGGTTAGTTACCATTACTTACGGGCTAATATCCATGCATAAGTGAATACATGCCATATTTATCTTTCTGAGTTTGGGTTACCTCAATAAGAACTTTTTTTTTTTTTGTAGCTCTATTCATTTACCTGAAAATTTCATGATGCCCCTTCTTTTTGACAGCGGAGTAATACTCCATTGTGTAATTGTACCACATTTCTTTATCCATTGTTCTCTTGAGGGATATCTAGGTTGTGTCCTGTTTCTGGCTATTATGAATGAAGCCACAGTGAACATGGATGAGCAAGTGAACTTGTGGTAGGATGGAGTGTCTTTTTGGTAGGTACCCAGGAGTGGCTCCCAGGAGCAGCAGGAGAAGTGTGAGTGTGCATTCAGTCTACTCATTGCCCTGGGATGTGCAGCCCTTGGGTTAACAGGGGGCTCCTGCTGGGGTTAGCGTCTGGGATGAAGCAGAGAGGGAGAGGGAAGGCTGAAAGGGAAAGTTCTGTGTGATACACAGGAGATGGGAGGCAAAGAAGGTTGCTAATGGTCTTCTGCTACAGAGCTGGAGATGAGACTATGGGGTTGGAACAGAAAGAGAAGAGAAAGTCTACATGCTGCCAGCTTGATTTTTTGGTATAGGTTATTAAGGGGTGCCTGCTGGAGTTAGCGGATAGAAAAAGAAAATCAATGTATTGGGGGAGGGAGGTTAGAGAGGGAAGATCTGTGGGATCCACAGGGGATCAAGGAAGGGGGTTAGGAAGGCTGACACCAGCATTCTGTTCAGAGCTGGGGATGAGACTTGGGGATTGGATCCAGGGAAACAGAGAGGTACTTTCACTTCTTAGCTAGAAAAAAATAATAAGTTATTATGAAGTAGTACAGAAAATAACCTCAATTTAACCTCAATTAAGTAAGTATGCATTTTATCTTAGTAAAGTAATTAACCTAATGGTAAAGTGATTATGTAGACATATATAACATATGTTTATATATATTCACAATAAACAGAGTATGTTTCCTGTATCAATCAAGGTAGGATAATTTATATTACTTGACCCTAGGACTTCTTTACCAAGTCAGGCAATTTAATATCTGTTTGGAGTAATATTTTTTTTTTGGGTAGTAGCTAGTTGGAGAATTGATTCATTATGCATTCCGTTTTTCTTTCTTTCTTTCCTTCTTTCTTTCTTTTTTCTTTTTTAATTTTTTTTTTTTTTTTTTGCTATAGTTCACCTACACACATCATTCTGCATTGCTGTTCAACTTTGGCTTTTTACCTGATTCTTTCACAAATCTGAGAGGTTGGTTCAAGGAATCAGAACTCATCTCTAATTTACTTTTTATCCCCATAATTTAGAAATGTGGTTGGCATATTGTTTAGGATCAATGAGTGTTCTGAAAAGCATGAATGCCCAGATTTACCTGAAAAGGTGATGATGCAAGACAAACTCAGCATGCATTTTACTCAGGGGGAAGATAATGAACTAATTATTGAGTGGATGTGCAGAAAAAGTCTCAATAGTTCTCCTTGAAAAGAAAAATCTCTGTTCATTTCAAAACTTTTCAATCCTTTTGTTTAATCTTTTCGTGTATGTGTGTCATTCAGGGAATTGACAAGCCTGAGCACAGCTCTCTGTAAACCACTCAGCTGGCCTGAACCTCGCTTGCTTGTTGTTTGGCAGGTACAGTAGAATGTGCCTCCACCTTGAGACATTCTGACTGTGCGTGGAGTTTCCACTACCCTCATCGTTAACTTTCATCACTACTCCAAAAATAAGTAATAAATAAATAAAAATGTCAATCTCCTTGTATTCTACCTGAGGTATTTTCTTCTTCTCCCTGCCCAAACATCATGTCTAAGGAACATATTCAGCTCTTTTGTGTGGCTTTTCTATAGCATCTATGAGAGAAATAAACAAAATCTCTGATTAAGAAAGCACCTTAACCAAAATGTAACTGTTCTCAGTACTCCTGATGAAGAGAATTTATCACCTTAAAAAAACCCATTCTAGTGCTATTCATAAATTTATGACATGTTCTCCAGCATTGTGTCATAACATATTTACCTTTAATTTGTTTGCGTGGTATTCTCAGAAATCATATTATAAACCGAATGATAGATATCTATATTGGAATGGGACTTCCTAATAAGAGCTTAGTTCACTGGTATCTAGAACTCTTCAGAAGCATCTTTTTTCTGCTTCTTACATAGTTATTAACAGTAAGATTTTTGCCATTTCCTAGAATTCATTTGCTTCTATTTTTCCATTCATTATTTTAATTCAGTTACTCACTTTTAAACTATAATTTTAGAAACCAGTTTTTTCATTGTAAGAGTGTGTGTGGTATATTTGTGTGTGTGTGCATTTGTGTGTGGGTAGGCACACACATGGATAGGTGGGGGGGGTGTGGTGGTCAGATGTCAATGCCGAATGTCTTCCTCAATTACTCTCTACCATAGTGTTTGAGATGGAGCTTCTCATTGCACCTGGAGTTCACTGATTTGGGCGGAGTGGTTGCCTCACACTCCTTAGGGATCCTCTTATCTCTGTTTCGCAAGGACTTGAATTACAGGCACAGATTGCCATGCTTCAGCTTTTCACATGGTTGCTGCAGATCTGAAGTCAGGTCTTTTTTCTTTCTTTCATATTTTTTTTCTTTTTTTCATATATTTTTTTTCAAGACAGAAGATAGAGTTTCTCTGTGTAGCCTTGGCTCTCCTGGACTCACTTTGTAAATCAGGCTGGCTGCGAACTCACAGAGATCTGCCTGCTTTTGCCTCTCTGAGTGCTGGGGTTACAGATGTGCACCACAATGGCCAAGCTTGAACTCAGGTCTTAATGCTCAAGTAAAAGGTCTTTACCATTGGAGCCATCTCTCCAACCTTTTAATATAAGTTTAGTGAATTGTGTTAAGTTAAAACTTGAAGTTTTAAATATTTTTCATTTGTTCGCCTGGTTCCTTCTGTCACTGGGTCTTCTTCTGTCACCCAGTCCTCACAAAACTTACTATGCAGCCCAGGTTGGCCTTGAAATTGTGGCTTAACCCTCCCATGTACTGACATTCCAGTATAAACTACAATATTCAGCTTTAAATAGAACTTTTAATTCAGGTTCTACCTATCTACCTATTTAGCCATTTTGTGACAGCTTAATCATTACACTCATCCAAATGGTTTTCTCTTTGACTAATATGTTAATATTTGAACAAAGATATAGAAGGGTTGAAGGACTTGCTAGTTGTATAGCTAAGAACCCATCCGCTCAGAAGTAGCCCATGGCAGCTCAGTATACGAGTGGGTTCCCTAGTAATGGGAACAGGGACTGTCTCTGACATGAACTCAATGGCTGACTCTTTGGCCACCTCCCCCTGAGGGGGGAGCAGCCATGCCAGGCCACAGAGGAGTACAATGCAGCCAGTCCTGATAAGCTAGGGTCAGATGGAAGGGGAGGAGGCCCTACCCTATCAGTGGACTTGGAGAGGGGCATGGGAGGAGATGAGGGAGAGAGAGTGGGATTGGGAGGGAATGAAGGAGGGGGCTACAGTTGGGATACAAAGTGAATAAACTGTAACTAATATAAAAATAAATTAAAAATGAATTCTCATTCTAGAGAAACATGAAAAAAAGAAAAGAAGAACCCATCCACTGTTGTCTAATCCTGAAGTTGCAAGTGAGATGTAAATGTCATGGTAGATTTACACATTTAATAGGCTTTCAGGTCAGTCCCTTTGGGTATATTCATCTGGCATTTTCTTACGACATTTTAATACAAGTGTAACAAGGCAAAGACAATACAGACAATTAAAAGTCAAAGGAGGTAAATTCTCCCATCTTTACATATTCATTGTAGGTATTTTATATTGACTAATGTAAGTATAAGAAAGTTACTGGTTTACATCTAATGAAGCAAGCCCACAAGCCCGTGCCCACTTGGGTGAGCAGTCCTGATGTTCCATGAAACAGCAGCCCAACCCCTTCTCTTGTCCAGATTTGGGAAGCATTGGCCTTGTTTAGTGTCCTAAATCCAACTCCTATTATAGCATCTCCTGTTACTTTCTTCTCTTGAAGAGCTATAAGAAAGTTAGACCAAAATAAAATAGTATAAACAGGGGAAGAGGAAGTAGAGGGGGAACTGGGCAGGAGAGGTTGTGGGAGGGAGATGGAAAACTAGTGGGAAGGAGCAAATGTGAGGAGAGTTGGGAGGGGAGGTTTGAGGGCCTGGAGAGAAAAAGGAAACCTAAAGTGGGCTCATCACTGAGACAAGCTGTAGACCTGAGACAGGGTAGGCTACAGGGAAGATATGGGTATATCTTTAGCTTAGTCTCCTAGCAGAGCGGGAGACATGGAGACTAAGGAGGCCACCTTCTACCCAGGCAGGACTTGGGGAGGTAAGAGGGGAACACCAATCCACCTACAAAACCTTCAAACCAAAATGTGTTCTACCTACAAGATGGGCAGGGATAAGGGTAGTAGAGACTGACAGAATTACCAACCAATGCCTGGTCCAACCTGACACCCACGCCGTGGAAGAGAGCCAATCCCTGACACCATTAATGATACTCAGCTATGTTTAGATACAGGAGCCTAATGTAACCATTCTCTGAGAGGCAACCCTAGCAGCTGGTTGAATCAGATGCTGAAACTCACAACCAAGCATCAGGCAGAGCTCAGAGAGTCCTGTGGAAGGAGTGGGAGGGAAGGTTAGAAGGACCAGAGGGGACAGGAATACTGCAAGAAAACCAGCAGAGCTGCCTATCTTAGACCCATGAGGGCTTACAGAGATGAAAGCACCAACCAAAGGGCATACATGGAATGGACTTGGGCTCCATGCACGTATGTAACCAGTGGTGACAGTTTGATCTTCATGCGGGTTCCCTGGTAATTGGAGCAGGTGTCATCTATGACATGAACTCTTGTCTGCTTTCAATCACTTTGTCATAGCTGGGATGCCTTGCCTGCCCTCAGTGGATGAGTATGAGCTCAGTCCTGATGCAAATTGATGTGCTTTGGTGGGTTGGTGGGGAGCTACCATTTTTTGAGGACGAGGGGGTGGCGGATGAAGAGGGTAGGAGGAAGGGACTGGAGGAGAAGAGGGAGTGGGCTCCAATCAGGATGTAAAATAAATACATAACTTAAAAATAAATAAAAATACATGATACATAAGATTCCATTCACTCTGCCCAACAGTTGGCCATAAGTCTCAGCCTCTGCTTTGATAGTCTGCAGGGCAGAGCCTTGCACAGGCCCTCTGTGGCAGGTTCCTAGGCTGTTTCCTGTTTTCTTCTTCTGATGTCCATCCTCTTTGCCTTTCGGGATGGGGATTGAGCATTTTAGTTAGGGTCCTCTCTCTTGATTAGTTTCTTTAGATGTACAGATTTTACAACTGTTGGGCAGAGTGCATGGAATCTTATGTAAGAAGTGGGAAATATTAAGATCTGGAGAGGACAGGAACTCCACAAGGAGAGCAACAGAAAATTTGAACACAGGGGTCTTCCCAGAGACTCATACTCCAACCAAGTACCAGTCATGGAGATAACCTAGAACCCCTGCACGGATGTAGCGCACGGCAGTTTAGTGTCCATAGTAATGGGAAGAGGGACTGCCTCTGACATAATCTGATTGGTCTGCTCTTTGATCACCTCCCTCTGAGGGGGGAGCAGCCTTACCAGGCCACAGAAGATGACAATGCAGCCACTCCTGATGAGATCTGATAGACTAAGGTCAGAAGGAAGGAGAGGAGGACCTTCCCTATCAGTGGACTTGGGGAGGGGCATGCATGAAGAAGGGGAAAGGAGGGTGGGATCAGGAGGGGAGGAGGGAGGGGCTAATGGGGGATACAAAGTGAATAAAGTGTAATTAATAAAAGTTAAATAAATAAATAAATAAATTTTAAGTAAAGAAATTTAAAAAAAATACATGATACTAAAAAGAGAAAGTAAGACCTTGTGTCCTGAGTTCTGCTCAGGTTATTGCAGACTCAGTGAAGGATTTGTTACAGATTTGTGCAAATTTTCAAAATCCTTCAAAGCTGGGTTATCAGAGCATTCACAGTGACAGGCTTAGGTCAATACTCAAGACATCTCAGCACTGAGTGGCTTGGTAACTGCCAATTTTATGCAATGTCCTTATAGAGAAAATAAATAAATACAATCAAACATCCCCATGAGAAGTAATTTTTAACTTTACTGAAGGCCAAATCAAGCTCATGAACAACAACAGAACCCTATGCTTTCCAGCTAACCTTCTAATGCTCCCAGTCAAGAATGAATTTGGCAGTGTCGAGTGGGTGAAAAGGACTTGGTAAACATGACTTTTATGGAAATACAGATAGAAATTCAGATACTGTCTCACCTTGTTCTCACCATTGTACAGTGATAATGAAAGGATGTTCTGTACTTCCAGACGCTCTGCTCTCTAAATTTTAATGTAACTTAAATAAGAGAAAAAAATGACTAATTTATCTTGGGAGTAAATACACTAATTAAGTATAACGCATTTATTTTTAAAGTCTAAAAAAAATCTATCTTAAAATGGAACTAAGTGTAAATATAGTTTCTAAAACTCCAATTATATTTCCAAAACTTTGGTTAGGGTGTCATAGTTGGATGAGCGAAGGGTATAAAAAATAATAAGAGATGCTTCAGGTCCTTCAGATTATGAATGCTTGAGTATATGAAAGGCATCCATGCAAATAGGACAACTCTTTCACCTGGTTCCTAAAGAAAAAGATTTTTAAAGAGAGAATTTGTGTCCATCTTCTTCCCAATTAAAATGACAGGTCTTTAGTTTCCATTGCAAAGAAAGTATAAAGGGAACATGTAAACATATCATTATTCCAAAATTGTAAAATCTTGTCTCCCATTTAGGCACACAGCTTATTAAACTTTTGGATGATTAAGCCGAGAAAGAATTAGAAGCAGCAGTTTTCTTTTGTTTCTGCAGCAAATTCCTAATAACATTTTTATAGCCTGTCTAAAGCAATAGCTTAAATCCTAGTTTATCTCAACATTTAAGCATCTCCATCTTTCCATTTATATACTATAGTAAATATCCATCTTCATCACTGTGGAAGATAAACTATTTGTATTCTCATCTTATTCTTCATAAGCAATCCCAAATATTGCCACAAATAAAAGGGAAAATAAGCTAGGAGTTAAGTAAGATAATGGTGAGTTAGATACTGTACAATATATTTCTAAACCATTAACAAGCAAATGGGATATAAACAAATCAATAACAGAGCCTATAAAAGCATGAAAAGGCAAGACATCAGCGTTTAAAGAATGCTCTTGTCTGTATATTACTGGAATCTGCTACAGACACGTGCCCTGGGGAGTAGTCAATTTACTTTTATTGTTCTGGTTATGAGTTGACTATTCTCGGTGAAATAGTCAGAAGATGGTGAGAGAGAACCATTTGTTGTCTGGGATGGATTCTTACAAGGTGGGATAGAGAAACTCACAGCAGTTTCTAAGCAAGAAGCCATAACATTCCAGAAAACCCAAGAGACTGTTCAGAAGAGTTTGACTGTCTGCACATAAAGTTTTTCACTCATCTGAAGCCCCCTGAGCATTACACGAGGGATTGTGACAAATGTCTTGACTCCCAAAACACTGGAAGTTGAATCAGCACTTTCAAAATGTTAGCCAATAAAAAACACTAGGATAGCATAAGTTTAAAAAAGCAAAAACAAACAAACAAAAAGCCTTACTTGATCTACTCCTATGAGAAGTGCAGGCAGGACCCATTATTCTTGCATCTGATTGTGGTGTCCTTTATCATCAATTCTCTTTTTTTTTTTCGTGTGTGTGTGTGTGTGTGTGTGTGTGTGTGTGTAATGGGCAATGAAGCTGTTTGGAAGTCTTAATAATAAAACTCTAGGTTTCCTTTTAAGAGTTTCTGAATGTCAATTTTCATTAGTCTTTAAGAGTTTATTATAATTCAGTTCTCCCTGGGATCCATTCTTACTGCTGCCTCTTTATTTCACAGTGGTAAAATTATCCACATTTGACACTGAAGGGGCATTAATTTGCTCAACTTGCCAGCCAGAATACGTAACAGAATGAGTGGCTTAAACAACAGATATGGATATTTGTGAAGTTAGAAGTTCAGGAACAATGTACCCTGTGGTCTGTCTTCTGGTGAGGTCTTTCTTCCTGGC
This sequence comes from Meriones unguiculatus, assembly GCF_030254825.1. NCBI lineage: Eukaryota > Metazoa > Chordata > Mammalia > Rodentia > Muridae > Meriones > Meriones unguiculatus. Next base: position 103,497,028 of record NC_083355.1, on the reverse strand, counting down.
TTCTCTCTGTGTACTTTTCTTTCCTTCTATGTGTCTTCAGAAGGAAAGATAGTTTACACAATTCTCTTGCTTCTTTGAATAAGGACACCATCCCTGTGAGATTAAAGACCTCAATAAGTATTAACTATCATCCTAAGTGTTCCACATCTAAAGTTATGACATATTGAATGGTCAGACTTCAACATGAGAGAGAAACGTGTGCACAATTTAGTCCATAGCCCAAGATCTCTCCCTTTAGCAACTTCACTGAAGCAGTTTTTCAATTCTTTTCTTTTTAATGTGTGTATACATTATATATGTCTATATGATTGTTTTTTATTTTTTTATTCAGTTTACATTGTTGTTGTAGCCCCATCCCTCCTCCCCTCCCAGTCCCACACTCTCTCTCTTCCTTCCCCCTCCCCATTTCCTCAGAAAAGTGGAGCCCCTTTGTCCATCAAGCCCAGCTAATCAAGTTGCATCAGGACTGAGTACATACTCTTTCCCTGTGGCCTGGTGAGGCAGAAGGAAGTGACCAAAAAGTCTGCAAGTGAGTCTGTGTCCCATGCGGTCCCACTTTCCTTACTAAAGAACCCATATGAAGTCTAAACTGCCCATCTGTTGCTGGGCCTATGTCTAGTTCATGCATGGTCCTTGATAGATGCTTCAGTGTCAGCAAGCCCCTCTGAGCCATGGTTAGTTGGCTCTGTGGAGCTCCTGTCACCCCCAGGCCCTTTTCTCTTTCCTCCCACTTTTCCACAAGACTCTTTATGCATCGTCCAGTATTTGGCTGTGAGGCTCAGCATTTGTTTTGAGATGCTGCTGGGCAGAGTCACTCAGAGGATAATTCTGACAGGCTTGACTTGGGGAGAACAAGAGCTAACGATTATTTATTTTTGAGACAAGACCTCATATAGCTCTCAAGTTGCTTCAATTTTCTATGTAGCTGAGGCTGGTCTTGAACTCCTGATGCTCCTGCCTCTGGTGCTAGGATTACCAGCAAACATGACTGCACTATTCAGTTTTTCTTAGGTTTGGTTTTGAAGGCTTTAGATGCTTGAGTTAACATGACTGTCAATTTTTCCAGGGGGTTCTAAGAAAACAGAAGCACTGTGAACTAGGAAGTGAATGACTGCATTTTCTTTTGGAAAGGTTTTACAAACCAAATTATCTGACAAATAGTTCAGTCATGTGATCTCACAGCTCCTTTATTAGATAATGGCTTGCTTTTCAAGAATCATCTTACTTGGGAGGCTGAGGCAAGAGTACCTTTGGTTTCAGGACAGCTCAACTATATAAAGAATGAGGTTGACTGAAAAAACTTTACCGTTTCTACCAATTCCAAATTATCAGGAAATGATTTTTTGTCAAGTTTATATCAATTTTCTTTGACTTGCCTTGAATCATTAAAGCCCACGTCCTAAAAGATGGCATGTCAGATAAAGATGTTTACTGCCAAGCTTGAAGACCTGAGTTCAAATCATGGAATCTACATGGTAGAAGCAGAGACACAGCTCTGGCCTACACATGCCTATTATGGCATGTGTGTGCTCTGATACACATGTATTCACATGTGCATGCGTGGGTGAGTGTGCATATACTCACATGCATCAGTAAGTAAATAAAACTATTTTTAAAACTCTCCAGTTCAACAATCAAACTGTGTATACATACTTTTCCTTGAGTTTTTCCATTTACATCTCCATGTAATTTAGAGTGCCATAAACTGTCACTCTATCTCATTCTGATGGTGTTTGACTTTGCTCTTGAAAATTTTAAACTTAGTTTTTATTTGATATTGTATGTGGGGAGTTGTCACTCAACATTTCCTAGGATAGCCAGATTCCTGCTTAGGTTGAAATCCACATCCCAACACATAAGTAAAAGTCATTATCCTGTGTGTACTAATACATCCATATGAGCAGAAGTAATATTAACATGTAAAATAAGCTTTTGAAGGCCACATTTCAGAAATAACTAGGATGATTCTCTTGCATTCATCTTATGGTTCCCCCATTTATCAACTGCATATTATGACTATGAGCAAAGCAGCTGATCAATTCTACTAACCTTTGCTCTGCATCATTTTTGTTCGTAAACTAACAAGATCAGAAGAAGGAAAGGGGGCAATGGGGGATAGAGGGAAGGTGGGACTGGAAGGAGAGAAGAGAGGGGGCTGGGCCCAGGCTGTAAAGTGATTAAATGAATAAAAATTTTAAAAAAGTTAACAAGATCAGGGATGGAGATACCACAAAAAGATTTGTTGTTGTACAGGATCATTTTGTCAATTCTGGATTTTTTTTTTGTTTTTCCGTATGAAGTTGAGATTGTTCTTTCAAGTTCTGTAAAGAATTCTGTTGGTGTTTTGATGGGAATTGCATTGAATCTGTGGATTGCTTTTGGCAGGATGGCCGTTTTTACTATATTAATTCTACCGATCCATGAGCACAGGAGATCTTTCCATCTTCTTCATTTTCTTTTTTCAGAGACATGAACTTTTTTTTTTTTTTCATACAGGTCTTTCACATGCTTGCTTAGAGTCACACCAAGGTACTTTATGTTATTTGTGGCTATTGTTAAGGGTGTTATTTCCCTAATTTCTTTCACAGCCCTTATGAATACAGGAGGGCTGATGTTTTTGTTGTTGTTATTCTTGTTTTTGTTTTGTTTTGTTTGAGTTAATTTTGTATCCAGCCACTTTGTTGAAGGTGCTATTAGCTGAAGGAGTTTTCTGGTAGAATTTTTGGGATCACTAATATATACTATCATATCATCTGTGAATAGTGATACTTTGACTTCTTCCTTTCCAATTTGTATTCCCTTGATCTCTTTTAGTTTTCTCATTGCTCTAGCTAGGACATCAAGTACTATGTTGCAGAGATATGGAGAGAGTGGACAGCCTTGCCTTGTCCCTGATTTCAGTGGGATTGATTTAAGTTTCTCTCCTTTTAGTTTGATGTTGGCTATAGGCTTGCTGTATATTGCCTTTGCTGTGCTTAGGTATGTGCCTGATCTTTCCAAATCTTTAAACATGAATGGGTATTGAATTTTGTTAAATGCTTTTTCAGCATCTAAGCAGATGATCATGCAGTATTTTTTCCTTCTGTCTGTTTATGTGGTGGATTACATTGATGAATTTCCATATAAGTTGTACTAGAGAGCAACAGTAATAAAAACTACATGGTATTGGCATAGAAACAGAATCGTGGATCAATGGAATAGATTAGAAGACCCAGAAATAAACCCACACACATACTGATACTTGATTTTTGACAAAGAAGCTGAAACAACACAATGGGAAAAAAAAAGATAGCATATTCAACAAATGATGCTGGTCTAACGGGCTGTCTACATGTATAAAAATGCAAATGGATCCATATTTATCACAATGAACAAAACTAAAGTCTAAGTGGATCAAAATCTCAACATAAAACCAGACACAGTAGACCTGATAGAAGAAAAGGTGGGGAAGAGCCTTGAACTCATTGGCACAGGAGATAACTTCCTGAACAGAACACCAACAGCACAGGTTCTAAGATCAACAATCTATAAATGGGATCTCAGGAAACTGAAAACCTTCTGTTAAGCAAAGGACACTGTCATCAGAACAAAACAACAGCCCTGTATCTGACAGAGGGCTAATATCCAGAATATATAAAGAACTTAAGAAGTTAAACACGAACAAAACAGGTAATCCAATTAAAAATTTGGGACAGGGCTAAACAGAGAATCCTTAACAGAGAAATATTGAATGGCAGAGAAACACTTAAAGAAATGTTTAACATCTTTAGTCATCAGGCAGATGCAAATCAAAACAACCCTGAGATTTCACCTTACACCCATCAGAATGGCTAGGATGAAAAACTCAAGTGACAATACATGGTTGAGAGGATGTAGAGAAAGGGAACCCTTCTCCGCTGCTGGTGGGAATATAAACTTGTACAAACACTTTGGAAATAAATCTGGCATTTCCTCGTAAAATTAGTTATAGTACTACCTCAAGGTCCAGCTATACCACTCTTAGGCATATATCCAAAATACCCTTAACTATACAACAAGGACATTTGCTCAACCATGTTTAGCAGCTTTATTTGTAATAGCCAGAAGCTGGAAAAAACCTAGATGTCCCTCAACTGAGGAATGGATAGAGAAATGGTGGTACATTTACACAGTGGATTATTACTCAGCAATTAAAAACAAGGAAATCACCAAATCTGTAGGCAAATGGTCTAATAACCCAAGTAATCCAGAAGCAGAAAGACACACACAGTATTCACTCACTCATAAGTGGATATTAGCCATATAATATAGAATAAACATACTAAAATCTATATTCCTAAAGTGGCTAAACAACAATGAAGACCCTAGGGAAGATGTTTAATCCTCATTCAGAAGGACAAATGTGATAGTCATCGAAAACAGGAGAAGACAGGGAACAGGACAGGAGCCTACTACAGACAGCCTCTGAAAGACTACCAATGGAGGTATCAAATCAGAGGCTGAGACTCATAGCCAAACTATGGGCATAGTTCAGGGAATCTTAGGAAAGAAGGGTGAGATAGAAAGACCTGGAGGGAATAGGATCTCCAAAAGGAGACCAACAGAGCCATAAAAACTGAGCCATGGAGGCTCAGAAGAGAATGCTATCCCAACCAAGGACAATGCATGCAGAGGACCTAAAACCCTGGCTCAGATATAGCCCATAGACTCATTTTCAAAGTGGGTACCCTAGTAAGGGGATCAGGAACTTTCTCTGGCATGAACTCAGTGGCAGACTCTCTGATCACCTCCCCCTAGGGGGTGCAGCTTTGCCAGGCCACAGAGGAGGACAATGCAACCAGTCCCTTTGAGACCTGATTAGCTAGGGTCAAATAGAAGGGGGAGAGGGCCTCCCCAATCAGTGCACTAGGGAAAGGGCAAATGGGGAGATGAGGAAGGGAGGCATAGCTGGGCTACTAATTGAATAAATTATAATAAATGATAACAATAAAAAAAGAGGTTAACAAGAGCAATGGCTGTATCACCTTTTTCAAATTTTCTTCTTTGTTAGTGGGTTCTTCGAAAATTTCATGGAAAATGAAGAAAATAAAAGAAAACTTGCAGGAGCCGGTTCTCTTCCTCCACCATGTGAGTCAAGCTCAGGTCCTCAGACTTGGCAGCAAGCATGTATATTTAGTGAGCACTCTCACTGGCCTTAAGGAATATTTTGATACAGAGAAATTGGATGTGACTACAAGAAACACCTAAAATTTGGACGCATCTTTGGAAACAGGCAACATGCAGAGATTGGGCAAAAAATTCAGGTGTGTGCTGGAAAAGTGTTATGGTGTTCAGGTTGTTAGCAGCTTAGGAAAAAAACCAAAAACGTAAGACTAAATAGAGAAAAGTCATTCTACTTAACAAATGTGCAACTAATCATTAAAGGGACATTGGTAAAAATAGGGATGTCAGAAGCCATTTGGGTAATTCTTCAAAAAGAAATAAAGGTTATTGAATACTATAGAAAGCACATTCTTGCTATAAAAGTCAAAATAACTTGGCTAAGTCATGCTCGTGTCTTAGTAACTTGCGGAAAGTAGAGCATAAAAAAATGAAACTGAATATTTAACTGAGGAGATTTATAAAGGAACTGTGGAAAGAACAGCTCACTTCCTTTTCCTGTCTGCATTTAATAGAACCTGGAAAGAGAGAGATGAGTTGAAGAAAGAATTAAGTAGTAATATTTAATGTGCAGCTTCACGGATTCCATTTCCAATGCCAATTCTAGCTGCACATGAGTTCATTAAGTTACATAAAATTGGGGTATGGTTAATGTTGGTTGGTGATGCTTATATTTATTTGCAAGTTTTTTAATTAAAAAAATAAACAAAAAGGAAGAATGAAATAAAAAGAAACCATAACCTTATAGATTTGAAGAGGCTCATCACAGCAGCATTACAAAAATACAAAGCTACAAGGAATTGCTTTATAGGAAAGTTAGATTATGTATGAATCATGGCTCCAATCCATCATCCTAGCAGAAGGAATTACAGTATAAACTGAGGGTGACAGCAAATTGGACACAATGAAGAAAGGCTGTTGGACTTTTCAGATCCTATAGGCCTCAGTCATGGATCTATAGAGCTCTTTGGCACTGAAGGTACATTCATTATTATCTGAGAAGGGAAAATTATATTGAAAGCATTTCCAAGATGTTCATGGCCACACTGAGCCTTGAGGCTATAACCTTCACATAGAAAAGGCTAGGAGGTTGAACCTAGATCTCAGTGAGTCTTGAGAATATAACTGTTCATCCAGCAGGTTTAGAACACACAGCATCTAACTAAAGAGAATTATTTCTACAAAATTGAGATCTCATGAAACTCTTCGCTAGATGTTAAACCTATTATGAACCTGCCAGCCCTTCTTTTCCTGTTTCTCTCTTGATTGAGTGGAGTTGTCTATCCCATACTTACCCTAACATTCTACCTACTGTATCAAACTTGGTTTTCCTCGGTTCTTAGCAGGAAAGGAATTTAGTTGCAAGTTAAACTGTACCTTATGTCTCAACCAGAAATAATGCTTAAATGTTCAAACACCCTCTGGCACAGCCAAATAAATGAATAAAAATTGCCCTCACAACAGGACAAAAGCCTTTGCACCATGGTGAGCAAATATTTCAATGTAGTGGTACTTTTATAGCCTAAAATTGTTAAGAGTGGTTCCATATAGATAGACATAATATCTTTCCTTCCCTATTTTTTCTTGTTTCCCCTCAAAGATGGGAAGTATCCACAATTTATTTGGTGAAAAATTTCCCCACATTTTGGTCTTTGAAGCCATGTAATTAAAATCCTTCCTAGTTTTGTATCCCTGGATATTTTAACCCAGTGTTGTAACAATGTATCAACTGAGACAATGTGGCTAGAAGATGAAGGGAGATCTGTCATCATTGCCTCTGCATGTCAACCATTCCCCCTGATTCAGAATGTGATCTTCCTTTTCAGCCTCCCTGAGGCAAGTAATCTGACAAATTCAGAAGGGTGTAAAAACAAGGTGTGAGGAACGTGTCCAGAAGATGCCTCTGTCTCAGAGCTTCTGATTTGGAGGCTCTGGATTGCTTGGAGCTGTCTTGTCTTTCATTTCTTTCTTTTTTCTTTAAATTTGACAGCTTTCTGTTTGTAGGGCACAATATTTATCTTGCAAGATTGCCTCTGCTTATGTCAAAATAAATAAACAACATGAGAAAAATTCCAGTAGAGAAGAAAATGACAGGCAGGGAGCCTGTTCAGAGTAAACACACGACCTTGCATATATGAGTATGTTTCTGGAGCCGGTTCTCAGGACTTTGAGAAATAGGTGACATTTATGCAGTGGTGTGTGCTCTCCTGTAGTTCTAATCTCCTTTTGTTTTACACATTTCGTGTGAATGTGTGCAGGTGCATGCATGGGTATGTGCATGTGTGCTTGTGTGCTTGCGTGTTTGTATTTAAGTACATATCTATGTACAGGTGTGCATGTGTGTGGAGGTCAGAGGACAAGCTCAGCTATCTTTCCTCAGCTACCATCACCTGGGGTTTTGACACAAGGCTTCTCATTGGTCAGGAAGTCTCTAAGCCAGCTAAACTGGCTGGCCACAGAGCTGCAGGGATCCTCCCACTCTCTGTCTTAGCATCTCCAGTGCTGAGAGCACTACTATCACTGTGCCCAGCTATTTGTTTCAGTGTGGGCTCTGGGGTTTAAACCCAGACCCACAGGCTTTACCTTTTTCTATGTCATTTAGATTATTTTTTGTTGTTATTGTTCTAGATACTTTCATGTCTCAGAAACAACAGTGAGTTCCGTAGAGATAACTGTAACATATATGGAATCAATTGGGCATATGGCATACAATAGTCCCTTTAGTTTAGTCTTTTAAATACATTTTATGATATAAAGTTCTTCATATACTTTATTGTGTGTGTGTGTGTGTGTGTGTGTGTGTGTGTGTGTGTGTGTGTGTAAGCACCACCTGTGCACAGTGCTAACAGAAGTCAGAAGAGAGCTTTTAATCTCCTGGTAATTGAAATTAAGGCTGGTCATAGTCACCATGTAGACCCTGGGAACTGAACCTGGGTCCCCCTGGAAGACCAGCAAACACTCTTAGCCACTGAGCTAGAACTCCAGCCCATCCTGTGAGATTCCTAATATGAAATGTAAAGCCAAGTAATACTTATGTTTCCCTTGAGAAAACTGAGCCTTAGCATGACACAGGAATTCATTATGACTACACCGCCATGTAGGAAAGCTAGACTAAAATCAATGCAATTTAAAGCTATTAAAATTATTAACAAGTGGATCTTATTGAATAAATTATTAACAATAGTTAAATTATCATCTTTTCTTGATTTGGGTTTTTATATGAAAGAGAAATATTGTGAGCAAAAGGAAGAGGTGTTAAGTATTTGATTTTGGAGTTGGGATATAATGAGATAAAAGTGAGAGATGGGAGGTGAATAGCTTACCCCTCTGAAGCAAGTTTGAGTTCATTATCTCATATTTCTGTCTCACAGAGCTGTTAAGAGAGGCACATTCTGTATTACATTTTGGGTTCCAATCATCTTATCAGTATTGAGATGATGACAAGCTATGTGGCTGCAAAGAACTTTACTGCTTACAAATGCATGCTGATGTGCTGGCATACTTTTTGAAAACTCTTTTACTTACATTTCTTTTTATCTTTTTCTCCTTACTCCACCCCAGTCCCTTCCAACACCCCAACACCAGATAAGAGAGAGAAAGGGTTAGTGGGAGAGGGGGCAAAGCTCTTCCTAGCTGCTCCCTGCTGGTTAGGGTTGTCAGGTTCCTTGGAGCCAGTCTAACGCTCATTTCAGGAGATCTCCATCTTCTTGTCTTACAACAGCAACCAGGAGCAGCAGGAGGGAAGCAGGAGCAGTCTTGTTCTTTCCTCCACACTCTCTGGGCTCTGGCATTGATTCTCACTCCAGAGTCCTCAGGGTTAAGCTACCCACAGCTGGCAAAGAGTCCCTCTCAGAAGCCTAATGAGACAAATAGTCTGCTGCTGTGGACCATCTGATTCAGTCCCACATCCCACACCTGGGACCGAAACAAAGCACGTTTCTATCCACAACACCGACGCGTGTCTTTCGAACAAGATGGAACTAGCTTGGAATTCTATGAAATAAGGGATCATCTCTTGGTAAGAAAAAAGGAATTGGAATTAAGAGATACCTAGAATAGTACAGATAGAAACAAATCGGCAGTCAAAAGCGTGCAAACTTTTGACATCATGGCATAATGTCATCGGTATGCAAAGGTTGGACAACATTCTTAGCTGGGCTGGGATGACTGTGACCTGTAGGCCTCAGACTGGACACTCCTGCAGCCTGTTATTTGTCCAAGAGGTATTGCTCCTGAGTAATACGGCTGAAGGAACTGAGGCAGTTTGGTGATCGGGGCTAACAGGTCACACATCAGTATTTCCCGTCAAGTTCCTTTTCATGCTGTGCTAACCCACACAAAGCCATCAGGTCAGCAAACGTATTCATTTCTAGACTGTGGAAAATCCTGCTACCAGATGCGCAATAACTGCATCCTTCTCTTCTAAGACGTCACTGAGACTCTTTCAGGGGATGTTGCTATTGCAGTAATTTCCCCAGACTTAACTTAGCTTTATCAGCACATTTTATAGTAATTTTTGGTGGCAGTTGATGGCTGTAATAGCAAACTCCTACCAGTGCCACATTAGGACATTATAATTAAAAAGGTTTTCTGCAGTTAAATGCATTTTTAAAAATCCTTTTTTTTTTTAATATCCAGGGTCAATACAGATATATTTCTGAGTTTTGTCATGGAATTGTCCTGTAAAAGAATGCAAAAAAAAAATCAAAAACAAAAAAACAAACAAAACACAACAAAACAACCCCCCCCAAAAAAAACCCACCAATTTCAAGACTTACTTATTGATACCTCTTCAGTTTATAATGTTGTAAAATGTCATCGTGTTATTTAGACAAAGGTCAGACTAAAATATTTTTAGTCTACTAGATTGGGAATTAGTGAAACATTTGATTAGTTATGAAAACATACATACGCACGACATTACATGGACTGAACCTGACATATTTTGGAATGTATATGTATGTACATATGCTTGAACTTGCAATTGGTGAAAAGAGGCCATAAATTTAAAAGAGAACAGGGAAGATTTTATGGGAAATATGGAGGGAGAAAGGGGCAGGTATAAGTGATGTAATTGTATTATAATCCTCCCCAGAAGAAACAAAACAAAAATAAATTTTCCAGTAATAAAATAAATAACATAAGTAGTTTACAAAAAAAAAATTAAAAACATAAAAACTTTTTCAATTCAAATTGTTCTCTACTGGCACTGTTAGAATAGTCAACTTTTGATTAGCTATTCCTATGTTCTCAGGAGTTACAGAGCTTTTAGGCATATGACTCATTGTTAATCAGTCCTCTATTTAAGTAAGGTTTTAGTGCTGTGAAGAAAGAACATGACCATGTGCAAGTTGGGGAGGAAAGGGTTTATTTGGCTTACACTTCCATATCATGGTTCGTCATCAAAGGAAGTCAGGACAGGAGCTCCCAGAGAGCAGAAACCTGGATGCAGGAGCTATTGTAGAGGTTATGGAAGAGCGCTGCTTACTGGCTTGCTCCTCATGGCTTGTCCTGCCTGCTTTCTTATAGAACCCAGAACCACCCAGCCAGGGCGGCATCACCTGTAATAGGCTAGGAACACCCCCTCATTCACTAATTTAAAAACTAGCCTAATGACTTACTGGCCTATGGTCAGATCTTATGGGGGGATTTTCATACACACCCTTTTGTGTTCTTTACTGCTTGATGTTTCTATTATTGTTGTTGTTGTTTTAATATTAAAAGCAAAGCATTAAGGGATCTCTCTCAGCAATATAGGTGTTTATAATCTGCCTGTCATTTCTGATTTAGTTTTTATTTTCATTATTTTACTCTCTGGAGAAATTCAAGATGTTTTATGTGTAAAATAGGATCAAAGGTTGATTAGAAAACCAGGGAATTTCCAAGGAAAAGAAATTTAATAAAAAAATGTGTCTAACAATAAGGCTTTGCTATCTTAAAATTGCTTCTCAATCTATAACAACACAAATCATATCATTATAATCACTTTATACACTGGAGCTTTAAAAAATTCTGTGTGTTTATTCTGCTTATGAGAAAAAGCACAAAGAACCCTGCCCTCCATCTTATTGCCTGTTCACTATGGCACTTAGTCTTGACCAATGTCCTCATACACATGTATTCTTAACTATATAAATATATGCTTCTCAGTCTATACAATGTTATTTATATGTATGTTTTCAGGGCTGACGATCTGGTTTTGGATCACCAATTGGTATTCTCTTCCTGGGGAGGATTATTTTCCTTGTGATCAGTATTCCTTAGTTGTCTATAGTTCTTTTCTACAGTTGAGGTCTGCTGGTCTTAACCCCATCCACTTTACCAGGTCTATGTTTTGTTGTCATCCTTCTTCAGCTAACATTTAGGTAGTTATATTGGTGAGACTTTATGGGTGTAGCTTCTGGCATTCCTAGGAGCCACAGTCTCACATCAAACTTCCTGGTCAACTGGCTCTTAAAGTCTTCCCATCACCTCTTCTGCGATGATCCTTTAGCCTTATGTACAGGGGTGGTTTTGAAGGTGTATTAGTATATATATAACAGTAATTAATGAAAAATGAGGCATGAATTTGAAAGAGAGCAAGGTGGGTTATATGGGAATATTTGAAGGAGGACAATGGAATGGTAAAATGATGTAATTATTATATAATCTCAAATATAAAAAATTATTGAAAAATAAAGTGTATATATAATATGACAGTTATCTTCATGAGACAATTTTGAGGATTTAAATGATAAAACAATATTTCAAAGTAATTCTATAAACGCTTAAAAATCATGTAAATGATATAATTTGGGTGTATTTCTCTAAAATCCAGTAATATAAACATAATGCCTCATACAACAGTGCTGAGCCTAGTGGGAGATCTTTGGATCCTTAGGGCTCTACATTCATAGGATTAATTTCAGTGATAGCAAGACTTCAGGCTGTGTATTCACTGTCTTGCTCTGCCTTACCAATCTTCCCTTCTGGTATCTGAGGAATGCAAGAAAGTTGATACAGAACAATCTGTGTTGGTTACCAGACCCTCCATCTTGGCTACTTCAGCCTCTGTAAACCAAGTAATATTTTTTGCTTTGTATAATATCATTAAGCCTCAGATGTTCTCATACAAATACATGAAGACAGAAAATACAGTAAAATTGGTTTTCTCTTTCTTTTCCCCAAGTAAAAATACACATATAGGAGTAAACAGTTTTTGTTGTACTACCATCTCCTTAATGGACTCTTACCAAGGTTTATCTCCTTAGAGACCAAGACGACTAAGAGTGCAACTCTTATATTAATTCTTTGAGTAACTATTTGCTAATAAATGATAACATAGTAATTTTCCATTAGTCTTCTGTCGCAATGCAGACACTGGCCCTTCTCGGTGAAGTTTATAATGCAGCAGGGAAGAGATGCCTTACACAGAGAGTCAGTAGATCCTCTCAACAATGAGGAGGGTGTTTAACATGGGAAGAAGCCAACCATCTGAAATTGTAAGGGTGATATATATCCCAGTGAACCAGAGGTAATAGTTATTCTGCACAACCTTCTGAACAGATTGGGGAAGTCTAGGAAACACCTGAATGAGATACCCAGCATGAAGACAAGACTGGCAGAATAATGAAGAAATAATGTGGAAGGGAAATTGGAAAAGCTGTCAGGGGCTTGGTCATGCAGACCCCTGCAGATTCTGAATTACCATTTCTGTTTACTCTTGCTACTTTGCTACTTGCAATTTAGGAGGTTAACAGAACACCCATTCACTGTATCCTAATTTCAGTGAGTCACTACCGAACGTACTTGACTCCAAATGGAAACTTTCCTTCTGGAAGAGAGGGGAGACTCGTGATATCAGGGAAATAACAAAACATTGTATGTCTTGGAAAGCAGACATTTGCAAAAATTCTCAAAGGCTCCTCTCCAGCTAATAGTACTAAACAACCGCTGAGGGAAGAGGTTCTGAACAGCGGAGCTTGAAGAGAGACTTCTTGGACCATTGAACTGCCTGCAAGCTGCATTGAGAGCCCATGGCTGTAGCTTTCATGAGTCATACCTGTGTTGGGCTGGGCTTTGGGTGAATTTGGAGCTTTACTTCAATGCATCCTTGCTCCTATAAGTAATTTCTCACACATGTTCCTGTTAGTAACTCTTCGTTTTACCAAGTTGGATGTTGGCATAATCATTGTTTTGTCATTGTGGGCTCCTTTTCTGGTAGCCACTACACAAAAGTTTATAAAAGTTGTATCATTACTATTATTATTATTATTATTATTATTATTATTATCATCATCATCATCACATACCTTTTTGTATGGATACAAAGACCACATTTTTGAAGTGCACAAAACACAAAATAATATACCTTTCAGGTTAAAGGTACTGTTTAGAGTTAAGACAGTTAAGAATAAGTTTCTGTTTTCCCTGTGTTAAGTCTTTTCAAGTTAAGATTTCTATTTGTAATTAAGAGTAACTTTCTGTTTATTATGTCTGATGTGAACTGCTTGCAAACTCATTCACATGATGTACATCCTTATTCTCGTTCCTTCCTTTTCATTGTGTCTTTCTAATAATGAGTAACAACCAACTAACTCTCTTCCCCCTGAGAACACTTATCTCTCCTGTAAAAGGGACTTCAAGAGTCCATCAGGTTCTAGGTTATATCCATACATGGTCCTTGGTTGGAGAAACAGTTTCAGAAAAAAACCCTGTGCCCAGATATATTTGATCCTTGTGGAGCTCCTATCCTTTCCACGTCATACTAACTCCCCTTCTGCCGAGGTTTGGTTATGAGTCTTAGTATCTGTTTTAAAACACTGCTAGCTAGAGTCGGACGAAGCTCGTGGTAGCTCAATAACCAATTGGTTTCCCATAGTAAGGGGAACAGGGACTATTTCTGACAGGAACTCAATGGCAGGCTCTTTGACCTCCCCACCTCCCAAGGGAGGAGCAGTCCTGCTAGGCCACAGAGGAGGACTTTGCAGCCAGTCCTGAAGATACCTGATAAAACAGGGCCAGACGAAAGCGGAGGAGGTCCTCCCCAATCCGTGGACTTGGAAAGGGGCAGGGAGGAGCTGAGGGAGAGAGGGTGGGATTGGGAGGGAATAAGGGAGCGCGATACAGCTGGGATACAGAGTTAATAAAATGTAAATAATAATAATAATAATAATAATAATAATAATAATAATAATAATAAAAGAGTCCATCAGAGGCTGTTCCCTCCAATCCCGATTTAGAGTGAGACAGCTCAGTTCCAGGTCACCCCAAAATACAGCTTGCCTTAATTGGACCTTCATGGATTTGGTCTTTTTTCCCCAGCATTCTCAGGTTTAATGCAAAGTCAAAGACTGACCAGCTTGGTCTTCAGAGGAGTCTCTTGAGAATGATCTAAATAAAAGTCATCCAGGCTCCTGGCTGAACATTGTTCCTTTTGCCCTCAAGGCAGAGCTTATCAATTTCTCGTTGAATGTGATTTAGGTGAAACTTTCTGTGTTCAGGGGCCTCTCTCTAGTCCTTGAATTCAGTCACTTGTCCCAGTACCACCAATGACTTCCGCAGTCCTCCTTGGACATTGAATCTCTCTGATTTCTTCAGCTCTATCTTCCTGCTTCCAATGGGAGGCAGGTATCTGCTTCTGACTCCTGTGCTTAGGTGGGATCAACCCAGATAATGCAGAATAACCTTTCTATTTTAAAATCTATGATTTTAATTTCACTTGTGAAATCCCTTGTAATGCAACTACAGGTCCCTGGGATTAGGATACAGACACACAGAAGAGCTATTATTTTTGCTTACTTCAAACTTCATTCAAGGTGAAACAGATCAGCACTTAAAAAAGAAGATGCAGTCTCATTCATATTCAAACATACTAGATAATTCCTGCTTTATTGTTAATTAAATTAATTTAATGCATGATTTGTCTAGGTTTGTAATTACTATACTGTAACGCTGGTAGCAATGATTCTACAAAGGAGGTTGAAATTGTGGGCGCTGAGAAGTCAAACCATCTTTTTGGTTATTGAGAATAGTTCCTAAGTGATTGGTAGGGTTAGATGTCCTGGAGTCCTCTTGTCTAAAGAAAGTCTAATTAGACCTGACAGTAAATAATAATGAGTCCACCCATTGGTGGCATTCTCCTACCTCTTTAAAAAAATTAAAAATTCTTGTGCATCCTTTTATACTTAAATGTTGACCTTTACAATTTATCACTGTAAACTGAAGGCCTGGGACTATCTCCTCAAAGGAAGAATGTTTACTTAACCTTTGAAGTTTCCTTGATTGGATCCTCCATCACTGTAAATATACAAACATATAAACAGTTTATATATTAAGAGAGTGTAAGTTTCTGTCACAGTATTAATATTTTTAAGTTTCTTTTTATTTATGGCTATGTGTGTCTTTATGTTTCCACAGAGGTAAACAGGTTGCTGAATATGTTGTAGCTCTAGGGATAGGAGATTGTGAGCTGATTGACATGTGTGATGGAACTAAAAAGTCCTCTGAAAATGCAGTACATGCTATGAATTGCTGACCCACCTCTCAAGCCTTGAACTAGCATTTTAAAATAAAACGATTACATTATTTCTTAAAATAATGGATCCACACCAAATTACTATAGACTTTGATTAATTTGTTTCAAATAAATGAATTATTTTAAAACATGGGTTTTTTTTAGCAATTTTTCCCTAAAATCATACATTTTCCATGTATCAGCTGAAAACCTTCTTTAAGGATTATTTTTATTCATTTTTAGTTTTATTGATCTGATAAACATGTCAAATAAAAATACTTAAAGCACTTGAAAATTGTGTGTTTACAAAGCTCTAAGACTTTAAAACATTTTGAGATAATAGTATAATTACATAATTTCTTCCTTCTCTTTCCTTTTTCCAGTTCATTAAATGTGCTTTTTAAGCTCTAAGATTCATGACCACTATTTAACTGCTGTTGATACATATTCATATATGCAAATATATGTACATACACACATAATACATACAAACATACATACACACACACATACACACACATGTGTAATGTTACTTGATGTATGTTTATTCAGGGCTATCCATTTTGTATCAGATAAACAATTGATGTACTTTTCAGTGGACACTATTTTCCTCTTCTCTCAGATTTCCTTAATTGGCAGTAGGTTTTTTGTTTTTAATTCTTTTTTTTTTTTTACTTTTTTTAATTACACTTTATTCACTTTGTATTCCCCTGTAGTTCCCTCCCTCTTCCCATCCCAATCCCTTCCTTCCTCCACTGGGGCATGCACGCCCCTCCTCAAGTCTACTGATAGGGGAGGTCTTCTTTTCCTTCCTTCTGATCCTAGTCAATTAGGTCTCATTACGAGTGGCTGCATTGTCTTCTTCTGTGGCCTGGTAATGCTGCTTCCCCCACAGGAGGAGGTAATTAAAGAGCAGGCCAATCAGTTCATGTCAGAGACAGTCCCTGTTCCTATTACAATGGAACCCACTTGGATACTGAACTGCCATGGGCTACATCTGTTCAGGGGTCTTAGGTTATCTCCATGCATGGTCCTTGGTTGGAGTATCAGTTTCAGGAAAGACACTGTGCTCAGATTTTTTTATTCTATTGCTCTCCTTGTGGAGTTCCTGTCCTTTCCAGATTCCTCAAGATCCAGCTATACCACTCCTAGGCATATACCCAAAAGAGTCTCAAGTACACAATAAGGACATTTGCTCAACCATGTTTGTAGCAGTCTTATTTGTAATAGCCAGAAGCTGGAAACAGCCCAGATGCCCCTCAGTGGAGGAATGGATGCACAAATTGTGGTATATCTACATAATGGAATATTACTCAGCAATAGAAAAACAAGGAAATCATGAAATTTGCAGGTAAATTGTGGGATCTGGAAAAGATCATCCTGAGTGAGCAATCCCAGAAGCAGAAAGATGCGCCACACGGTATATAACTCACTCATATAGACATATAATATAGGATAAACCTACTAAAATCTGTACACCTAAAGAAACTAATCAAGAGGATGGACTCTTGCTAAAATGCTCAATTCCTATCCAGAAAGGCAAAGAGGCTGGACATCAAAAGAAGGAGAAAAGAGGGAACAAGTCAGGAGCCTGACACAGAGGACCTCTGAAAATCTCTGCCCTGCAGACTATCAATGCAGATGCTGAGACTTATGGGCAACCTTTGGGCAGAGTGCAGGGAATATTATGAAAGAAGGGGGAGGCAGTAGGTTTTTTGTTTGTCTGTTTGTTTGTTGTTTTGTCAAGAGTCAAGTTCTCATGAGCTAAGAATGTTCGATCTTATGTATCATTGCAATTGCTAAAAACATTAGAATTAAATATGACAATTATCATGAAAGTCATTTTAAAACTTTAACACTGAATAGTTTTTAAAAGATCCTGTTGGTAAGATTTGTTGATAAACAAATGAGGAATTAGTAAACAAATGATTTTATTTTCATATCTATTGATGAATGTTAAGGAATATTAAAATATCACATAATTTAAAATATATTTTATATCTTTGTGGATGAAATCAGTCAATAATACTAGCCTCATAAGCCTTAGCAAATGTGGAGAGCCGAGACTCAGACGCCACTAGGTGGCGCTGACATCTCGCCCTCAAAACTGTAAACCTCCAGGGCGCATGCGTAGATTGCGTAAGCACACTAAAGATTGCGTAAGCACGCTAAGAATTGCAATTGCGTAAGCACGCCGGATAAGAGTGAGCAGCCAATCAGGGTATTGACACGTCACAAGCCCGCTAAGCATGATGAGCCCAAGTCATCAGGTGGGGTAATAGTGAGCAGCCAGTCAGGGTATTCACACGTCACTCAGGTGCGACCCTGGCTTATATAAACAGCGCCACATCGGGGGCTCTCCCTCTCCTCTCCTTTCATCACGTGACTAATAAAGATTTTGTTGCGGAAGAATTCCTGTGGTCGCATGCGTTTCTGCAGGCGAAACGCTCACGCGGCTCCCAACATCTGGTGCTGAAACCCGGGAGCAGTGCTGGGTAAGGAGGGCCCCCGTTAGCGGGGAGGAATTCAGAACCGCGGCGTTAAGGTTTGTCCTGAAAGACATGTTCGATCTTGCCTTATCCCGTTTCTCATTTCGGCTAGCAGAAGCCCTTATGGCCTTCTCTGCTGTGATAGCCGCCATAGCTTTCCTTTTTTTGGTCTCGTGCAAACTCAAGGGCTGCCTCGGAAGAAAAAGGAGTAGCAAAAGGTTAAGGATAGGGGGGATGCGAGACGATATGCCAGAATCAGGACGTGAGATGAGGTTAGGGGCCCCAATGGATAGAGATAGGGACGTCTCTAAGAAAAAAGACCCTTCTGTGGACGTTAAAGCCACGGAAGAGAGAGGTCAGGGGAAGAACACCCTGGGATTTGAGCAGCTATATCCCTCTGGCAAAGAGGATTTGGAGGAGGAAGCAGCCTACTATGAGGAAAAACGATACCATCCGGATGAGCGGCCGTCACTATTATATCAAAAGCAAGGTAGTATGAGGAACAGGAAGGGCGCACTTTCTCAATCGGCCGCTCCCGTTGTCTCCAGTGCTCCCCCATCCTACACCGGGAGGCACTGTCCTGATTCCTTCTTTTCAACAGAAGATAGACACAAGATTTTTCAGACTTTTCCAGTATTTGAAGATGTGGAGGGAGGCCGTGTCCACGTGCCTGTAGATTACCCTCTAGTCAAGGAACTGGCAGAGTCAGTTAATAAGTACGGGGTGGATGCTAATTTCACAATTATGCAGCTTGAGAGGCTAGGCTCTACAGCAATGACACCAAATGATTGGCAGACTGTAGTGAAAGCTGCCCTCCCTAATATGGGAGTATATTTGGAATGGAAAGCCCTATGGTATGATGCCTGTCAATCCCAAGCTAGGGCTAATGCCAATGCAGAAGACAATCAGCGACGCTGGACATTTGAGCTACTAACAGGACAAGGTCCGCATGTCCAGCAACAGACAGATTATGATTGGGGAGCGTATGGCCAAATATCTGCTGCTGCCATTAAAGCATGGAAGGCCCTTTCAAAGAAGGGTGGGACCGAGGGCCATTTAACAAAAATTATCCAGGGTCCTCAGGAGTCATTCCCAGAATTTGTGGCCAGAATGACGGATGCAGCAGGCAGGATATTTGGAGACCCGGAAAGGGTCCGGCCAATAATAGAACAGCTGGTGTATGAAAATGCTTCACCTGAATGCAAGGCAGTCATTATCCCCAGAAGGAACAAAGGACTGACAGATTGGATAAAGGTTTGCTGAGGACTCGGAGGCCCGCTTACCAACACCGGGCTGGCGGCAGCTATATTACAGAGCAATAACCGCCCAAGTTCTGAAAACAATAAAGTTTGTTTTAATTGTGGCAAAATGGGTCATTTTAAGAGAGATTGTCATGTGTCTGTGCAAAAGAAAGTTCCTGGGCTTTGCCCTAAGTGTAAAAAAGGCAATCACTGGGCTAATGAATGCCGTTCAATTAGAGATATTCAGGGAAAGCTTATCCAGCATGAGAACCCCCCTGATGAGAGGAATGAAAATATTCCAAAAAACGGATTTCAGGGCCCCAAGTCCCAGGGCCCCAGAAAAAATGGGACACAGACAGACAACAGGAGGGCTTATCCAGCTATAGAGCAACCAGAGGATCAGCAGGCCTGGACCTCCATTCCACCTCCCAATTCTTATTAATGCCACACATGGGGGTGCAACCTGTCCCAGTGGAGTTTGAAGGTCCCCTGCCTGAAGGAAGTGTCGGTCTTATTCTGGGTCGCTCCTCTCTTACTTTAAAAGGACTTATGGTCCATCCTGGAATTTTAGATCAGGATTTTACGGGACAGCTCCGGGTGCTTTGTTCCTGCCCCCAAGGTATATTTTCTATTTCCCCTGGAGATAGGATTGCTCAATTAGTCTTCCTCCCAAGTCTTCATGACTGTTTCCCATCTACCGAAACACCAAGGGGCACAAGAGGACTCGGTTCCACAGGAACAGATTTTGCTCATTTGGTAGTTGATCTTAAGACCAGACTTACCTTACAATTACAGATAGAAGGAAAAGGTTTTACTGGTATTTTGGACACCGGGGCTGATGAAAGCATTATTTCTTCCACCTGGTGGCCTAAGGTGTGGCCTGTTACACAATCATCCCACTCCTTACAAGGGTTGGGATATGAGGCCAGCCCTACAGTTAGTTCACGTTCTTTGAGGTGGCAAGCACCAGAAGGTCAAACAGGAAGTTTCATGCCATATGTTCTTCCTCTCCCTGTCAATCTCTGGGGAAGAGATATTTTGCAGGATTTAGGATTAGCATTGACCAACAAGTACTCTCAACAGGCAATTGATATAATAAAAAGGATGGGTTATAAGGAAGGAAGAGGCCTTGGAAAACAGAAACAAGGGAGATTGCACCCGATTTCACAGGAAAATAATACAGGGAAACAAGGCCTGGGTTTTCATTAACTGCCATTGAGGGTTCCATGCCCATATCTTGGCTCACAGAGGAAGCCGTATGGGTTCCTCAATGGCCCCTTTCCTCTGAAAAGCTAGAAGCCACTACAAGGCTGGTTAAAGAACAGGTACAGCTTGGTCATTTGGAACCATCTACTTCCCCCTGGAATACACCCATTTTTGTTATAAAAAAAAATCAGAAAAGTGGAGGCTTCTCCATGACCTGAGGGCTATTAATGAACAGATGCGATTATTTGGAACAGTGTGACGAGGCTTGCCTCTGCTTTCAGCCCTGCCTAAGCAATGAAAAATTATAATAATAGACATCAAGGATTGTTTTTTCTCCATTCCATTGTGCCCACGAGACAGACAGAGATTTGCCTTTACCCTACCTGCTGTTAATCACCATGAGCCAGACCAGAGATATCAGTGGACAGGCCTACCTCAAGGCATGGCTAATAGCCCCACCATGTGTCAATTGTATGTGCAGATGGCTCTCGAACCAGTTAGACAGCAATTTCCTTCCTTGTTGCTGATTCATTACATGGATGATATTCTCTTGTGCCATGAGGAATTAGCCATCTTACAAGATGTGTATCCTTTGTTGCAAAAAACCCTGCAACAATGGGGATTGCATATTGCCACTGAAAAAGTCCAAATTTCAGAAGTGGGCTCCTGTCTAGGGACTGTTATTTATCCGGAACAAATAGTTCCTCAAAAAATAGAAATTCGCAGGGATCATTTACATACCTTAAATGATTTTCAAAAATTATTAGGTGATATAAATTGGCTTAGGCTGTTTTTAAAAATTCCTTCTGCTGAATTAAAGCCCCTATTTGATATTTTGGAAGGGGATGTTCATATTTCTTCACCCAGAGCCTTAACACCGGCTGCAAGCCACACCCTGCGAGTGGTAGAAAACGCTTTACAGGATGCCCAATTAAAATGTGTAGATGAAACTAAGGCCTTTGACCTGTGTGTCATTAAAACTAAACATTTACCAACTGCTGTATTATGGCAAGATGGGCCCTTAGTGTGGGTTCATCCCAATGCTTCTCCTACAAAAATTATTAAATGGTATCCGGATGCAGTCGCTCAACTCGCACTTCGTGGGTTAAAAACAGCCATTACATACATTGGGAAGGAGCCAAAGTCTTTAATAGTGCCTTATACGGCTCACCAAGTTCAGGTATTAACTGCTACCTCTGATATTTGGGCGGTGCTGGTTACCTCTTTTAGTGGTTCAATTGATAATCATTATTCAAAACATCCTATTTTGCAATTTGCTTTAACTCAGGAGGTAGTCTTCCCGCATGTAACGTCCCAAAAGCCACTTCGGGATGGACTGGTAGTCTATACAGATGGGTCAAAAACAGGAATAGGAGCTTATGTGGTTAATAATAAAGTTATTTCTAAGCAATATCATGAGACCTCGCCTCAAATTGTGAAATGTTTAGTAGTGCTAGAAGTTTTGGAAAAATTTCCAGGTCCCTTAAATATTGTTTCTGATTCTAGTTATGTGGTAAATACAACCAAAATCTTAGAGGCTGCTGGATTAATTAAAGCATCTAGCAAGCTTACAAAAAATTTTTCAAAAGATTCAGTTTGCCTTAATTACCAGAAGATCCCCTGTTTTTATTACACACATTAGGGCTCATTCCGGTCTACCGGGGCCCATGTCCTGTGGAAACGACCTGGCAGATCGAGCCACAAAGATGATTGCATTTGCCCTCCTTTCAAATTTAGAATTGGCTAAGGAGTTTCATAAAAGATTTCATGTTACAGCTGAGACATTGCGTAATCGATTTAACATAACTAGAAAGGAAGCTAGAGATATTGTTACCCAATGTCAAAATTGCTGTCAGTTCTTACCTATGCCTCATGTTGGGATTAATCCCAGAGGAATCTGTCCACTACAAGTGTGGCAGATGGATGTTACCCACATTTCATTTTTTGGTAAACTTCAGTATTTGCATGTTTCTGTTGATACTTGCTCTGGAGTCATGTTTGCTTCTCCCCTGACTGGAGAAAAGTCAGCCCATGTTATTCAACATTGCCTAGAGGCATGGAATGCCTGGGGAAAGCCCAAAATTCTAAAAACTGACAATGGGCCAGCCTATACTTCTCAAAAATTTGGACAGTTTTGTCATCAGATGGAAATAACCCATCTGACAGGTCTCCCCTATAACCCCCAGAGTCAAGGCATCATTGAACGTGCTCACCGCACCCTAAAATCCTATTTAATAAAACAAAGGGGAGGAGTCCAGGAGGCTCTGCCCTCAGTGCCACGAGTGACGGTTTCCCTGGCACTCTTCACTCTCAATTTTTTAAATTTGGACAGTCAAGGCCATTCGGCTGCTGATCGCCACTGTTCAGGGCCTAACAGGCCCAAGGAAATGATTAAATGGAAGGATGTCTGAACTGGACAGTGGAAAGGCCCAGATCCTATTTTAATAAGATCCAGGGGAGCTGTCTGTGTTTTTCCACAGGAAGAAAACAATCTATTCTGGGTACCGGAGCGCCTCACGCGAAAGCTCGTGACAGCTGAAGATGATCTTTCAACAGACACACCTGCTACTGCTTAAAGAATCAAGGACAGCGAGGAGGACCACTAATTCTACTCGAGTGGATTCATTGCCCACAGACTGGCTTTACCCTGGGTTTCTTCTGCCTTTTCTTACTTCAGATTGGGTGGGGGTTGGAATGTTTGGTGTAGCATTGTGTTGTGGCTTAGTGTTTTTACTCTGGTTGTTCTGCAAACTCAATACCCAAAACAAACGTGACTAGGTCGCAATCGCGCAAGCACTAGCACCCTTGGAACAAGGATCGTCTCCCAAAAATTTGGTTATCCATGTTAAAAAATTAAAACAGACTGTGACACTCAGTCGATGCACCTCAGGGGTTTCACCCATTGCACTGAGTCGATGAGTGATCCAGGTTAATGTTGCCTTTGCCTAAACGGTTATGGTACCTGGATAGGAGGGTGACAGCTCTTGCACTCCCTGGAATTTTATTCCATTGCACGGGAATGAGTGTCACCTCCTTTTTAAAATCTTCTCCCCTAGCCCCTGCACCCAGAGGACTCGTTTCCATTGCACCTGGTGGGGTAAGGGAATAATCTAAAGCTCTTGATCGCTTACTCCCCAAAGAAGGAGTTCGCTTGATCGAGCTTAGGGCCCTCTTGTACCGTGTTTATAGGCTTTTAGGCAGTTTTCATTTATTTAGAACAAAAAGGGAGATGTGGAGAGCTGAGACTCAGACGCCACTAGGTGGCGCTGACATCTCGCCCTCAAAACTGTAAACCTCCAGGGCGCATGCGTAGATTGCGTAAGCACACTAAAGATTGCGTAAGCACGCTAAGAATTGCGTAATCACGCCGGATAAGAGTGAGCAGCCAATCAGGGTATTGACACGTCACAAGCCCGCTAAGCATGATGGGCCCAAGTCATCAGGCGGGGTAATAGTGAGCAGCCAGTCAGGGTATTCACACGTTACTCAGGTGCGACCCGGGCTCATATAAACAGCGCCACATCGGGGGCTCTCTCCTCTCCTTTCATCGCGTGACTAATAAAGATTTTGTTGCGGAAGAATTCCTGTGGTCGCGTGCGTTTCTGCCAGCGAAACGCTCACGCGGCTCCCAACAAGCAAAAATATAAATTTTGATAGAATTATAGAATATAGATTTTGATAGAATAATGTCCTTCAAATCTTATTGTACTGGGCTGAAGAGATGGCTCAGTGATTAAGAGCACTGCCTGCTCTTCCAAAGGACCTGGATTCAATTCCCAGCACCCACATGGTAGCTCACATCTGTCTATAATGCCACTTCCAAGGGATTTGACCTCTTAACCTAATACACATAAAATAAATAGTAAATTAAAAAAAATTGTTGTACAAGGTAAAGTTGAAACCTCATAATATATACCACTCTATATATCATTCTATAACATTTTGGTTTTCTATTATTGAAGACAAGGGGTGAAAATAGAAATCATTTCACTTATGAAAGGATTTACTCCTTTATGTCAAAAAGATTTAAGTCTTTCCAGTTGACAATTATATCTGTGAATCCTTCACTAGAGGAACTTCTTTAACTAAGCAGGCATGTTATAAATTGGGAACATGACATTTTATTGTTTGTATTTTTGAGAACATCTTTGTCAACGCATTTCCTCCTCTTTTGATAAAATCTATTTCTTAAGTGGTCTTGGGGAGGACATAGAGATTTGCAACACCTTGAAGGAAATGCACTTATCATACCACCTCTAGCTGCAGGCTTGATGGGCTCTGCTCTAGCTACAGAACTGCCTTTCTTCATAACTTGCCCTTCCCAGCATTTAACACACCTGGTCATGAAGGCAGACAAGGTTGTTTTGTTTTTAACAAAATCTCAAACGTTCAATTTTACCAATAAAGACTCAGGAGCAAGATGCTGGGGTAAAAGCCTGCTAGCTTAATGAGGCAGAGAAAGGCCCCAGTTTGCCTTCTTCTTCAGCCAACATCCGAAAGGAAATAAAGGAAGCTCTCCCTTTCCATGCTGTCTCCCCACTGTCTCAAAAAAAATCTGCAACTGAATGTCCCTCCCTTCTACTTCCTGTGTGTCTCTCTATCCATCCTCCTGACTTCCTCTTATTCTCTACGGTTTTTTCCTATGTTTACTCCCTGTCACCTGGTTGCTTGCTCTGTCTCTTGACCTGTGATTAACTTTATTTAATTCTGTTTAGAATACTCAAGCAGAAAGCTCTTGGAGTAAAGGTGTGTGCTTGGGCTGAACCACACCACAACTAGAAACAAGTTTTTCCAGCAAACAACATAATCTTGGGTTTCACAGTGTGATCAATTATCCTGCAACAGGGTTGTTAGTATTTCTAGATTTAAGTCCAGTAGCTTGCCACACAATAGGCCAGTTAAGTAAAGGAACATGATGCTGAAGAAAAAAAAAGTGACTATTTCAAAGGCCAGTTAGACAAGAGAGTGAAATATTCTTGTTTGAAGCCTACACTTCTAGTAAGCTGATTAAAGAGTAGAACATCACTGTGTGTGTGTATGTGTGATTGCAAGTGAGTGTGCATCTCAGCATGCTTGTTGTGCATGTGTGTGTGTGTGTGTAGTATAATGCATTGGGGTTTTTGTTTGTTGTTTTTTTTTGTGTTTATTTGTTTGTTTTGAGAGAAGGTTTCATTGTGTAGTTTTGACTGTCCTGGAACAGGTTGTGTAGACCAGGCTGGCCTCAAACTCACAGACATCCACCTGCCACTTCCTTCCAAGTGCTGGGATAAAAAGCTATAGTATAATCCATTTTTTTATTTATAAAAAAGCACCATAATCTTGGATAATGTGAATGTTTATTTATTTAAATCAGGTTAACTTCTGGAAATTATTTAATATAATGGAAGTGTAAAACTAAAAATTTAAATATTTTAAACACAACTCAAGAAAACTTTGATACAAATTCAATGAAGATTATATTTTGTTAGAGAGTAACTGACCTGGAAATTTTCACATAATTTTGCTCTTTATTATTTATATTGAATATTACATTTATGTTGAATATTTCATAAGACAAATGAAATATTTGGCTTATTAGAAATAAATAGTTCTCATACATGTTGATTAAATAGATTTTTTCTGTAATCCAAGTGATATGTAGCAAACATGAGAAAAATTAAAGTAATGCTTTATCAGTTTTTCTTATGTAGATATATATGGAATGTTATGACATATGTTACAGTCTTATAAAACATCTTAGTTACACAGAAAAGACTCAGCCTTACTAATGCCTATTGTTCTCGCTTTTGGAAGCTGCTATTTTTTTTTTTTTTTTTGCTAATGACAAGTCCTCATGATAAGTATTTAGAAGGTTGAAAAGAATCACTCTGCTTGGGGTAGATATAGTTTTTATGGGTCCTGATGTTTCTACAAACTTTGACAGGTAGATTTTCAAAGAGAAATAATATAAGAATTATTTTAAAAACAGGTGTGAAAGTGAGCATTTGGAATGAGAAAAAAAGCTCATAACAAGTTGTAAATTTTTGAAAAGCTGACAAAAGCACAAACAACAAAAATTTACTGATATGCCATAATATTCGTCTCAATTAAATGACTGCACTTCACACTTCTGTACTGATGTTTCCTTAATTGTTGTCCACAAACTTTTTGATGTCTTCTTACAGTAAAATTTTGAAATATAACTTTTTTTATATAGAGACAACAGATTTCTTAGTGGTTTGAAGAGATTGTGATGTTAAAGTAGCTTAGTTCCATAGTTTTATCAAAACATAGAATTGATCTTGGTATGGCTTACTAGCTAAAGTTTTGTTTTCTATGCAAGTATAAGGATCCAATTTCAGATTTCCATGACCCATGCAAAGCTGGCTCTGATACCAGATGTGTCATAATTAGCTTCAACTGTCACCAAGTCAGAAACCTAGAGTCACCTAGGAAATAGAAACATCAAGAGAAGAATTGCCCAGATCTGATTAGTCTATGGCCACACCTGTGAAACATGTTAGTCATCACTAGTTGATAGAGAAGGGCCCGGCTCACTGAGGGTGTTGTCATGCCGAGGCAGGTAGGAATGAGCTGTCTAAGAAGGGCAGCTGAACAAGCCACAGGAAACAAGTCAATATGCAGTGTCCTCTTGTGGTTTCTGCTTTAGTCACTTTTCTCGAGCTCCTGCAGTTGCCTGCTTGGATTATAACAATAACCTGTGGTCAAATGAACTGTTTCCTTTCCGGAGTTGCTTTCGATCATGTGACCTAAACCTACAGTAATGAGGGTTCAGAATGGTGAAGTGTCATGTGGAAAGACTAGAAATGAGGAAGAGTAAACACAATAAATAAAAGACAAAAGCTGTATCTGGGACCAGGAGAACTTGCGTGAAGTGGTGACTTATGTCAAACAAATTTATTAAGAAGTACAGCATCTTATATATCATTTACAGCAGGGAAGGTGGGGGGAACCAAGTTCAGCAGAAAGATTAGACAATGTTGTCTAAGAGAACACTGGAGACTTCAGACACAGCTGCCTTAGAACTGATAACCACAGTCCAGGATTGAAGAATCAGATCTCTGGAAACCGCAGTTATGACTCCAAGGCACTGGCTTCAGCCTAGACTGGCCTTGCCAAGTCAATTCCTGGATGAGGACATAGAACTAAAGTACCCTTTGTTGTGTCATCAAGAACT
Source organism: Meriones unguiculatus (assembly GCF_030254825.1). Taxonomy (NCBI): domain Eukaryota; kingdom Metazoa; phylum Chordata; class Mammalia; order Rodentia; family Muridae; genus Meriones; species Meriones unguiculatus. Next base: position 103,469,281 of record NC_083355.1, on the reverse strand, counting down.
CTGAGAAAGTCTTGAGTTATGTCCCAGTAGTTATAGATTTTTTATGACAGCAAGAGAAAAATAAAAGTTAGGACAATGTGTCTATAATCCAGCATTCCTATGGTAAAAAGGAATGGAGACAGGAAAATGACTGGAAGGTCAAAGCTCACTAACTATCCTAACAACAAGGAGACCATGTCTTTAAACAAGGTGGGTAGCAAAGACTGACACTGGAAGCTGTCCTCTGACCACCACATGCGAACCATGTATGTTCAACCTGAGTTAATACACAAAAATGTACAAACATGAACAAACATTTATATACACAAATTTGTATAGCTATGTTAATTCATTGCTCATGCCCTTTCCATTTCTTGGGAGGATTCCATGCCAACAGAACATTCTTGAGGTTTAAGTGAAAGGTAGATATACAGGAAAGTGTACAATTAGACCTACAAGAAGTTAGAAGACTGTTACTATAAGTTTAACCAGGGAATCTTGTTTCTCATTCTTTTTCTTCCTTCTATCCTTCTTTTCTTCTTTCTTGCTTCCTTGTCTTATAACCTTCTTGACTTCCTCCTTATACTTTTTCCTCCTTATCTTCTTCGCTAGACCATATATTGATGTAATATTTCTCAAAATGACCATTTGAAAACTCTGAAAATATAGAGATTGAACACAATGGAGAATTGTAGACAAAGATTAAGAAATTAGTTATGTAATCATTTTCTTTAGGAAAAAGCTTTGTGGTAGTTTTTTTTTTCCTAGAAGAAAATATCTATTTGAGAAGAAGTTGGGAGGAACACTGGAGAAATTAGAGAGAAGGGTGTGAAAATGACATAAACATAATACTTATGTATGAAATTCTCAAAAATAATAAAACAACAGAAAAATAAGATAGGCACAATATGTAATGCTATTCAGTCTTAAAATAAAGAAATCCATCCCATAATGGGATTTCTAAGAATACATTGTTTATATAACCGATTTGGTAGTAAATATTTTCAAGTCAATTGCAGCTCTCCAAAGCAACTATTCAACCAGAGAATTTTGTCAAAGAAGCTACAGACAACTAATAAGTAAATAGGGTTGTGAGTCATAAAAAATTCTTTAAAAGGAAGTTGGATTTGACCCGATACTGGCTGCTGACTGGTGGCAGCTTAGATTTCTAACTGGTTAGTGACAAGTAGTGTCACAAAGCATCCTTCCCGGACATCTTCTGGGAGAGTAGCAGAAGAACATACTAGATGGAAATCAGTGTCCACTCTGGTCAGTTTGAGAGGCTTTGCAGCAGGATCTAAGTTGAACTACCGGAATGTGTTTAAACAGAGCATGGCCAGTTTGTGGATCTTGCATGAAGCTTCATGTCAGACAGAGCATATCACAATTTGGTAGTATTCACTCAGAACCTGTGTTGAAGTCAGACGCAGACATGGATAGTGCACATCAGCTCTTGCATGGTTCATACTGCCTGCCACCCAGGACTCAGACTTGATATCAAGTCACACACATCAGTCATTTGTGACAAAGTCTTGGAGGAGTCCTCACCCACCAACTGGAGTTATGTTTATTGCAATAACAACACACTGACTAGAATAGGATAATGGCATTGTAAAAAAAAAATGCCTGCTCTGCCTTGGAATCTGACACAGGGTAGCTGCAAGGAGGGGAGACTGGTAGAAATAGCTAACAGAACCATGATGAAAAGGACTGCAATCCAACGGGATTCTTCAATCCTGATTGAAATTGTACCAGATGTCCCAGAGTGGCTGGGCTTGGAGAAAGCCATCTGCATTTCAAGAATCCAGTTGGCAGACTATTCAACTCAGAGTTTAATCCAACTTCAAACCAAGGAATGAGTGGAAAAGAGCCTCACATACTTGAGATGCTGGCCAGGGGCGCTCTATGTCCTCAGCACAGGACAGATGTCAATCCAGCCTTAGTCACAAATGAGAACCAGGCAGTCAGAGTCACACATTAACATGTATTCTGTCCTGTTTTGAAGTTTTACAGGCCACAAAGGGGCTACTTACTTTTCCCAAGATGCGTACCTTCATGAGTATCTTGGTAAGGTTTTATGATCTGAAAAAAAAAAAAAAGATATACAATTGTTTGGGTTAACAAGAAAGAAAATGAAACAAATAAAATACAAATGAACATTATTAAATTCTTCTACCTCACAAAAAAGAATGGACAGAAATATGCCTGTCATTTATTTTTATTCTTTAAAGTTCTTTTTCTTATTCCATTTTTCACATGTGTGTGGGTACGTGTGCTCGTGTGTACATGTGCATGTGGAGGGTAGGAACATATGTCGGTGCCTGCTCATGTGGAAGCCAAAGATTGGTATCAAGAATCATCCTGAGGACTCCAAGATGGCTGCGAGCAGAGCGCACTGTTTTGGAGAGGCAGAAGACATGAATCTCTGTAATTGGTGAGTGGAGAGTCAATCAAAGATAGAATTTGGACTGTGGGGCTTTCTAAAGGAGAGGGGCCACCACAGAAGTGTGGAGAGCTAGTAGATTTAGATCGGGCACGGACTTCTCCGGGAAGGAAATAGGGGGCTTCCCTTGTCCGGGCCTCCCACGGGGAAACCCCCGCACACAGCACCAGTCAGTTGAGCACAAAACTCACATCCAGGAGATCAAGGCAGCAGAGACAGTGCTCCAGGCCCCTTACAGCAGTGGTCTGCTGTAACCACCCATTGAACACCCACCGCCTCCTGGGACACGTTCCGCTCCGGGCCCTCCGGTCCCGAGGATCGTCCCCTCCCCCATCCCGCTGACGTGATCCGGTGGCTTAGACCGCAGCAGGAAGTGCAGCGGAGCTCACGCCCCAAGCGGCCAGAGCGCAATAACTCCAGAAACCTCCACACAGGAGGAGCTCAGACCCAATCACAGAGCTCCAACCACTGAACCCTAACCACAGAGACTCAGATCCACAATACAATTCTTCCTGGATACCAAAGCCGCAAAGCTCAGTGCCTGGGACCCAAACCGGTGGAGGCAGGGAGGCAGGGCTCCAGAACCCGCAGCCGCAGCGGAGAGCAGTACTGAGTGCTGACCGCCACCACTCAGAGGAGAACACACCCGACCTAGAGCCCTCTCTCCGAGCTCTAGACCCGCGGAACACACTCCCCACCACCACCACCACCACCACCCGGCTCTGCATGAGTGCACGCACAGCCGAAACTCCACCCCGTCAGAGCGCACGCCCAATACAGTGCTAGCCACAGAGACTCAGGCCCACAGTACAACCCGTCCCAGATCCCAAGCCTGCAAGTGGCAGCACGGACTACACAGGGCGGCCCAGCCAGTGACTGTATGGGCCCTCCAACCCCTCAGTGGCAGAAAAACAGCTGAATAGACACCAAAGACCAGCAAACCTGTAAAATCAATACGTGCACGCATTCTTCAACAGCGCTTGCGATCCCTTAGCGCCTGCAACAACTTCAGTGCCTGCAAAGCACCCCTCTCACACACTGAAGGCCTCTTCATTCACCAACTCCCTGTCCCTTAGGACACACCCACAAGCACACGCTCAAACACACGCTACCCCGCATTTGCCCTTCTGCGCCTGTGAACTTTCCTTCTACAGGTATAGCTGAATAACCAACGCACACACTGAAACCATTAGACCTCACTAGACCTTCGTTTTCCTGAAGAATTCTCCAGATACCAGAGAAAAACCAGTCTGACCTGCAGAATCCAGGAACAGACAGTGAACACGACAGATAACCAAATGGCCCAGAGGTCGGCGAAAGAACACAACCAACGCAAATCAAGATATCATGGCTTCACCGGCAACCTCCAAAATTATTGGACACTCCAACTCAGCAGAAACAGAAAAAGAAAATGATTTTAAAGCTATGGTATCCAGTTATTTGAGGCACATAAAGAGGAAACCAAAAAATCTCTCAGAGAAATAGTCATAGAGATTCAAACAGTTAAAGAGGATACAAAAAAATCCCTTAACGATCTGGCCTCCCAAATAGAAACAAAGACAAACAAGATGAACGAAGACGCTCTTAAAGAAACACATGAAAATATGGCCAAACAATTGGAGGCAGAAGCAGAGGCACTAAGAGAGGAAATAAACAAAAATTTACAGTCCATCTTGGAGACACAGGAATCCACACTCAAACAGATGAAGGAAATGTTGCAAGACATGAAAACGGAATTAGAATCAATAAAGAAAACACAAACTGAGAAAACCCTGGAACTGAAGAACTTAGAGAAAAGAGAAGGAATCTCAAAGGTAAGTATCACTAATAGAATTCAAGAGATGGAAGAGAGAATCTCGGGTGCTGAAGATACACTCACAGAAATTGATACTTCTCTCAAAGCAAAAATAAAATCAGAAAAATCCCAAACACAAACCATCCAAGAAATCAAGGATGCCATGAAAAGGCAAAATATAAGAATAATAGGAATTGAAGAAGAGGAGTCCAGGTTACAAGGTCTAGAAAATATTTTCAAGAAAATCATAGAAGAAAACTTTCCCAACCTAAAGAAAGAGATGTCCACAAACATACAAGAGACCTACAGAACACCAAATAGACTAGACCAGAGAAGAAACTCCTCATGCCACATCATAGTCAAAACACTTAATCTACAGAACAAAGAAAAGATACTAAAAGCAGCAAGGGAAAAAGGCCAAGTAACATATAAAGGCAAACCTATCAGAATCACACCGGACTTCTCATCAGAAACTATGAAAGCCAGAAGAGCCTGGGGAGAGATCATGCAGGCCCTAAGGGACCACAGGTGCCAACCTAGACTACTTTACCCAGCAAAGCTTTCAATCAACATAGATGGAGAAAATAAAATATTCCACGACAAAACTAAATTTAAGCAATATTTGAACAGCAACCCAGCCCTACAGAAGATACTAGAAGGAAAATTCCAATCCAATGAAAACAAATACACCCAAGAAAACATAGGGTAAAGATAATTTCCAACAAAAGCCAAAAGCAAACAAGCAATGATTCACAGTAACATCGCCAACTCCACAATAATAGGAAATAACATTCAATGGTCATTAATATCTATCAACATCAATGGACTCAACTTTCCAATAAAAAGACACAGACTAACAGAATGGGTGTGGAAATAGGAACCAACATTCTACTGCATCCAAGAAACACACCTAAGCAACAAAGATAAACATTACCTCAGAGTAAAAGGCTGGAAAACAGTTTTTCAAGCAAATGGACCCAAAAAACAAGCAGGAGTGGCTATCCTAATAGCTAATAAAATAGATTTTCAACCAAAACTAATCAAAAAAGACATAGAGGGGCACTGCATTTTCATCAAAGGAAAAATTCACCAAGAAAACATCACAATTCTAAACATTGATGCCCCAAATACAAGAGCACCCACATTCATAAAAGAGACATTATTAAAGCTTAAACCACACATTGATGGCAATACCCTAATAGTGGGTGACTTCAACACCCCACTCTCACCAAGGGACAGATCAAATAGAAAGAAACCAAATAGGGAAATAAAAGCATTTACAGAGTCTTTAAATCAAATGGACCTAATAGACGTCTACAGATCTTTCCACCCAAACTCAAAAGAGTATACCTTCTTTTCAGCACCTCATGGAACCTTCTCCAAAATAGACCATATAGTTGGTCACAAAGCAAGCCTTAACATATATAAAAAGATTGAGATAATCCCTTGTATTCTGTCGGACCACCATGGACTAAAGATGGACATCAACAACAATGGAAACAACAAAAAGCCGACATGCACATGGAAACTGAACAACTTGTTACTCAATGACAGCTGGGTTAAGGAAGAAATAAAGAAAGAAATTAAAGACTTCTTGGAATTCAATGAAAATGAAGGCACAACATACCCAAATTTATGGGACACATTGAAAGCAGTGCTCAGAGGAAAATTTATAGCACTAAGTGCCTTCAAGAAGAAATTTATAACATCACATACAAGTAACTTAATGGCCCAACTAAAAACCCTAGAAAAAAAAAGAAGCAGATAGACCCAAGAGGAGCAGAAGGCTGGAAATAATCAAACTCAGGGCTGAAATCAATCAATTAGAAACAAATAAAACTATTCAAAGAATCAATGAAACAAAAAGCTGGTTCTTTGAGAAAATCAACAAGATAGACAAACCCTTAGCCAAGCTAACTAAAAAGCAGAGAGAATCTATCCAAATCAGCAAAATCAGAAATGAAAAGGGGGACATAACTACAGACACTGAAGAAATCCAAACAAGCATTAGGTCATACTACAAAAGCCTATACGCCACAAAATTTGAAAATTTAAATGAAATGGACAATTTTCTTGATAGATTCCATCTACCAACATTAAGTCAAGATCAGATAGAAAGACTGAATAGCCCTATATCCCCCAAGGAAATTGAAGCAGTCATTAACAGCCTCCCCTCCAAAAAAAGCCCTGGGCCAGATGGTTTCAGCTCAGAATTCTACCAGACCTTCAAAGAAGTGCTAATACCAATTCTCCTCAAACTATTCCACAAAATAGAAACAGAAGGAACATTACCAAACTCATTCTATGAAGCAACAGTTACCTTGACACCCAAACCACACAAAGACCCAACAAAAAAAGAGAACTTCAGACCTATCTCTCTTATGAATATTGATGCAAAAATACTCAATAAAATACTTGCAACCCGAATCCAAGAACACATCAAAGATATCATCCACCATGACCAAGTAGGCTTCATCCCAGGCATGCAAGGGTGGATCAACATACGGAAATCCATCAATGTAATCCACCACATAAACAAACTGAAGGAGAAAAACCACATGATCATCTCCTTGGACACTGAAAAAGCATTTGACAAAGTCCAACACCCATTCATGTTTAAAGTATTGGAGAGATTAGGGATACAAGGCACATACTTAAACATAGTAAAGGCAATATACAGCAAGCCTACAGCCAACATCAAACTCAATGGAGAGAAACTTAAATCAATCCCACTGAAATCAGGGACAAGACAAGGCTGCCCACTCTCCCCATATCTCTTCAACATAGTACTTGAAGTCTTAGCCAGAGCAATAAGACAACTAAAGGAGATCAAGGGGATACAAATTGGAAAGGAAGAGGTCAAAGTGTCCCTATTCGCAGATGATATGATAGTATACATGAGTGACCCCAAAAATTCAACCAGAGAACTCCTTCAGCTGATAAACACCTTCAGCTAAGTGGCTGGATACAAAATCAACTCAAAAAAATCAGAAGCCCTCCTGTATACCAAAGACAAAAGGGCCAAGAAAGAAATTAGGGAAACAACACCCTTCACAATAGCCACTAATAACATAAAGTACCTTGGTGTGACTCTAACCAAGCAAGTGAAAGACCTGTTTGAGAAAAACTTCAAGTCTCTGAAGAAAGAAATCGAAGAAGATATCAGAAGATGGAAAGATCTCCCGTGCTCATGGATTGGTAGGATTAACATTGTGAAAATGGCCATCCTGCCAAAAGCAATCTACAGATTCAATGCAATTCCCATCAAAATACCAACTCAATTCTTTTCAGACCTTGAAAAAAAGATTCTCAGCTTCATATGGAGAAACAAAAAACCTAGAATCTCCAAAACAATCCTATACAACAACAGATCATCTGGAGGTATCTCCATTCCCGATCTCAAGCTGTACTACAGAGAAATAGTAATAAAAACTGCATGGTATTGGCATAGAAACAGAAAGGAGGATCAATGGAAGCGAATTGAAGACCCAGAAATAAACCCACGTTTCTATGAATACTCAATTTTTGACAAAGCAGCCAAAACCATTCAATGGAAAAAAGATAGCATCTTCAACAAATGGTGCTGGTCTAATTGGATGTCTATATGTAGAAAAATGAAAATAGATCCACATTTATCACCCTGCACAAAACTAAAGTCCAAGTGGATCAAAGACCTCAACATAAAACCAGATACGCTAAATCTGTTAGAAGAAAAAGTAGGGAGCAGCCTAGAACTCATTGGCACAGGAGACAACTTCCTAAACAGAACTCCAACAGCACAGGCTTTAAGAGCAACAATCAATAAATGGGACCTCATGAAACTGAAAAGCTTCTGTAAAGCAAAGGACACCATCATCAAAACAAAACGACTGCCTACAGATTGGGAAAGAATCTTCACCAATCCTCTATCTGACAGAGGGCTAATATCCAGTATATATAAAGAACTAAAGAAGCTGAAAAGCAGCAAAACAAGTAATCCAATTAAAAAATGGGGAACAGAGCTAAACAGAGAATTCTCTGTAGAGGAATATAGAATGGCAGAGAAACACTTAAAGAAATGCTCAACCTCACTAGCCATTAGGGAAATGCAAATCAAAACGACCCTAAGATTTCACCTTACACCCATCAGAATGGCCAAGATGAAAAACACAAATGACAACACATGTTGGAGAGGTTGTGGAGAAAGGGGAACCCTCCTCCACTGCTGGTGGGAATGTAATCTGGTACAACCACTTTGGAAGTCAATCTGGCGCTTTCTCAGGCAATTAGGAATAGCGCTTCCTCAAGACCCAGCTATACCACTGCTAGGCATATACCCAAAATTTGCCCAAGTACACAATAAGGACATTTGCTCAACCATGTTTGTAGCAGCTTTATTTGTAATAGCCACAACCTGGAAACAACCCAGATGTCCATCAACGGAGGAATGGATACAGAAATTGTGGTATTTTTACACAATGGAATACTACTCAGCAATCAAAAAGGAGGAAATCATGAAATATGCAGGCAAATGGTGGCATCTAGAAAAGATCATTCTGAGTGAAGTATCCCAGAAGGAGAAAGACAAACATGGAATATACTGGCTTATGTAGACCTAAAAGATAGGATAAACATAATGAAATCTATACACCTAAAGAAGATAATCAAGAAAGCAGACACAGGGTATGATGATCAATCCTCATTTAGAAAGACAAATGGGATATGCATTGAACGTATGACAGGAGTCTACCGCAGAAAGCATCTGAAAGACTCTACCTAGCAGTGCTCCAAAATAGATACTAAGACTCACAACCAAACCTTCGGCAAAGTGCAGGGAATCATATGAAAGAAGGGGAGTTTGATGTGGAAAGGATAGGAGCTCCACAAAGACCAAACGTATCTGGGCACAGGGTCTTTTCTGAGATGGACACTCAACCAAAGACCATGAGAGGATAAAACCTAGAACCTCTGCTCAGATGTGACCCGATATAGCTCAGTAATCAATTGGTTTCCCATAGTAAGGGGAACAAGGACTCTTTCTAACAGGAACTCAATGACTGGCTCTTTGACCTCCCCACCTCCCAAGGGAGGAGCAGTACTGTTAGGCCACAGAGGAGGACTTTGCAGCCAGTCCTGAAAATACCTGACAAAAGGGAGTCATATGAAAGGGGAGGAGGTCCTCCCCTATTAGTGGACTTGGAAAGGGGCAGGGAGGAGATGAGGGAGGGAGGGTGGGATTGGGGAGGGAATGAGGGATACAACTGGGATACAGAATTAACAAAATGTAACTAATGAGAAAAATAAAATTATGGAAAAAAAAGAATCATCCTTTATCATTCTATTGCTATTCCACCTTGTTCATTGAGGCAGCGTCTTGCAATCAAACTCAGTCAGAACTCACTGATATGGTTAGTCTAGTTAGCACCTTGCTTTGTGGAGCCCATCTTTGCCTTCCAAGATTGTCTACCACAGCCAGGCTACCACACGCACTTGGTAGCTATGTGAGTTTCTGAAGATCCGTAGTTGGATCCTTGGACTTGCAAAGCAAACACTTTAACCACAGAGCCGTCTCACTAGCCTCTATGCCTATTTTTAGAAATAGAATCTCGGGCTAGTGAGATGGTTCAGAGGTCAGAGCACTAGCCAATCCTCCAGAGGACCTGGGTTCAATTCCTAGCACCCACATGGTAGGTAACAATAATCTGTAACTCCAGTTTCTGGGGGGATCTGAAGCCCTCTTCTGGTGTCTGTGAGCAAGCCATGCATATGGTGTGCAAACATAAATGATGGCAAACACCCATAAGTATAAAATAATAAATAAATTCCAATTAAAAAAACTGAATCTATGTAGTAAGTTGGAATCTATGTCCCCTAATTCCAAAATATTAACTATTATAAAATCAAATCCTAAAGCTCTGTACAGATCTGGCAATTCACTAACATTTATTGATCAGTTGTTCCTCGTCTGTTATTAGTTGTTTTGATCAGCTTGCCATTCCTAACAAATATCTGAGAACATCTGCATGGAAAGAGAAAGTCTATTTTACATCATGGTTTGTGCTTGGATAGTCTTAATTGTCAATTTGACACAGCCTAAATTCATTTGAGAGGAAAAAGCCTCAGTGGAATTGTCTAGATCAGCTTGGCATATTGGTGAGGAATAAGGAATTGGTGTAGGAAAGCCAAGCCCATTCCTAGGGAAGGTGGTCCTGGCTAACATAAACAAGCTAGCTATGCATAAGCCAGTGAGCAAGCCAGAAAGCAAGGTAGCAAACAGCACCTTTTCTACATGATTTCTGCTTCAAGTTCCTGCCCCAAATTCCTTCAATAGTGGATTGGAACTTAGAGTTAGGTCAGAACTTAGGTCAGAAACAGCTTTACACACACACACACACACACACACACACACACACACACTTTTGGCCATTGATGTATCGAAGTTTAGAAGACCAAATAATATGGAAGTCATTTTCTTTGGGGTCTGTGGAAAGGCAGAGGAGCATGGTGAAGCTGCTTACCTTATGACCAGAAAAGAAATAAGAGGCAAAAACTAGGTTTTGGTCCAGTATGAAACCTAGGGCATGCCTCCAATGACCTGAAGACATCCTCATAAGTCCCACTACCTCCAAAGAACACTGGGAAGCAAACTCTACTATAGGAACTTTAGAGGATTACCCAACTGTAGCACAGCTGTAACTGTCTCAGTGCTCGCATCACTTTTACGTATGGCTACTTTACCGTAACCATTATGAAGACAAAGTAAAGAGTTATATAACACATCAACATTTACAGAGCTGGACACTGAAGAACCAAGATTTAAATCCTGAAAATTTAGTTACATAATTCTCTGTTTTAGCCAGAAATTTTACACGTTTTATTTTAGATACAATCTTGTCTCAGAATCTCTCGCCAGCACCTTGCTACAGATACCTGCTGGGGCCAGAGACATTTTTTGTTCCTAGTGAAGTTCATCAAGAAGACAGTCTTAAGTTAGCTTTTTTTTTTTATCAACACCATAAATAACAACTTACCGAACTTTTATTGGAGAAGTAGCCAGAAGCAATATGAAGGAAAGATAAAGGACAATCCAACTGAGGATAATGGGGAACTAGAGGGCTGGGAAAAAAAGAACAGAGAATTTGGCAGGGTCTAGGTAAGGGGAAGAGATAGAGAGGGGAAAAAATGTAGGGAAGAGAAGAGAGAGGGGAAGAGGAATAAGGGAGGGGGACAGAGACTTTAAAATAAATTTGTATATATGTTAAGTGAATCTTTCCAGTCTGGTGCTTGGCTATTTGTAATTAGAAGCAGCTTTCAGAGCTGCATCATCAGCTCTGTTCTCCCCAGCTCAATTGACATTTTTGTCCTTTTGATATTATAGGGTTCCTTGGCTCTAATGAGATGTTCAGGACCAATTTCAGGGCTGCTTCCTGAAACAGTTGCTTCCTTTTAAAAGGCCTGCATTACATAAGTTGCCTCCACTGTGTGTTATATATGTGTTTTAAACCTTGATAAGGTTTAAAGAAAGAGTCATGAACCTATCCAAAGCAGATATTCAGAAAGACCATCCCTGGGGGCAAACGAAAGCCTTATGCTCAGCCTGCTGTAAACTGCTGGGCACCTGCTGCAGACTCTGCCCCCTCCCAACATTTCACAAGATAAGGCTTTAAGGCTTTTGTACTTTGAGTTTTCACTCACATGTAGGAGTTTTCAAATGACCTGTGCTGGTTAGTTTTTTGTTTGTTTGTTTGTTTGTTTGTTTTGTTTTTTGTTTTTTGTTTTTTGTTTTTTAGCTTGACACAAGCTAGAGGCATCTGGGAAACGGGAATAAATTGAGAAAATACCTCTATCAGACTGGCCTGTAGGCAAGTTTATAGAAGCATTATCTTTTTTTTGATTAATGACTCTGTGGGAGGGCCCAGCCCACGTATGTGATGCCACACCTGGGCAGAAGGTCCTGGATTGTTTAGAAGATGAGGCTGCATAGGTTATGGCATGCAACCAGCAAGCAGCATTTTCCATGGCCTTTTCTTGAGGTCTTCCTTTCTGGCTTCTTTCCTGAGTTTCCTCCGTGGTGGACTATAGTTGAAATAAAACTTTTTCTCAAGTTTTTCTTTTTTCTTTTCTTTTTGTCATGGTCTTTATCGATTATCATAACAAGAAAAAGCTAACTTAGATGTGTCCGTGCACATTTTGATGACTTGATTCACTTTCCTTTTTCTCTAATGAAATCTGAATAGAGACAGTCATGGTTTGAAATAAACAAATCTGAATGAAGATCTTCAAAATGGATGAATTTGGAAGATTTGTATAAAGGGAAAAAAGGATAATAGTGTGTGGGAATAGAAAAGTTGAATGTTTTACAAGACAAGTAGCTTCTCTGGACTACTAAATAATTATTTGAAAATGCGCATCTTTAAATAATCATCTGCCAACTCCTCAGGAGTTTTCTAAAAGTCCTAACTAAAGGGGTTGTGAATATTCCACTGGTCTCCATCCAAAGGAAAAAAAATCTTTCCTGACTCTTCCATTTTCTGGGTTGTCTCATCTAGGCATTTCTGGCTTGTGGCTGAATCACTTGCATCCCTGCCTTATCTCCATACTATTTTCCCCTTTATAATTTATTTTTTTAATAAAGACATGACTGTGGAATTCATAGCTCACATTAATGTAGCATAATCTGATTCCAAGTTACAGCCCTACAGATATCTGCTCATTCCCTTATTCTGAATACACTACCATTCTGAGCTTCTAGGAACTGCGTCTTTATCATATATTCTTGAGACTCAGTTGAACCCACTGCAAAAATGTTCTTGTTTCTTCATTACATAAAATGCTGACATTCTTTCCAGTTATAGTTAAAAGTGTTACTTCTTTAGTGAAATGGTGTTAGATGTATTTGTTTATATGTGTATGCATGCAGGGGTTCTATGTATAGCTGCAGAGTCGGATCTGTTGTCTTAACTAGGAGTTCAGGGCTAAGGCGTGGTCCCACCTGTCACTATTGAGACATGGTAGAATCTTTAAGGAGGGGTCCTCTTAGTTGGAGGTTACTGGGCATATGCTCTAGAAGAACATAGTATGACCTAGCACCTCCCTTTCTATCTTTGCTACCTACATACTGTAAACTGTGCAGCTTGAGTCTACCACACACTGCCCAGCATCAGGATATTAAAGGCCTCAAAGCAACAGGTTAGCTGAATGTGAACCAAAGCCTCCAGAACTGTGAGGTGAAATAGACTTTTCTTCTGCTGTTACTTATGTAGGGTACTTTTCCAGTGCTCGAATGCTGACTGATACAGTATTGTCATACTTTAGTAATAACATTAAAAGTTGACAATCTAGATAGAAATGGAGGTTCATAACTTACTTACATCTCTCAGGAGACTGACATAGAATGATTGACATGAGTTCAAGGCCATCCTGGGCTACATAATGAATTTCATCCTAAGCATAGCATAAGACCCTTTCTGAAGAAGAAAAAAGAAAGAAAGAAAGAAAGAAAGAAAGAAAGAAAGAAAGAAAACAAAAGAAAGAAAAACAGAAAGAAGGAAGGAAACAAGGAAAGAAGGAAGGAAGGACGGACGGAAGGGAGGAAGGAAGGAATAGAACATGGTCACCCAATATTAGATCTCATTACTTTTAACTATTTTTATTTTACATGTATGTTTGACTACTTGCATACAATGTCTCATGACCCAGGAACTGTCATTTACAGGTGGCTATGAGACACTATGAGGGTACTGTGAACCGAACTCTAATCTACTGCCAGAGTAGCAAGTGTTCTTAACCACTGAGCAAAACTCTCCAGGCTCCTCACATTATTTTTTAAAGTTGTCAAGAAATGCTGACTTGGAAATGATAAGGGAACTGATCTAACTATTATATGACAAAATAATTTGCTTTTAGACATTTGGCATTCAAATAGTTTCCACTTTTGGATATAATGCACAGGAACTCTTTAACTCATATTCTAAGGTTTGAATTACAGTTTATTACACCAGAAGGCCAATATTTAGTTAGTCCACAGTGGCACTGTCTGCTATGCCCGCTTTTTCTTATTATTCTTTAAATATTTTATTTTGAGACAATTGCAGATTCACATAAATGAAGGAGTCACAATACAGCAACCTTTTACTAAACGTCTTTAATGGTAACCATAAGCAATCTACAATGTAGTGTCAAAACATACAGGCCATTGATAGTGACGTTAAACCCATCAAGATTCCTATTGTAACTAGAACATTTTACCACATTTTCTTTAGTAAATGGTGTGGACCGAATGTGTCCTGTAATCCCAATTTCTGTATTGAAGCCTTAGGAAGAAAATTGATGGTCCTTTGCTGTCAGTCCTTGGGGAGGTAAACAGTTATGAGCGTGGGTTCCTTGTGATGGAACTACTGGCTAATAAAGATGATCTCAAGCCTATAACTCCAGCACTAGAGATGCAGAGTCAAAGGTCACTATAAGATAAAGGCAACTCCAGCAACTCCAACTCAAGTGAGTTGCAAGGCAGTATGAGGTACAGGACGAGCCACTCACTCAAAAAACCAAAACCAAATAACCTTCAAACAAACAAAAATTCAAAACAGAAGATTTTATATGTCTCAGCCTCTGTGTCCATCTCTTGCCTTCTCTCCTCACTCTCACACAAAAACATCACACTAAAACATTAAAAAATAACAACAAAACAACAATAACAAAACCAAAACTGTCAGGGTAGGCTGGTACCATGACTCTGAGTTCATCCTGGGCTACATGGTGAGTCCTAGGGTAGACAGGTTCAGTGTGACTGTTTTAAAGAACAACAAAACAAAACAGAAAAAACCAAAAACCAAAACAAAACGTATTTTGTTGTTCTAAGATCATGGCAACATGAGAATAAGAACCCTTCTCAAGTATAAAGCAATCAAGAAACATAAAAAAAAAAAAAAAAAAAACACCACTGAGTGGGTTGAATGAGTTTTGTATTCTCAACTGTACACTTGATTTAAGGTATGTAAATGGGGGAATGATCTGGGGAAGATGGTACATTTGAAGACTCAGTGTTAGGGGTAAATAAATCGTATCAGTGGATATATGGATATATACACAATGTGTGCCAGGGTTTCAGGCTCCTCATGTTCTCTGTGTAAGCTCATTTCCTCCTTACAGATGTCATTTCTATTTTCTGACCTGTCTCAGCATTTTAACACAGTATAAAAGGACATTTCTGCAGTCATAATCATAGCCATTTTAATAAGATTAGTAACAATATCGACAATTCTGGTATTAGAAATAGTAAAAAGCAATACAAGGGCAGCAAAATAATCCTCTCCTATAACATGAAATGTGATTATGCACAAAGTGCTCTGTAATATGCTAATGTCTAGACAGTGGTAATTATTTTCTGTATTTGTATAGTCTTCATTTTACGAGAAATGTTCAATGAGAAATGTTGAAAGGAAGAGTTCTTATTGCTGCTGCTCAGAATGTACAGTTGCTAACAGTTGTTTCATGTTTGAGATGTGTTACTAGCAGCCTTGGTAGCAGCCACATTCCCTCTTGTGTCTTGTAACTTGGTGCCTCACGCGATGACACATGGTCCATGAAGCAATCGGTGCTTGGAGCTCTGGGCGATTGGTTAGGAAAAGCTGAGTGGTGTGAACAGGCAGCAGCGAGCTGTATTCCTTTAATTCAAGAGTTGCCTTCTGGAGATGGATGATGGCGTCTCTGTATTCGAGACTGAACAATGACTAGATAACTGGCAGCTCTCGAATGTGGCTTTGCGAAATCTGGAGAGGTTGGCATTTGCCTGCAGGTGTTCTTTCCTTCTCACCATGCCCTTCCCCCGCCCCCTGCTGCCAGTCCTCTGAAAAGCTATTCTCATTCTACTGCTGATGCACATCTCACATGTGAATTAAAGGGTTGCTGTGGGAACTGGGTGGAGCTGGAAAGATGAAGGTGATTTATACACATTGCTGAACCTCACTGAAACTACAGGGGAAGTATAACAGCCAGTCTAAATCAAAGTTTTCCTTTAATTACATTTAAATGTGTATATGTAAAAGAGCATATGTTGTAGCCAGGACTGTTTACCATGTAGAAACCTCCTATTTTTGCTGAATGATAGTGGGATGGAGTGATTTTTTTTTGTCTTTCTTTATTGGTTGTTCTTAGAATATTCTTTATTCCAAACCCCATAGAGTCACCACAACTTCCTGGTACTTTTTGACCCTTTTCTTAATGTGAAAAGTAGAAGTCTAGTGAGGGGGAAGGAATTTATGTTAAGGATGTTAGGAAAATGTGACTGAAAAGAAAGGTTTGGGGCATTTAAACTATCAACGCCCTTTCTAAGGCTAGGGCACTTGATGATTCATCTCTGAAAAGTCTTGAGCTGACTAATAAGCCTCATTGAGAAAATTCCGAGCTCTCTGATACCTTATATTGCAGCTTTGTTTATAACTATATTGATCTGACGTCTAAGATAATGATCTGTCTCTCTACTTCTTTGTTTTCCATATCATTTTTAACAAAGAGCAAACATGCACAGTTCGGTGAATTGAATGGTGTTGGTCTTAGAGATAAATTTTGGTTTAAAATTACCTTTTCAAATATTTTGAATGTTTTGAGATACATCTGTGGAACTTTCTTTATAGCTTAGGGTGGTCTTGAACTCCTCATCTTCCTGCTTCAGATTCCTGAGTGCTGGGCCTACCAAGCTTGGATAAAAATCATCTTAAAGGAGTTGTTTGGAAGGGTGATAATTATTTAATATTAACTAAACCCAAAATCTCTTAGAGTACGTCCAAGAAATGAGAACTCCTGTTGACTCTTTCTGAGAAATGTTGATTTCTGAATCCTTTCAATTGCTCTTCTGATAGAGAGGAGTAATGGGGTGGCATAACTTCCAGAAGTGAGAGAACATGGCTTTCATATGCACAAAGTAGCTTTTGAATAGAATGGTCATCATACATTTTATATGTGATAAACATATATCAAACTTTAACTATCAACGAGGGAACCAGCAGTCTAGAAAGCATTTAATAAGCACTCTGTGGTGGAATCCTTTTTTATTATCTAATACAATACATCCCAACCACAGTTTCTCCTCCTTCCACTACCCAGCTCCCTTTCACCTCCCCTTTCCCACAGAGCCACTCCACCTTCATCCCCTCCCCACCCCCCAGAAAACAGCAGACTTCTAAAAGATGAGAGACAAACAGGACAAATGAAGATACAATAAGACAAGGAAAAAGCTTTTATATCAAGGCTAGACAAGCCAACTCAATAGGAGAAAAACAGTCTCGAGAAGAGGCAAAAGAGTCAGAGATACACTCACTATCATTTTCAGAGTCCGACAAAAACACCAGGCTAAAAGCCATACCATATATGCAGAGGAAATGGTATGGATTCTTGAAGTCCCTGTGCTTGCCTCTTCCGTGTCTGTGAATACATGTAACCGCTGCTTAGTTGGTTCAGTGGGCCATATTCTCCCGGTGACTTCCATTTCTTCTGACTCCTATAGTCTTTCCTCCCTCTCTTCAATGGGGTTTCCTGATCTCCAGGTAGAGGGACCCAATTTAGACTCACTTTCTGCATAATGTCTCAACGTGGGTCTCTATACAAGCTCCCATCTGCTGCTGGAGAAAGCCTTTCTGATGATGATTGGACAAGGCATCAATGAATGAGTATAGCAAGATAGCATTAGGAATCATTTCATTGATTTTTTTTAAGACCAGTCGTGTTTGTTCTGTCATAGGTACCACGGTTATCTAGTGTCTAGTTTCTAGCAGTGTCCAGCATGGGCACCCTCTCATAGAGTGGGCCTCAAGTTAAAAACAAGTTAAACATTGGTTGACCACTCCGACAAGTTCTGTGACACCATTGCCCCAGCACATCTTGCAGGAAGGGTATATTGTAGTTGGAGGGTTTTGTGGCTAGGTTGGTGTACAGGTTTCTCTTTCCATGGCCGGCAGAGTACCTTCTCTCACCAAAGAGATTAGGACATTAGAGTGAAGGCTGTAAGCCTGTACTAGCTCAACTTTTCTGCCTCCCATGAGCTGAGTGGAAGTTGTCCTCAGCAATGGGGCCTTGCTGTCAGTTTTCATAGAGTGACCTTCTGTCATAGCTTCAGCCTGGGTATTTCTTTAGAGATCTCCACCTGACCTCCTCAGCCAACAACTCAAATGAAGGTAAGCCGGTCCCACCAGTGGAAGTTTTGCCTGGCTCCAAACGATAGCCACTTCAGACTTCATACCCGTCATTACTAGGAGTCCTAACTGGGGTCACCTGCACAGATCCTAGGAAGTTTCCATTACACTTGGTTTCCATACTACCCCCCCCCAAATACCTTCCCACCAATTCCAGCTCTCTCTCTGTACTGTCACCTCTCCCCAATGATCCTTCTAGCTCCAATCCTCTCTCCTTCTCCCGGTCCACCCACAGAATCTATTTTCCTTTCCTTTCCCAGGGAGATCCATGTTTCCCTCCTATAGCCCTCCTCTTCCCCTAACTTCCCCAGGTCTGTGGTCATTTACCTAACAGCTAATATCAGCTTATACGTGGATACCTAACATATTATCTTTCTGGATTTGTGTTACCTCACTCAACATTATTGTTTTCTAGTTCCACTCACTTGCCTGCAAATTTCATGATGTCATTTTCTTAACAGCTGAGTAATACTCCATTGTGTAACTGTACCACATTTTCCTTATTCATCTTCAATGAGGTGGCATGCTTCATGGGCTCTCAAGCAAATGGCCATATATTCTAGGCTATAGAGTAAGACCCTTAAAAAAATAAAATAAAGTGGCATTATCTGTCTATTATTAAGTGTCTCTAAGGGCCAAATAAGTACTGAGGCCAGAGAACATTGTTATGATAGGAATATTCACAAAAAACCCTTTAAGAGTATATCTTCAGTGAGTCATGAGTGGTTTTTAAGTTTCCTGAATCTTCTATTTCAAGGCTAACAACCCAAGCCCAAGACGGAGACATTATATCTTCAGACTGCTCTTGAGCATTTTATGAGAATCATGTCCCTCTCCTAGTCTAACAGTGCTTGGGAGTCCAGTGTGCTGAACAAGCCTGAGGCCCTGAATGACAGAGTATTCTCTGACTGTCTTGTTTCCTTCGTGATTTATGAGCATCACCTTCATGTATGAAATATAATCTAAGTTTCTTAGTGATGTTTTTGCCGTATCTAATTGAAGTTACATTTATTCTCTAGCATGTTACTGCAGGTATAGCGTTTATTGCAACTTATTCAGTTATACCATGGTAAAAAAGAAGAGCAAATAATGGAAAGAGGCAAGTACATGACCAGCTAAAGGAAATACACATGCACACATACAAACAGTACATAGTTCAAGAGGTTCAAGTTATGTACAAATCCAAATACGATTCAACACTAGTAACACTCCACATTACATGAAATGTTGAAGGCTCAAGTTTACTGAAGATTGGAAATAATATTTAGTAAGATGTAGTTTTTGGTGTGAATGAGTGTGGCAGATATGTTTGGGCATGTTGATATGTGTAGATGTATGTGTGTATATATTTGTATGCGTATATGTGTTTATACAGGTGTATATGTTTGTGTATATGTGTGTATCTGTGTGTATATGCATATGTTATGTGTGTGTATGTGTATGTGTGTGTCTGTGTGTGTGCTTGTGGAGGCCATAGGTAGACATTGTCATTTTCAGCTGCTCTTCATCTGAGTTTTTGGTTATCAAGTCACTTAGTGAACCTAGAGCTTACTGATTTCACTAGCCTGGCTGGCCAGCCAACTCCAAAGATCGAACGGCCTATCTCTGAACTGCCAACACTAGGATTCCAGATATGCAGGACTACATCTGGCTTTGTATGTAAGCGTTGGGGGCTTGGAACATAGGTCTTTGTGCTTTGGGCTTGCATGGCCACCTATACCACTTCATACCACCTAATAAGCATCCCTCCAACCCCAACTCCTTTTGTTTTGTTGTTGTTATTTTAACTTTGGGCTGAGGTCTTGCTGTATTAGTCTCCTAGACCTCCCCCCACCTCTTATTGATAGTGGATTTCTTTCTCACACAATATATCATGATCATGGTTTCCCTCCCTCTACTCTTCCCAGTTCCTCCCCACCTCTCATCCCATCTGGATCCACTCTCTTTCTGTATCTCATTAGAAAAGAACAGGCTCTGAGAGATAAAAAAAATAAAATAAAATAAAACTTAACAAAATAAAATTAATAAGGTAAAATAAAATGTATCACATAGAGGTTGGACAAGAGAAACCAGCAGAAGGAAAAAAAAAAAGCATAAGATTCAGAGCGCACTTGTTCACTTACTCAGGAATTTCATAAAGATGCTGAACTGGAAACCATAGTACATACGCAGAGGACCTGGAGCTGATCCGTGCAGCCTCTGCACATGCTGTTTCAGTCTCTGAGTCTCAGAGGTTTTAAAGTCATGATACAAATTATAATATAAATCATGTGAACTTAAAATGTTTATCAGAAGCATATCTTAATTAAACATATAACTCACTATTTCATTAGTCAAAATAGTTTATGAAGACATAATTAGGTTGTTTGAGTACTGAGTTAATATGAGAATTTTAAAACTTTCATGTTTATAATCTCTTCATAGAAAAATAAACCTAATCTTACATGTTCTAAAACTCTTTAAAAATATATAAAATACATAATATTTGCTTGCATTATATATCACTTTTATAACTTTTTAGAGAATATTACAAAACTAATCCAAAGATTCATCTTGATTATGTAGACTTAAATTCTTATGAAAAAAAAATATTTGTGAGCTTTTATTTTTGGTTAAAAAAGGAGTCTTTTTTTCCTTAAATACCAGGCATGCTTAAGATATTATAAATTCAGTTTTATTTTCCTGGGACTCTGGGAATATTACATTCATGCAAATACTTAATCAGAACATGCCCCCTTTGTTTTGAGAGAGATGCTAATTTATCAAAATCCTTCAGAGGTAAGAGATACTTCACCTCGACAGAAGAGATGTAGGGAGTTTTCTTCATCATAGGCACAGAAAGATGAGGCTTCCATTGAACAGTTAAAACACAGGTCCTCATATAGGCCTCCAAGGCAAGTCCTGCTTTGTGGTGGTTGTGGAATGCTCTATAAATTTCTGTAAATTTTATTCAGTTACAATGAGAGGGACTAATAAATTCAACTTAGATACAGTCATATTAGTAGACCTGACTAAAATTCACACAAAACAAAGAACAAAGGAAGGAAAAGAGGAGGCAACAGAAAATGCCGTCAACAAATGTATAATTCTGATGTCACTTGAGATTAACTCCAAGAATCACACATATGGGCAGACCACCCATGTGAGCTAAATTCTCTTGAAAAATGTTAAGAAAAAGTCAAACTTTCTCAAACTGTCTGCAATTTTAAAATATTAATCTTACAGAAGTTTTAAGGACCGATATCCCAACATTAACTATGTGTATAGAAGTAGTGGAATGAGAAATCAGAGATACTAAAGCCTGTGAGAAAACTAGGGTCTAGATAATACACCAAAAAGTGCATACTAAATATGTTGGCAAAATTAATGCTGGCTAATGTCCATCCCTCTGACTATGTATGCGACAAGTACATGAAAATTTAGGAAGAGCCCAAATTACTTAAAGAAAAGTAATAGCTTTTGATTGTTAAAAATATGAGTTCAGAGCTACTAAGAATTTAACATTCTGCTCCTTCTAGGCAATCTGTACCATTGATAAGCAGACAGTTATGCACAGTTATGCCTTTATGTGCTACTAAAAGGCACAAAGACATTGGAATGGAAATGGTTTTTATCCTCAAAATATCTTATCTTTTTACAGCGAAAGCCCTTGAGAGTGACTGGACAGTGTCCAGGGCAAATAGCCTTGGCTTCAATCTCACTTTTGCCATTGTAGCTGTTTCTAATTAATCCTCCTGGATTTTTTTTTTTTTGCCAACTTAAATTCCATACTGAAAATGCTTATAAAATCTGTACAATAAATCAGCTTTTAATACACTTAGTTGCAGGGAAAATCTGGAGTTGTTGCCATAAACACAGATACATTTTAATGCAGGTCATAATGGAATGGCTTCGATTCAAGACAACAACTCCACTGGATGTGATTAGAAACACTGCACCATCCTTACATGTTCACATACATCTGAGTACATGGGCTTATTCACACAGACAAAGCATGTCCAAATCTTTCGGACTTCTGCTTCCTGCTTTTGCTTTATTCCCTCCAGGCAGGGCTTCTGATGAACGTCTGCTATTTGTTTAATTGGATGCAGTATTAGCCATCCACAAAAGGAGTGCGCACTATGTTTCATCCTGATCTCCTTCAACTCCTGACCTTGTTTGACACCCTGTATAGAAATGTCAAAAATTCCTCAGCTGAGTCCTACAAACACCTGCAAAGGCTCCGAGCTTGATTGCAGGCAGCTGATGTTGATTGCAAGAGGAGCTGGTTGTTTCTTTCTCAGATTTCTAACTGGTAGAAATTAGAACTGAGGAAGACCGGTTGGGTCACTTCCATTCTTTCATTAAGCTCCGGTGAATACACATACAGGTTATTCTGTCCACAGGATAAAATTCTAGCATTCCGAGGGTTGAGAGACATAGAGAACATTTCTCTTGTATTTAAAGGCAACTATAGGAAGTACTCCTTCATTAGCATACTATTTCTGCTACGAAGCTTATTCCAATCTCTCCTCTTTAGATTCCTCTTCATATCAAGCAATTCTCCTACTCTGAATGGTATTCTAGATCCTTTTGCTTTTTTGTAAACATGAGCTAAGGCAGCTTTGTTTTTTTTTTTTTTTTCTAAAAACCCAAAATATGAAATCTGAAACTTCTTATGTATTGACAAGATAGTTCAAATGAAAAATTCCACAGCGTGAAAATTCATTCTATTCACAAAATGGTTTAAAATATAGCATAAAATTACCTTTGGGCTATGAATAAAAGGTCTATAGAAAACATAAATGTATGCGTGCTTACACCTAGGTCTCATCTTGAAGATGCTTCTTTGTATATCTGCAAATATTTTAACGTTTCAACAATCTGAAATCCAAACATTTATGATCCTTATACTTTCAGATAAAGTATGCTCAAGCTGTATTATTTTCCCTTCCAACATGTCTATAGTGGTATGGAAAAATGGGTTTTACAGAAGTGGATAGTTCTCATTCCATTATTATTTGCCTCAGGAAAAAGAAATATATGTGCTCCAGTCTGTGGGGTGAATTTGTAACTCACCAAAACTTATAGTAAGTGTGAAACAGGATAATCAGGGCCATTCTGAACCTCTTAAGGTTTAGAGTAGAGTTTTCTGGGAGGATAGTTCTGAGCCCCAGTGACTTTAACTTTTTTCTGTGGCCTTTTCTAGACAGTCACTTCTTCCTGTGGTTTGGTGGCTAATGTAGGATTCTATGCTCTTTTGAGGTGCCTGTTTCCCACAGTGTTAGTCATTTCTCAGTTTGACTTTTTCTTTGATTTTACTGTGATATTTTTCTCATTAATGAAAACCCTGTTTTGTACTATGAAGTTTTCTGAGGATAGACTCATGTGTCTGTGAATCACACCAATGACTTAATTTTTGTCTTGTCTGTAGTGATCAGGGACATTTTGGCTTCTCCACATCCTCTCAGCATGAAAACCTTTCAGAGAGCTCTGGGTTAAAACTGTTTAGCTGCCTTGAAATAGACTTCTTATAGAAACAGTCCAGAACAGAATGTTCACAAGTGCTAGGATGGATAATAATCATATTTAGCACTTAGATAGTAGATTCCATTCCCTGCATACTTTACAAACAACAACTAAATAAACCTTTCAACATTTCATTAAATAGATAAATAAGCATTATTACCTCAGCATTCTGTTCCATGGAAAAGAAAGAAAAAACAAAAACCTTTACTTCTTTATAATCACAGTAAGTAGGAGATTATTTCAGTGTAATTATTCTTACTCCCATGCCTATTTGTAAGTCAGACTCCAACTACCTGTTCCAATTTTCTTCCCAAGGGAACAGATTAATTGGTACCAGTATTGGCCATTATGAAAGTGCAATCAGAACCATTCAAAGAGTTACTGAGAGATTGGAGCCTAGGAAGTTTTTTTCAGAGGATTGGCAAGATAGAAAAAAAAAAAACCCACCATAAATAACACATGAAACCTATGAAGAAGGGAGATAAGGAGCTTTTTCTCAGAGAACTAGATCTCCCTCAATCATTCCCATGCTTTTCAGCAGACAACCACGCTGTTCGAAAGGCGTGAAGGAAGATGGCTTACTCTTCACATTTGGTGAATTTCAGAGGTTCTAACCTTTTCAACAGTGAGAGCTACAAGTGTTTCATCTCTTACTCTTTCCTTGGGGATTTGCAGAATCCCCTTGTGTGCCTGTACCAGGAACAGAGGAAATTTTTAGCATGTGTCCACCACTTGCTTCATTTTCTGCTGTACTTTTTTTTTTTTTTTTTTGTGAGTAAACATTTCTTCTCTTTCCATTCAAAAAAGGCATGCAGTTCTTGGCTTCTCAAGGACAGCTTGTTTGTAAAAGATGGCATGACACTAATCAGACATTATATTATTTTACTGGGAAATATTGCCTTGTTCATTAAAACATCAAAGTACAAAATTATCAGTTCTCATATATGCTTCCATGTAAACAGAAAATCTGGCGATGCACAGAGTAATGGTGGGTAGTATTATATAATTGCTTCACTGACCTATTAAACTCGTCTTAGGTTTGGGGGAGTAAGGTGGGATTGTTTTTATCATCTACCTGAATGAATTTGGACAGGGTTACCAAAATGACATGTTTGAAGTAGGAGTATTGAGGTGGGAAATTATTAGGGATCATTGTCACCATCATCAATATTTGTAAATTATTTTTATTAGCACCCACACTGTCACCATCACTTAGCAATGTTGTAATTTAAGAAGTTCATTCTTAAAGACTGCAGTCATAAACCTCATAAGATGAATGTGATTTTCAATATTCACCTTACTTTTGTTTGATCTTTGAAAAACTTGGTCCAACCATAGAATAATAGGTTCTAGAGTTTGGAAATGATAATGTGATGCTAAGAAAACATTTAACCAAAAATCCTGAAAGAAAGTTAGGATTATTTTACCAGAAAAGCTGAGTCAAAGGAATGATGGATTCCTTAGAGTTTAAAATGTTTTTTTTTTAAAAAATTCATAAGTAGAGAGAAAATTTAGTTAGAAACACTTGAGAAAATGGAAGCTTCATGACTTCATGAACTTCAAGTACATTCTAGAGACATAGAGGAGGGTAGCAGAGTTGAGGACCAGGTCATTCTGGGTGTGTTCAAGGTCAGTTGTTTAAGTTGCTTGCCTCTGTTAGGAGGATGGCCCAAGAGCAGAAAAAAAAAAAATACAGTGAGAGAGTCCTCAGACTGTTTGCTCTTCAGAGCAGGGTGAGTGTCTTAGTTCACCGCAATCATTACTCTATTTAATAGGATAGACGGTGCTTAGTGAGTCATTCATTCATTATTTCATTTATTTGAACGCTCTTTTCAAATGTGTCTTTAAAGATTTATCTATGTGAGGAAGAGAGAGAGAGAGCAAAAGAGAGAAAGGGGTGGAAGGGGAGAGAGTTTATATGTACCGCATACAAATAGGTGCCCACAGAGGCCAGAAAAGTGTATCAGAGCTCATGGACTGGCTGGCATTCAGCCATTGTGAACTGTCAGAGGTGGATGCTAGCAACGGAACCTGAGTTCCTTGTGAGAACAGTGAGGACCAACCGGTGCTGAGCCATCTCTCCAGACTCCAAAAATCATCGTAAAAGAAGCAAGTATAATTAGATCCTAAAAGATAACCAATCTATAGTTGCACGTGTAATGTCTGAGACCAGAAAAGTAGGTCAATGTTACTTTTTAACAACTTTCCCATAGTATTTACAAAGGCAGTTTAGAATTTTTCATCATATTGATTAAAAAATTCCTTGAGGAGCAGTGTTCTAACATTTCATAGTAATTCCTCATCTCTTGCATTTTACTATTTTATAATCATAACGGTTGTAATGTATTTTTATTTGTGTCATATTTTTAAATGGAGAAAACTAAGACCTAGAGGCAGGAGTTGAAAAGAAACTAAGTTGTTTTTTTTTTTTTTTTTAATCGAAGTCTCATGTAATTTAAAAAAATTATATCTTGGGTCTGTCAGCTTAGAACTCTGTTAGGAATTTAATGAGCATAATCTTACTTTTGAAATTTTATGTAATTAAATTCAAAGATAAGGCATCCATCAACGACTAAAGAGATTCTAAGGTTTAGTGAAGAACCATTGAAATTTAACAAATATTAAAAGCATGAAAATACTTAAATAACAAGCTTCAAGATTTGAAGCAAACTTAGGGAAAACAAAGTACAATGTAGATTCTTACATAACTGAAATTCAACTGGCAAGGGACCCATGACTCTAAAGGCCTTTCATGACTTTAAACTTGAAGTCAGAGAGCAGTGACTTGGTGTCATTCATCATGCTCATACAGATGGGACAATTCTGCTAGTTTCAAGACAATGAGAAGGTTGATATATACTGATAGAATGGATGACTTGCAAAATCTATAGTACTGCAATAAGAATTAACCGTGCCTATTTAAGAACTACTAACTACACCATAGCAGCTCTATGATTTCTGCTGTAGCGTATCCTATTTGCAGGTGAGAAAGTGATAACACAGAATTAACCGCTTTGATCAGGCATATTGTTAATCAGCTTTGGTCATAGCCACCGAAATTTAGACTTTCTAATTCCATACCTATACTCTTTCCAATATTAATAACCTCACTTTCTATATGAAAGCAAGGCTTTGAGTCAATCAGTTTGTTTAAATACAGTCAAACCCCATAGCATGACCCTATTATTTCTCATGGAATTGAATTGAAAAGAATATGGGTCATCTTTGCACTGTATATCAAGAGGTCGTCTAGTTATTGAAGTTCAAAGAGGACCTGGTTCCTGAGGAGGGTACCTTGAATATATCTAACAGCATAGGTCATTGGGGAGTTGGCCTTTGAGGAAAGACACTAGGACATAAAGTGATCTACACAGATAAAAGCTCATACCTCAGCAAGCTTGCACTGCCACTTTTAGTAAATTATCTGGTGTATATTTTACCCTTGAGGCATGATAGGATATCTGTTTTCTAGAAACAAGAATATTTTTGCTTTTCTTTGACAGAACAGGTGATTTTGGACTTAGTTATGTTTAGCCTGAGATGCTTAAGATTTTGAAACCAGGTTTTAGAAATTAATGCTGTGTATAGCCTGACCACTTACTCTGTGCTTTAGGAAATGGATGACTCTCATGTATAACCCTGGTGGAAAGGGCAAGGAGATTTGCTCCATTTGTAAGGGAACAAGAGTACATCTCTACAGAATCAACTTGTTTGTTACTGAACCAGGGAAAATGATAATTAGGGGCCCAATGATTCATACTCTTAATAAGTCCTCTTATTGCTGCTTATATGCATTAAAATGAGAATCCTATAGATCATATGCTTATAGCCAGAGGAACCCTCCGCATCATTAATGTCTCACTATTTTCTTAACATAGATTTGTTTCTATGTTTTTACAGATGCTGCTGACCTATTGAAATGATCAGTGCTGGAGTTGTATAAAATGTCCCGCCTTCTAAATTCATCCAACTATTGCTTTACGGTATCATTACAAAATTTCCCATTATTTTCTGAATACTGGATTCTGGTTTCTGTCTGCTTTGGTCTAGGTTGAACCTTTCAGAAGACAGCACATCAGAGGAGATATTGTATACAGATGATGTTTGTTCATGTCAGTGATTTTTCTGCTATTGTAGAGGAGTTTTTGATCCTTTGGTTATAAGGATGTTACCCAGATGAACCATTGTAAATTTATGTTTTCTCTATCATGAATGGGAAGTTATACTTCCATTTAAAACAATGAATTTATGGTGAATGAATTATTTTATGTTAATTAATCAACTTGTAACATGGTATTCTATAATTTCCTTCTATATAATTATCTCGATAGTGTAAGAAAGGGGTTTAAATTATGTCATTTTTTGAGAGATTTTTAATTTTTTTCTTCACAGTTTATTCATTATATATTCCTCAACTCCCCCAGTCCCACCCTCCCTCTCTCTTCCCACCATCCCATTCCCCTAGCCCACTGAAAGAGGGAGTTCTCCACTCTTGCCCTCTGCCCATAGCTTGTTAAGTCTCATCTGGATTGCTTGGATCCTCTTCCTCCATGGCCTGGAAATGCCGTATTATCAGGGGGGAGTGATCAGAGAGCAGTCAACTGAGTTCATGATAGAGGCACCCTCTGATCCCTTCACTCAGAGATCCACATGGAGACTGAGCTACCAATCTGTCAAATCTGAGCAAGGTGTCTAGGTTCTTTCCATGCATGGTCGTCCATTAGACTCTGCAGGACCCCTGAGCTCAGAAATTTTAGTTTTGTTGGTCTGCTTGTGGTTCATCTACACAATGGACTACTACTCAGCTATTAAAAAACATGGGAATCATGAAATTTGCAGGCCAATGGGTGGAACTAGAAGAGATCATCCTGAGTGAAGTAACCCAGAAACAGAAAGACAGGCATGTCACTAATAAATGGATATTAGCTGTATAATATAGGACAGCCATCTTCATACCTAAAGAAGTTAAATGCTAAGAAGGACTCTAGGGAAGATGCTTAAATCTCATTCAGAATGGCAAACAGGATAGACACTAGAAGCAGTGGAAGAGAGGAAACAGGATGGGAGCTTATTATAGAGGGTCCTCTGAAAGAATTCACCCAATGGGATGGAAGTAGATGCTGAGACTCAAGGTCCAAACTTTGGACAGAGCACAGGGAGTCTTATGGAGGAAGAGAGGGGTGGGATTAGAAGGACATGGAGGGGACAGGAGCCCCAGAAGGAGACCAACAAAATTATGCCATTTTTCTGTTCAGTCCTTACCACCAGTGCCTTCTCTCCTGCATACCATAGGCATCTAAAACTTTCTTCTGTAGAGACCAATGTCTTATGAACTCACACTTTTCCTCACTATGACAGCCTATCTGATGGAAGAGGGCTCAAGAGTGTCATTGCCTCGATGGTCTGCTGCTTGAAACATGACTAGTGAAAGGTCTGCTTCTTGTTTTGCCCTAACTCCACTACCATTCATTTTTACTTTCTTTTTTGTAGTCTTACTAAGGGATGGTAGAAGTGAATGGTACTGGGTAAAGCGTCAGTCGCACGACTGCAATACCAGCATCACTCATCAAATTGGTAATGAGAAAGGAAAACAGTCTTGACAGCTGTCCGATAGAAACTGAAATAAGCAGCAACATCTTGGTTTTTCTACTGTTGAATATAAAGTGTTTAATAGCATATAACACCGCACAAGGTCATTCTAACATGGAATTAGGGCAAAACAAGAAGCAGACCTTTCACTAGTCATGTTTGAGCAAAGGCAGAATGTGAACACTATGCAAAGCAAAAGAGTTCATTGATTTGATTCCACCGTGAGCCTGTTTATATAATCTAAAGTGATTCCATATCTCAAAGTCCATGAAACTTGATCACATCTTCAAAGCTCTCCTTTTTTTTTCTTTCTCTTTTTTTACATAACACAGAGTTCATAAGTTCTAGGGGTTAGACCCTTGGGTAAAGTACTTTTAGCCTATTACATGTTTTATTACCCTACTTAATCATGGTTCCATAACAAAGCACTTCCTTCCATGAACTACCATGAACCCAATGTCAAGCCATCTACCTCAACTCAAATCTTTATAAAAATTTATTGACATCACTCGTGGTGTATTCTCCATTGGTAGAAGTGATAACAAAAACATCTTTGTGTGATACAGGTAGTATCTTAGGAGTTGTGCTGGCTGATGTTTTTTTGTTCACTTGACAAAACCCAAGATGGTGGGTTGTAACAACCCACTGACAAAACCTGTGATCCAAAAATTACCCTGCCTACAAGAAGTGCAGGGATAAAGAGGGAGCAAAGATTGAGGGAAAGTTCAACCAATAATTGGCCCAACCTGCGACCCACCCCATGGTAGAGAACCAGCCTCTGGCATTAATAATGATACTCTGCTATGCTTGCAGACACAAGCCTAACTTGACTCAATTCTAGGAGGCTCCAACCAGCAGTGGATCGGGACAGATGCTGGGACTTGCAGCCAATAATGGGGCGGAATTCCAGGGTTCGTGTAGAAGTGTTGGGGGAAAGATGGAAAGATCTGGAGTGGTCAGGAACCTTACAAGAAGACCAAGAAGAGGCCACAAACCCAGTCCCGTGAGGGGCTTTCACAGACTGAGGCATCAACTAAGGAGCATGCATGGTCTGGATGTAGGACCTCTGCACATATGCAGTTGATGGGCTTCTTGGTCTTCGTATGAGTTGCCTGGCCAAGTGGAGAGGGGAAGTTTATCTAGGATAATTTCCTCCTGGCAGGGCTGCCTCCCTAGACTCAGGGCTTGAATACATATTAGGTCCTGTTGTGGCTTATGTGTTGGGGAAGGTTGATACTTGGGGAGAGGGGCTCTGCTTTACTGGAGAAAAGGGAGAGAGGAAGGGGAAAGGGCGGGAGGGAGGAGGAGAGGGAGGGGCACCCTTGGGATGTGGAATAAATAAAAAAGAAAAAAATTAAACTGCTGCGCAGATGTAGCCCATGGCAGCTCAGTCTCCACATGGGTTTCCTAGTAAGGGGAACAGGGACTGTCTCTGACATGAACTCAGTGGCTGGCTCTTTGATCACCACCCCCTGAGGGGGGAGCAGCCTTACCAGGCCACAGTGGAAGATAATGCAGCCAGTCCTGATGAGACCTGATAGGCTAGGGTCAGATGGGAGGGGAGGAGCATTCCCCTATCAGTGGACTTGGGGAGGTTCTTAGGGGGAGAAGAGGGGAGAAGCAAGGGGTTGGGAGGGGATGAGGAAAGGCCCTAACAGCTGGGATACAAAGTGAATAAATTGTAGTAAATAAAAAAATAAATTAAAAAAGGAGTTCATGTGTTTTTTGGAAACACACACACACCTAAATACAGCTGAGAAGAAAGAATCTTAATTGAAAAAAAAAAAAAAGCCTCCATCAGATTGGCCTGCAAACATTTTCTTGATTAATGACCGATGTGAAAGGACCCTGTCTACTGTGGGGGATACTATCCCTGGGCAAGTGTTCCTGAAGTATATAAAAAAGCAAAATGAGCAACACTTGAGGAGGAAGCCAGTAACCAGCAGTCCTTCATGGTTCCTTATTCAGTTCCTGCTTCCAGCTTCCTTCCTGCCCTGATTTCCTTCAGTGATGCAGTGTGACCTGAGAGTTATAAGCTGAAATATATTCTTTCCTCCCCAAGTTGCTTTTGCTAATTGAGACTTACAGTAGCAATAGAAACTCGAACTTAAGTCAATACTTCCTGGTAGGGGAGTGGAGACATATTGTGACTTTTCCCTTCCCTATATGAGATACCAGCATCTCAATTTCTCCGGTTTTCTATCTTCTTAAAACAAAATATAATTAGTGAAAAATCTAAAGTAATGACTTTTATATTTTTACGGAACATTGAACTCTGTCAGTAAAAGATTAATTTGTAGTTTATATATTTTTATCACACACAGGGCAGCAGTTTGTTCTTTTAAAGAATTACAAAGGGTCATTTTGGGTTTTTTTTTTCTATAACCTAAGTGTTCTTACATGCTTTGATCAAAGTCCTCAAAATATTAAGCTATTTTAGAAACTTATTGTAGAAGTTAAAGCTCATCTTCTCAATGTATTACCTTACATAAAGGGCAGAGGCCATTATTCTAAATGACATTTCATATGAAGTAACACATCATTTCTGATACCTGTGGTTTGGGCTTAGAAATATTATCACCTGAAATGACCTCTCAGCAAAGGCTTTTGAAAGGTATAAATCTCTGATGTGTATTAGATTCAGTTATAGAAATATTTAAAGAATCACACTAACACCAGAGTTTTAAAGCATTTCATTACTGTGAAAGTGGGGATAAAAATTAAAAATTAACACAATTGACAGGAATTATGTTCAACTGACTTGAATTTCCACAGTTTATGAAAGTTATATGAAGCAATAGAATTTTGAGAACTTGCTTGTGTCTGTGCAGAATCAACAACAGGTTCAGCATCTTCACCACTGTCTTGGCTTTCATCCAGCATAGTGGTGGTGGTCTTTCTTATCATGTTTAAAAAATAATGTTCTATTATTTCTCTGAAAATTTCATACAGTGTTTGATCTTATTCAACCCCATATCCTCACTTGTTCCATACCCACCCCTCCTCCTCACCCATCAAACTTTGTGTTTAAAATAATAATTTAAAATTATTTCTTTAATTTTTCAGATTTCAATCTACCAAGGTTAATTAAAATTATTTATGAATAAACAATTATTTATGAATTAAAACTTATATGAAAAAGTAGTTATCATACAGAACAGTTTATTTATAAGTATAGGAGTTGTTAAACGTAAGAAGTGTGTTGGTACTGAGATAAAAAAAAAAAAACCTGGGGTATCATGACAATGATATGCCTCAATTGACATGAGAGGTGTCACCATAACAGAGAAGCAAGAGTCAAAACATGAGCCAGTAATGGAGCATTTTGGATTCAAGTTAGAATGAAAATTCTCTGGACCAATTAAATCCTCGGGCTTTATAAAGAACTTGGGCTTTGAGATAATTTCTCCATGGGTTTGTCAGCATGTCTCTGCTTAAATTTGTGTATTGTAAAAGGGAAACACATTGTTTAAAACCAGTTCTATATTTCACAGTAGATACACTTAAAGAAATGTGGTAAGTCATAAGCTGGTTTGACATTGAGAGAATAATGATCGCTTTGACAGCTGAAGGCACCTCTTTGTTTAAAAAAAATAAGGATAAAAGATAGAAAGAGAAGAGGGATAAATGTTCAAATATAGAAAGGGGAAAGGGAAGAGGAGAAAATAGCTCTCTTGAAACCTACGTGATAAGCAGTTAGAAGGATGATATACTTTAAATCCCCAAACGGCTGATCTATTGCCCAGGGATTTTAACAATGCCAACCCTCCAGAAAAACACTATAGAGAGAGAACACAGAAATTAGTCATAGAAAGGAAACTGCAGAGTAAGGAAGAAAAATTATACACAGAAAGAAGTAGACAACTTAGAATATTAGTTTCTTTAAGTATGAGATATACAGAAGCTGAGGGAATACTTTATGGCAAATCAGAAGGTTTGATCCATAGATAAAATAAAAAATATATGGTAAGAAGATCAAAAGCATTAGAGAAATCAGCTGTTGGAAGAAGAATGTCATAGTTTGAGAGGCTCCTTGAGAAACAGAAAACTTAAGTGGCTAGACAGTCTTAGGGCAAAGAAATGCTTTTTTCTTTTTTTCTTTTTCTTTTTCTCTCTCTCTCTCTCTTTTCAATGTCTTCCTCTGTGCTGAGCCATTTTTGAGTGATTTTTTTGAATTGGAGACTTTCAATTACTGTTTAAAATTAAGTAGGAGTTAACAATCACTTTAAATTGTTTGTTTGACCTTGATTTAACTTTGATGGATCATATATGTCAATAAATCAATCCAATTATATTTCCAGTTTTGTGAAAGAGATTTATATATATAAATAATTTATTACAGTTTATTCACTTTGTATCCCCCCATACCTCCCTCCCTTCTCCCCTCCCAATCCCACCTTTCCTCTTCCCCACCCATGTCCCTCTTTCCTAGTCCACTAAAAATGGAGGTCCTCCTCCCTTCCCTCTGATCCTAGTCTATCAGGTCTCATCAGAAGTGGCTGCATTGTCTTCTTCTGTGGCCTGTTAAGGCTGCTCTTCACTCAGGGGGACATGATCAAAGAGCCGGGCAATCAGTTCATATCAAAGACAGTCCCTGTTCCTATTACTATGGAGGCCACTTGGACACTGAACTGCCATAGGCTACCTCTATGCAGGGGTTCCAGGCCATCTCCATGAGTGGTCCTTGGCTGGAGTATCACTTTCAGAAAAGACCCCTGTGGGAAAGCATTTCTTGAGAAAGGCATTGATGTCCCTTGGCTTCTGGAAACATCTCATACAGGGATGGGATGAACATTTGAGATACTGATAAAATACAAGTGATAATAGGACTCGAGAAATTAGTTATTGAGCTTGACTCAGCCTCAGGTGTTCAACTAAAGAAGTGGAGTAATACATTGAGCTAACCTCAGGTGAGAAATAACACACCTCTAAAACCTCAAAGGATGTCTCAGAATATGTGTGGGAAGGAGTGTCAGAGTCAAACAACCAGGAGCACCACTGCATGGTAGTGTCTTCTGGACATGACAGGGCCATTACACCTATGAACTTTTGCCTGAACAAAACTGGCACAAGTTCAAAATAGTCAACACTACATCCTAGGTGAATGACGAGCACACAGGACCCCACCAATAATTGAGGAGCAATAGCTGCCGAGGGAAGAAATATCTGTGTTTTTGCAGGGATCCACTCCTTATGGGTTCCCCATGTCTGACTGTCAGTCCTACATTCTCGTGCATAGGAAATACCAACCAGTCTTTACTGTTATGTACCACAATTATAATTACTGAAGAAAACACAAACTTGTGAGGATTTTATGTGGGTATAACAGGTAACGAAGAAGGGATTGGAGAATGCAAATGATCAAAGTACATTGGAAACATGTATATAATTCTCAAAAAAAATTTAAAGTATTAGTAGAAAATGAGGTTCTGAAAAAATAGTACAAAGAACAGGGACTGTCTCTGACATGAACTGATCAGCCTGCTCTTTGATCACCTCTGCCTGAGAGGGGAGCAGACTTACCAGGCAACAGAGGAAGACAATGCAGCCATTCCTGATGAGACCTGATAGACTAGGATCAGAAGAAAGGAGAGGAGGACCTCCCCTAGCAGTGGACTTGGGGAGGAGCATGAGTGGAGAAGGGGGAGGGTGGGATTGGGAGAGGAGGAGGGAGGGAGCTACAGGGGGGATACAAAGTGAATAAACGGTAATTAATAAA
This sequence comes from Meriones unguiculatus, assembly GCF_030254825.1. Lineage (NCBI taxonomy): Eukaryota > Metazoa > Chordata > Mammalia > Rodentia > Muridae > Meriones > Meriones unguiculatus. The sequence goes on along the minus strand of NC_083355.1, from coordinate 103,434,080 downwards.
ACTAAATTAAAAAAAGAAAAGAATAGTACAAAGGGCTGAAGGTAATTATAGAGCCAGGGAGGAAATTTTGGAACCGTAATTTTTTTAGATAGCTAAGTTGTCATAAAAGCCATTAAGCCTCACCATTCTAACCAGGTCTGGGAACCAGCTAATATTGTCCATTATATACAAAATCCCAGTTTCAGCTTCTAGGACCAGGTGATCTGATGACCTATTTAGAGAATAGAAGCCCTCTGTGTAGACTCATTATGGCATTATCCCTAAAACTGAGTTTACGAAATGTTAAATATCCACCGGCTTTTCTGTGAAATGTCGCTTTCTTTAAAGTTGCATAAAGTGGTAGTCAAAGTAGAAATTGCTTTGATAAAAATGATAATATATGCATAAAATTAAGATGAAATTAGAAAAAACATAGGTAACTAAAAGAGAGTTCAAAAGAGCCATTCTCTTAGTGAAGGAATATTTTAAGGAAAAACCTTTTCCTTCTGAGATTTTTTTGTGAAAATTCATAAACAAATAATAATTTTCATAACTTTTCCCAATTTTTATTTACAGATATCAGTTGTACACACTCCATTATAATAACATATTCATACATGCAGATATAATGTGTTTTTATTGTGGTTTTAATTTTCTTTACCATGAATTCAACTAGCTTGTCTTCCACTCTCACTGGCCCTCTCTAGTCCTCATTCTATATGTAAAGTTTTTGTTGTTTGTTATGGTAGTGTTTCCCAGAAGCATTGGTCAGAGAAGATCCTTTTTAAAAATGGTCACCTGCAGCTGTCAGATTCCTGACTGCTTATGGTGATAAGAATAAGGAACTGTTGAATACTTAGCTGTTAATGAGTTTCTATGTCACTCCAATGCTTGGGACACACTGAAGAAGAGGGGTAGAAAGAATGGAAGAGCTATAGTCAGGAGTCAGGAATAGGGTGAGGTGGAATTCAGTCTTCAAAGCATATCACTGCCACATTCTTAATCTAACAGTTTTATTTGCCCAAACAAAGCTTTCACAATTTTGGGCTTCTCAACATCCTGCTATGGATGGGAGGGAAAGGCCCTTGTGGTCCCACCCCTTACCAAGGACTTACAAGCACATAATGGTAGCTAGAGGACAGAGACTCACTAGATCTACACTTCTCTGAGTACCTACAGGCAGCTAATGATTGCAAGGGAAGGGATAGACAACTTCTTCAGTGGTGTAACCAGTGGTAGGAGTCCAAATCTCTCATAAATAGTTCCTCATGTACGAAGCCTATAAGAAACCATGATAGAATGAGTCATTCAAGCATTTTAAACACATTTGCTTCGGTTGCGTGCCTTTATATGCCTGCCTTCCGGCTCTATCCTCCCGCCTCTAGTGTGCTTTCTGCGTGTGAGTTACCTCATTCAACAAAATATCTCACAAATCCATACATTCTCCTACGACATTCATAATTTCATTTTTCTTTACCCCCAAATAAAATTCCATGATGTGTGTGTGGCACGTCTTCATTGCTCATTAATTTGCTGATGAACATTTAGGCTCATTCCTTCTTTGATATTATGTAAAGAGCAACAATAAATGTGGATGTACATGTATCTCTGCCTGTTACGCTCACTAACCTATTAATTTATTGGCAGTTTCGTTGTTCAAGTTTTTAATTCCTGCAGTTCTTTATATATTCTAGCTAGCAGTAGAATATATAAAGTCTTCTGTCTGAAGTGTAGGTGAAAAAGATTTCTGTACCCTGTAAGCTTTCTGTTTACTTGACTTTTGCTGTGTAGAAGCTTTTTTAAAATAATTTTTTTGAGATTTTTATATGATTATATCATTTTTCCTTTCCTCCCTCAAGCCCTCTCACATATCCCTCCACACTCCCTTTTAAATTAACGGCCTCTTTTAAGACTTTTTATGTGCATGCATCCATAGACACACGGATATACTTCTAAATACAACCTGCTCAATTTGTATAATGTCACTTGTATGCTTGCTTTCAGAGCTAACCTTTTGGTGTTGGCTAACCAATTGGTGAGCTCTTCCTCAGGGAAGACGATTTCTTCCTCAGTCTCCTTAACTGCTTATAGTTCATTGCATAGGGTTGAGGCACAACAATGACAAGGAGGCATGATAACTGTAAGGGTTTAGTAGGCTCACCTAGCTTAGTGGTAACCAACAGCTCTCTAACTGAACGTAAGCCACTCTCAAGAACATGGAAGTCATGCCTGGTACCAGAATCCTAGGTAACTACTCAAGGCAAGTAAAGTCATGGACCTCAAAAGAGAATCTACAACTGCCGTTATGGTCTTTGTTTCAGTTCTTGTCTCCAGGTTTCTGCCTTGATTTCCTGCCCTGCCTTCTTTAAATGATAGACTGTGATATGGAAGTGAAATAAACTCTGCCTATTTTGCTGTCGCTTGTGGTATTCTATCACAGTAATCGAAATCATAACTAAGATAGCTGTCAAAGTAGTTTCATCCAACTTTGTGTGACCTACATTCTGCAGTTCATAAGTAGAAATGGAAAGAAATCAATGCATAATGTAAATTTAACAAAATATGTGAAAGTCTTGTACAGTAAAAACTAGAAAAAGTTTTTTTCTTTTTTTTTTTTTGAGAAAGTGAAGGTGAAAAAAATGAAGTTGTAGGCCATAAGTATAGAGTGGAAGACTAAACATACTTAAGGGTCATTTGTTAAAAACAATCCGTATGTTAATTGAAATCCTAATCGCCTTTTTCTTTTAGTAGAAATTAACAAACTGATTATAAATTTATGTGGTAATACTCTGAGGAACACCAGCTGCCGTTCTAGAAGGACACAAAATAGAACACTGAGGAGAGACTCACTTGAATGGAACTAATTTAGTGATATCAATTTTCTACCCCTGTAAGGGAGCAACTTCCCGTCTCAGCTAAATGTTCAAGTGGGTTCAGCCATCGTTTGATTGAAACCTCATGAGACACAAGGAGACAGAATTACTGAACTGAGCCATGCCTGAATTTCTGGTACATGGAGGGTGAATAGAAAATAAATGGTTATTCGTTTAGGGAACACTTTTGGATTAGGAAGTAGGAGGAAGAAGAGAAAAAGAAAAACTAAATAAAAACTGAGTCTGTAGAAACAGGTCTCCTGAATACTTTACTTATACAAATTTACTAGGAAACATAAAAATTAAGAAACAAATAGACACAAATAGACGATAGATAGATAGATAGATAGATAGATAGATAGATAGATACATAGATGAGAGAGAGAGAGAAAATAATTTAAGGAACAGAATACTTTTAAAAAATTAAAAGAGAAAAACAACATTATGTGACATTAGTACAAGTTTCAGTAGGTACAAAATTGTCTTTAAAGCAACTAGCTATTTAGACTTTGCATTTGAGATCATAGGCAGTTACTGCATACATAATCAGATAGGAAATTGATTCCCACCAATGAGATGTGTGTGTGTGTGTGTGTGTGTGTGTGTTTGTGTGTGTGTGTGATGTCAAATAAAACAAACCAGTTAGACATTAGCAACTTGAAGAAGAAAGAGTTTAATTTGTGTACATTTCTGTATTGTTGTTCATCATGGAAGGAAGGCAAGACAGGAACTCAAACAGGGCAGGAACCTGGAGACAGGTGCTGATACAGAGGTCATAGAGGAGTGTTGCTCATGGGCTTGCTCATGACTTGCATCATGACTTGCTCAGCCAGCTTTCTTCTAGAGCCCACGACCTGGCAGCTCAGGGGTGGCACCACCCACAATGGGATGATCCCTCCCTTATCAGTCACTCATTAAGAAAATGGCCACATCTGTTCCTTAGCCCCAGAGAGGGCTGGGGGGGAAAAAGGACTGGGAAAGAGAAGAGAAATCAGAAGGGTAGGGATCTCTGGGACTGGTAATATGAGGGTGCTTCTAGCTGAGACTCTGAGCAGCAGGAGATATGGAGCATGAAGGAGATACCTCTTGTAGCCAGGTAAGACTCCTAATGGAAGAAGGGTTACACCAACCCACATACAAAACTTTTGATCTAAAATTTGTCCTGCCTACAAGATGCACAGGGATAAAGATGGAGCAGAGATTGAGGAAACAGCAAACCAATGACTGGCCCAACTTGAGATACACCCCATGGGAGAGAGCCAACACTTGACACTATTAATGATACTCTGCTATGGTTGTAGATTGGAGCCTAGTATAAATGTTTGAGAGGCTTCATCCAGCAGATGATGGAAACAGATGCAAAGACCCACAGCCAAACAAGAGTCTGAGATCTGGGATTCTTGTGGAAGAGTGGGAGGAAGGATTGAGGGAGCCTGAGCAGTCCAGTACATCACAAGAAGACCTATACAGTAAACTAAGCTGGGCTCTTAGGGGTTCACAGAAACTGAACCACCAACCAAAGAGCATTCATGGGCTGGACCTAGGCTTCATACTCATATATAGTGTATGTGCAACTTGTTCATCTTGTGGGTACCCTAACAATGGGAGCAGAGGCTGTCTCTGACTCTGTTGTTTGAACGTGGATCCCTTTTCCTTTGCTGGACTACCTTGTCTGGCCTTAGTAGGAAAGGATGTGCTTAGTTATGCTGCTATTTGATGTGCCAGCGTGGTTTGTACCCAAGGAGGGTCTTCCTTTCTTTGAGGAGAGGGGAGGGAGAAAATGGGTGGGAGAGGCGTGTGAGGGTTGGACAGGGAGGAGAAGGGGGCCTGGGATTAGGATGTAAAATGAATGAATAAATTAATGGGGAAAAGGAAAAGATAATACCTACAAGCCTGTCAAGATCCTACGAAGGGATTTTTCTAAATTGAGGTTTCTTCCTCTCAAATCACTGCAGTTTGTATCAAGCTGATATATAAAATTATCCACCATAACATCCATACCAAGATTACAGTTTCCAAAATATGAGAGCTCTCTGAAACTACAGGCTAGTAGAGCAGGTATATATGTACAAATGACTAGAACTTTGAATACCTAAGTGGGGTTATTCACCTCCTGGACTTTCTGAAGAGGATGCTTGTTCTTCAGAAAGCAGCCAAACCAGGAGATTGCATTCTGAAACCTGTAAATCACTGGGCACCCTTCTACTTAAGCAAACAATATACTGTACATCAGAAAAGTAAAATATTAATTAAATATTTTTTAATTCAAAATTTTCTGAGATTGAGAAAGGGCACACAAAAATCTTGCTTAGTAAGCCAATGTCCCATGTTACTTTTCGGTAATAAAGCTCAAGAATATTCTAACCACCTTTCTTCTCAGAGATGGTCATAAAGAAATTCTCTATATTGATAATAGATCATAAGAACTTTATTGCAGAATCCACCCTGTTTCATATGCTGGAGGAAAGACTGTTGTTCAGAAAAACTGGCAAGAATCCATGTATACAAGCATGTGTGTGTGTGTATATATTATTCATATACAATATGAGTAATGTTACCTAACTTTTCCATGTTCTAAAGGTTTGGTAGGAGATGCTGTGGATCTTGAGAGGGTGGCACATTTTTAAAAGTTATTGAAACAATGGTGATGTAGCCTCAAAATGTCCTGTGGAGCCCTGGTTATTCACTGTCTTTACTTTTTTTCCCCAAAAGATCATTTATCTATTTTATTCAGTTCTGTTACTAGTTTGTGAACCAACAAATGAAACATAAGATTAGTCACTTGTTAAGATCACAGTAGATAAGTGAAAATCAGAAATATGTAGATGTTCAAATTCCTACCTTAATTCCTTTTTTCCATTAACTCTGGAAGTAACCAAGATAAGCACATTTACAATTTTGTTCTGAAGTCTGTAGATTTGCATACCAGATGTGTTATTAGACATCTGGCTTTCTGACCAAGTTGTTTCATAGCCATCAGTCTTGAATTCCTCTTTTTCTTCCATTCCAATTTATGACCCATAAGATCATTTCTTGAGGAAAGTAAACTTGTCAATCTATTGTGATGACAAAAGCCAGTATATTCTTGTTCGTTGTATTGCAGCCTGGCAATTTGCCAGTGTCTTCTGGCAAATTCTGATGAGCTTGCTATTCAACTTACACTACATGTCCCCACAGCCCCGAGGAAATAAGAGTAGTGTGAGTATGTTTATCTTCCATCAATCCATTGACAGTTCTTTCATCTACAGCTCAAATGGGAGGTCCAAAGCAGTGGACCCAATACTAAACTAAAATCTTTAGAACCATGAGATATATCTCAATATATCTCTCTCTATATGTGTTTATTTATATCTCCTTATAATATGTTGTCTCAAGTATTTTATTCTCAAAATATGAAGCTAGCTTTTGCAGTAGATTTCTTTCCTCAGTCTGTAATTAAAATTAGATACTTCTCTTTGGGGGCCAATCATCATAATTCCACACAGCTGTCCATGCTTCTATGAACCTAAGTTTAAAAATTTCCAGTTCACCCTGATTCTTTGGGTCTTTATTCAAGAATCTCCTGTGTCTTGTGATATGATTAAGTAAGTTGTTAAACTTTCTATAGACTGAAGGTCATGACCCTTTTAAATTCACAGAAAAGGGATGACCCTATTCCCAATTATCTATTTATAATAGTAGCAAAGCTAATTGTGAGGCCTAACGCTGGACAAAGCTAGGTTGATTACCCATCAATATCCCGAATTCCAGGCAATCTCCATGGCAATATCATGCAGAGGTATGAGATTCCTTTCAAGTTCATCGTTCTATACTTTAGATGAATGTTAATGAATTATCCATATGGTTATGTATTTGAGATAGATTATACTCAGTAGAAAAATAGTTTTGAAGAAAGAAGGGAAGATCTGAATGACTTATCAGTGCAAGTTTGGGTCTAACTCTATGAGGTGATAGATGGACTTCCATAGCAATGAATATACAATCTCTAAAATTGCATGGGACTCAAGGGTGTGTTGCCATTCTCGGATTCCTTCACAGACTTCAACAAAGAAAGCAAGGATAGTGTTTGTCTTTTGTGTGTCATCTGTGCTCATGAGTATGAATATGTTATGTTAGTGTGCGTATACATGTGTGAATAAGGATGTGGAGGCAAGAGGAAGGCTTGAGATTGCTCTCCTCTGACTGGCCAGAAAGATCCAGGAAACACCCTGCCTGTCTCAGAATGCTGAAGTTAAAGGTGTATGCTACCGCACTGACTTTTTTTTTCCTTTTTTTTCTTTTTCTTTTTTATTAAATACACTTTATTCACTTTGTAACCCCCCATAAGCCCCACACTCCTCCCCTCCCAATCCCACCTTTCCTCTCCCTTCTTCACACATGCCCCTCTCCCAGTCCACTGATAGGAGAGGTCCTCCTTTCCTTCCTTCTGATCTTAGTCTATCAGATCTCATCAGGAGTGGCTGCATTGTCATCTTCTGTGGCCTGGTAAGGCTGCTCCCCCCTCAGGGGGAGGTGGTCAAAGATCAGGCCAATAAGATTATGTCAAAGGCAGTCCCTCTTCCCATTACTATGGAACCCACTTGGACACTAAACTGCATTGGGCTACATCTGTGCAGGGGTTCTAGGTCATCTCCATGCATGGTACTTGGTTGGAGTATGAGTCTCTGGGAAGACCCCTGTGTTCAAATTTCTGGTTCTGTTGCTCTCCTTGTGGAGTTCTTATCCTCTCCAGATCTTAATATTTCCCACTTCTTACGCACATCGCCCAACACTTGGCCATCAGTTTCAGCATCTGCTTTGATAGTCTGTAGGGCAGAGCCTTTCAGAGGCCCTCTGAAAGGGTTTCTAGCTTGTTTCCTGTTTTCTTCTTCTTCTGATGTCCATCCTCTTTGCCTTTCAGGATGGGGATAGAGCACTTTAGTCAGGGTCCTCTCTCTTGATTCATTTCTTTAGATGTACAGATTTTAGTAGGTTTATCCTATATTACATGTCTATATGAGTGAGTATATCTCGTGTGTGTCTTTCTACTTCTGGGACAGCTCACTCAGGATGATCCTTTCCAGGTCCCACCATTTACCTGCAAATTTCATGATTTCCTTATTTTTCATTGCTGAGTAATATTCCATTGTGTAGATGTACCACAATTTCTGCATCCATTCTTCAGTTGAGGGGCATCTGGACTGTTTCCATCTTTTGGCTATTACAAATAAAGCTGCTACAAACATGGCTGAGCAAATGTCCTTATTGTGTACTTGAGCCTCTTTTGGATATATGCCTAGTAGTGGTATGGCTGGATGTTGAGGAAGCACTAGGTGTCTGTGAATAAAACTTACGTTTTTATGTTTGTATGATAAACATTTTATTGCTATACTATCACCCCAGCCATTAAGCACCTTTCTTTCAGTGGGTAGAAGCCTAGAAAAAGGCTGCCATCTGTGAATGTGAGAAAATAAAGCAAAAACTTAATTGTGAAAGTCCAGTTTGATCATTGATTCACCTTTCATCACCAATTTGAAGAAAAGTTCCCAAATACTTGATGCCCATGTAACAGTGCTGAAAAAATTATAGAACTTGATCAAAAGCAATAAAACCTGTTTTCTAACTGTCATTGGCACATATGTTCCTCAATGTGAATGACTAGAATCTAATAATAGTTGGAAAAACTGTAAAAGACATGGAACCTTTGGAATTAAGAGTCCACCAGGGTAGCTCAATGTAAGATATAAAATTATGCTGAGATGGGTAAATTCCCTGCTTTGTAGGTGGGCATCTCAAACACAACATGAGTTGTCTCAGTTGTCTGAAAGTTCTGTTAAGACTGTTGGATCTTGATTTACCAGCAAATGGACAAATTGTTTCAACCTTATTTTATGAATTTAAATGATAATTCATCAAAATGGTACCAGTATCATGCCAAAAGTAGTAATGTCTACAGAAATGGTCAAAAGAACTATAACTGGGCATTTTTAGAAAAAGAAGCTGCCAAAATATGTGAAAGCTGAATTCCCTCTCAAGATAACATAACTAAATGGAATTTTCCCAGCAAAAGAAGTAGGTTGGAGATTTAGTTATATGATAATAAAATTCTCTGGCATTCAACAAACTGGAGTGACTGTTGAGAGCATCATAGATTCCACCACATAGAAGAATAACTAGAGGAATCCAGCTTTGGTTCATGCTAGCAGACTGGTATGCAAGCTCCTAAAATGAATAAGTGTTTTCCAATGAGCTTGAAATGGTGAAATATGCCAAATGCTAGAAATATGCCCAACTGAATCCAGGCAATTTCTACGATATGATGATATTGACCTTTAGATAAATAAATTTGACATTGTATTTTAAGAGTTAATTTGCATCTTGACTTATAAAATTTTTATTTTATTTAAATTTATTTACTTTAATTCCCAAGGGTACCCCCTCCCTCCTTCTTTCTTTCCCTCTTCCTTTCCCCATGCAAAAGGGGAGCTCCACTCCCCATCAACCCTCCCCAGCTCATCAAGTCACATCAGGACTTGAGCATATCATCATCCACTGAGGTCAAGTAAGTTAGCACTGCCAGAGGGAAGTGATCCAAAAGCAGGCAATAGAGTCAACATTAGAAACACCTCCCCACTCACCAAGCAACCCACGTGAAGACCAAGCCACCCGTCAGCGTCAGACATATATATGCAGAGGATCTAGGTCCAGACCACGCATGCTCCTTAGTTGCTGTCTTAGCAAGGGGGCTTAGGTCTGGGTTAGTTGTCTCTACTGGTCTTCTTGTGGGGTTTCTGACCCCTCCAGGTCCTTTCATCTTTTGCCCAACACTTCCACAGGAGCCCTGGAGTCTCTGCTCTGCGCCATGCTGTGTTACAAGTCCCAGCATCTGCTGGATGGATCTCAGATGACAGCCATGTTAGACTCTTGTCTACAAGCAGAGCAGAGAATCATTAATAGTGTCAGGGGCTACCTTAAAAATAGCTGTAGCATTTTAAACTCTTACTACCAAATCTGTGATTCACCAGAGAAGTTTCAATATTTTGAGATAATTTGGACTAATATTCTCTATAGTCATCCTAGTTTGTAGAATTTAATTATGATATGATTAATTCATATTTATGTTTAATTAGAAAATTGCTATTCAATGATATTAGATTTAGAAGAAAGTCACATTTCACAAATTTTTACTATACTTAAATAATAATGAATGTCCAATGTAGATTTGCTACATATTCTGTTTATATACATTATATATTTATACTGTTTTGCAATATATATTACATATATATATATATATATATATATATATATATATAAACATGTATGGAAATAAAATAAAATAGATTTTTTTTAGTTAAATATGATGCCCGAGATGGCAAAATGGCTAATTGGCAATTAGCAACTTGAAAAACCGAAAGAAGGTAAAAATAGTCTGTGTCCTCTACTTCCCTCTTTGATAATGCCACTTGCAGTGAGAAGATAAAAGTTAAGCTTAACATATCAAACTACCATTTGGGTAGCATTCAACATGACTAAGAAGCCACTGTGAAAGTCTTATGCTGTTGATATCCTCATGAATGCATCTGACAAAGCTTTACTGTAACATTTCAGGACAAGGTGACCTTTAGGATTGACTAGACTTAAAGGGCATGTTTTACATTAAAATGTCCTTATGGATGGGGCCTGTAAGGCTAAGATTCACAAAGTTCTATAATTATAATGTATAAGACATAGGCACTGTTATTTCATTTACAAGTCTTCTGACAATTAAAAGAAATCTTATTAGCTATCAAACCTCTATTTTGAAGAGAGCATTTAAAGGTGTCCGTGATAATGTGGCTTAATAAGATGAGACCATGAAGCATTCTAACTCTCTGGGAATCCAGCCATCTGTCAGGTTCTCTCTTTGATGACCACAGCACCTGTCTATAAAGAGCCACCAAAATAAGATGATTATTACAGATTGTAATAATTATTGTAATAATGATCTTACACTCTGATCCTGCCTGTCATATCATAATGAGTTTTGAGTATTATGTGCACCTAGAGAGAGTACATCATATTAAGGATTTCAGCAAATCACCAGAAACCAAAATGACTAATATATTTTTTATAACAAACTTAGAGACAACTTTAGGGAGGTTTTATAAAACTATCCTGAAGTTTCATTGTGATAATTTCTTGGCATGGATGCCCAATTTTCGTACTTTAATGAATGTTGGTTGTCTAAATTAGTTTTGAAGCTATAGAGAAGAGTGTGTGGTTGGCCAGTCCAGATGTAGAGGGGTTTCAGAGAAACGTGCAACTGTACAGTGGGATTCGAGTGCTATAAACTTGCGGGAATCAATTCAGCTCTAATAACTGATGTAATTGAAATGTTTAAAACAGGGCTTGGGAATACACGGGCGGACTGGTAGTATGCTGACTACCTTCTTGCATTCGAAGTGTGTGTATTTACATTCCACAAGTGACTGTGGAGTACAGACATTAAGGGGATCAGATTTACAAAATTAAAAGGGATATGATAAACATAATTAACATTTCCTAGATAGTAATCATAAAACAGGTCCAGTGAGATTTTTAAATGGGACAGCGTTGACTGGAGATGAGAAGTTCAACTAGACTTTAATAAAGTGAGTACTGAAAGCTGAGTTTCAGGATAATTAAACAGTGATTCTGACAGGTGCCCTGTGTTTCCAGTAGATATGTTTCAGTTGTGTAGCTGCTGAGGGAGAAAAAAATGCTTTCTAGACCAGAAATAGGGTATGATCATGCATGCCTATCATCCTGGGACTTGGATATTGGAGACAGGAGAATCAGAAATTCAAGTAATCATTAGCTATGTATTCTATTTGAGGGTACATTGAGATTCATGAAACCCTGTAGCAAGAGAAAAAGAAAAAAGATCTCGTAGGATACAAGACAGCAGAGAATGAATGAATGGAGAGTTAAATTAGGAAATATAAATATTTTTTACAGCCAGTGACATATAATGATAAAATCAGTTTTAGAAAGTAAAAATATGTGATAGTAAAATAATATTCAACAATTAAGTTTTGATTGAAAGAGAAAAATAAACTTTAAAAATTTTTATTTTTTATTAATTCCAGTTTATTTACTTTGGATCCTGGCTGTAGCCCCCTCCCTCAACCCCTCCCAATCCCACCCTTCCTCTCTCTATTTCTCCCACACTTTTATTGTAGAGGAATATTTGTTTCACAATCCATACTAGATGGGGATGGCTATATATTAAATCCTGGTGGCATTCAATATACAGTGCAAAACTTCACCTTGTATGCCTCTCAATTAAAATATTTACTAATTAAATTACACCTCTGTCTTTAAAGTTCTTCTTAAAAGAATATAAAAAATAATAGAGAAAAAATTATACAGAAAGAAATCCCCCAGCATTCTTACACTGTGATTGTGTGTGTATGGGTTGGGGGGGGGATGTGTGTGTGTGTGTGTGTGTGTGTGTGTGTGTGTTTCTGTGAGTGAGGGTGCAAATATGCTAGGGTACATGTGGAGGGCAGAGGACAACTTTGGAGAGTGTTCCTTGCTTTCCACAGGACTTCTTTGTTGATCTCCATTTACTAAGCCATAACACAGATCCAAAGTGTTCAGCTTTTGCTACTCATACTCCCATTTTATACCCTCCTGGTGAGTTCATGTTAGTTGTGATGACTTATTTAAGTAAAATTCAATGAAGATCATGGGTCACAACTTTAAAGACTTAATGACAAAAATGCTCTACTTTTCTTTCTCTCCTGCCTTCTGTTGTTTGCTCTGTCACTTCATGGCACTAATGGAAGCCACCTGCCATGTTCTGAGTCACCCAGTGAAGAATCTTACACAGCAAAACCACAGCAAATCTAACTGTAAATAGCTACTAAGAAGAACCTCGGCCCAAGACTCCACAAAGAACTGAGTCCTGCCAACACTCATGGGACTAATTTGGAAGAAAATCTTAATTACCTGGATTTCTGTCCAGATTCCTGTTGCAAAGAATCTCAGTTAACCAGTGTTTCTTTAAGATGAAGTATGTTGGGAGAATCTGTCACACAGCAGTAGTTAACATAAGCCAAGTGGTACCTCAGGAAACTACTGAAGAAAATGTAGAAAGCAGAACATCCTACAAAGTAATTGGCTTGCATTCTTCATCAAAGCAAAGGATCAAACCAAAGGACTGTCAAGCCTTGGGACAAATACAAGAAACAACAAACAGACTCGGTTGCACAGAGTAAAAACATCAAAAATTAGATTTGAATTGGCTATTGAATATAGTAAATAATTATTAATATTTCTAATGCTATTGTTACTTTGACCTCATGAGAAAATATTTTAACTTAAGTGAATGAATATATTATAAGTTAACATAGTATATTTCCATGAAATACTTTGCACTTTGCTACTGTCAAGAACCAGAGGATGGCTTTCTGTTCATTTGACCCTATTCCCCACAAGCTGTCGGCATTGGATAAACGTTAACAATACTCTCCATTCTTGTGATATTCTCAAATGATGCATCATAATTCTATAAGAGGTGCCTTGTTTTTAACTAAGTGGATTAATAGAAAAATTATATGTTGGGAAGGACAAGTCACAACAAAGATGTGTTTTTGAAGAGGATGAGTTATTATGACTTACCATCATTACCTGAAAATAAAAGATAAATATTCAGGCAGACCTGGTGACAAATACCTTCAAAGAAGCTGTTTTGTAGACTCCATGGTTTGCATGGCCCCCATAATAGCCTGGCCTAACAAATTGATCTAACGGTGCCTGTAGAGGATGTTTCATATAATCTGTTTTAGGATGATATTTTCATTCCAGGGATATAAGAACAGAAATTCCCAAAGTTTATAGTGAAAATTCCTTTAACAGTTCACAAACCATTGATTGAAAAACTGCTTTTGTTGCAACAAACCACTTGATAGCCATATAGTTGGAGAAAAGGTTCATGTTTCCTGTTTCTTCTTCTTTTTTTTTTTTTTCCCACAATTTAACCTGGGATTTTGTGACCATGTGTGGAGGTGTGTGGAGACCATTGGTTGCTATCTGGTGTCTGCCTCTATTGTTCCCCACTTGTTAATTGAGATAGTTTCTCACTGATGCAGAGCTCACCAACTGACAGCACTGATTGACCAGTGACTTCTAGGTATCTGTCTCTGACAGTGTTAGAGCTAAGGGGATGCATCATTGTACTCAGCTTTTTTTAAATATATATTTTTATTTATTACAATTTATTAATTTTGTATCCCAGTTGTAGCCTCCACCCTCATCCCTTCCAAATCCCACCCTCTGTCCTTCATTTCCTCCCATGCCCCTTCTCCAGTCCACTGTTAGGGGAGGACCTCCTCCCCTCCCATCTGATCCTAGGCTATCAGGTCTCATTAGGACTGGTTTTTCATAGTTTTCTTCTGTGACCTGTTCAGGCTGCTCCCCCCTCAGGGGGTGGTGATCAAAGAGCCAGCCACTGAGTTCATGTCAGAGACAGCCTGGGCTCCTCTAACTAGGAAGCCCATTTGGAGAGTGAGCTGCCATGGGCTACAACTGTGCAGGGGTTCTAGGTTATCTCAGTGAATGGTCCTTGGTTGGAGTATCAGTCTCAGAAAAGACTCCTGGGCCCAGATTTTTTTGGTTCATTTGTTCTCCTTGTGGAGCTTCAGACCCTTCCAGGTCTTTCTATCTCAGCTTTTACATGATGGCTGAATTACTTCATTCAAATCCCTTGAACACAATTATTCTTCTGGGTTTTCTAGCAGTTAAATAAAAAGCCTGAAGCAACAAACAAGGAACACAAATATACAGTACTGAATTGCTCTGTCTTCTTTAGTGTATGCAATTTTCCCCCTCATATTTCCATTAGAGTGAAGAAGACATGCGCTTATTTTTTAGTTTGCCTGTGCCTTTCCCATCATTGGTCTCTCTACTCCTGCCATTTAATGTTAGGCAAAACTTCACATGGTTTTTGAACCCTGTCCTGATCCACATGTTAATAGCTAGTCCTTTGGGACTTCTTCAGCACCTCAGCACATCAAGCACTGTTATAATAGGATGCTTTCTATGTGATGTTAGTTTTTTACTTAAAATGTTCATTCCTTCCTTCCCAACATGAGTGTGGTTTGTTTCATATATTACTCATCCATAAACGCTATGTCAACTTCTCACCTCCGCGAGGATTTCTTCATCCACGCAGAACTGATTAATTTCCTTTGTTTCCCCAAGTCATATTCTTTTCATTTCGTCATTCATCATCTACTGACTCTCTACTGCACCCAAACTAGTTAGCATGTTCTTACGCAAATGTGAGCAGATTCACTTAAATAGACATGTGCATACAAAACACAAATTAATTATCCCGACTGTATTTTGGATTGAGAACCAGTAAAACCTTTTTATAGATAAAACAGGCAGAAGTAAGATTTGAATAATTTACATATTTAGTTGAATTATATTTGGTCATTTTTTGTTGTGAACCATCAGCTAATGTTGGGTAAATGTATTCTTGGGTCAATGGATATTGACAGAATATTGAGTAATGAGTATAAAGCCCAGATTATAGCTGACGTGACTTTATATTCTATTTTTTCATCTGTTTATGTCTGTCCCTTTTCCTCATTAAAGATTGGATGTAAAGGACTGTAATTGTCTTAAGGCCCAAGTGTATAAATCACACAGCATTTTCAACAAAGTGACTTGCACAAAATAAGTCATGCTTAAGCATTGATTGTGATGTTGTTAATATTGATTTATTACTGTCACTTTTATTTTCCCAGCAACAATTCAGTTAACAGGCATGTAATAGATGATCAGTAAACACAGTGGCACAAATGGAGGAATGAATGCATGGACTTGTATGATGTTCTTTTCCCAGAACTAAGCTTTGTTCTTGGTATGCACATTGAGGAAAATATTTAAAACATACATAATGATGTATATATACAAATATGATGGATTCTAGAAAGTAAAGAGCATTGCTTAGGAAGATTTAATGGTTAGTTCCAGCATTTTCTAGAAGGGACCACTGAATAAAAATTTTCCTCAGTCCCACACAATTGGGAGTTGGTTATAAATGATAAGAAATGTCAACAATTTTTTTATAGATCCAAGAAGAGATAATTTCAGTGGTAACCTAGGAATTTCTGTTCATAACTTGTTCGTTATTTTGTAGACCAGTTTTTAACACCTCTGTCACTATTGTGAATTTCCTGAAAACCCCAACATTTTTGAATAAACGTAGCAATTAAGTGGTCACTTGTAATACAGTGTCCTATTACCATCAGCAACTTAAATTACACTCACACTTAACAGAAAGAGAAATAGTCACGTTATTTTGGATTTACCTTGTAAGTTCTAACCATGTCATAAGGCATATTTTCTTTCTTTTTTTTTTTTTCTTTTTTCCCCCAACATAACATTCTGAATGATTATTTGGGAATTCCATACAATACATCTTTATCACACTTACTCCCTATTCCTCTTAGGTCCACCATCCCACCTCGCACCCTTCCATAAAGGAGAAAAATGAAAACCCTCCAAGTCCAATTTGTATTGTCCATATACTCACGGGAACAGCATCAAACTTCCAAACTCTGTTAAAGACAGCTGTGCTCTTCCCCAGCCATCCATACCACCCCATAGCCAGAAGCCACCAAGTTATACTTTGGCATCTTTGTCACAATTTTAAGACCCTCTTCAATAGCTTCCAGTCTACATATTTGTGGGGGGTGGGGAGAGAGGCTTCCATAGATGCCTTCAATGTCTCTTACTCTTAATTATGAGTCTGCAGTCATTGACACCACTGTAAAATGAGCTTCCTTACCCCTAACAGCCAGCAGCAGCATGGATTATGGACTTCCACATGCTTTCTGGCAGCAGCATGGACCACAGACATCCACATTCCCTCTAGCAGCAGCCCAGATCAGGGACATCAACATGGCCTCAGGGGCCAACATGGACCATGAACCCCAACATGGCCTCAGGAGGCAGCACAGACCACAGACATCAACGCGGCCCCTGCATACTGTCATTTTTAAAGCTGGAAGTAAACAAGATCAATCCAACTACATGAGCCATTAAATCTTATTTTCTCCTATATATTCCAGAATCATTACTAGCCTGTAGCAGAAAAGCTAATTATTTAGTAAGGTCTAATGCTTTCAAGGATATAGTTGTTGTCAAAACTGACGCTATATTTTCCAAGCTCTTTAGCCACTGTGGAACAATAGAAATGGCTAGTGCAGGCCAGTGGGACAACAAGAACTGATGTGTACTTCTTCCGTACCTAAAATAAGAAGACAGCATCAGCTGATGGCGCCTGTGTAGAAACCTGGATGAACATGGAAGCTCTGTGCTTAATATAATAACATAAGTGGGGCCTACTGTGCTCCCCAAAGCCACAGGAAGCATAATTGTCAGATAGGAGAAATAAACAGGTGTAACTCACTGGAATTGGGACTTTGTTCTGGGAACTATTTGCTTAACTTTAGTATACCCGTCTTACTGTTTCTGTACTGGCCTAAAATAGTCTCAAGGAGTCACTTATACCAGGGCTATTACACAATTCACTTGCTGATAAGGCCAGTTTAGATTTGTCTAGTGGATAATAGAATTCATCTGGATCATTTTGAGCAGATATTTCAATATGAGTTTTACTGATTTTGTACTATTAACCTCTACAGACTAGGGCAGAAACACTAACAGGGGAAGGGGAAGCAAAATTTTTGTAGGAAGAGGCTTATTTTAGCCTAAAACCAACTGTACTTCCCCCATCTCTAAAAACTAGTGAAATTAAGTAACAAAACCATTGAAATTGCACTATTATCTGTTGAAACCAAACAACAGTCTAAACAACCCTGCCTCTTCAGGTACTTTTTTTCACTTAGCCTTTTGGTGAAGGCAATTTGTTTTTTTTTTTTGTTTTTTTTTTTTTTTGGTAAGGGGACGGCTCTGTGTAGGGGTTTCTCTGTATAGCCTTGGCTGTCCTGGACTCCCTCTGCAGATGAGGCTGGCCTCAAACTCAGAGCAATCCCCCTGCCTCTGCCTCCCTGAGTGCTGGGAGTAAAGGCGTGTGCCACCATTCTGGGCAATTTTGCTCTTAATATTTTCCCCGTTCCTCTTAGAAAGGGTGTTTTGAATTTCTCACTTCATCTCAACTGAATAAAGACAATAGAGAGGGAAGTAGATTGTTTTTTTTTTTTTTACCCGAAAGTTCTGAAAGTCTGTATTTTCGAATTTGAGACAAAACAAGATACAGTAGACAGAAAATGAAACATAGGCAGAACCTCCACAGAGACGGCCAAAACATATTTAAAATATGAAAATATGGAAGCAGACACTTGAGGGTTTTTAAGCATTTTGTTTATACTGGACCACAGTGTGTGTGTGGGGGGGGTAAGGGGCGTTTTCATAAAACATGGTCAATGTAAACTGTTTTTGTTTTGTTTTGTTTCGCTACTTTATAATATTTTTATTTGCTTAATCTTTTCACAACTGCCTTGTATGATTTAAATATTCTGATGTTTATTGAGAAGAAAACAGGTTAGGTTATTTTTCTCCTCTTTTGTTTTGCTTTCTGTCCACCCACAGCCCCCTTGGTCAAACTCATATCACCAAGGAATAATAATGGCCAGTTTATCTCCTCTGTTTTCCTCCAGAGCCTGTTCATTCATTGTTACTACTGGTGAAAATTAGCTTATCTGCTAATGAAAAGATTAGGACCCTTAATTAGAAATTGCATCTTTCATCCTCTCGCAGGCCACAGGACCATTCTTTGCAACAAGCCTTAGTTAAACCAAGATTAGGAAAGTGCCCAGGTCTCAAACATTTTCTTAACACCAGCTCAATTGCAAAATTGGTTAATTACTGTTTAATGTCAGTGGCTCTGCCTTATAAACAAAAAGTAGAAAGAGGATTCAGTATGATCCCACTTGAGAGAATTAGAATATTGCTCTAGGCTGTTATAAAGATGCAAGCCTGTTTACAGTAATGTAGGCTTTTTCCAGGAGGAATCTCAAAAGTCTTCCTACCTCCACCCCATTTGCAAGTTCTAAAGCTTATCTTCACTTTAAAAAGAATAGTTACTTTGATGGCTTCCTGTCTAGGTAGGAAGCCATTAAAGAGAACTCTTAAATCAAAACTGTGATAAGTATGCAGTATGCTGAGGTGCACCTCTCCACAGTAGATGGCTACCGGCAGGGGTGGAGGTGGGGGAGGACTCAATTTTTCTTAAGGGGCTGGTCACCATGAGTTTGACCATGCTCCAGTCAGTGACTGTATAGACAACACAGTATTCTTATCTTTTTTTTTTTTTTGAGGGGGAAGACTACAGGTTGGGGGTTGACCTGAGAGAACTTGAAAGTCAAGGGTGATAGGAATGCATTGTGTGAAATTCCCAAATCATCAATAGAAATATTACGTTAAAACAAACAAAAAAATATTGTTAGAAGAACACCTCTAATTTCTGTTTACCATTTTCTGCCTCAATCCACTTGGTATACTATAAAATACACTGCAGATAGATAGTTTATAAGCAGCAGGGATTTATTTCTTGTTCTAAAGGCAAAGAAAGCCATGGTCAAGAAACAACTCATAGAGACTGATTGGACATTGGTAGCAAAGAATTAATCAAAGCTAAAAGAATAGAAAATTCATGGCTGTTTGAGTACCAAAAAAGTTGAAGGAGTGATACTGGCTTCCAGTTAAGCTGCCTTGCTGGCATCCCCAGTTACTTGTGTTGTCCACTTTGCTCCTTCTGAGTAGGTATGCAGACTCTACAATCTGCCAAAGAACCTCCGAAAACTTTAGATTTAATGGTTTTTGGTGCCCAGAACCTCAGTAAGAGGGATTGTCTTTGTCAGTGGTACAAACAGTATAAACCTAGATAAAATAAGGCTGTGTAGGCTTGATATAAGCTTCCCTTCCTGGAGGCTAAGAAGTGACTTCATAGCTCACCGACAAGATTACATTCGAGACAAAGTAGCCTAAGTTAGGAGACTGTATCTGACAAGAATTCTTCCCGGTCAGGATCTGTGGTGGGAACCTCTGATTTACTCTATCATATGCTCTACTATTTCATACAGGGCTGAATTTTTTACCACTATTAGAGTTACTTAAAAATTACTAACCTACTACTACTGCAGTTAGGAAACCTATGCAGGTCACTGCTAGGTGTCAGAATTGATATTTGATCGCAGATTGTTAACTGTTTGTTCTGTAGAAAATAGATTCACATATATTCACATACATTCATTCACTCATATATGAACATTTTCTTTTATTGTCCTCTACAGTGCAAGTTACCTTGCTTACCTCCAATCTTTTCCATGATAATTTGTTTTTCTCTACCCTTCCCAAATTAGTCTTTGAAGATAACTTCAAAGCACGAACATACTTTGCTTTTAATTAAGAGGACATCTCTTTGATTATTTTCAAATTGATTTCTTGGATGTTATAATATTGAAACCAATTTTATATTACTTTTCATTTTACTTCTAGTCAAAGATAACTAACTGGCCATGATTAGTTTGTATTAACCAAAAGGCCTGTAACAGACACGGTTAACTTCACCCATCGAGATTTTACTTAGTTTTCTTAGAAGAATATTTGCAAGATTGAAACTCACATGTTTATCCTCTCATCTAAATTCCTTGAGACTTTATAAGTAAGTGGGCATATTTGTGTGCTCACAATATTGTATAATCCATAAATGAAATTTTTCTATACTGGATATAAGAAAAAAAGTTTAAAAGTTCATTGCACTTAACCCCTGCAACATAAAATTATAATTACAAATAAATGAAATCAAATCATTAAAATATTTTTGACTAAGAAAGGAGACTATTTAAATGAGAACTTTGCATATCAGTAGGTTCTGTTAGGAAATTTGAATTGGGAGAATGGCATTCAGCTCCCCCACTCCCAATGCAAAATGAAATGGATATATTGAAATTTCTCTATTACTCTGACCATTGACGTGTTAAAAATCTCATGGGATGGTTTACCTCAGAAATTGTTATTAATAGGAAAATGACAAAAAATTTGCTGCCCAAAGCTATGATTTACAGAGTGGTAAAAATTACATAGGCGTTCATTTCAATTTCTCATTTAGAGTGGCAGGGGAGAGTGAACCAGAATCAAATGCCTCCTCTGATTTTTAAATGAAAGTGCACTCATGCTCGTGGGTTCTGCTAGAGGTGTGTGAATGGAAAGGGGGGGCATTCTGCATCCCAGGTAGCTTTCCTCCCCTGGTTCTTGCTTCTGCTGCAGATCTGATTAGAGGATACACTTAGGAAGGCAATGTGGAGCAATTCTCAGACCACCTTACATGATCGGCACGCGAAGCTCATGGTTGCATAGCTGCTGAACCCTCTCAACTGTCTAGCCCTCTAACAGACAATGCGTGTTAGACGGAGGGAAAGCAAGCATGCTTTCCCTATGCAGAACAGCCTTTGTGAAGTTTATAACATTTATTTCATTTGTCCTGCATCTTCAGGTCGAGATAAGGTTAGTAGCAGCAGAACGAGTAGTCATGATGCTGCTAAGGCTGTATGTCTTTGGGGATATAGGGATGTTTCTTTGTCATGACTAGTCATCTCCTTGGACTGGAAGCTCTTATGTGAGTACTGTCATACTTGTTCCTACACCAGCTTGGTGATTTTCACACTTTGAGCTTTTCTTGAAATGACGGACAGATTTGAATTCATGCCTTTCTCTTGAATATGAACTTCTTTGTCAGGAAAAGTCCATTTGGACAGCTGTCCAAAATAATACACTATCTAGTTTACAAAGAGAAGTCTAATTCTCATAGTGCTGGAAACTACTGGCAACGTTTTCCAGGTTTCTTCCGGGCCCACACCTATTTCCTGGCACACCAAGAGGCCAAGTGGATATGTAACTTTATAAGCTGTGAAATTGCAAGCAGTAGAATATCTGTTTACAATCTATTTCTGGATTGCTGAGCACTATAAAACTCTCTCCAACTTAGAGCAGGCTGAGACCCGTGTGTGTGTGTGTGTGTGTGTGTGTGTGTGCCTACCCACAAATGTATTGGTAAGTTTGTGTGAATGTATGCTCTAAATGTGTACATCCTTTACATTTATCGGATCAATATAAATGGTAGGAAAATACACTTATACATATATTAGTATGTATAGGATGCTAATTACAGTCTAAGAACATCAAGCACCCTGAAGAGCACACAGACGGATGCTCTGGTTCAGGGTCAGAGCAATCCCAAGAGGCAGAGGATGAAATCATGCCTGGGTTATTTCTTAATGAAGTAATATGTTCACATGAAGATGTTCTAGGTCAGGACTAAGCCAAACAAATACTTGGACTAGGAAAAAAAATTCTCAGATGAATAAGGTGAATTCATTTTCAGAAGAGAAAAAGTTTATTTATTTTGGGAAAAGGTATTCTAGTGCAGGCAGAGATGGGCATGAGAATCATGGGAGATGAGGACTCACATCTCAGTAGGAAGCGGCCGAGTTTATTTCTGAAATAAAGCAGGGAACCACGCATGTTAACTTGTCTGTCTGCGGGGTGGTTTGCAATCTTCTCCAATTGCATTCATTTAAGGAAAACACATTGAGTGTTGTATAACCTTTTTTGTCTAGTCCTTGGACTCTACAGTCTTCTTCTTCTCCAATGCCTAATTCTGCCCTTAACTTTACCGACTATTCCCAGGTAATTCCATTTTTAATAACTCTAGCAATTCTCCACCAAATTTTTGAATGATTTTATCAGAATTTTGTAAAAACAAAACCAAACCACTGAATTATTTTGTAGACAGAAGTGTAAGACATATCCTGGTTGACATTTTCTGTCAACATTTTGGGTCCCTAGATGAGAAAATCCATCAAACAAGTTATTGGTTGATTGACATCTTTGGGATACTTATTCTTGTCTGTGAGTTGAGGGGAAGCAATAATTTAGATAGATTTTTCTTCCAGAAACATGTCTAGATTGGTTTCCAGAGTTAAGCATGGTGGGGTGTGGTGGCAGCTGAAAAAGTTAGGAACCAATGTCTTGCAAGAGTTTGTTAAATTGCTTGAGGCCTACCCTCAGAAGGCACTGAGTTATCTTTGAGAATAAACTGCTACAAAAGTAAGCCTCACCGCTTATCACTTTATGGACTCTTCTCAAGCAAAATGATCTTATTCTTTTTCATGCAAGCCAGTCATTGTCACTCTCCCACCACGAGGCTTCATTATAGCCAATCTGATGCTGGTACCACGCTGCTGTGAGGGAGGATCATTTTCTTCCAGGGATTAACTCTCACATAGGTTGTCTGGTCTTAAGTAGTCAGTCCTGAACACGTGCATGCAAGCAATATTAAATGGACTCAATATGTGTGTGTGCATAAATATAAATATATTTACATTTTTAGATTTGTATGTAAATGTAAACATCAGATAATAATAATGATGTTAAAATATATAATATATATGTTACCTAAAATTACATGTGAAATAAGGTACTAGGTGTGATTCTCCTGAGAATCACAGACTAACAAAAATTGCAGTAGCATCAAGCAACCTCCACTTACATCATTGGTCAGGGATGGAGAAAAGTTCCAAAAAACAATACAGGCTATTGCTATTTCCTTTGGTTGCCTCCAAAAATTCCATACTGTTGAAGATGCCACTCATTTTGGACATAGGACTTGAAGGAATCAAACTAGATCTGACCTAAAACCCCTTCCTCTGAAAACTGGCTCTCACATACGGAAGGTGGTATTCAAGCTGCCAAGGACGAGGAATAATTGTCTTTATTATACCCAGCAGGAGACTGCATGAATCACAACAATGAGTGGACCAGCAAGATATTTACAGTGGTATAATGGTGATATGCATGTTTCACTGGTAATTAACATCTGTCTGGTTAGACTTAAGGCTCATTCAACAGGAAGGAGTTCATATCTAGTACTGTAAACCTAGTCCTGGCTATATTGATGGCTACAGAGGTTACAGACTTAGATGAGAAATTATTACTGCCATTTTCCAAAGCTAACTATATTCTAAATATTTTTCCTTAACACACAGATAAGTGAAACTCTCAGCCCTCATCAAAGAAGCAACTCTTTTCCACAGATGGAGAGTATTACAGAGATCCACAACTGGTCAAAATGCAGAGACTGAGTGAATACAGGGAGCCTGGTTGTGGGCTGCCCATAAACCCAACTGATAGATCTGCAAAGCAGTTCCCATGACTAAAGCTCAGAAGAAATCTCAGAAGAGGGAGCAGAACTATTGTAAGAGTCAGAGGCTGAGATTGCCTGCTTTACGTGTTCCCTAGACATGACAGTGAAAATTCACCCACGCACTTTCAACAGTGTAGTTGACTGAACAGGATCAGCATAAAGACAGCATCAACTGAGAAGCCAGGGCAAACAGAAAATTGCACATGGTTACAATCCCAGGTCAATAGGTTACAACCATAAATGAATAATTATAGGTGGTCTGTGGCTGCTGTGAGGGAGAATCGTTTTCTTCCAGGGATTCACTCTCACATAGGTTGTCTGGTTTTAAGTAGTCAGTCCCGGACACGTGCATGCAAGCAATATGAAATGGACTCAATATGTGTGTGTGCATAAATATAAATATATTTACTGTTTTAGATTTGTATGTAAATGTAAACATCTGATAATAATAATGTTAAAAGAGGTGATAAATTTGGGAGGAAGACATGGAAGGAGTTGAGGAGGACAAGGGTAATGTAGATGCACATTTCATGTACAAGTTTCTCAAATTTTATTTAAGAAAAGAAATAACCAAAAGGTTACAGAAATCTTATTGAGGTCACATATGGCTAGAAAATCAGTGTTTTACAGATGGAGAATGGAGAATGCAGTTAGGCAAGAAGAAGAGAAGCCAGCTTCATTTGAAAGCAGTTAACAAGTTTCGCAGCAGCTCTCCCTGTGACTCAACCTTCAGTGACTCACAAGCTCTCCCCAGGCTGCATTCTCCTGGGGAACTTTGAAAAATGCAGATTTCTCAGGTATAACTCCCAGAGAGATTGCATCAGGGAGTCTGAAGTGGAGTCTTAGAAACTGTCTTGGCATTAAACAAACTAGCAAACAAATCCCCAACAACACTCCAGGTGATTCTAATTTTGTTCTGGGCGGTGAAGAACTTGCTCAAGGTGACTTAGCTAATTAGTTTTGTGATCATGTTTAGGCCTAATATTTTTCTACCTGATAGTTCTCTCTGCAGAGAATAAGTCAGATTCTTTTCTAGAAGGGACAGTCTAAGTGGCAGGCGATACTTAGGTGGCCATATCCAAAGCGTGTAGGGGACATGACTCATTGTGTGACTTCACCTGTGAGCTTACATTCCAAACCGATGTCTTCCTCTATCGTGGAGAGACTGTAATCACATCTTCCTATGAGATTTAAAGCCATCAGCTTTTACCACTTATACCTCAACAGCATGTAAAAGGCTATAAGAAAACATTTTTTTGGTCTAATGATTACTGATTTCTTTTGACTCACCATCATTATATTGAAATTGTTTGTTCTGCATCATTCCACTTTTGCCTGTGTATGTATACAAGGTGTGCACACGTATGTGTATGCGTGTTGAATATCGGAGGCACATGTGTGTATAAGTGACATGTGCATGCAGAAGTCCTACAGTTGGCCTTGCGTGCATTCTTCTACAAGTCCCACCTTATTTGTTGAATTGGGGTCTTTTGGGAGAGCCCTTAACTTGCCTATACTGATAGCCTAGCTAACCAACTTAATTCCTGCCTCCTGTCTCTATTTTAGCTCTGAGTATTGGAATTTCAGATAGGGCACCATACCTACCTGGCTTTTCTATGGCTGCTAGGGACAGAAGTACAGCTTTAAGAATTGCAGGGCAACATTTCACCTGTTAAACCATCTCCAAAGCCCATTTCTTAAAAAAAAAAAGAATATTTGTGTCTCATATCCAGAAATCATATTCCATAAGCTCTAAATGTAGGATGATTTTTCTTATATCTTTCTTAAGGATCTTTGTATCTATATGTCTGTGTGCTTGTATGTATAAATTTTATGTGTATGTGGTTTCAGGTTCATGTGCACATCTATGTGGAACTTTGGGTGCTAGCTACATTTATTTTACTTTATTTCTTGAGTCAATGTCTCTCATTGGCCAGGGACTCATTAAATGTGGCTAGGTTGACTGACCGGTGAACACTGGGATCTCACTGCTTCTATCCCCTGATAATGGAATGAAAACTGCTCCCCACCTTTACTGGCATCTTAAAAATGTGATTCTAGGAATTCAATTTATGTCCTTATGCTACCTTGACATGACTTTACTGTACAAACTCTTCTGCTCCTCTATTTGAATATTGATCCAGATAGATAGGTGTCTGCTTGTTAACTGTGATAGGAAGTGATTTCAGGAAGAAAGGGTCATTCTGGCTCACAAGCTGTGGAAACGTATTCAGTCGTGACAAGAAAGGCGTGCAATGGAAACAAGTCTGCCAGGCACATCACATCCACAGTCAGCAGACAGTGGAATGAATGCTGGTGTTCAGCTTTCTTTCTCCTTTTGATGCAGACTAGGGCCCCAACCTAAAGAAAGGGTGACACAGATTTATGATAGTTGTGTACTCTTCCATTAGCCTCACTTACATCACCCATCACAGACAAGCCTAGAGGTTTGTCTCCAAGGTGATTTTGGGTCCTATCAAATTGAAAATCATAAACCAATCAGAGTTGGTAGTCTAGATTTCAGCCTCCCTAATAAGCAAATGAGATGCGTGACCCCTCAATGTGCCTGCCTTATTACATAGCCTTGTAGTTTTTGCCAGTGAAGCCCAGTGTCATGCTAGCACCTAGGTTTCCCTGCTCTCCATGAAGCTACTTTCTGCTGTATTATCAGTGTCATCTCCATGGTCTTCTAGGAAGCAGAATCAACTAAATGTTATCATGTCAGAAGTTTTATTAAGGACTCGGGGCTAGAAGGCAGGAGGCCCATAATTCTCCTGTCTCAATTTAGTATGACACTAATGCTCAGGGAGGATTTGGCCGAGTCTTTAAAGAGCGCTGAATGGGTTAGCATTCTCCACCAGTGGCACGCTCAACTCCTCTTCAATGTGAGTGCGTAGGCCGCGCCCACTGTACTGCGCTCTGCGCTGTGCTGTACCTCCTGACACTCTGAAGGTTGTTCAGATGCAAGCTGCTCATTTAGATTCAATGAGAAAAAAAAAATTAAAACTCAAAAACAAAATCAATACTTATCTCTTTGTGCCTACTCAGTGACTGTAGACGCTGGCTTTCATGGGTAATAGATTCAAGCTCCACTGGGACTGAATGCTAAAATTTATGGACTTCTCCATAGTCGTTAATTAATAGTGTGCGCACACAGAAAAATAACCAGGTGGAACACTTAGAAATGAAATTATTGCTGAAGCACCGACTACATGGTTTTTAAGTGGTCAGTCAGGTGAATAAAATGAATAATTAAATGTGCTGCCCAGGCAGGCAGCATGGGCAAGCATTTCAACAGGTTTCTAATCCTCTCTGAAGAACATACATCTTGCACAGAGATCTGCATTGATTTTGTTCTTATCTGTCTCCCATGGCCCCTTTGTAGCTGTGTTTTCTCTGTGAGAGGTTAGAGGGGGCCAGCTTCTTAGTGCGTGATCTCGTAAAGGGTGCATTAGGGATCCTTTGCAGTAAGTAACTGAGGGCTTCATTTCCAGCTGGGAACCCGCAGAGAAGCAAAAATGAATATGGTCTTAGCATAATGAAAATTATTCTACCTCTTAGCTCTTTTTATGTTTGCTGCAATGTCATTTCCACAGGGAACTTTTCTAAGGAAAATGCGTGTCTTATTGAGAATAGCTGTTATGAACTGGAGCTATGTCAATTTCTGAGTATATTTCTTGAGAGAATTTTTATCCTATGTCTGAAATCGTGGAGAAAAAAAAAATTGACCCATCTCAGAGAAAGGGGAACTATAGGCCATTTAAAACCTATGTGTGTTCTTACTTTTCTTTGGTTCACTGCCATTTCCTAAGATTTTCATAGATGTATTTGACCACTTGCATTCCAATTTCTGAAGATATGTTTTTAGGATTTTTAGTTATCTGTGTGTATGTGTGTGGTGATGTGTGTGCTGTTACCCAC
This sequence comes from Meriones unguiculatus, assembly GCF_030254825.1. Taxonomy (NCBI): domain Eukaryota; kingdom Metazoa; phylum Chordata; class Mammalia; order Rodentia; family Muridae; genus Meriones; species Meriones unguiculatus. The sequence goes on along the minus strand of NC_083355.1, from coordinate 103,406,123 downwards.
AGAGGCCAGAAGAGAATGTCAGTAGTTGTGAGTCACCTGATATGGTTGATGGGAATTGAACTTGGGTCCTCCGAACAGCAAGTGCTCTTCACCACTGTGGCATCTTTCTAGACTCATTTATTTTCTGTTATGAGTTTTTGTTTTCCTCAACAACTTCATATAGGCAACCTGATTACTCTCACGTTTACCCTCCCTTATCTCACTCTCACCCGTGTTACGCCCCATCCTCCTGAGAAGTGGCTTTTCTCACATTCTCTTTTTAAAACAATAATCTTAATTAATCCTTGTGAGTATTGTGCATGCAGACAATGCATTTTGTTCATATTCATTCTCCTCTTGCCTAAGGCCTCCAAGACCTGCCTCCCTCCACCTTAATTTCTCCTCCTCTCCAACCCTCGTTTCCTCTTTTATTTTTATAACTCGCCTAGTCCAGTTGGTGCTGCCAATATATGTATGGGGCCACTTATTGGAGTACGACTCTTCTATCAGAAGCTATACCCTAATGAAATCTGATAGCACCATTCTTCAGAGCCATCAACTATCAATATAACTTCTCAGCTTGGAGTGGGGGCTCCTGAGCCTCTCCACACTGAAATGTTGACTGGCTTCATCTTGTGTAGATCTCATGAAGACAGCCACCACTCCTATTAGATCTTCAGCACATTAATCCTGTTACATCCAGAAGACCAAAAAGTTTTGCTCAGGTCCTCCCTGACCTCTGGCTCTTAAAATCTTTGTTGTTTCATTCTATAATGTTTCTTGAGCCTTGGTGAAAGAGCCTGTGATATGTGGATACTTTTCTTATGACAGTCAAATACTAACTATTTAATATTTGCTAATTATGCGGTTTCTATCTCTACTACTCCGTGTTGGCAGTACTGTATGAAAGCAGAATAGATAACAAATAAATACAAGTTCATCCTCACCAAAACTTCATGTGGACATGGCCCATGAGTCATAGTTTGCTTTTCCCTGGAGTACCTGCTCCACAGTGTCAGAAACAGCAGCAAAATTCAGAATGGTTGACATCTCTGAGGAAAAAATTGAAGTTTGATAGGGTATATGGGAGGAGATTGGCCTTCCATGGCTCTTTTCTTCCTTTGCAAGGCTGCTTTTCTCAAGATATCCCAAATTCTACTCCTGTGAAGTAAGGCAATTGCTTGCTTTGTGAAAGCGTTTCCCCTGTTCAGGTTCTGTAGGGGAACTCTCAGAGGAAAAATTCCCAGTCAGAGCTCATCTTCACTGATGTTTTGAATGTGTTTTTCTTTGCTTCACTTGCAAGTTAGAGTCGTTAGCCTGGGAGCCTAAAATTGAGCCAAAGAAAGACTGAGTCCATGTTTTTTTCCCCCCAGAAGTCAAAAGGAAGACAAGGAGAAGGAAAAGGGCTGCCATTCCTCAGGCAGAGTACAACAATAGAAAGCAATGTTCTCTTCAGATGATGATCTAGGCAGACATTAGGGTCCTTGAGAAAGCTCACCACAGGCTTCTGCTGTACACATTTGAGTTGCATGGCTTTGCCAGATCCCAAGGCTAATTAGGCCCAGGCAGAAAGAAGCTCAACATTCCGCATCCTGGCTAGTCTCTTCAAGGTAATTCTTCTTTGAAGTCTGACCATTTCCCATTGTTTATTTAAGCTTCAGCTCTTAGCTTTATCCAAAACGGATTTGAGGGAGCTTAAACATTAATGAAAATACAAACCAAAAACTGCGTGTAATGAGCCAAATCCAAGCCTATCCAAATAAAGAAAATGGAATAAATGCTGTGGGAGGTGGGAGCTAAGCTGATTGCTTCGCTGGGTACTGGATCTGGCACAGGGGCGAAGCTTTTTTTGGGTTGTTACCAGAATAGTTCCAAGGTCTCATTTAGAGGAAGACACCTTGTCAGAGTGAGGAATTCATCAGATTACAAGGTCAATAGTCACTCTCTTGATCTGTACACTAGTATCATACTTATTTTAGTCAGAAATTGGTTTACATTAAGGATCACTTTTAGGGATTACGACGGTATGACAACCAGACACAACTCCTGAGGGTATATGCAGAGGAAAACGAGCTAATTCGTTCTCTTGCTTTTCTTCCTTCCTTCCTTCTTTTTTTTCATTCATTCTTTGCATGTGTATGTGTAAATATGTATGCGCACAGATGTGTGGTATAGGTACATATTTGTGACAGCACACACCCGTTTGAAGAAGCAAGCGATTTGGGGTGTCTTGTTCTATCATTGTCTGCCTCATTCCCTTGAGAGACAGGCTGCCACTGAAACTTTCGCTAAGCTGAAGGCTGTCTAGCCCTATTGATTCTATCATCCCTGGTTGTTACATGTACAACTTTTCATAGGAGTTCTTGTTATTAAACTTGGGTCCTCACACTTGTGCAGCAAGTACTCGTTTTACTGAATCTTCCCCTGAGCCTGGGAAGAATACTAATCCATTCTTGGATGAAGAGAAGAAAAAAGGGCTTTCTTCTCTCCTGAGGATCAGACACCTATGCCAAGTTGTCGAACATTCAAACACCACTGTAATAATTCTGATCTGACTCAATCTGGCCTGCCGTTGGTCCATTTTCTGTTGCTATAGCAAAATCTACAATGTCAGTTACTATACAAAGATCTTCTTTGTGTCACAGCTTTTAAGGGAAGTGATATGTGAGTATGTGTTTGTTCATGTGGGTATATATTTGTATAATATACGTGTGCATCTGTTGCGGGGTGTACATAGAGAGTACAGAAGTCATACCTAGATGACATTCTTCAGGAGCCATCCAACTTGTTTTATGAAACATCCCTTTGGTCTAGAGCTAACTGATTAGGCTAGTATGGATGGCTTGTGAGCGCAAGGGAGCTGTTCCTTAGCCTCTCTAGCAAGGAGATTGTAAGGATGTGCTACTATGGCTGGCCAATTTTTTTTTTTTTTTTACAGTGACTCTGAAGATCAAACACAGATCCCCTGCTTTTGTGGTAAGTATTTTCCTGACTGAACCATGCCCCCAGCTCCCAGTTTATGGCTTTTAAGACTGAAAACCATTTTTGTTATTCTCTAATGAAGTATCATGGTAGAGGAGACTATAATCACAGAAGGAAACACAGAAGAAATCACATAGCAAGGAAGGAAGCCAGAGAGTTTCAGGGAAAGGCTTGTTCTTTAACAGCAGTTTGCTCTAACAAGAACAAGTGTATTCACTGAGGTCAGCACGCCATTCCAAGGGAAAAGTCCCACTGACCAACCTTACTTTCAATATGCCTTAACTTTTAAAGGCTTCAACTGCTCTTAGTGTTTCATACAGAGGACAAAACTTCCAATATGTTTGGTGTCCTTGAAGAAAAAGTCATATACAAACCATACCCCACCATGAATAGAATGTTGAGGCATTCAGTCTTCTCCACCCATCTTCAAGGAAAATAGGCAGATTTAGAGAAGTATTATTTCACATACAAACATATTGTTTGTTCGTTTGTTTAATCACTTTACAGCCTGATCCCAGCCCTCTTCCTCCTCTCCTCCCAGTGCCACCTTCACGCCCTCCTCCCCCTATTCCCTCTTCTCCTGGTTAGTTATATTTTAGTACTCAGTTTGTCACAGACTAGAATCTGGAAAAGGGAGCCTCAGTTGATGGACTGTCATGTTGGCCTGTGGGCATGTGTATAGGTAATTGTCTTCCTTGTTAATCAATGTAGAAAGGCCCAGGGCATTGTGGACAGTACGATTCCCTCGGCAAAATTTTCTGAATTATGTAGGTTCCATGAAAGCTCTCAGGAAGCACACAGGCATGGGTGCACTTGTTTCCCTTTGCTTTTGACATTACCTACATATTTCTGTATTGAAGTTCCTACAAACAGTATAACTTTACTGGCCAATAACATGCTTCCTATTTTCATAATATGATGTATTTTAGTTGCTCAAATTTTTGAAGTTGATGCTTTACGAGCTTTTGTCTAGAAATCCTAAGTGAACCCCACAGCTGTTATTTTTTATAGCAACAACAACAATCAGTGTGCAAAGCTTATAAGAATTCACTTAACATGGGGATTCAGTAAAGTAGGCACTGAGAGAGAGAAATAGTGTGTGTATGTGTGTGTTTAGTACAATATATCTAGCAGGCAATAAGAGTCATCGTGACCGCACACGTATGTGAATAAGCACATGTGTTTGCATGTGTGCATATATACACTGAACCTTAGAAAGTGGGAGCTGCTCCCTCCCTTTAAGTTCAACTGTTCATGCAAATTAGATGTATTTAGAAAATCAGGACATTCTTGTTCTGTTATTTTCTGAGGATTCTTGTAACAAAGAAAAACAAATGTGTGGGTTAAAATGACAGAAATTTATTTTTAGACAGTTACGAAAGTCGAAAATCTGTAGTCAAGATAGTAGGAGATTCATGCTTTTCCTAACAAATTTTCAAGGCTCTCCTTTGTTTTCCAGCTTCTGGTGTATGTTGGCAATTCTTTCTTTTCCTTGGCGTGTGCACACACCACTACATCAACATGACTACCTTCTCCCACTGCGTTTTACATTTTCTGCTCCACCCCCCCCATGAGTAACTATCCCTACATCTAAATTTTGAAATTTTCCACTTTTTCATAGCAATAGTTGTAATAGAGATTGAATCCACACTAATGGCAGCATTTTATCTCAACTACTTCTCTAACGACATTTTTTCCAAATAAAAGGGCATGCTGAGACAGTGGATGGTTAGTACTTGATAATAACCTTTTCTTTTGGAGGGAGGGGACACAATTGAACTCATAACACTTTGCATGTCACCCTTTAAAAAGAAGCCTGGGCTAAAGATAAGCACTCTTTTACTGGCTTTACTGCTTACTGGCTGTTCTTTAGTGCCTGCCTGCTTTATGTCTCAGAAGGCTAGTTCTTTCAAGTAACCTTTTTTTGGAAAGTTAATGTGTGGGTAGGCTTATAGCCAAATTCTCTTCTCCTTTGAATTTTATAATTTTTCCATAATAAAGACAGGTTTTTCTGAGGAACAAATTAGGGTGTTGGCATGACTTCTGCCGAAATCCCCGCAGTGGGGCATTTCTTTTCATCATAGAAAGGGGCCCAGGAGAAAATGGTGTGGAATTCCCTTTAACTTGATGAAAGGGTCTATAGCCCCACAGGTTAAGTGACTAGTCCAAGGTCACATGCTAAGAGTCAGAGCCAGAAAAAAAAAAAAAGTAGCCCTCAAATGATCAATGCAGATCAAGCAAATGCCATTGCTTCCACCTGTGAGCTTAGTCCAATGTTAGAATCTCCTTTGAACTTGACTGTCAGAAGTGCTGGGTTTAGAAGTCAGGCCCTTTCTCAAACCTCACTTATTGATCAAAGGCTCTTCTCTTTCACTGTTCACTGCAAATATCACATGCTTTCCACATAATAAAGCAAAATAAAGCACTGACCTCGCTAGAATCAAGAATGAAAATATCAGTTTGGGACTATTATTTTACCTTAATATAAAGAATATTTCTTGGCAGAATATTTGGCTTGGGCTTTTACTTAAAATTGGAAACCCCAAGGTAACTGCGTTGTACGGTGTTAGAAGGTATAGGGACACAACGGACATCCCTCTATTTTAATATTGGGTCTCCCTTTTGTGACTCTGGTGACTTTGGTAATGACATTAATCATCATTTTCTTAAATTTGGGGTAAAAATTCATCATCCTTAACTCATGGTAATAGTTTTCAATTCTGACTGGGTATTAATCTAGCAAGCAGTTCAGTGTTTCGGTATTAATTAATGCACTTTGAAAATAATCTAATGATTATTATATTTTCTTGGTTATTCTCTATAGAGATGACATACAGACATAGCTAAGCAAAACTGCAGCAATTCGTAATAATAGCTCTTTTTTTTTCTTGGCCATTTTCTCCTAACCTTTTAGTCATTTCTTGTCTGAAAAATAATGTGAAGGATGTTATAAATCCTTGACAGAGTTTGTTGTCACCCATGAGACAAGGTTTTAGGCACACCAGTGAGGGATACTTATGATTATGGTAATTGAATAGAAATCCCACAGCTGTGCTAATAACAAATGTGGGTAGTATCCTTCTATGGATCATGATGATGTACTATATAAACAGGAGAAAGCTTGATGAGCATAAACATTCATTGCTAACTGCTTTCTGGGTGTGGCTGTAATGTGATCAACCTACCTCCATCCTGACACAATGATTTTCAAACCCATTATTGGCTTTCCCGGTCCATTATGATAGAGTGATTTCCTCAAATTGTAAGTCAGAACAAGCCCTCTCTCCCTTAGGTTGTTTTTGTCCAGGAATTTGTATCACAGCAAGAAGAAAGGTAACTAACACAACACCAATACATTTCAAAAATTCTGTGGGAGGAAAAAAGGAGTAATTTAAATATATTTATTTTATTTTTATGTTTAATGTTTATAAGCACAGATTACATTGAGGACAGTAAAGAACAGGAACGTGAAGTCAGGCCTGCCTACAGTGCTACATAGCTTTACCACTTACCAAGGAAGTTACATCCAAAGAAGTATAGTTTTTTTATTTTTTCTTGCTCTGTTTCTCCTTCTCTCTCTCTTTCTCTCTCTCTCCCTTTACTAGCTATATCCCTGGGTGACTTATATTCACCTAGCTTTCATATATAGTTCAGGAGTACCTACCTAGGAATCTATTCTCATTCTTCTATATGCATATATCCAGATTGACCAACACTATTTGTTGAAGACACTGTCTTTATTGTTCCAGTGTGAACTTGTGCCTTCTTTGTAAAAAAAATTGGGTGTTCATATGTGTGTGGACTTATGCCAGAGACTTCAGTTCAATTCAAGGAATGTGTTTTTATGTGAATACCATGATATGTTTATTACTATAGCTTTGTAATAAAAACCCCAAATGGATCAAGGACCTCTACATGAGACCGCAATCTCCTGAATCTGTCCAAAGAAAAGCTAAGGAATGGGCTTGACCTCATCAGAATAGTCTTTCTAGATAAGATACCCTAGAATAAATGATTAATAAATGGGATCTCACGAGGCTGAAAAGCTTCTGTATGGTAATGGGCAGAATTCTTAGACAAAGGTTCCTAATGAAGCTGGTAATCAATAGACTTCAAGTTCCAACTATTCCAATCTTGTGCTTAAACCCAAAGGACTCTACATCCTACTAAAGAGATACTATAGCTTTGCAGTGCAACTTGAAATGGCCATTTGAAAAAACATGTGGAAGTTTCCAGCACTTTCATCTATATCTATATCTATATCTCTATCTATCTATATCTATCTATCTATCTATCTATATATATATATGATGCAATCTAAATGAAGTCACCATATAATAAGGAAGACAATTATTTCAACTAGACAACAGCCCAACTAGATATCTTGTGACACCAAATATACTTGTATGTATGTATGTATGTGTGTGTGTGTGTGTATGTAAGTATGGATTATATATTGTTGAGTCCCTGGCCAAAGGGGCCCCATGGAGAGCCAAGTATCACAAGCTGTTGCCAAGGTCATTGGTTGTCTCCACAATGAGACTGTAAGGCTCTATTGCTAAAGACAACACTTTCTTTTGTAAGTGAACATGAAAAGGTCAAGCTGATCACTAACTAGAAGTCTGACCCCTATTGACTAGAGTTCATGGTATTAGAGTGTACTCGTCCTCATCATGTTACTACAGGAGAAAGGTAATCATCAGTATCACCCAGGCACAAAACCTGTGTCCTACATCAATGACCTTCCTAGATGCTATACTAATGAGGTAGTGGCACTAATGAGGGAGCAGTCTGGTCTTTTTTTTTTTTTTTTTTTTTAAATTTTCTTGGACTTAAGGCCCACTCAATGACATGCAAATTATGCTTAACATTGCTAAAGTGACTGAGAGCCTGAGACTAAAAAAGCTAATGGCCTAGGAGAAATCCTTTCTTCCTCAAACTACTTTCCTCAAGAGTCAGGGATCTACACAGAAAAGGAGGTAGAAAGATGAGGTAGTTAGAGGACATAGTTGACTCCAAGTAAAAACCATCTTCCCGACACAAGAGGACACACTCCTAACCAAGAAGATACTTGCAATAGATACCTACTGACAAAAGGGAAATCACTTTTTTCTGATGGAGTGTTACTGAGTCTAGTGTCAACCACACGCCAGAGCAGGCCCCAGGCCTAGGAGTAGTCCAACACAAGGGGAATTCCACATTTTTGTTTGCTTATTTGCTTGTTTGGCTGTTTTGTTGTTGTTCTTCATCTTTGTGATCTTCATCTTTGTTTTGTTTTGACACTCATTATTTGTCTTTTGTTTTTTGATTTTTACTTTGTGTGTGTGTGTGTGTGTGTGTGTGTGTGTGTGTGTGTGTTTTGAAAGAGGGAACGAGTAAAAAGAACAACAACTTCTGTGCAGGGGTTCTAGGTTATCTCCATGAATAGTCCTTGGTTGGAGTATGAGTCTCTGGGAAGTTCCCTGTGTTCAATTTTTCTGGTTCTGTTTCTCTCCTTGTGGACCTCTTGTCCTCTCCAGCTCTTACTATTTCCCACTTCTTACATAAGATTGCATGCACTCTGCCCAACAGTTGGCCATAAGTCTTAGCACCTGCTTTGATAGTCTGCAGGGCAGAGCCTTTCAGAGGCCCTCTGTAGCAGGTTCCTAGGTTGTTTCCTGCTTTCTTCTTCTTCTGATGTCCATCCTCTTTGCCTTTCAGGATGGGGTTGAACGTTTTAGTCAGGGTCCTCCCTCTTGATTAGTTTCTTTATATGTACAGATTTTAGTAGGTTTATCTTATGTTATATGACTATATGAGTGAGTATATACCATGTGTCTTTCTGCTTCTGGGACAGCTCACTCAGGATGATCCTTTCCAGGTCCCACCATTTACCTGCAAATTTCATGATTTCCTTATTTTTCATTGCTGAGTAATACTCCATTGTGTAGATGTACCACAATTTCAGCATCCATTCTCCAGATGAGAGGCATCTGGGCTGTTTCCAGCTTCTGGCTATTACAAATAAGTCTGCTATAAACATGGCTGAGCAAGTGTCCTTATTGTGTACTTGAGCCTCTTTTGGATATATGCCTAGGAGTGGTATGGCTGGATCTTGAGGAAGTGCTATTCCTGGTTGTCTGAGAAAGCGCCAGATAACCTAGAACCCCTGCACAAAAGGAGCACATGGCAGTTCAGCGCCCAAGTGGGTTATATAGTAATGGGAAGAGGGACTGCCTCTGACATAATCTGATTGGCCTGCTCTTTGATCACCTCCTCCTGAGGGGGGAGCAGCCTTACCAGGCCACAGAAGATGACAATGCAGCCACTCCTGATGAGATCTGATAGACTAAGATCAGAAGGAAGGAGAAGAGGACCTCCCCTATCAGTGGACTTGGGAAGGGGCATGCGTGAAGAAGGAGGAGGGAGGGTGGAATCAGGAGGGGAGGAGGGAGGGGCTTATGGAGGGATACAAAGTGAATAAAGTGTAATTAATTAAAAAAAGAACAACAACAACAAAAAAACTCATAAAGTTGGGTGGATATGGAGATGGTGAGGATCAAGGATGAGTTGAAAAAGAGAATGGTCAAAATACATGATATTAAATTTTTTAAAATAGAAATATTAAATTAAAAAAGAATATCAACTTTTAACAATATTTATGAACATACATTAATTTCATTACTTATTTTTTAATCACTTGCCTCCATTCTTACCTTGAAACCATGCTATTTCATTATCTCTTTGATCATGATCTTCTCCCGTGTCTTTCTATTATCTATACAAATGACTGGACTGAGCTTAACAACTGATTTTACCACAACTTTCTCCACTTTAATCAATAAAGGAAACAAACTCTAATTATTAAGGGATTTAATAAGCTTATTTATTTTTTCTGGTCTTTTTATCTAACTGAAACAATAATGCTTATTGTTTTTATCACTAATTTGGCTGTAGTTCTTTTCAACTCTGAAACTCATATAACTTCAAATTAAAGTAGACAAATTTAGAAAATAAAGGTTCAAAATGCCCAGTTATATTTCATTTCAAGTCAGCAATACGAGAGTTTTAGCATCAGTGTTCTCCCTCCAATATCTGGGGCACACTGTGACTAAAATTTTTGTTATTTATCTGAAATTCAAATTTAATTGGATATTTTGTCTGCTGACTCTGAAATGTATATCAGGATTTGCAGCCATTGCTGTAACAATTGCTTGATCCAGAAATATCAGTAACAAGACAACTCTAATCTATTACTCTTTGAAAGTTTTTCTACAGAGAGCTGTCACATTGTGGCCTGGTTCTCTGAGGAGATCACACAGTAAAAAAACACATCTGCAATCTTTTGGTCTCTTCTCTTTGAAATAATCCACAGGGTAGCAGAGAAAAAGTAACAATTTTTGTTTCATGGATGAAGGGAGTGTTACCAGCGTTGCTTAGCTTGCTCATTGTTATGTAGCTGAGAATCTCTGTCTAACTTTGGATATAAGCTTTTTATACTAAACATAATTTTTAATCTTTGTTTTTATTGAAGTGTGTGTGTGAGGTGTGTGTGTGTGTGTGTGTGTGTGTGTGTGTGTGTGTGTGTCTGTGTCTGTGTGTCTGTGTGTGTGTAAAAGATTGTAGGTACACAGAGAGGCCAGAGCAGGAAGTCAGATGACCTGAGTTTGCCCGATGTGGATGCTTGGGTAACTGAACTATAGATTCTGGAAAAAAAATGAGAGCAGCAACTGCTATTAACTGTGCAACCCACCCCACCAAAAAATAAATAAATAAATAAAGACATTTTAATTAAGTCATACATAGTAGCTTAAGTGTCCAGTGATTTGCTGACAGATCACTGGAAATTTAGAGAACTGTCAAATCAGAACAAACAATGGAAAACAATCAATGCTTCCCTAAGAAGGAAGAAAATTGATGTCAGAATATCCATCTTAGATCTCAAACAGGGCACCCTCAATGTCTCCCTTCATTGCATTCTCCTTACTAAAGAAGACTTTGGATTCAAATGCTGCAGAAAGCTGTCTCCTGGCCGTAGGTTAGGTCAGTTTCACATTCCCTACCTTTATCTCTAAGTTTCTGGGAATGGAATTGTCTTTCTTGGGTCTGTAAAATTAAGAATAAACATATTTAATTGTTGTAGAAATTAGTTAGGTGGAAAAAAATCACCAGATATTTAAACATATAGCAATATTCTACTGCTTTACCTAACTTGATTTGCATCTTTCTTGGAAATAAAGGGAGAAGCTCTGGAGAACAAGGAGAATAGTAACAACCTTTAGAATTGAGTGAAATACAATGTAGAGCTCTGAGATGTCATTTTTGACATCAGAACTCATCCAGAAGAGGAATGTTTTTGTGTAGCTTCTATGTTCTGTGCATTCAGGAATTTAATTTTCATGTGCCCCTTAAAAGCTTCCCCACTAAGAGGCTAAAACTAGGTTACATATTACCTCACTTTGCATGTTTATGGTTGCTAGGCCGTGCTCTTTTCCATTCATTTGAACACTCACCATCACTCAGGTATGGGATGATGGATGGGTTCTAAGGAATCAGAAATAGCCTTTCAATTTATTACAATTTTGAATAAGATTTCCTATGAATATTTCTACATAAGTATTAGCAGTTCTAAAAATGTATATTCACAAAGGAGTCTAATGAAGAAAACAGCCTTCAGTGGTATAAATGAAGCCAGGGAATTAAATGCCTTTCCTAATTTCAAACAATTTGTCTCTTAACAGAATCAAGACATCCAGATCCAAATATAGCTCAGGAAGTTACTTGAGATTTGTGTCAATTATGAATATACATTTTTAGGGCTGCATCTAGAAACCTCATCTTCTTATTACATAGGCCTTTCACTCTGAGGACCTCAGTGACATTTGTAAGCTTGAGCCCTTGTTTTGGCTTCTCTGACCAAGAAACAACTGAACAGACAATTTTGGAAAATTGACATAAAGTAATAACAATATACTTTGTACTTTGTATTTTGAATTTAAATGGGTTCTTAATATCTCCCACTTGTCACAGTGTCATAAACATTAAGGAAGATTTCCTCTTTCACTTTGGTTGACTTTGTAGCCATCTTTGTTGGTGAGCCTCACTTGTGATCTAGATGGAGGAACTCTAAAGTATTAAACTATTAAACTATTAGCTTAATATCATGCTAATATTTAAGGAGCTAAATATTTTCTCTTTGCAAAATGTCTCTAATTTTAAAACTCCTTGCCTTAGTTTGTTAGGTTTTTTTTAAATAAAATAAAATTTATGAATAAAATATATTTGTTATAGTTCTAAATTTATTTATTTATTTATTTATTTATTTATTTATTTATTTGGGGTAGGGAGAAGTTGAGACAGGTTTCCTCTTTGTAGCCTTGGCAATCTGGAGTTGCTTTGTAGACCAGGCTAGCCTTGAACTCACAGAGAACCAGCTGCTTCTGCCACCCTGAGTGCTGGGATGAAAGGTTTGTGCCTACACACCCAGCAAACATAAAAACTTTAAAATGAAGGTACCTTGATGTTGATTCACATAAAGAATGTGTCAAAGATTTCCTTGAGTTTTTTGTAAATGTAAAAATAACACTTATGAGTACTCTATCATTAAGACTGACCTCATTATCTCTCATATGCCACACCCCCTAATCTTATCATCCTAGAGGCTCAAATTTCAAGGCATGTATCTCAGAAGATACAAATGTTGGGTTTTTAACATTCCTTGAAACTGACAAAATTCTCTACACATAAAGGCAGGGGCAAGTTTATTGGAATTACGATTTATGAAGAAATGGAAATCTAGGAACTTGAGGATTAAGACAAAGTGGAAAAACAGCAAGTTGTATTAGCTACTTTTCTTGTTATAATAAAATGCCCCAACAGAAGCCCCTTCAGGAAGAGATGGTTTACTTTGGCTTGTAATTCAAGAGAAGTCTTAGTGGCAAAGGCAGGAGCAGGTTGGTCACATTATTTCATCAGTCAGGAAGCAGAGAATGATGAATGCTGGTGCTCAACACATGTCATCTTTTCTTTCAGCTGTGGCCCTGCCCATGGAATAGAACTGTCTACACTTAAGATGGTTCTGCCTGTTTTACTTAACCTGATATTCCACTTGGGCATGAACAGAGATTTGTTTCCATGGTGGCTCTAAACTCCAGCAAGTCTCAATCAAGATGAACTATCGCACAAGTTAATGCAAAATGGTCACCAGGCTGCTGCCAATTCAGGAGAAGCTGGAAAGGAACATGGCATCTTTGGGAGCATTTACCCCTGTTGGGTTCTTCCGGGCACATAACACACACAAACCACACACTGTGCAGGGGAGAGAGAAGGGAAGGGTGATCTCCTCGGTCCTTCTCATTTTCTTGTTTTCCATGGACTGAAGTTTACCCATTGGGAATTAGTGTCCCACACTGCATAGGGCCCCACGGACAGCTCTTCTCCAGGTACCATATGCAGCTCTGTGATGGGAACTAATTGAATCTACAGTGTTGCCTCCTCTTCAGTCACTTAACATAGCTCAAAGGCTAGAAAATGTCAGCCAGTGGCAAGAAGGAGTGGTTTAGGAAGATTTTTAAGTAACTTGGGTTAGGGGAACTTTAAACTTTGTTTTCTCCTGAGTTAGTTTGAAATGTTTAGAAAGTGAAATTTACTTTTTATTTACCTCTTATTTATTCGCAGAAACATGTACAAAGTGGAGAAATGAACCCTTTCAAGCAGTGCTTCTCAGCCTTCCTAATGCTTTGACCCTTTAATACAGTTCCTCATGTTGGAGTGACCTTCAGTCATAGAATTATTTTCGTTGCTACTTCAAGATTTTGCTACTGATATGAACTGTAGTATAAATATCTGATATGCAGAATATATGATATGTAACTCCTGTAGGAGCCCTGACCCACAGGTTGAAAACTACTGCTAATTATTTATTTATTTTGATGAAAAACTGTGAACATTGAAAGTTTCCAGGATGGATCTGTGTGCAGTTTGTATTCAGATTTCAGCATGAGTAGACATTTTTCTTTAACCTGGTAGATTATTAATGGGCATCATCACATCACTACTATGTATACTATATGGCAAAACAAAAAACAAAAACAAAACCCACTAAAGCATTAGAAATATTTTTTGCTAATTGCATAGATTTATGTTTCCCATTGTTGAATTAAAATTCTTACTGGAGTTTTCGCTCATCAGAATTTCATAGTTAATTATTTCATACCATTGATATATAGAGGTGCAAAACAGCCATGCTTTCTTGCATGGATTTTGATATGTAAACAGAGAACTCAAGTCTCCCAAGTGTCCACACTAAAGGAGAATTGGAGTATTAGGTGATTGATCTTGACAATGTGGTTATCTTATGCTTTGATGCAGTTAGATAAGTGTTTCCTGATGAATTAAAGCCAGAGAGGAAAAAAAGAAGTGTCTTCTATGTTAAATTATCCATTCTTCATGGAGAATGAAGGTGAGACATGGGTCAAAGTTACTGTCTTCAACCAAGTCTCTTATGCCAGCTCTGAATTCCTTGGGCCTGGGAACCATGCCCAGACAGGGGAACTGTACTCTTCATTTTCTGCTACCAACTGTCAGGCTCTTCTTCAACAGTGTGCTTTTCTCTTAGTTGGACTGTGTCTCTTGCTTTGTACCTTCCAGGTCTCTAATATGTCTCATGATTCTTGGACACCAATGAAATGGCAACCAATTCACCATCATATAAGAGCCAATTTAAAGTTCTTCAAGTCATATTTTGGTTCCTGTGTAACTGGAAGAACAGTTGTTTACAATGGCAGGAGACATCTCTCACCACGAGGTAGAAAGACACTCTCTGAGTTAAAGAGCAGAGACTCTGATGCTAGAATTGTAATTCTGAGGAAGGCCACAATTTTTATTGGGTTGCTACCATGTCCTGTACATTGTTGTAACTGAGGTATAACAGACAGAAAATAAATAAATAAATAAAAACCCCTGCTTTTATGAGTAGACTTTAATGAAGAACTTAATAGTGAGCAATTACACTTAATGAAGAATCTAAATGTGAAACATGTAAATTAATAGATATGTGCATATATAGTATGTTAGATGATGGTGAGTGATGATGAGGAAACAGAAAAAAGGCATAGAGTCTTGATGTTTTAGGGTAACTAAAAAAAGTTTCCTGGAGGAGGTGTTTGGTCAGGAGCAAAGGCATGTGCAGCATTGCTGAAGCTGATGCCCGGTTTTTGCCTACCCCATGGGAACCCATTGCTGGGGACTTTGCCAGTGTTTGAAGGATCTTAACTTGGTGCACTTCACTGTAAATGCACTCTTTAATCTGAAACTCACTATCTATGGGACTGATTCGGTGGCATCGCTCCTCAAAGTTTTCCCAGGTGTGAAATGGAGTTAATGAAGTCTTAGGTGTACCCATGAGGGCTGTTAGAAGGCTCAGAGAAAGTGCTGGACATAATGGCATTTGTTACTGGATTGGCAACAGGAAAGGTGCTGGACTACTAGCCTCTTAGGGATACGCTTTGTGTGGTTTTGGGTTTTCTGCCTATTTACATTTTAGGAAGATTTTGCTATGCTCCTGCAGTTTTCTCCGCCTATTTACGTATTTATCCATCTGTTTTATTCATTTATGTAATCAACAGTCTGACTTATAGTTTCACCATCATATTTTAAAAGGAAAATGTTAGTTATTACTCATTTATTTTGTATGTGTTTAATTCCCTGGGTTATTTATTTATTTGCCATCATACTTTTTTTGAAAAAAAAAAAAAAAAACTACTAGAAATCAAAATACTGTGATTTAGTTGAGTTCTTTATTTTATTCAAGGCTGAAAAAAAAGAGGGAAAACATGATGTGGCCAGTATATATTTACATGTATATATTTATTTAGACTCCTGGCTAGGAGTATGTGAAACAAACGTTATTAAATTCATGTTTTAGATGGAGACAGAGAGACTCTGAAAGATTAAATAAATTGCCTACTCACTTAGCTCACAGGGCAGAACTCAGATTCAGGCATAGATATGTGTATTTAAAAATTGATACCTTTCTATGAGTTTCGAGTGAATAAAGATCATCTGCAGAAATGAATTATTCATAAAGCGGAGGTAGCATTCTTATCACTCAGACTTGACCTAAAGGAAATTAATTATCAAAACAAAGCATGGCATTTACATATTGCTACCTGGCCCATTAAGGACTCAGAGCAGAGGAAATTTGTAAAGATAAGAGCAGACCTAAATTTGATGCTCAGGCTGAGTCATCATCAGTAAGTTTAATAAGTGCAAATAAACTAAGAGCATTTTCTGAAGAACCTTTAGGAAAGAACCTGACCTGATGCCACTGAGGGGTCTTTACAAAATCACTGTCCTCTCTAGAGTCTACACTTCAATCCAACATCCTCTCACAGGAATTGGTGCCTGGGAGCCCAGAGACAGGAGCCTTGCAAGCAGCCTACCCACGGGAGAAGGGCTATCTTCCTGCGGCAGCTGGTCTAGTACTGATTCCCACGGTGGAACCATCTGTGCTTTAGTCTCTAATGCCAGCCTTGTCCTGTTGAAGCCACTGGAGCTTGTGATGACCTTGTGGAGTCCACCTGACTGATCTTGTTAATGTGGTCATTAGGCTTGATGAAGAAGGCCGCTCTTCGGGAGCTGAGCTAGAGCAAAGAATGCAAAAGCAAAATCAGCATTTTAAGATTTTTTTTTTCTTTTAATTTGAGACAAAGTCACACTGTGAAGCTCAGGCTGAATTCTGGGAATCTTCTTCCCTAAGTGTCCTGATGTTGGAGAAGTTGAGCTGATAGTCATATGCCACCATGCTAATCCAAAGCAAGTATTTCTAATACGGCATAAACATCTCTGTAAAATACTGTCAGATTATTGGCAAAGAGAAAAAAAATAATGCCAATCTTTTTTTTTTCTTTTTGGAGGCGGGGTTGGAAATTATTAACATTAAGGTTTTTGTGTAATAAAAGTGCTTGAATCAAAGTGATTATTAAAATAAAAATATTATTAGGCTCTCCTACCCTTAATTTGTTTTTAAGGTTTCCTATATTTCAAACCCCCAATCTGAAACTTGACATTGTTTTAAAAGAAGTAAAACATTTCAACAATGATAGAAAACAATTAATGAAAAGAACATGAACTCTGTTAACAACTGTCAGTGAAAATATCATTCATAAGGATGTGCTTTTAAATACAGGGGAATTATAATATATACTATACAGAGAAAATAGTGATTTCCATTTTCTAAAGATGGGGAACCATGAAAATCTAAAAAATAAGCTGAGAACAGAATTTGGAAATTAGTCCTATATATCTCAAGATGGTCAAGGTTATAGTCATGTTGAAACAGAATAAATAATTTATGTTAATGTCAATCATTTTTTTTTGTCTCTGTGTGTGACCAGTAAGAACTCTAACTACAGGTTCATCCTTATAGAGATGAGCAAATGATGATATTGAATATTTTTTTTAACGTTTCTGTAAAAAGCCGGAGCTACCAGTGCCTCTTTAGCAAATGAACTCTGGCCATCTG
The DNA here is from genome assembly GCF_030254825.1 of Meriones unguiculatus. NCBI lineage: Eukaryota > Metazoa > Chordata > Mammalia > Rodentia > Muridae > Meriones > Meriones unguiculatus. The sequence continues at coordinate 103,388,659 of NC_083355.1, read as the reverse complement.
CAGAATGCATTTTTATCTTACCCTGCATTGCTAATAGGCATGAGTTATGGAATCAGGGTGAATTAGGCTTGAATCCCACATCACACTGGGCAACTGTAAACAAGCTTATTAACACTCTTGTTATATTCAAGGATGACTTATGCGATTATATAAATAGAATATGCCAATGTAACAAGGTGGGGGCTAGAAAAAGAAGGGAAAGAAAAGAAAGTTGAATCCTGTCTAATTAGGTTCCGGCATTTCCAGCCTCCTCCTGAGTGTGTCTAAAGATAGCTATTAAAGTAGCCCAACACCTGTGCAGGGGTTCTAGGTTATCTCTATGCATGGTCCTTGGTTGGAGTATCAGTCTCAGAAAAGACCCCTAAGCCCAGATTTTTTGGTTCTGTTCTCCTTGGGGAGCTCCAGACCATTCCAGGTCTTTTTATCTCCCCCTTCTTTTATAAGCTTCCCTGCACTCTGCCCAAATTTTGACTATGAGTCTCAGTATCTGCTTTAATACCTTGCTGGGTAGAGTCTTTCAGACCATGCATGGAGATAACCTAGAACCCCTGCACAGATGTAGCCTGTGGCAGCTCAGTGTCCAAGTGGGCTTCCTAGTAATGGGAACAGGGACTGTCTCTCACATGAACTGATTGGCCTGTTCTTTGATCACCTACCTGTGATGGGAGAGCAGCCTTACCAGGCCACAGAAGAAGACAATGCAGCCAGTCCTGATGAGACCTGATAGGCTAGGGTTAAAGGGAAGGAGAGGGAAGGGGAGGAGGACTTCCCTGATCAGTGGATTTGGGGAGGGGCATAGGAGGATATGAGGGAGAGAGGGTGGGGGGTACAACTGGGATACAAAGTAAATAAATTGTAATAAATAAAAAATTATACTAAAAATAAATAAATAAAAAGGCAAAAAGGTGGCCCAACACAAAATCATACATGTTATCTAAAAAACAAGATTTTATTTAAATTTGTAACTTGAATTGATGCCCGTGTTGTGTTGCAGTGTAAAAGGTTTGACACACTTGCTTGTTAACAAAATTGTTCTTGGAACAATATTATCTTGCTGACCAAACAGGTGTGGCTGATATACAACAAAGACAGGACGGACGTGTGAATGCCTTTCTTCTTCCTTGGTCCCTCAGCATTTGGTTACTTAACCCATCCTGACTCCTTTGGGCTATATAAGTGCTTTGGTCTTTCACTCCGGTGATAATACCTTATACTCAGCCCTGGCATTTCCATGGCCTTGTCATGGTAGCTGTTCAAACTGTTTTTGTCATTCATTTTGCATGTTCTCATGCAGCCTCCACTACCAAATAATCACTAATGGATCTGACCTCATCACCCCTATAGGTTTTTTTGGGTTAATGATGTGCTTACACTATTACTAACAGATGTATGAGTATTTTCGTTGGGCTAAAACAGGACTTCCATCTACCATATAAAAAGAAACTGATCTGGGAGTAAATTTGTGATGGTTGGGAGGTTAAGGATTGGGGTAATGGAAAGTTAACTAAAATTTGATTCAGAAAACAGTCAACTTAAGAAATGAACATGTAACCAAATAAAAGTTCTCCAATTTTAATTTCACTCAAGTCTTGATTATGCCCCAAATTATTCATATCAGCATTGCTGTTAGCTTTAGCAATGCCCATCGTTTTATTTGGGAATTGTTGGGTTCTCTGGTAAATGCATCTCTTACAGATGTATGCTCTACCTGGGTTTTGCATCTCTAGGGGCTTTAACTCTGCACTGCTGTAGTTTTGAATTCTGACAGACTGATCATAGGTTGATAATCTCTAAATTTCTGCCAGTGAATTAGGATTTGAGAAGTTGGTTAAGATTCAAGTGTTTCCCTTTGACATTGACTTCTGGGATTTGTTCTCCAACTTTGCCACCAAAGTCTCCTCATTTTACTTCTATTTGGTTCCCCAATGAGAAAATCAGAGCTAAGAAGATGGCTCCAAAGGTTATGCACTTGTTGGGCAAACATAGAGATTCATAATGCCAGCACTTAAGTAAAAAGCCAAGCGCAGTAACACCCACTTGTGACCCCAGCACTGGGGAGACAGAAAGATGGGGTGTCCACAGGGGCTTGCAAGCCAGCCAGGCTAGCCAAAATGATGAACTCCAAGCTCAGTAAGAGACCGTGTCTCAGAAAATAAGATGGAGCATGATAGAGTAAGACATTCAGTATTGACTTCTGGCCTCTGTAAGTGTGTGCACAGCTTGAACAGGTCCACCCCACTCCACACACACAAGTATCCTTGCACAGAAATTTAGTCTGACAAATGAGCAAAATTACCCTTGTTTCACAGATTATTTCTTTCCTAGGGTCTGAGAGTTGAATGTCTGATCTTTAATGGACTACTATGTCTCCCCTCTTATTTGTGTGTGTGTAGTCAATATTTTTTTTACTACTTTGAACTTATACTTTACTTTTTAAAGTGCTGACCCATTTAATTCTTTTGTGGTTTCTGAAGTTAGAATAGATTTAGTGAACAATACTTAGTAATTAACAGTAACTAAATGCTGCTTTTGCTTACTATTGAATCATGTTAAGGGTTTTATTGATATGATTATACTTCAGAGTCAAGAAAATATGTATTTATAAAACTGTATCATTCGTAAGTAATCATGTGCCTATTGAAGGAAGGCAGGTGGGTTTGGACATAGACAGATAAAATCAAAATAATAAAAAGGATCATCACATTAATAACATTCTATATTTGTAAAGTTATTACCACTGTCAATTCCAAGGCTGTTTTCTCATACATTTACCTAATTTGATACTTTAAAGATGGAAGATAATAAATTATTAGTCTCATTTAACAGTTGAGAAAGCACTATTCCAGAGTGGCTACGTGATTTAACCAAGGTCATATACTTTGTATATAGTGGAGCTGTGAACAGAGCTTAAATCTTCCCAGGACAATTTTATAATACCTAAAAACCAGGTTATGAGTACTAAGAAAAAGATTACAGTTATGTGAGAGGCTCTGAGATGTATTCCAATATGGATTGCCTTCATTCCTTTTAGAGAATTGCTAAATTCTCTATTGCTAAACTATACAGCTTTCCAGAAGAGGATGGTCTTTCCTCAGCTGAGGCCACTTTGTCTTCTCATAACTTTCTGCACTAAGTAGAAGACATGCATCCGCTGTCCCCTTATTTTGACTCCATCTGTTCTTCTACCTGGAACAGGATGTGAAGACTGAAGCTCCATCTGGACTGTGCTCTTGAGGTTCCCACATGTGGAAGGGTACAGGGACAGCTAGATGTGTCCCAAGTTCATAAAATCATACCAGACCTGCTACTCCTTTCTAAACTATCTTGTTTATGCTACGATTGTGTCCGTTTTCTACTGTAACCACACTATAAACTTTGATAATATGGAATGTAATACAAGTTTTGTTTTCGAGATGATAGAGGGTATGTAAATCTGAAAACAGAAGAAGCTGGACAAATACTTTAAAAACCGGAAGGTTGACTTGAATGCCTTTGAGGAAGTCATGTGAGTTACACTGCTGAGGTCTGGGTACTAGACAGCTGCCAGACAGCCTAGGAAGGGACCTATGCTTCAATAATGGGCAGAGTGAGCAGATTTCCCATGCTTAGGAGCACTAAGATATTATTGAAGTTTATACTCTGCCTTTGTTAAGGAATTTGATGCAGAGAGAGTAAATAGAACAGTGTTCTTCTTTAGACATATCTATCATACTTAGGAAGGAATTTCACACCATGAGTACTTGAATGGCTTTGTACCACAAAAACACTACTCTTGCCTTTTGTTCATTTGAGTCTTCAAGACAATTTTTCTAAATTAGCTTAGACATTTGACATGTTTTTCTGTCAGAAAAGTAGAGACTTGTGCTAGTCTGATAGATGCAGAAAACATATTCTTGTACCCCACCATGTTTGTCCAAAACCACACCACACACAGGATGCCAGTTAGTCATTCTGCATTTATAATATGAGACTTTATTGTTTGGTCTTACAGATACTTCTATTTTCAACGTGGTTTATAACCATTAATGTTGTGAAAAAAGTTTCTAGACAAACCAGTTTCCCCATTACTGTTGTTTTAAATGTCAACAGTTTGTTATAATTAATGAAGTAGCATTGACTATTATTTTATATTTTGATCAAAATCTTCTAACCTTTGCCCGTGTCCTTGTTGCATTCAGTAACACACCTCCAGGATCCTCCACTACCTTTAGTTACATAATATTTCTAGGATCTTTCTGCTTATGAGAGACTCTCAGATATTTTCTTTGTTGTAGCTTTTAAGAGCTGGCAGTTTGAAAGGGTACTTATTGGCCAACTATTTTGTAGGATTCCCTTTCTTTAGCATTTGTTTGATGTTTTCATTCATGTTTACAATGGGATAATGGGTTTTGAGAACACCAAGGAGGTAGAGTACCATTTCAGCACATCCTATCAAGAGAACACAGTGTCTACATAATTTGTCACTGATGACATTACCTTAGTCATCTGGCTGAGGTCACTTTACCAGGCTGCTCTAACACAACAGAGTTTCAGCCATTCATTTTTAATAAACACCCTTATATCTTGCTTAATTTCTAAAGTAAAGTATGGTGCTTTTCTGTAAATAGCATGCAATATGAAAAGAACAGGCTATGCAATTGGTGGAATGAGAAAAGAGTGGTGAAGAAACAGAGCAGAAGAAAGGGAAGCTTACAGAAATATTCACAGGACATGCTGTACTGCCACTCAAAATATAAGGCATGAGCTAGCTTCGAGCTTCCTTAGAACCAGAGGATAAAAATGAAATGCTTATTATGGGTCTTGTGTTTAACTATGAATTTTAGTCACGTTTTGTGTAACTGTTTAATTATGCCCAAACTTTTCATGCTGGTCTCTCAGAATTATTATCAAATGTGGCATTAAACATTTTAGAAAGTTCCTACACATCCATCTACTATCTATCTACTATCTATCTATCTATCTATCTATCTATCTATCTATCTATCTATCTATGTCTATGCTTCTTTCTTTCTTTTTTCTTTCTTTCATCATCTGTCTATCATCAGCCTATCTATACTAATCCTTTCATGTAAGGTAAAGGTATGATAACTAAACAGTATTTAATATTTTAATTATTATGGCACTATATTGAATGCATGAATGTACTATTTTGTGTTTATGGGTGTTTTGGGTGCATGTATGTCTGTGCTTCCTGTGAGTGCCTAATAATTTGGCTACACTGGAAGAAGGCACCAGATTTTTTTTTTTTTTTTTTTTTTTTTTTTTTTTTTACTAAAGTTATATATAGTTGTGAGCTGCTATGTGGATGTTGTGAATCTAACCTGGGTCCTCTGGAAACGAAGTCAATGCATTCAATTGCTAAGCCATTTCGCCAGCGCCAAGTCAAGTAATTTTTAAAATCTAATTTACCATGGCTTTAGGAATGAAATTGTTAGTTTCAGACAATTCACATAAATTAAACAACAATTAAACAGCCTAAGCACCTGTCGATATTTAGGATGTATCTTCTAGCAAATTCAAAACCTGCGAAACAACAAACTGGAGTGTGGGCATCTCTATGACACTACGGCTTAGTCTCACCCTGAACATCTGAGGCCAGGTTCTGGAGAAGAGACACCTGAGTTAGAATACACTGTAATGGAAAATATTACAGCTAAAACCGCAGTGTCTCAAGGAGGTATTGATGGATCCCTGTGCTTCCTGAGCACTGTGAGATAAAGCCCAATATTAAAAAAAATTATATCCATGCTTTCCTTTGGGTGATATCTGTATACAGATCAGCATAGTTTATGCTTCTAATTGTTCCAGTGGAGTGTGCTTTAGTCAAAAGGGTCAAATATCCTCATTTTAACTTGACAGTTCAAAGCAGCATGGCCTCAGGCCCAAGCTTTGAGTCCGTTTAGATCTGTTTCTGAAGACAGGACCGTTATTTTCCAGGATCCTCTTTACTTACCTGGACCAAATGAGTATTCAATACATGTGTGCACTTTTATTTCCATTGCAGTTACTCAAAACAGGTATTGATTGACTATGTCAGTGAATGAATAAAATCCAGTCTTTGACATTTTTCAGATCTATGATATTCATCCATTTAAGAATAATAGCATATTAGCATCCCCTTGTGGAGAAAACTGAAAGAGATGAGACATGCTGCATCACCTGACACTTCTTTCGCCACCTAATAGGGTGCATGTTAGAACAAGAGCACATTTGCATACTCAAAGAAAATTGAAGCACATGTTTTATTTTAATCTCCGAAATGTAACCAGATAGTAACACATCAGTCTTTTTATTAGTGTCTTTGCAAGGGTTTAGAGAAGGAACGTGTAAGAGGCAGTCCAATTTCAGAAATGTTAAAAGGTAAGGGGAGGATTCAAAAAGGCTGATCAAGATGCATAGACCCTAAACAATGTGGTATTTTTTTTTTTTTTTTTTTTTTAGTTTTGAATTATTAAATTAAACCTTTCAGGATTGTAGGGACTGAAGTGGTACAAAGCAATTTTCTCCGGGACATATTACCCTTGAACAAACAGGCCTTGAGGTTTCAGCTTTAAGAGGTGAAAAGCTTAATTTCTGACCCTCTAGAGAAGTAGCAGTGTTTTTAAAACCTTGCCCAGTGATCACTCATCCTTGGTTATATCAGCATCGGGCAGAAGGGGCACAGATGCAAAGAGCTTCGGATGCATCCGTAAGAATTACTCCCAAGGGCATGTATGCACACTATGGTCTATTTGTGCTAAATGTATGAAAAAGCTGGTGCTAAATATGCAGTTTGCTTAATGATGGAATAAAGACTACTTAAATTAATGGATATTTGAAATCCATCCTTCCAACACAATTACTGGAGCAAGAGATGTTAATTTTTCCCATTAGTTGGCTTTCCCTCGCTACCTCCCAACAGGCTACTCCACTGACTCCTGATGGCAACTATCTGCTTTGTTTCCAGTGAACTCAATTCATCAGGTGGCTCTGTTTTCAAGCTCTTAGCACCTTATGTATTACACTTCAATTAAATCGAGAAGAGTAATTACTTAAAGTGACAAACAGAGGAATGCTAATTAACTAAAAAGTTCATGTCAGGGCACTTAAACTAGAATCCTGCAAAGTAGAGGGGTCATGATTTAATGTATTTTCCTGACTTCCTTTGTAAAACACAATTCTTCATTGTAATAATGCCCAAAGTGCCAAAGTATGCTGCATTAACAAAGAATTAATGACTATTAGTTACTGAGGAGATTCCATCTCTTTTCTTTCTTTCTTTTTTTAAAATTCGCAATGTTTTTACGATTCATGACAGGAGTAAAGTTAATGATCTTAGATTTTATCCATGTTACTTATAAATATATCAAGTTATTTTAGTAATGCTTAGTCTAGGTATCTAAATCTATCATATTAAAATTTTCCTTCAGTATCTCTATCTTCTACAATATGTATACAAATACATACACATATACACATACGGATACATTTGCAAACATTTTTATTTTCAGTAGAATTGTGTGTTTGTTAGAACATATACCTAAATACAATGAGTGTCTTTAGAAAATTAAACATTTAGATTTTTTAAAGAGAGCGCTTTAACTTAGCGAAGTGATGCAAATAAGGACAAAACCCATCCATGAACAAGTATTCCAGAATCAAAAGAAATGTAGTCTACTATTTGCCAAAAGAAATCACAGCATATGCTTTACTTTTAATTTGACAAAATATTTTGACATTAATCTGTAAGTATAAGCATTAAAATGCTTAGCACAGGACAGCGGAGAACACAAGAAGGTGAATTAATTAAAAGTGTTGTGCTTAGCTTAATGACATATTTTTAAGTTATAAATAAGCTGAGGCTCTCTTTTCATAAATATTTTGGTGTCTAGCATATGATAGGTGTTTGGCACGTACCTGCTGACTGAATTAGAAATGCCCTTTATGGAGTCAGATAATAGGGATGGAAATGGCTTTAGTGTTACCAGTGAAAATAAACTCCAGATAGCCAAGTGTGATATCATTTCAAGCTATTGGAAGTGACAGAAAGTCCAAGAGGTTGCAGCTATTTCTAGCATTATAATTATATCCAATGATTATTAGTCAGTTTCAAGTAGTTAGATCTTTTCAATGCTTCTTTTTCTTTTTCCTCAAAAATCTAAACTTCTCTTCTACCAGGCATCCTGGGCTCAGCCACATCACTCCAAAACAGATATTTAAGTATTAATACCTAGTGTTTGAAGATGTGACTATATTTGGAGGTCATATTTTAGATGAATAGTTAAATTCAAACAAAAAGGGAAGAGGTTTTCCTTATCTAATTTGCCTAGTCTACTCATAAGAAGGGAAATTTAAATTATACGAAGAGATAATAACAACTAGTTGATGATGAAGCCAGGCAAAGAAACTTGGGGAGGAGCTAATGTTACAGACATCTTTGTCATGTGTTTTCAATCTTCATAACTAAAAATGAGCCTAAACAAACAAGCAGTCTTCCTCCCCCCCAAAAAAAAACAACAAGCAAACAAACAAAAACACCATCCTGTAATTAAGTCAGCTGTTGTGACTGACAATAATCAGCTAACCTGCTCTCACTTTTTACTGTTCTCTCTCCCGAGTCATTTACTTATTTTCTCCACTTTGTGTATTTGTTCTGAACATTGCCTCCTGTTTAAAAATGTGTGTGTGTGTTTGTGCAAAGCAACATACTCCACATAACTTTGCAGCTTTCTGAAACTGTCATATTCTAGTCTTCTTTTCTTTAACTACATGTTTGATACATCAGGATCATTATTCATATCTAAATCACTTTGCGGCATCAGTAATCATGATTATGGCTAGAAACATCAGAAGGCCTAAATTTCTTTGGTCATAATTTCAGCCATTAACCATTGATTTAGTGTCTCTGAAAATAGTAAATTTAGTAAGCAGCCTTCCTTTCTATGGAGACTATGACTCTCTTAACTGGCCCTTATACATTGATTCTTTCTTTCCTTGGCTTTTTTTTTCCTTTTCTTTCCTCTTTCTTTCCTAAGCTCACACACTTTTTTCCACTCTTTAGTGATCTCATTCTGATCCTCTTTATGTGTAGAAGATTTTGTGTCAGTATTGAAGTATGATTCAAGATTTCATTGTGGGCTCTGTTTTTCAGGGACATTGCACCTCTAGGTGATCTTGAGGCTTCAAATAATTTTGCAATTTGCATTTACATAAACAATAATCTCATGTCTAGAATATTCTCCAGTGGCAGCCATTTTGTCCTGTTTTCTTCCTATGAAGATATCTAAACATCTAGGCGGCCAACTTTCTTTTTTTTCATTTTTTATATAATTTTTATTTTTTTATATTAATTACAGATTATTTACTTTGTATCCCAGCTGTAGCCCCCTCCTTCATTCCCTCCCAATCCCAATCTCCTTCCCTCATCTCTTCCCTGCCCCTCTCTAAGTCCACTGATAGGGGAGGTCCTTCTCCCCTTTCATCTGACACTAGTTTATCAGGTCTCATCAGGCCTGGCTGCCATGCCCTCCTCTATAGCCTAGCAAGGCTGCCCCTCCCTTGGACTGGGGGAGGTCAAAGAGCCAGCCACTGAGTTCATGTCAGAAATAGTCCCTGTTCCCCTTACTAGGGACAACCACTTGGATGCTGAGCTGCCATGGGCTATGTCTGAGCAGGGGTTCAAGGTTATATACATGCATGGTCCTTAGTTGGAGAATCAGTCTCAGAAAAGACCCCTGTGCCCAGATACATTTGGTCCTTGTGGTGCTCCCGTCCTCTCCAGGTCTTACTAATTCCCCCTTCTTTCATATGATTCCCTGTACTCTGCCCACAGTTTGGTTATGAGTTTCAGCATCTGCTCTGATACACTCCTAGGTAGAGTCTTTCAGAGGCCCTCTATGGTAGACTCCTGTCCTATTTCTTGTTTTCTCCTACTTCCAATGTCCATCCCATTTGTCTTTCTAAGTTAGGATTGATCATCTTACCCTGGAAACTCTTTCTTATACCATGTGTGTCTTTCTGCTTCTGAGATACCTCACTCAGGATGATCTTTTCTAGATCCCTCCATTTGCCAGCAAATTTCATGATTTCCTTGTTTTTAATTGCTGAGTAGTATTCCATTGTGTAAATGTACCACAGTTTCTATATCCATTCCTCCACTGAGGGACATCTGGGTTCTTTCCAGGTTCTGCTGGAGAGATTGTGGAGAAAGGAGAACCCTCCTCCTCAGCTGATGGGAATATAAACTTGTACAACCACTTTGGAAATCAATCTGGCGCTTTCTCAGACAATCAGGAATAACACTTCTTCAAGATCCAGCTATACCACTCCTAGGCATATTTCCAAAATATGCTCAAGTACACAACAAGGACATTTGTTCAGTCATGTTTGTAGCAGCTTTATTTGTAATAGCCAGAAGGACAACTTTCTTGACCACTCCGTTTCTCTAAAACCTTCTAAAAAATCATGGCCTAATCTATACATGTGGTCTATTTCTTTTCAGTTACAAACTGTATGTAAGCATCTCCTAAAGGTGAGTGACCAATTGCCAGGCACATTGTTACATGCCTGTGATCCAGCACTCAGGGAGGCAGAGGCAGACAGCTCTCTGTGAGTTCAGGGCCATCCTGGTCTACAAAGTGAGTCCAGGAGAAACCCTGCCTCTAAAAAGAAAAACAACAACAAGAATAACAAAAGATGACTGACCAAAGTAACAATTATAATAACTTTCCACTCCAATAAAGAAACACAAAAGTTTAAAAAAAAAGAAACATGAAAGAATAATTCTTATTCTATAGAGTCATGCTATGCTGCCTTGAACAATTTGAAACTAACTATGTAGCCCTAGTTGGTCCCAAATTCGTTATGCTCCTGCCTTAGGATCCCAAGCACTGGCATTAGAGGCATGTGCACTATACTTAACTCAATAATTCCTGACAGATTACCTCTGCTTTGGCTATAGTCAGGTGATGACATTCCAATGAGATAAGCATCTACAGTCCAACAAATATTCCTTTATCCTTGATGCATGCTGTGTGCCCTTATATTGTTTTTTGTTTGTTTGGTTGGTTGGTTAGGTTTTTTCTGTTTATTTTTTCTTTCTTCTTCTTATTTATTACAATTTATTCACTGTTGTATCCCAGCTGTAGTCCCCTCCCTCATCTACTTCAGGTCCTCCCTCCCTTCTCCTTCCCCCACTATGTAGCACCCATAGTCCACTGATAGTCCCTTCCCCTACTATCTGACCCTAGTCTATCAGATCTCAACAGGACTGTCTAATGATCATTAGCTTTTTTTTTTTTTTTTAAGCTCAGGGAAAGGATCAGAGGTTGAGGCCTCCATAATTAAAACTTGAGAATGTAATGCTTTAACTTAATAATTCCAAAGGAAAAGATGCGCCTTTCTAATTTTATACAGTCTACATAATTTTAAGTTCTTTCTCAAATAGTTATCAACCATTTAGGTGGGAATCTGGGACCAGATGAATGTGTTATAGTTGATTCTCCAGGTGTTAGGGAATAGAAGCTATTTGTAGTTTTTTTTTTTAATATGTCTGTCTATCACAGTAAATATGGAAAACTATTAGCTATACTGCTGGAAATGAGATAGGAGAAAAGATTAAAAATACATACACACATAGAAGAAGTCATGCCAACTGATAGTTTTCTAGAGTCAGAGAGTTATGGGGGAGTTTTGGAAACCATGTGACTTGTTTGTCTGGTTAAGTGAAACGAACTACTTATTTTGAAGAGATTGTACCTTACAACCTTACCACAGGACTCACTCTGAGATTAAATCATTGAACATCTAAAGCAAATTAGAAAAAAGAACATATTTGTGAGAGGGCTGAGATCACCCTCTTCACATTTTTCAAACTTAACATCATTTCAGATGGCACAACTTATAGCCTTCCACTCTAATCCTTTCTTTCTGAGTGAATTTCCTGCTGTGAAAGTCTACTGTGTATCACTATCTACTGGCTGTCCAAACTGAAATGCAGTGATTCAAGTTCAACATCCTCCTGTCCTGTATCTCCATATGCTGAGACTAGTTTCTAAATATTTCTTGAACTTGTGAAGTTTTCTTCCTCCTCATGGCCTTTGTTTATGGACTTACCATAGTTCTTAAAGGAGTTGTTTTACTTTAGATACATTTCACCACTTAATGCTTTAAGAGCAGTAGGAATAGTAGTTCAAATGTTTAAGTATTAATGTGGTACTTTCCAATCACTAGGAGGTTTCACTACAGGAAAAAATAAGAAAATCAAGGGCACATGTATTCTTTGTAGTTAGATCTTGCATTCTGAGCTTCTTAAGTCCACATCTTTATCAAAACCAAAGATAATGCATCATATCGTACAATGTATGTGGGAGTTGTCTGATGCTTGTATTTTGATGCTAATTTCTGGCCCTCAAGATCTGGTTATTACCTAGATACACCTATCCTTATTGTGTAAACCTGTGTAAAACATTATACCTGATTGGTTGATTTAAGGCCTAAAATCTGGGCAGGGAAGAATGGGGTAGGCATGGCTAAGGTTCCTAGACTTTGGGAACAGGAGAAACAGAGGAAACAGACAGACAGGAAGAGAGAAAGATAGGAGACTCCACATTGGGTTAGCATGTAGAAGAAACAATGTGGGCCAGGAGGAAGGACTCCATGGATGGCATGGATGGCAAAAACACCAAATATATGCAAGTATTTATAAGATTATGGATGGAAGGTAGATCAGATAAGGATGGTTAAGGCAGATGGCTTTGGATGGGGGCTGAGAGGTGGATGGTGAGGTTGCTGAGACACCATAGGTAAAATATCTGCCCAGCCCATAGTAAATAAAGCAACTATAAACTCTAACAGGTGTCTGTGTCTTATTATTTGTGATAGTGGGTTAAATAATACTGCCACAATAATTATAGGGCCAATAATAAATAATAACATACAGATCAACACCCTCTTTTTTATTTACAGCAGCAAATGTGTTCCAGCTCTCCCACATTGAACACCTCTCACAACCAGAGCCACACTTGTCCTTCTGTCCTTTGTGTTTCTCCTGGCTGTGAAGAAACTTTGTAGCCTGATATTAGAATTTTGTGCCACCACTACCAAGTTTATAGAAAAAGCAACCCACTGGTTCCTAGCATTCAAGAGACACTGCACTGGTTCAGTTTGTGTATTTGGATGCCTATCCAAAATGGTGCCTCCTCTGAAGGACCCTGACTCATCATACTCAACCCTTACTGGTAATAGTAACAATTTTGTGTTGTCTGATGACTCAACAAGGTATCATAGAGACTTGCATTAATAGTGCCATGTCTGTTTTGAGAACACATTCATAATGCATTCCTCCTACTACAGAGTGGGAAGCTTTGAAGTGCTTCTTATATAACTGAAGGGATTGTGTAAGTTTATTGTTAAATGGATTACTTTCAAAAAAAACTTAGAAAAGTTTTTAAATGGTTTAATATCCAATTTTCTGTGAATAGCTACATACTGTGCTTTGACAAATTACAGTGTACCTCATATCTAGTGCACAGTGTATCTAAAATTCTATATTCATTGTTCTCAGACATTTTTGATTATTACTGATATACAGATCTCTATTTTTTTGTGAATTAACTTTCAGTCTATAATTCTACTGACTAGTAAAGCTTAGACAGTTATTGTTGTAATAGAAGATATTTAGTTTCATCAAAGAAAGTTAGTATGTGCACATGAATACATGTTGAATATATATATATATGTAAAAATATATACATCTATATATGGGAATATATTCAGATAGTTATTCTCTTACCTCTAGAAAACATTTTATCTTTTAAGCATATGTTTTCATTTGACCTGGAAAGGCATCACCTTCTAATAGAAACTCTGTTTGTATGGCTACAGCTTCTGCTTTAATGGAAGACCATTTAAATGCAGTCCTTTTGTGAATGACTTTAGGGCCATCCACTTAACAAGCTATGGAAAGAGAACACTGTGGGAAGGATCTGGAAAGAACTGAAGAGGAAATGGGGGTTCATAGGATCAAAGCACGTTATAAACGTGCATAAATTTCTCAAAGAATAGAAGAAATGCTTAGTTGTAGGAATTTCACTTATGACACTTGTAACCATAGCAGATTTTGTGTTTGTAATCTATTTTCCTCTTATTTATGATTATGTAATTATTTACTGCCCTTTTCTCTTCAAATCCTCATTTCTTTTCTTCAAATTCATGGTCTCTTTTTCATTGTTATTGTATTCATATATGTGTATACATACACATATGTATTCATAAATATAACCTGCTCAGTCTGTATAAGGTTCCTTATATGCATTCTTTCTAGGGTTTGTATTTTGTTTTGGGTAACCAGTTGATGTGCTCTTTCTGTGGAGACTATTTGTATAATGTAATATATAAATAATATATATGTATGTTTATATATGTAAATTGATGTGTGCTTATAGATATGTCTCTCTATATGAATATATGGAGATACTTATTATCTTTTCTCTACCAGAAATTTTATCTTTACTTGTCCTGGAAAGAAAACAGGCACTTTAATTTGGAACATATGATAAAAATTTTATGAACTGGCTTTAACCTATAGTCAGTTACCTGTTCTTATTAGGCATGCATAGCACACTGAAGGTCCCTGTCGTTAATCAATATATCTGCACTAAGAAGCAGCTAGCCTTAAGCAACTATTTGAAATTCCTTTGCCTGAGATCATCCCCGGAGAGATGGAATATAACTAAAATTAGTACAATTTAATACTTGTTTATTTCCAAGCTATATTGGAAAAGGCTTGTGGCTTTATGTGATCAGAGAGTACAGCAGAACCTTTCTCCATGGTCCTGGAGACTATGTCCCTCACTTTCTTCACGGAATAATCTTGTGTCCTACCACATTTCCACAAGGAATAGAGATGCCTGACTTTAAGAAAGACTTGAAGTCATTCTTCACTTTAAGTAGGTGGCTATTTGGTCTATAATACTTGGGAATCTGCAAAGACCTTACATATATGTACCATTTCTTAGTTAATGGAAACATATCATTTTTATCTCTTAACTATCACAAACAAGAGCTGTGACAAATATGGGTGTGTGACATTTTTTAATAGCCTGAAATGGATTAAGATATCTACTTATTCCTCCTTTCGTGTAAACTTCTAGGCAAAGATGCTTTCCCAATGCAAAAAAAACAAAACAAAACAAAACAAAACAAAAAACCCAAAAACCAAAAAACAAAACAAAACAAAACAAAAACAAAAACAAAAAAACCCCACCAAGTTATGTGACTTTATGTTCAGAAAAGCCTTAGAAATAAAAATTAAAACTCAAGCATTTAGAGGCAGTGGTAGTGCATGCCTTTAAAATGCCTTTAATCCCAGCACTCAGTAGGCAGAGGCAGGTGGATCTCTGCTAGTTTGAGGTCAACCTGGTATACAGACCAAGTTCCAGAACAGCCAAGGCTACACAGAGAAACCCTGCCTCAAAAACAAAAATAAAAACAAACAAACAAAAAACCAGCAGAAAGTTCAAGCATTTTGATGGATACATATCACTGGCTGAAAAATGAATGAGAAAAGAGCAAACACTGGTCAAAAATAGGGAGTTGTAAGGGTAAGGACCAGAGTGATCCTTGAATATCTAGGAATTGCAAATGGTTGAGGTCTTTCAAAGAGAAGAAGCTAAGGAAGTAGCTTAGAGCCATGCTGGGGTTTGGGATGGACCGTGATAGGGTGTCCATATTAGTTCTTTCTGTAGCTCTTTACAGCTGGACCTGACAATGCAAGATCTCTGCGAGTGTTTTATGGAAGGGTGTGACCTGAACTGCATGGCTGACACTTGGAATATCTTGAAGCCCTGGAAGACTGGAGAGGATCAAGAGGCAGGTTACAAATCCGTGCAGGGGCTGATAGAATCTAGTATGGAAGTGCCTCCATAAAGAAAGACTTCATGTGAGAAAACTTTCCGTCAATAACAACCTCATTTCTTCACAAAGCATCTGTAGTTCCTTCATTTGTGTCAATGTCAATTTTATTCTGGAGCTATACAGCACACTATCCTTTCCTACAGTATCCTGCTTTGTTCCATTCATGTCCTATAAATCCTGGCTGTGAGAGAGAGATAGAATAGCCATTATTAACACCCCTGAATCCTAGGGATGAGTCTACAGTTCCTTCATCTGTTGGACGAAAGAATACCAAGCTTTTTGTGTGTCAGATGGCCTTACAGCCTAAGGTTTTACATTTTGTCTATAATCAGAAGGTGTGTTGTGCCATATTCTACTTACAGTGTACATTTAAACATCTCAACACTTAGAGTGGGAAAGATAGGCCAGTGTTTAAAAGCACTTAACACATAGTCATGAGGATCTGAGTTCCGTCTAGGCAGACACATAAAAAGCTGGATATGGCTCCATGGCTCTAACTGTGCTGTTGTTGAGGGAGGAGACAAGGGAATCTCTAGGGCTTGCTGGCCTCAGTCTATCTTCATAAGAGATCTTGCCTCAAGATGTAAACTTGAGAATGATGTCATAGGTCAGTTAATGTCCTCCACTGGCCTCCATGGGTGCACATGCACACACACACACACACACACACACACACACACACACACACACAATGTCCATGTCCTTGTCTCTCTAAATTTCTCAGAGACACATAACTGAATTTTTTATTTTTATTTTTTGCTATCTCAGCTTCAACTTTCAATAGCAAGATCTTAGAGATAAGATAAGGTACATTCAGAAAACCAGGAATTGCACATCCAAAACAATTTTTCATTTTTAATCTTGGTTTGAGTTTGTTAATACTGCACCAAGGGTGAGTTTCTAGGTGCAAACTGTGTTTCATTTTCCTTTTGGCTGAACAGACAGTTACTCAAGACCCAACTTGAATCAGTGATTATAGAACTCCCAGTATGTATTAATTCAAAAGTAGTACAAGCCTGCAAAGAGAAAACTAATGTTGCTCTGGGTAGCTCTGTCTGTGAGCAACAATCACAGGCTTGTGAAAGGAGGATTGAAACTGAACTGCCAGGAACACTTGTTCAGAATTCTAATTGTCTTCCCGAAAACATCAGCTTAAATGTATTTGGACAAGTTAAATGCTTCTACATTTTTTTTTTTCCTTTAGGAAGTTCATTTCTGTTTGGCAGTTATCATAGAGCAATCCACACTGAATTATGGTGCTGCTCACTCAGCCAATTGTTGGTGTGTGTAATGGAGCACCTGTTATCAAGAAATCCCTGGGATACAAAACTGTTCAGCCAAGCAGACTTCTTCAGACAGACGGAGGGCCTTCAGAACATTCCCGCTGAATTATGCAAGATTTTCTGGTTTACGGTCATTAAAGGCAGTGATAAAGCAGCTGTCGCCGAGAAGGATGTTGTCAAATATCAATGCAAAGACTAGAAATCGCTACCCAGACACCATTCATCTCATTACTGCGAGTCTTTTTTGCTAGTATTTCTCTTATAAATCCTCCTTTTGATAAGATTATAATTTGCCTGACTAAATATTTGCTCCGGGCATCACCTTGATGTAGAAGTATAAAACGAGCAAAATGTGCAATCCATATCTATGCACGGTAGATTTTAAATTGAGTTTCCCAAGAAAAAAGGCTTAAAAGTGATCTGCAGAGTAGTTTTTTTTTTTTCTTTTTCCATTTGCAAAGGCAGTTAAGTTGGTGCTTTTAAACTATTCTGTTCATTTCTAGTGTGCTTACCAAAGCAAACTGGTTTGAACTGGGTGATATGGAGAAGGGGAAAAATGAAATATTGCGAAGATGAATATCCTCTGTAATTTGCTAATGTGGCTGGTCTGGGATTCTAAAGATTATTTGTGTTTGATCTGCGAATGTTGGGAAAAGGAAATGTTTCAAGAGAGTCACACTGCCCAGCTGTGAGGCCTGTGAGGCACTGTGGGACATGCCAGGGACAGGATGGTGAGCTCAGTAAATAACAACTTAGGTTGACAGTGATGAAGCAAATATTTGAATGTCTCTGAGGTGCTAATCACACACAGAGGTAAATGTTTATTGAGACAATAAAAATAGAATCCCATCAAAGGAACAAGGTTTTGTATCATAAGGAGTAAAGATCTGAAGATTGTATGCTATTTCCATATCAAGTGGCCATGCTCTGTCTCTAACAAAAGGCCAGGGAATGGGCTTGAACTCTTTTGTTAAGTTAACTGCAGTTTCTGTTCCTGTGTTTTATCAAAGACTTTAAGGAAATGCATTGTATAATGAGGTCACGAAAAACAACCCCCCCAAAAAATGTAGGGATCAGTAAGCCCAAACAACAGGAAGAATTAGCAGTTACATAATTTCTAATTTCATCCCATGTAAATTTGGGAAGTAAGATTTATTAAACAATTTATTTATTTTTTTTAAGAACAGATACAAGTAGACTGGCGACATTAGGAAAGAATAAGAGGTTCATAAGGAATGAAAGGGAGTTGGATGCTGTGGCCCAGGTTTGTAATCCCAGCACTCAAGGAGGCAGAGACAGTGGGTACTCTGTGAGTCTGAAGACAGCCTGGTCTACAGAGTGAGTCCAGGACAGCCAAGGCTACACACAGAGAAATCCTGTCTTGAAAACAAACCATCACACTGACCAAGCAAAAAAGCAAAGCAAAACAAAACAAAACAAAAAAACAAAAAACAAAAACAAAAAAAAAACAAACAAAAAACCAGAGGAATGAAAGGGGAATAAGAAGGAATAATTGGTGGTGGATAAAATCAAAATACATTAGATACACATAGGAAATTGTCAATGAATTGAGTTCAATTCCAAGGAAGGGATACATCTAAAATACAACTCCTGTATCCAAAGCTCAGTGATCATTGAAGAAGAGGTAGCAGAAAGGTTGCAAAGGATTAAGATTTTGTCTCCCATGAATGTCAGAAGTTACACCTATAAAGTCTTACCAAAATGACTGCCTAAACATGAACTGAACAAGGATGACAGTAATAGACATGCCAAAGCAGACAGGAGAAAGACCATAAGGCCTCAATTCTAGACAAAGAACTAAAATCGACTAAAAGATGGTGAAAGTGGGAGGAACAGTCTTACCCAAGGAAGACCACACCAATTGGTTATCTAATATGAAATGACCCCCCTTGACTATATCCATACAAGTAATATTACACAATTAGCAAGCGGTCAGGTTGTATTTATGTATTTAGGAAAAAGAGCACACACAGAGAGACACACAAGACACTAATGAATGATAAATGGGGCCATAGACTTGAAAAAGAGCTGAGATGGTTGTATGAAAGGACTTCACAGGAGGAAAGGGAAGAAGAAATTGGTGCAATTATATTATAATCTTAAAAAAATTAAAAATGGCAATGTAGGAGGGGGACTTTGGGGAAAATAGAAGGTATTCAAATAGGAATAGGAAGGGAGATATGAGAATAATGAGGGTCGATACAACAAAAACATGCTGTATGCCCATCTGATATTGTCAATTATTAAATAAAAATAGTTTTAAAATATATATGCAATACAGTTAATGTGACTATAATGTGACTTTAATACTCTTTATATATTGTTGTTCTTGTAAAAGATTATTTTCAGTTATGGCAACTATTTTTTTTACAGTTTTTTTATTTAACTTTTATTAATTACACTTAATTACACTTTATTTATTTTGTATCCCCCCATAAGCCCCTCCCTCCTCCCCTCCCGGTCCCACCCTCCCCCCCCTTTCTGCTTGCATGCCACTCCCCAAGTCCACTGATAGGGGAGGTTCTCCTCTCCTTTCTGATTTTTTTTTTCTTCTCAATGCAGTTTATTCAGGAACCTTGAACAATCTTCTGACCCTGGGGAGAGCCAGCCCACAGCTTAAATAGCCTCTGGTAGCCAACCCCAGCGTGCCATGTGGGCAATGCAGATAGGTCCACATACATGGAAGCAAGCCAGATCCTCAGCCTTAGCCAAATATGGAGTTGTTTGTGACAGAGAGCACTCACCATCGGGAAGGTGGAAGGCAGAAACCAGCTCCATCTTTAAGGCAAAGCATTACACAACTCTCTGCAGTTCCCCCTTTTTGTTTTAGACGCATCAGGCAAGAGTAGAGGTCTGATCTCTGATATTAGAAATAAATTGGGACTTTGTACTGATGTTCATTTAGGTGTCATCCACCCAAAGAGCATCAGACCCGTCCAATACCTTTTTCTCAGAGGCGGGACCTGGGGCATCAACCCACATGCAATCAGACATGCTCTTCTCTGGGTCCAAAGTGGCTGACCCTGAGTGCAGTGCTTAGCCTCGCATCCTGAGCGTAACATTTTAGCTTTTTATGGTAGCTAACCATGCTTGGGGAGACTGTCCTGCTTCAATGGCTGTAAAGGCCTCAATGATCATGGTGTATCTTGCATATACACCACACGCAAACCAAGGAGACCAACACCAGAAGGCCTGCTAACGCTCCCATGCCCGCCCATTCCTTCAGATGATTCATGGCTGCAGCAATCCATGATGATAATCCTGTGGCTAGTCCTGCGTCCACTCTGGTAGAATTTACCGTAACAATGGCCACTCTCAGCTGCTCCATCGTAGTATCGAATTCTCCAGTCCAATTACCTAAAATATAGTTAGACAATTGTTTAGACAGATTTGCAGCACGGGAAAAATTCTCATATTGTATGCTAGTGACACAAAGTCCAGCGTACTTCCATTGACAGCCTACAACACGTTGAGTGTAAGAGATAATTGAAGCTGATTGTGGTAGAATTCACCTATAATCTCCATATTAGGGAGGCTGAGGCAGGAGGATCATGAGTTACAAACCAGCCTATGCTACATAGCAAGACTTAGTGTCAGCAAAAAGAAAGAAAAGGATTGAGCTCATCCAAAGTTGCGTTGCGTTGTACTTTGCTAGTAAAATTATTTGAAAGTTTCAATGAATAATATACATTTAAAACATTGCTAACAAAAGAGAACCTTGAGATAAAAATAAATTTTTGCTTGAAATTTTACGGCATTTGTGAAGAAGGAATTGTAATGATGTAGCAATCGCTGCATGACATTTGTATGATCATTCCATTTATCGAATGATCTAGTCCTGTATTGCCCAAGAAAAGGGAGGAATGTGCAACAGTATCTGTACCACATGGACAGTGGCATACTACATACATTGTGTATGTGTTTCTTTCCATGATGGTCATTTGTGTCTTAATGTGCTCTCCTCTACTTTTATTCAGTATTGTACCTTATATAGTTAGATACTTGGTCAAATGCATGTAAGGGCTAGATGACTAAACAGGCAAGAGAAGGTAAAACCAGGAGAGCAGCAGAGTAGGCATGCACAGCGTCATGCCCCTACCCACAGGCATCATGGGAAATATGAGAGGGAAAGAAACATTGAAAAAAGAAGTTGTCACCTTCAATGTCTGACAAACATAGTTGAAGTGTCCATGCCTGGTGGGTGCTAAAAATTTAATTCCTTAGTCTGTTTTCTTTTATTTATGAATATAAATGGTCGGAAAACAGGCTTTTATTGCAAACACGTGGGAAGCCTGTTTAACGGCAAATCTCATCTGATTCAAATTTAACCTCTTTAGGTTTCTTGATACCTTCTTTCTCATATCTATTTTCATATGGGTTTCAGTAAAAATAATGTGTTTGATGTTTAGGTACTATTCTACTTATTCATGTACATGCTATTTAATATGCTGCATACCTTATTCTAATCTAAAACATGTCCAATTTGTATTACTAAACATATCATAATGCCAAGAGTTTCAGATGAGAGATTATAGACATGTGGAAGGTCATAGAAGTGTCATGATATTAAATAGACTTGCAGAATCATTTAAAAGAGTCAAATAATCCCCAGTTACAATAGGATGATTTGAGATCCATTCTTTGTGAATTTAAAATGATATTTCCCTTCCTTCAAATAATTATGTGACCACAAAAAGAAAGAAGTCACCCAATCAATGATTATGTATTTTCTATTTCTCAGG
Organism: Meriones unguiculatus; assembly: GCF_030254825.1. Classification (NCBI taxonomy): domain Eukaryota; kingdom Metazoa; phylum Chordata; class Mammalia; order Rodentia; family Muridae; genus Meriones; species Meriones unguiculatus. Next base: position 103,366,719 of record NC_083355.1, on the reverse strand, counting down.
CATTGTTCTAATGAAAGTCTCACCAAATCCTTCAGATGAATCCCATTTGTACTATTTCTATATTTTATTGATGGACTAAAACCTCCAGGGCCATGACGTGAGGAGCAGAGAGAGCCTTAAGCCAATGTATAAAAAGCAGATGAAGTACTGAGCGAATATGTGTTGTTCAACATGGGCATGATCAAGAACCAAACGCCTCCGGAGCATGACAATGGCCACAGCTTCACCATATGGATTAGGCTCAGAATTGGCAAATCCTTCCCCTAGTCTATGTGTAAATGTTGACAACATGTTTTTTTTTTTGTTTGTTTGTTTTTGTTTTTGTTTTTTAAAGTAGCAAATGCAGCTTTCTCCTATGGGGAATTGTAAACTGAGATTTCTTCCCTAGTAAGACCTTCTAACCAGTATAGCTAACCCATCCTTCCAGTGTTGTACATAAACAAACAAACAAACAAAACAACAACAACAACAAAACAGCTTTAAGTTTCAGTTTGTTGCTTAGTTTGTGTTGGCCCAGAAGAGTGAGCATAGCTCAGCTGATCCAGCTTGTCTGTGCATGTGTTAATTCTTTCTTCCTCACTGTCTCAGTCAGGTTTCCAGGACCAAGTCACACGGCAAACAGAAATATTAAGTCATCTGTCCAAAGCCACGAAATTTGCTGGTGGCAGAGTTGGAACTCAGAAGTTGAATACTACCACCCCCCTTTTTTTTTTCATACCAGGGGCCATGACCAATATATAGAACTCTTCATAATTCTAGGATGTTACACATAAAACAAGGTAATATAAAAGCTCCTTGGTAAAACATCTGTGGAAAAGATGAGACCTGGGACAATAAATATAAAAACAATAAAGATGAGAAATAGGCATAAATTCTTATTGTAAACACCAGGCTGGAAAGATCTCAACTGAATCCCTAAAAAAGAAAAGCTTAGTGGCTAAAGCCCAGAGAAAGCTGTATGGATTATAAACACCTAACTCCAAAAAGCTTCAAGTTATGTATTTTGCATAATTGGTTTATCCTTTATCATGGACATGAATTAGTTATTTTCCTTTCCAAATCATATATTAAAAGTTTCAACAAAATATTGCACTGACATATTCTGGCATACAATAAACATGCCACCTATGTCTATGTAACTAAAATAAGATATTCATGGGAGAGATCTCAGTTTGATGTCTCTGGAAGCAAATGCTAGGGTGGCACTGTTACTGTTCGACTAAGGAGTTGAATACCATGTGGCAGAAGTGAAGGACAAAGAAGGTGAGGCGTGGAAAGAGGAGGCGTACTGGGAAGATGCAGCTGATTGTGGCATTTTAACCTTTTCTCTCCAAGAAGTCCCTTCTGGGGAAAAGAAGTATGTAGTTCCCATCTCCACTTGGCCAGGCTTTTACCTCACTGGGTACCCGAGTGCCCACAGTTCCAGGTTGAGCTCATTGCTTCTGAATCAAATGAACCCATACAAATTTATTTTATAAAGTCCAGAAAAATATTGCAGACTGTGTTTTTAGTAGACTCTATATTCTTTTATTTTTTTTCTCATTTTGTTTTTTCTCCAATAAGTATAGTTTATTATTTTAACCAAGCTATCAATTTAAGCCATAAAATTGGTACTTTTTTTTTCTTTAGAACTTATTCATTATATATCTGAATTGAAGCCCCCTCCCTCACTCCCCCCAGCCCCAACCTCCAACCAGCTTCCTCCCTACCCCCTTCCCTTTGTCCACTGAAAGAGGAAGTTCTCCTCCCCTGCCATCTGCCCATAGCTTATCAAGTCTCATCAAGACTGCTTGAGTCCTCTTCCTCGGTGGCCTGGCAAGACCACATCACCAGAGGCAAGTGACTAAAGAGCAGGCACTATTTATCCGGACTTTTAGTATGGCTAATATCCACTTATAAGTGAGCGTATACCATGCATAACTTTCTTTTCTGGGTTACCTTACTCAGGATGATCTTTCTAGCTCCATCCATTTGCCTGCAAATTTCATGATTTCCTTGTTTTTAATAGCTGAGTAGTATTTCATTGTGTAAATGTGCCACAATTTCTATATCCATTCTTTGGCTGAGAGACATCTAAGATATTTGTAATAGCCAGAATCTGGAATGGCTATTACAAATAAAGCTGCTATGAACATATTGAGCAAATGTCTTTATGGAATCATGGATATCTTTTGGGTATATGCCCAGAAATGGTTTGGCTGGATCTTGAGGTAGAGTTATTCCCAATTTTCTGAGAAAGTGCCAGATTGATTACCAAACTGGTTGTACAAGTTTTCACTCCCACCAGCAGTGGAGGAGTGTTCCCCTTTCTCCACAACCTCTCCAGCATGTGTTGTCACTTGAATTTTTGATCTTAGCCATTCTGATGAGTGTAAGATGGAATCTCAGAGAAGTTTTGATTTTCATTTTCCTGATGACTAAGGATGTTGACCATTTCTTTAAGCATTTCTCCACCATTTGATATTCCTCTGTTGAGAATTCTCTGCTTTGCTCTGTACCCCATTTTTAATTGGATTATTTGGTTTGTTGGTGTCTAATTTCTTGAGTTCTCTATATATTTCTGATATTAGCCCTCTATTGGATATTGTGTTGCTGTAGATCTTTTCCAGTCTGTAGCCTGTCATTTTGTTCTGTTGATAGTATGCTTTGCTTTACAGAAGCTTTTCAGATTCTTGAGGCCCCATTTATTAATTGTTTATCTTAGAGCCTGAGCTGCTGGTGTACTACTGTTCAGGGACTTGTCTCCTGTGCCAGTGAGTTCGAGGATCTTCCCCAATTTTTCTTCCAACAGATTTAGTGAGTCTGGTTTTATGTTGAGATTTACTATCTACTTGGACTTTAATTTTGTGCAGGGGGATAGATATGAGTCTATTTACATTTTTCTACCTGTGGACATCCAGTTAGACCAACACCATTTGATGAAGATGCTATCTTTTTTTCCATTGTATGGTTTTGGCATCTTTGTTAAAAATCAGTGTTTGTAGGTTTATGAGATTATTTCCGGGTCTTCGATTTGATTCCATTGATCTACTAGTCTGTTTCTATGCCAGTGCCATGCCATTTGTATTACTGTTGCTCTCCAGCACAGCTTGAGATCAGGATGGAGATAGCACCAGAAAAACTTTTATTGTAGAGGATTGTTTTAGCTACTCTGGGTCTTTTGTTTTTCTTATGAAGCTGAGAAATTTTCTTTTAACGTCTATAAAGAATCCTGTTGGTATCTTGACGGGAATTACATTTAATCTGTAGGATGGCCAGTTTTATTACGTTAATCCTATTGAGCCATGAACATGGGATATCCTTCCATTCTTCTGATATCTTCTTCAATTTCTTTCTTCAGAGACTTGAAGTTTTTTCTCAAACAAGTCTTTTACTTGTTTGGTTAGAGTTACACTAAGATACTTTTTTTTGTGTGGCTATTGTGAAGAATGTTGTTTCCCTAATTTCTTTCTCAGTTCATTTGTCTTTTGTATACAGGAAGGCTACTGATTTTTTTGAGTACTTTTATATTCACCTTCTTCTGTAAGACTCCCTAAGCTCTGTCCAGAGCTTAGCTGAGAGTCTCTGCATCTACTTTGATTCCCTGCTGGTTGAGTCTTTTAGAGGACACTTGTGGTAGGCTTCAGTCCTGTTTTCTCTCTGCTACTGCTTTCAGTATCTATCCTTTTTACCCTTCTGAATGAGAAATAAACATATTCCCTAGGGATATGTTGTTTAGCTTCTTTAGGTCTGTACATTTTAGTATGTTTATCTTATATTGTATGGCTACTTTCCACTTACAAGTGAGTGTATACTATGCATGTCTTTCTGAAGACAACTTTTTTAACAGAACACTGATAAAGTCATTAAGATTAAAAATCAATAAAGGGGACCCTGTTAAATTAAAAATCTTATGTAATATTAAGGACAACATGGCATCATGCAAAGTAAAGAAAATATTTTCAGCAATTCTACATCCAGTAAAGGACTAATATATAAAATGTATAAAGAACTTAAGAAACTAGACATATCAAAATCTAATTTAAAATGAGGTACAGATCTAAGTAGAGAATTCTCAAAGAGGAAACACAAATGTCAGAGAAACACTTAAAGAAATGTTCAACAACCTTAGCCATCAGGGAAATGCAAACTAAACTACTTTCAGATTCCATCTGACACATGTCAGAATGGCTGAGATCAATAACACAAGTAACAGCGCGTGTTGGAGAGGATATGGAGCAAGGAGAATACTCATTCTTGCTGGGAATGCAAACTTGTACCACCACTATGGAAATCACTATGGTGGTTCCTCAGAAAATTAAGAATCGATCTATTTCTAGACCCAGCTATTCTTGGGCACATACCCAAAGGACACTTCATCCTACCACAAGGACACATGACCAACTATGCTCAATATGACTCTATTCATATAGCCAGTAACTGGAAATGACCTAGATGTTTCTCAAATGAAGAATGGATAAAGAAAATATGGTACATTTACACAGTGGATTATTATATAACTGTTCAAGCAAATGGATGGAACTAGAAAAAAATAATCATGAGGGAGGTAATACAGCCTAGAAAGACAAATATAGAATATATTCATTTATAAGTATATATTAACAGTTAACTAAATGACAATCAAGTTAAAATCTACAGTCCTAGAAAGGTTATATAAAGAGGAGGGCTCTACTGGGGACACATGAATCTCCTGGGGAAGGAGAAGTAGAATTGTGTGAGGAGGGGGGTATTGGGAATGGAAATGGGAGGGATCAGGTAGGAGAGTATGGGATGGAGGGAGAGAATATAGAGAGAAACAGCTGGAATTGGGGGAGGACAACTGGAGGTGTGGTGCAGTGGAAACTTCCTGGAATCTATGAGGGTGATCCTAGTGAGCACTCCAGTACTGGGAGACACAGAGTCTGAACTGACCATCTCTTATAACCAGGCAAGGCTCCCATTGGCAGTGCTGCTTTACATTCTCTGAAGTTGTTAGCCAAGGAGGTCCTGTGGAGATCCCCAAATAGCCCAGACTGCTGCTAGGACAGAGCATTGCTCCCTGTAAACTGACAGCAGGACCCCATTGCCAAGGATAATACCCACACAGTTCATTGAACAGAGAGAGACTGAGCTGGTGCCTGCTGGTGTGGCAAGGTACTCTGCATGCTCCAGAAAGAGAAATGTGAACACCACCAAATCGCAAAATCTTTGACCTGCAATTCATCCTCCTGAATGGGCCTTATATTCATTTAGACAACTGTTGGCTGTCACTACTATGTGCTGGGGGAAGGGTGTCACAGAACTTGTGGGAGTGAGCTAGAAATGTCTCATTTAACTTGAGGCCTACTCTGAGAGAGTGTCTATTCCCAGTACTGTTTGGATGGCCAGGAACTGCAGACAGGATAGCCCAGAGACATAGGGTAGAACCAAACATAACTGGTCTAACAAAATAATATTCTGCTATACTGATAACTCAGTGCCTTGTCTAGACTTCATCAGAGAGGCCTCCTCTGGCAGCAGACAAGAGTAGATTCAAAAATCCAGAGGGACATTATGAGGAGAGAGGATACATTGGAGATCTCCATTGGGTCCCGCCTTTTAGAGATTGGGAAATCCCATGGAAGAGAGGCCCATTGAATCAGCTAAGCAGGATTCACATGGACTTATTGAGAATAAAAAAGCAAGCATTGGATCTGCAAGGGTCTGCTCCAGGCCCTCTGCATATATGCAGTGACAGTTAGGTTTGTGGTTTTGTGGGACTCCTAACTGTGGGAACATGTGTGTCTTGGAATTTTTTCCCCTGCTCTTGGGACTCTTTTCCTCCAGTGCGGTTGCCTTCTCCAACCATGGTGTGAGGGCTTTTGCCTTACAAGTATTTTGTTGTGTTATGTTTGGTTCTTATCTCTTGGAGGTTTTTTTCTTTTCTGAAAAGAGAGGGAGGATCCAGGAGAGAAAAGAGATGAGAGAGCTGGGAGGCATGGAGGGAGAAGAAACTGTGCTTGGGGTGTATGCATGAGAAAAGAATCTATTTTCAATTAAAATAAACAACAAGAAATAGAATCACATCATTTTCCCTCCCACTTATCCAGCCCCTCAGCTACCTTCCCTAATGTCCTTTCCATGCTCTCTCAATTGACAGCCTGTTTTTCTTTGATTTTATATGTTATGTATGTATGTGTCTATATATACTCAAACACACAAAAATGCCACCTGCTGAGTCTGTTGTTTGTTTCAAGACTGACAGCATCGGCCAACCAATAAAGAAACTCATCCCTCCGTATGGCTAATGCCTCTTCTCTGAGCAGTCAAGAGTTCTTTGACTAGGCATGGCACAGTGTGAAAATCTTCTACATTAACATGTCACTGACACTGTTTTTGCTTTTATTTGTGTAGCCATGTTTAGGAAAGCTGTTTCACAGCAGACTTCCTGGTATTCTGGCTCTTACATTCTTTCCAACCTCTATTTTATGATGCTCCTTGAGCCAAAGATTCAGGAGGTCTGATATAGATGTAGCTATTTGGCCTGGTTTCCTAAAAATCTGTTGATCTCTGTATTGTGTTCAGTTGTGGTTTTCTCCAATAGTTTCTATTTGTTGTACATATAAGCGTCTTTGATGAGGGAGGTTAGCTACACTTATCTGTGAGTGTAGGGATAAAATAATAAAATAACCGACAATAAATTTTGGCAAGGTTGTGAAGAAAAAAAATCATGGTTGCTAAAAATGCAAATTGCTATATCCAATCTGAAAATATGAAAAATCCTCAAACAACAACAAAAACAAAATCTACTATATGGCCTAGCAATAACACTTTTTGACATATCATATGCCCAAAGGATTCAACACTGTACTCCGTAGGTACTTGGCCGGCAGTGGTCATAGGTATCCTTTTTACAATAGCCAGTAAATGAAAGAAACCTGACTGTCCTGTGACAGATGGAAGGATAATGGAAATGTTGTATATGTATGCAACACAATACTATTCATCTGCAAAGAAAAGATAAATCATGAAACTTGAAGGCAAGTGGATGGACCTATAAGAGGTTAGACTTAGTGATGTAACCCAGACCCAGAAAGTCACATGACATATGTTCTGTTTCATCTACAGTTCCTAGTGCCCAATCCTGAGATGTGAATATACCAACACAGAGTAACCACAGAAACCAGGGAAGTATAAAGCGACCACAGGCTAGGATGGAGGGCTTGGAGTGATATGAAATGAAAGCTGCAGCTTTGAAGGAAGGAGAAAGAGATCAATACAGAAGAGAAAGAGGGTGAAATAACATCAATGTTGTCTAATAAAGCCTCAACAAGTCACGTAATTTTACATTTACTTAAAATTATACAGAATACATGTTTTTTTTGTGTGTGTGTGTGTGTGCTTATGCATGCATGTGTGTGTGTGACGCACATGCACGTTCGTAAGCTTAAAAATGAAGTGAAGTCACTTGGGCTGACAGTGCTCTTTACAAGCTACGTAGACAGACAAAACTCCAGTCTCAAACTCGAGAAACTTTCTATCGAAGGGTAATCTAAATGATTCCAAAAACAGTATAGATTACCAATGTAGCCCTTGGTTGCCTCTCAGGAGTTAACGGTAAGCTCCTCTTGCTAAAATCAAGATGCATTTAGTACATAGGACTTGGATGACTGAAGCTGGATCTAACTTGAAAGCCTCTTTTCTTGTGATCTAGATTCCATGGTTCTAGAAAATACTGTGAAGCTGCCAAGGGAGAGGAGCAATTAAACTGTTCTACCACGGTGCAACAACCACGAACTAGAACTAAGACAATGGCAAGATATGAATGGAGGTGTAACAGTGGCACATACATGGCAGTGGCAACCAGCAGCCGTCTGAATGAATTTAAGGCCCATTCAAGAGGAGGGAAGTCAGGTCTGGTACTGGAAACCTAGATTTCTGGTGCTTAGATCACAGACATTTAGAAATGAATTTACTACTGCGACCTTGCTACTCTAGCACAATTACTACATTCTAAGCATTTTTAATTCTGTAATTGCATTTTTGCAATTTTGTTCATCAATTTTCTTTTTTTTTAAATTTTTTTTATTTTTTTATTCAAGTTGGTATTCTGCCTCCCTGTGCGCCTGTGTGAGGGTATCAGATCCACTGGAACTGGAATTACAGACAGTTATAAGTTGCCATGTGCGTGCTGGGATTTGAACCTGGGTCCTTTGGAAGAGCAGCCAGTGCTCTGAACCACTGAGCCATTTCTCCAGCCCCTCATCAATTTTCTTAACATTAAACAATGATTGTAACTAAAAAACAAAGCATTTCACTAAAAATGATTAATAACTAATGTTATCTGTGTTTTAGCATCTTGGCATACCAACTGTTATCTTCCATCTGGTAATATATATTTTTTCCTGGCCTTGATATTCCTTTATGATGACTGGTTATTTGTTAACACACCAAGGGTATTGGAATGAAGATGAGGGTCACTTGGATACCAGCAAGCAAATCTTTAAAATATGTGGTTTTTTTTTTTTCTTTAGTAGAAATCAAGAAGTATAATGACTCACAATTGTCAGTTTATCAGATGGGACATCCTAAATTGCTCAGCAAAGTACTTAGGTTTTGGTACACACTGTTTACCTAGGTGCAATGGACAGAAGTTCTTATAGGCAACTGGATTATGTTTGAAGAACCCCAGGTGAAATACTTGCCTCTGGAAAGAACCAATTAAATTTAATGCCATTGAAGTGATAAGGCCAAGAATTATTCTGTGATCTACCAAATGTGTGTTGGGAATTGTATTAGAAAATCCTTATCTGTGTGATTGTTTTTCTTTAACAACTGTATCACACGCACAGCAATACACTGGGCAATGAGCTGCAGCAGAATCGCTATCGTGGTTGATAAAACCCTAGGATTTGATATGAAGTTGAGCTGGGTTTGGATCCCAGTTTTCCAACATAGTATATCTCCTTATCTTAAGTAGGCATATTAATTTCCCTTAACCTCTACTGGGTTTAATTTTATCCTTGAATTGTATTTTATAATTGCAGAGATGGCTTAGAAATATGTTTGAAATTCTTATTTATTCAAAATTTCTATTGTTTGAGAATGTCACACCTGCTTACATGTTTTCACAGAGCCTGCTCCTACTCCTTCATTAGCCTATCCCCAACTTTTATCTTTTTTTTTTTTTTTTTTTAGAAATCAAATGAGTCCACTTGGTGCTGCCTGTATAAGCACAGAATGCCCTACAGGAACATTTATAGCTCTCAGGTGATGTATCCCTGAAGGAATCTGACTCTTCCCCCTCCAGCAGTCATTGACAATAGCCCTTCAGGTGGGGCTGAGCCTTCACGTGCCCCTCAAACACTATCTTTGGATTTTGGTTGGCTTGGTCTTATATACATCTTGTTCATGAAGTTTCAATTAGCATGACTTCATGTGTGCAATGCTGATGTTAGGTCTGGAAAATACTGTTTTGTTGTAGACACCCACTGCATTTGGCTTTTCTGTTTTTCTGCCTCCTTCCTCTTCATGATCCCTGAGCCTTGGGTATAGGTCATATGATGTAGCCATCACATTTAGTCTTTAAAGACATTCACCGTCTTTAATTCCCTATGCCTTCTTTTACACCCCAACAAATGTTTGTTAGCATGGTTATAAGAACTAGATTTACTTAAATAACTTTAGTAACAGATCCCACATTTCAAGCTTTTTGAAATTTTTATATATTCAATTCAACCCTCCTTTTATTAGAAAAAAATAAATGAAGCTAAGTATCACTGTGTAATAAGAAAGCTTTGAAAGGTGTTCTTTAATTTATTTAGTTACCCACGCTAACCAGGACTTTGTTAAGCACCAAGTAATACATTTCTGCTGAGATAATAGTCGCTATGATAAAGCAATTTAGGCCAACTTCAGTTTACTGTAAGACATATTTCAAAGAAAGCTATTTCAAACAAGGAGTCAAGAGCTCCAAAGCTTCTTAAACTAATCATTCCACCATGTGATAATGATGTTTTATTTTTCTTCTTCAGCAGATTCCCCCCAGACAAGAGTGACATGATTCTGATCAATTGTGGACTTTCTTAATTGTCTCTTTGTGCTGTGAAAAAGAAAGCTTATTTGATGAGGGGTGAGAGCTTCATCCATCTAAATACAGGGGTATAGATAGTTACAAGGCATTTGGGAGTTATATTGGTTTAGCAGAGTAGAAGTGGCAGGTTCTCCTCTAGATTCCATAACCTCTCCAGTCACATGTAGTTGGCTGTGTTTGTACCACCAGGCATGACTTCTTTCCTATTGAACATGCCTGAAATCCAAGCAGACAATTAAATGACTGTCCACTATCCCAAGATACTCTGGTGCCCATCCACATTTGATACATTTGCAATACATCCTACAGTTAAGGCTCAGAAAACACCACAGAGCAGGGAAAGGAAGTTTTGTAAGAGGTAGAGGACCAGGATGTTTGTTGCCAGATTGTGTTGACATTCTGGCATGGATGGGGGAAATCTCACTGGGCTCCACAATCAGATGAAAAGTTATAAGCAATTGATGGCTCTCCCAAGAAAGAATTAGTCACTTCCAGGAATAATCCCCATGAAAGGAAGCATGTGTGGTCTTTATGTCTAGAGCCTGCTGTAAATATTCGAGCTAGTTAATCTAATCTCACTTCTGCTTCCTGTGCTCTTGCCTGTCAAGACCCTAGCCGTGATACTTTCTCACCTTTCCCCTGCTCTCTGTACCTACTGTAGCCTCCTCTGCTTCTCTGTGCATCCCCTCGTGGTATGAACTTCTTTCTTCTGATATGTAAGTATAATAAATGATCTTGTGACTAATGTTGGCCTTACAATGCCTAAATAGTGATAAACTTCCTGTTGAAAGTTGACAAAGAAACTTCTTAGGTTCGGGTTGGAGTTTTAGTCCATACTGTACTACAGGAATGGTGGTAAATATTCTATTTATGTTTGTGCCTTTTCATTTATCTGTCTAACCACTCAAGTTGAATGAATAGGTGAGTGGATAAAACATGATAATTTGATGCCAATTTAGGAATATATTTAATACACTGCTGGCATATGTTTTCTATACTTCATTTTGATTATTAAGGAAATATGTCTAAGATAAATTATTTGACTGTAAATCTTTTACATTTTCTTCTCAATTATGTATTTACAATATTTTATTTGACTTTTATTTTAAAGTCCTTGTTTCTTAGTTGGTAACTTCTTTTCCTTTTTATAGTTTGATTGCTTTGTTGTTTAACAAAACATTTGGTTGAGAATAAAATGTATTTCACGATGGTAGATAATTCCAAGTACTACTTGCTATGATCATACCTAAATATAATTAAATAGAGCTTCAACTGTCTTGTGATCTGACACAGTTGTAGGTGATTTACATGTAAGATTATTCTAGGAGATGAAAAGAGGCAAGGACAGTCTATTTTGGATGTTTGAGCTGGCAACACTCACTTCTCTGCTGGTCACACCTGCCATGTGTTGGCTCCTCTTTCCTTCCAACTGTTTCCCTCCCTAAGAATGGCTTCAAGGCAGGAGACATCACTTCCCACTTCTGTATCTGAGAAGTGTTAATATTTGCATACCAAGCAATTTGTTTTTTATGAAGGATCTAAATGTGTGTTTTGATCCCACAGCCCTTTCTTAGGGTAATTGAAATATTCATCAGTAAAGCCACTCTCTCCCAGTGCCAAAAAGCAAACATCTTTTTGCTTTCAAATCTATCATTGAGGTCTTCATCTCCTAAGAAAGATTGGCATTGTTGGAGAGGCAGATTGGGTTCTTTCAGAAGATGAAATAATACTTTCAAGGCTATATTGTAGACAAAGATGTGAATTCTGTAGCCTGTACTAGCACTATAAATCTGCCTGTGATGGGCCATATTCAGAATGGAGCAAGGCAGACAGAAATAAAAACAGAGGTATATTAGAGGAGCTTTTGTCACTGATCATGCTTTTGAATTTAAACTTTGTCAAAGTTTGAATTTCCCCCAAGCTAGAAATGAGTACTTTAGATGTAGACTAAGATATTTCATAGGTTCCTTAAAATAGTTTTCTTTGATCTTTTTCAGTATAACTCTCACTTTCCCATGCTGACATTTTATTATTTCTTCTGCTTGCTACAAATGAGTAAGTATAAAACAAATTCCTTAAAGCCTTATAGTTCTTGTAAATAATAAGGAAACCATTGAAAACAAAATAGCTTGAAAACACATGTATTTTTCACTTATAATGTTAAAATTATGAACACTATTATCAATAGCCACCAAACTGATTGAATATTTTGAGCCTTCTTAACAAAGGAATGTTTCAAGGGAATTGCATATTTAATGCTGTTCCTCTCTGTGTCTCAGAACCATACCTTTAGGTGAAATATGTCTATCATCTCAGATAACAATGAGTAACAATTCATGGTGGGATTAATTATCTTGGAATTTAACAAAAATGCCTGTGAGAGTGCAGGTATGAGTTGACATGTCTCAGCTTCCAAATAATTTATCATCTGAAAAGAAAGAGAGACAAGAAAAGAAGTCCAAATTAGGGGGAAGTTTCTTTAAAAGCAAAGAAAGCCCTAGGAGATGTCAATGCAATATGTTTTGAATGCAGTGACTCTAACCTCATTCTCGAGCCATATAAAAGAAGCTGGTTTGAACATTTATTTGTCTCTTTCCAAGATTTTTTTTTCATAGTAGTAGCAAAGAGGAGAGGAATTAAATTTAAAGGATGAAATGTAAACTATATATGAGAAACTTGAACATAGCAAAATTTAACAGGTACATGGCCAATCCTTTGCCTAAGATGATCTCATGGTTCTGGACTGTTCTACCATCTCCTTTTATTAGATTCTTCTTCAAGATATCTACATTATCTGTACTTTGCTTTTCTGGATGAATAGTATATTTCAACCCTTGAAGAGACAATGAGCTCTGCTAATTAAACATATTCTTTTTTTGCTGTTGTTGTTTTACATTTTTTTGTTTCTTTGTTTTGTTTTGTTTGACATAGGGTTTCTCTGTGTAGCCTTGGCTGTCCTGGACTCACTTTGGAGATTAAGATGGCCTTGAACTCAGAGCAATCCACCTGCCTCTGCCTCCCTGAATTCTGGGATCAAAGCCATGCACCACCATGCCCAACAAATACACATTTCCTAGACTTTCTTAAAAGACAGTTGGCCATGTGACCTAAGTTCTTGCCAATGAGATCTCAAGAGTACCAGTTTGCACTGATTCCTTCCTATTTGATATTGGCTGGATTATACATTTAATGGCTGGTTAAAATCCTTGTTGGCCCTTATGCATTAAGAAATAATCTAGATAATATAAATCACTTAAACATAAGCAAAAATATTTAAGAAGCTGAGACTATTTCAGTATGAATTTTCCATTAGTTCATGTACTAAATATTTGTGATATTCTGGAGGCTTTAGGAGAGGCTGAACCAAGTCACCATCTTTTCTTTCACCTTTTTGGTAATGCAGTTTGGTATGGTTCTTTCTACCTATATCACTAGTAGTTTGAAAGCTGACTGAAGAGGATCTTGAAGAGTTCCAGCCCAGCCCAGGATATAGGGTGAGGTTCTATCCTGAAAATTTCGAAGGGCTTTAAAATGAATGTTTTTTTACAGTCAAGGCGTGCGAGCAGATATCTTGCCCACTGTGGGACCAGATGAGTTGATCAGTCATCTCTCTTCCTCTGTTTACTCACTTGCAAAGGATGAGTAGGCGAGAACTATGCAAAGCACACAGCATAACACCTGAAACACAGCACATGCTCATCATCATAAATATTCAGTAAATCAGAACAATTACTATTGAGTAACTGTAGTAATATAATGCTAGAAAGAAAAATAACAATTTTGTGGACATAAGTAACATATTAGTACAGTTAATATCTGCTAGAATTAATTTCATAATAAGAAAATTGTTAAGAAACAAAGGAAAAATGAAAATGTAGACATTTTTTCTTTGTCTTTCGTTCTCTCTCTTTTTTTTCCCATTTTTCTTTCCCCCACAGACACATGCTCAGATTGCTTTATAGAAGGGTTTAGGAGAAACTTTGTTAAAACACTTTGAAGAAATAGGATATGCAGAAATGAACAAACATTTATAAATTAGGAGACAAGAAATCTTACACATTTAAATTGAGCTCTGTTTGTAGAAATTCTGATATTTAGAAATAGGTACAGATGAAAGGAAGGCATTCTTAATTTCAGCATTAGAAATTAGTATTAATTAGTGTTAGAACTATGATTTCAGTATTTTAAGATTCTCTCAGAATCTTAAGGCAAAAGGAGAAGGCGGATCTTCCAGGCAGAGAAAAGGATGATGGGAGAAGATCAGATACAGAAGATTCACTAACGGGACAGGGAGGTAACTGGACATGAACAGGGGCAGAGAGCTAAGGAACTAGCCATGTGATGGGTCACGGGCTAGTATAGTCTGGATAAGTTAGATTAGCTAGCTGATAATCTGCCCAGCTAAAATGTCTAAGCTTTAAACATTAATAAACTTTTCCTGTGGCCAAGCCAGTGGCACATGCCTGAAATCCCAGAACTGGGGGAGGCAGAGGCAGGTGGATCTTTGTGAGTTTGTGGTCAACAAAGCAAGTCCAGGATAGCCAAGGCTACCCAGACAAACCCTCTATCAAAAAACCAAACCGAGCCAAACCAAACCAAACCAAGTCTCCTGTCATTTATTAATCGCTAGCAGGTCCTATAAGTCCCATTATAACTTATCTAATAAAATGATGAGTTTATCAGGAAGATGTATGTTTGCCTGTTGACACACCCTTGAGATTTTCTCAATGATCCACAGAGCAGAAGGGATTTTAATAAATTTTTTCCCAGGCGGAATCATTGGCATTACAACTAGAAAAATACCTAGAACTGCTATTTAAAAGTTAGTTTATTTTTGAGTCTCTTGTAAAAGTGAACTTTTCTTTTAAAATGGAGGAATTATTGTTTTATTCCTTATGGCAATACCACAAGTCTTAAAAATGTTATACAGTTGTTTTTGTTTTTGTTTTTTAAATCATGGTATGGACAACAGAAACAAGTACAAAAAGTGAAAGAAATTATTCTGTTCCAGAGAATTGGGTCTAAAAGTATGAATAATAGAAGAAGAAAAGATTTACTTTGATCTAGATTTTCCTTGTCCTTAATGGGTAACCATTACCTCAAAAGAAAAGAAAAAAAAAACCGTAAAGTCCCAAGGTAAAACTCTTGTATTAAGTCTCAGATCAAGTTGTGAGTCCCTGTGTTTGTTTCTATCTACTGCAGAAGAAAGTTTCTCTGATCATGGCTGAGTAAGGCATTAATCTCTGAGTATGGCAAAATGCCCTTAGCAGTCATTTCATTGCTATTTTCCATGAGCAAAACAGTGGCGACTTGCTTTCCCCTACTTCATGGCATGTCTAGTCTCCACTTCTTGGCCATATAAGGGGTGCCTGGCATAAGTTCCATCTCATGGAGTGGGCCTTATGTCCTGTCAGATAGTGGTTGATTACTCCCACAGCTTCTGTGCCACTATTGCAGCAACATGCCTTGCAGAGAGATCACTCCTGTAGACCAGTGTGTTTGTAGCTGGTTTGGTGTTCATTTTCTCTGCTGGTAACTTGCAGAGTTCCTTCTAGTTCCATGAACACTATGTGCAGGCCCTCAGTAGACAGCAGATTGATTTCTCCATGTGTCTTCAGCAGTAGGGTCTTATCATCTGTCTGTGGGGTGTTATTGGTTAATAACTTTGGGTATAGCATGGGTTGTTTTGGGGGGGGGTTCCATGGGACTCCTTTCACCAACAAGTTAATTAGAGGTAATCCGGAATTCCTGGCACTGGAGGTTTCATTTAGTGATAAGAGATGTCTCAGTGGGGCTTTGTTTCCCCATTGTTTGATGATTCCATTTAGGTTTCTTTCATATGTGTATATATTTTTTAAGAAGCTTCTGTTGTAGTAGGTTTCTATGAACTCCCTCATGACTCTTAGCTTTAGCTGTCTCTCTCCATATTCAATCCCCCAATTCCTTCCCTTCCTTTTCCCCTCCCTTTTGATCCTCCAGTTCCAGTCTTCACTCTTTTCACCCCCATGACCATAGCTATGACCATAGCTATTCTATTTCCTCTTCTTAGCATGATCCTTCTTTTCCCACTAGCCCTTTATTCTTTACTGACTTTTTGGTTAAATAGATTGTGACTTGCTAATCAGGTATAATAGGCAACATCCTAGTCAAATTGCAGAGTGAGAGACCTTGGAACACTCAATCCTAAATTGAATGTTCCCGTCAAATACCTCCCCTTAGTGTTCAAGGAACTAAGTGAAGAGCAGGCAGAAAGGTTGTAAGAGGCAACAGGGATGGAAGAAACCGAGGAAACAAGGCCTTCTAAACACAACAGGACTGATGCACATATGAACTCACAGAGACTGTGACTTCATGCACAACGCTTTTACAGGTCTGAGCCAGATGGAGTCCCAGCACTGAGAGGGGATGCAGACACAAGCCCCCCTTCATAACCTACATGCTGTGTTCAATTGATAACCGCTTGCAAAGGAAAAATTAGTTTCTTCCAATGGAGTCCTACTTAGTGTTCAAACCACACTTAAGGACAGACCCCACTCTTAGCAATAGACGGCCAGCACAAAACAAACTCACTTATATTTTTGGAGAGGTTTGTTTTTTACGATCTCATAATGTTTTGTCTGAGCTTCCTGCAAAAACCCTAAAAGTTTTATTATATATTTATATAATATATATTATAGTTTATAATTTTGTGTCTATATGGGTTTTCTATGTAAGCAAATTTATGTTTCTGTCTCTGTACATATTTCTTTTCTTTGGCTCTTTTTTTTCTGTTCATTTGTTTGTTTTCTCTTATTCAGGATTATTTGCTTTTATTTTATATTATTATTATTATTACTTATGAAAGACTGCTTTCTGATAAGAGAGAAAGCAAAAAAAGTGTGGACTTGAGTAGGTAGAAAAGTGGGGAGGATCTGGGAGGAACTGGGGACAAAGAAACCATAATCTGAATATATTTTCTGAAAAAAAATTTTTTTTTCATTAGCGAAAATCTCAATTCCAACTCAATGGTATTTCATATAAAATGTAAACTTTGTCCAGTGTCTTTGACAAGATGGCATGTGAGGGAGAGATGAATTCTTTGCTTTGGAATTATTCTTCTGTAATAGCAGCTACTGGCTAGGCTCTTCTATTTCTGATAGAATTTTTTTTTCCGCATATTGGCTTAGGCAGAAAGAAATGCCATATCAAGAGTGCATTTCTAGATCCCCACAACTCTACTGTATATTTTGCGAAAACCTTTTGAAGTTATAAGTAACAAATGCTAGCAAATAAACACACCAATGATGTCTATGGATTTGCTATATTTACAAACCTACAAACAACTGCTCAAGATTTTTCTAACACAGGAGACATAATATGATTAACATGCTCAAAATCTGAAGAATTTAGGGGCTCCAACCTTCTCAGGGTAGTTGCATGCACATGAAGAATTATAAAAGTTTCTGAAAAACAATGTTGACCCACTACATGTGACTGTAGAAACCAGTTTACTGTTATTTTTCTTCTAAACTCCTAGGCACAATCGGTTTTGCTGTATGATTGACAGGTGTTAGAGTCTTCACTCATACTGTACTACTGCCTCTAAGATAACTGAGTGAATGAGTTAGGCTTAAAAGGGAAAGAAGTCAGATGAGAATCATTCCACTTGTCTCTGTGTTTCCAGAGTTTGATGGGCAAAGAAGATACTGCAGCTGCTATTAAATGTTCCACAGACAGAAAAAAAAATCTAACGGCCCTATCTATCAACAGCTTGAAAGCACATGAAGAGCTCTAGAAAGCAGCACCCTGGAGCAGAGACTGAAGAGAGCTAAGGCTATGAGAATGAAGGGCTGTGCAGAGCACGGACTGCAGGAGACGGGCAGGACCCTGTCACTGAAAGCTCCTGAGGAGTATTAGCTCTTGCTGTGGATGTGCTTCAGCAGTAAAAGTTGAGGATGCTGAAACGGAGTTGTAATACTAGCTGTCAGGGTCTTGAGGAACAGCACAGCTGCATTACCTAAAATAAGGGCCCTGACACCGTGAGTCTAGAGATGCAGATACCGAGAGAGTCACACTCTGCCTATTTGTAGTTCTCCTCTGCACGGGGCAAGCAACACTTAGCCATCGATAACAAATTGCAAATTTCCTAAATTTTCCATGATTTCAACCTGCTTCATGAACAAAAGTAGTTCCAGAATATCCTGAAGGTTACTGTTATTTACCTCCACCACCAACTGTAATGTCCTTATTCACTGGTCTCATTTCTAAATTAAATTTATGTGTTAAACCTGGTAAAGAAATATCCCCAAGATTTATGCCAAATCCCTGCTGAGATTCTCAACAGGGGAAGAGTAGTAGGGAGAATAATAATATCATTAGCAATGTGCTACTTATAATAGCAACAATACCAAAATCACTATATTAATTCAAGATAATTTTAGTTGAACCATCGTGATACATATGATAGGAACTCTACATTAGCAGGTAACCTAGATTGGAAAATGGTCACTAAATAACTTGGTGATGTTAGCATTTATAACTCTTCAGAATAGAAATAACACCCCACCCTTATCATATGGAAGTCCTGTTTCTACACGCAAGAATACAGACATAATTTAAGTGCATTTTTATATAGATACCTTTTGAATATACAAATAATTTGAACACCCAAAAATGTACAATTAAGTTTGAAATCATACGGGAAACCAACAGTACACAATTTGAAAGGTGGTTGTGTGCACACATGCACATATATGTGTAAGTGTGTACGTTGTATACATGTGTGGGGGGAAGGCGAGTGCACCTGAGAACACGCTTGCTGAGGGCAGAGGAGAATGTCGGGTGTCCTCCTCTGTCACTCTTCATCTTAATCCTTTCAGATAGCATTTCTTGGTGAACCTGCAGCTTTTGGCTGGGCTGACTGGCTGGTGAGTCCTTGGGATTCAAGCTGCCTCCATCCCTTCAGACTGAGGTTACAGAGGCACACGATCATGCCTGGCCCTTACATATGTGCTGTGGATCTGCAGACTGTGCTTGAGTAGCAATAGCTATTAGTCACTGGTCCATTTCAGCCAAGGAAGCTGCATTTTAATTGCATACATTGTTGCATGGGTAAGTGGCGGCATAAAGGTTTCAGTGCAAGGTGGATCTACTCAACAACGGCAGCAATTCACAGGACTGAGGCTATTTGCGGGCTGGTGTTGTGGCTTGTCATGGAGGCTGAGTAGAGAGCAGCGATGTCTTGTTAATGAGGATTACTTAGAGAAGAAGGCTCTCATGGTAATAAAGTTAGGTGCACAATAGAGTCACCATGGAAATGGGGCTGCATAGAGTAGGATTTTCTGTCTTTTGTCATTCCCAAAGAAATTTTTTTGGTG
The DNA here is from genome assembly GCF_030254825.1 of Meriones unguiculatus. Taxonomy (NCBI): domain Eukaryota; kingdom Metazoa; phylum Chordata; class Mammalia; order Rodentia; family Muridae; genus Meriones; species Meriones unguiculatus. Next base: position 103,347,312 of record NC_083355.1, on the reverse strand, counting down.
AATCATGTGAGTGGTGGAGAACTGTCTTTTCCAGTAAATCAAGAAGCCTATGTCTATGCTTTAAACATAAAAGGAATGACATTTGTTTAGTATATCTCTTTTTATAGTATATTTCCAGTTTGTCAACAATGGTGACTGCTCAAGACATGAGAAAAAAAAAAAACATTCTGTTCAAGTGACTTGAGGAAAAGTTCAGATTCTCTTGAGTTTAGAATTAACTGGTTAAATATTTACCCTTATCACTCCACAGTACTCCTTTCTACTCCAATTTTTGTTGTTATTGTTAGAAAGAATGCTGGCTAGATTCACAGCCAAACTTTGGGCATAGTTCAGGGAGTCTTATGGAAGAACAGGGGAGGTAGGGTGGTGGAAGGAAGGACCTGGTCACAACAGAAGCTCCACAAGGAGACCAACAAAGCCAAAATATCTGGGCCCAGGGTTGCTTCAGAGACTGATGCACCAACCAAGGGCTATGCACAGAGAGGACCTAGACCCCCTGCTCAGATGCACCCATAGGCAACTCAGTCTACATGTGGGTCCCCGAGTAAGGAAAAAAGAGACAGTGTATGACATGAACTCACTTGCTTGTGCTTTGATTACCTCTGCTTGGTGAGGTGGCCTAATTAGACCACAGAAAAATAGGATCCAGACAGTTCTGATAAGACCTGATAGGCTAGGGTCAGATGGCAGGGGAGGAGGACTCTCTTTCAGTGGACTAGGGAAAGGTCATGGGAAAAAGTTGAAGGGAGGGTGAGACCAGGAAGGAATGAGGGATGGGGTTACAATCAAAAGATAAAATGAATAAATTGTAAATGAATAAATATAAAAAGGATGATTGATAAAACATGAGTTTAAAATACTTTAATAATAACATAATTGTGATAAATAATCCTCTTTTCTTCTCTTTACTCTCTTTTGTCCCCCTTATTTCTGATTCTCTCCTTGTCCTGACTCTTCCTCTCAGTTCCTTTTTTCTACTCTTCTCCATCCCCTTTTCCTATCCTTCTTTTATTTAGTCCCAGTTGGTACTGTTTCACTGGGGAACACTGACCAGAAGGCATACAATTATAGGAGGTCTTCTGTGTGAGGAGTGCAGAGACTCACTCCACTCTTACAACAGATTGTCTGTGAACAGCAAATTTCAGTGTATTGGTCCTTAGGGAACATGGTAATGTCATTATTTCCTGGGATCTGAGTCTTTAGATTATGGGTGCCTTTCTACTAGGCAACCTGAGATTATTGGGACACTCAAGTTTATAATTCACTTACAAACAATGGCTGTAGAATGAAACATCCCAAGATTGTGTAGGAGGTATACATTGCTGGAGTATGGTAACCAGAAGAATTAAGAATTTCAAGTTTTAGAGCAGTGACGGTGAAATAGGATATGAATCATTTTTTCTTTTACCATCTGGTTCATATTTTTACAACAATAAAAGTAACTTCTGGATGAGAAAAATAAGATTTAGAATGCTGAGATGGTTGAAATGCGTTAAAAATCACTCCATTTGTATGAATCATTAATCATCTTCCACTGGACAGATTTTCTTGTGATTTTGTGCTTATTCCTAAGACCACCCCTAAGACGTGGTTCCCCACCTTCTTCTGGAACACTGTTATGGTGCATCTTATGCTTTGCAGGATCTTTGGCATCATTCACTTACTAATGCCTCAAACATTTATCCAGCCTGAGTAACAGCTCAGAGTCAAGACTATGAAAAATCTGGATCTGGATGTATAAAGAAACCCAGGAATAAAGCAACTCTTCACAGAGAGCTCACCACTATCTAAATGACAACAACAACAAAGACATTTGATCAAATTTGTATGTCACAGCAGAGTGCCACTGAGTAATGCATTAAATGCATGGATGTTTTTAAGGTGGTAAACTTATAAAGCATGAAGGTAAATGCTAGTAAGGAAGTTGATATAAAATTGACCTAAAATACTAGTCATAACCTTGTAGGAATGTCTTACTTCTTTAAACTAGAGAATGAGCATGAACATCATTTTTGCCTTATGAGGTAAGGATAAGAGTTAATCAAACTGATAACATGCATATAACAGCCCAAATATAATCAGTGCTTCGTAAATAAGTATATGAATTATAATTATTCATTATATTATAATTCATTTAATTATATTATTATATTTACATTTATAATAATGAATCAAAATATAATTTGAATGAATTATATTTTTCAAGAGTTATAAATAGAAACACACATTTATTAAATGTCTACTGTATTTCATGCAGTATATGTAAAGTATTTTATGTATGTAGTTCCATCAAAATAGATTTATAATTTACACTGCCCTCCAAAGGATCAAAGATGTCATCAGAATTTTTTTCTCTAAATTGAAAATAGAGCATGATTTCAAGAATGGTAGCTCATACCTTCAATCCAAGCGTGCGGAAGGCAAAGGAAGGTGAATCTTTGTGAGTTCAAGGCCAGCCCTGGTCTACAGAGTGAGTTCCAGGACAACCAGAACTATACAGAAAGGCTTTTTCTCAAACAAACAACACAAAAATAGAAAAGATAATAAGAAAATAAAAGGAAAAGGAAAGGACAGAGAATGGAATATTTTGTGTTTTACTTCCTGGTAGATCTTAGTGAGCCAACTGAAACATATTGGAGCCCCATTCATCTACCACAATTACTTTACATCGAGATGGTCTCATCTGTCCCACAAATGAGTTTGTATGGTAGAGATTTTCTACATGCCAATATAAGAACTAACATTCAAACGTATCCAGGCTATGATGAGGCACTGTAATGCAATGTATTTTCTCCAGAAACAGTCTAGTTTTTCTCTAAACCTGCTTCCCCAGGTGGAACTTGTTGCTAAAATATGACGGTGGCATGTGTGTAGCATGAGCAGACTGCAGAGCTGTGGGACTGGATGATGCTAACTGTAATATTCAATTCCTACCTTTACTTTTGGCATTAGACAAAACATCTGCTTTTTAATTTAAATTCCCACCCAGAGACTACACTGTCTACCTAATAAATATTAATTAGAGCTGGCCAGATTCAAAGCAAGAATCAGCTGCATATTTGCATTTTGGGTATTTTGTTCATCATCTAGAGAAGGGGTCCCTGATTCTGTGCATTATTCTGTCACTCATAACTACATTCAGTCATATAAGCATCTATTCATTCAAATAAATACGCAATCAATAATGATTGTCGTGTATATACCCAAAGCTGCTTTCTGTGTGATACTGAATGGTGGAGACCTTCCTCAGGTAGCAATGTTCACGGTGTTATAAAAACAACAGAACTTCTGATATTCATTTACATGCATAATGAGATTCTGGGATCTTTTTCCCAAGAGGAGAAGAAAATCAGATTAAGCAGCTAAGATAAAAATCAGATCTCTAAATTCTCTTTGAGGCTATTTTGCCTTCAGTTCAGGAGAAATACTAATATCTGTTTAATATCCAGGGAGTTACTCATAAGACAACTACAAGAAATTTTTAACTCCTCATTTATTTGATCACTCAACAAATAGCTATTAAGTGGTTTTGTGGGTACTCGCTTTGCCAGGGAGTTGACATGCAGTAATATATAAAGAAGACATGAGCTCATCTTTCCTACAATGAAGACCTATGAAAGGTAAACAATTAAACTAAGAGATAAACGCATAGGCATACCAATTTTTGATTAATAACAGACTCCATATATGACAGTGCAAAGTCGTAGTAGGCATCCCAATGGCCCGGTGATGTCTTGGCCATGCTGCTGCTTTGTAATGATAAATATTAATGTGTATTTGTGGTGACGCCTGTGTAAAGGAACCTACTATGCTTCCAGCCACATAAAATATGACACATATAATTATGTGTAATGCCTAAGAGATAATACTAAACTCACTGTTTTCCTGGCTTTTGCATTTATCTTCATACGATTCTTATTCTTATTTCGGAGTGCCCTCTAGTCATACAAAATACTGTGACATATTGTGTCAACAATAGCCTCATTCATCTCATGTTTATGTGCTTCTTGGTCACACAGTTTTTTTTCTTGTGCTCTATATAACCTTGGACTATGTTGCTCAGACTAAGTGTACAAAAGTCCCCCATTAATGTTTCAGTAGGAGACAACACCATGTGATTGATCTGGGGATGACATAGAAAATGATCAATGGTGCCAAGGGGAGAGAATCAGTAATGGTTGCTGCTATGCTCATCAGTCAGGTATGTGCCGTTCTACCATAACTTTGAACTTGTGATATTCTCACAGCAATGAAATTGTCTAGCAATGCAGATCTCAGACTGTATCTCAGTTGTTAAACAACACTTGACTATGGACGTATTTCACAAACATTTCGAAAGAAATAAAGAAGATGCTTGGATAGAGTTAATATACATCAGGTACAAAGGCTTCAGAAACAAAAGCTGGTCTTGGAGTCATAAGAAAAATGTAGATAGTCTGTGTGTCAGTGTGAACGTGTGTGTGTACATGCATGTATACACATAGGAGGGCCGTGCAGGAGTAACAGGTGTATATTATATTAAAGCTGAATGGGAAATTACTGACCTCTAATGTGTGTTAGAGTTTGTCCCCTTCAATACCTTCACATTTGATTGTCATTTCTTGGTTTATAAGAAAATGGTTCCTAAGCAGTGGTTTCGTTTTTTTTTTTTTTTTTTGTTTGTTTGTTTGTTTTTGGTATATATGTTAATGTAAAAGGAATGAGTTCTTTCCACCTTCATGATATCGGCACTTTGATGCTCAGTGTCTTTGTCCATCTAGAGATATTTTCCTGAGGCTAATGGGGCTGAATAAATATTTCTCTGGGATGTAGCCTCGGCAGACATTTGCTTTATAATTCACCACAGTAGCATGATTCTTGGCTTTTTATCAGGAGAGAACATTGCTCCTTTTACTCCAAGGCCACTGACAATGTTCTCATAAGGTCAAAGCCACTGTAAATGGAACTCTTTCCTGAAATAACAAAACCCAGAGATTGAGCTTGTTTATATGTTAGATGTTTCATTACTGTCTTTTACTGAAAGCCTTTCATGCTCTTTAGTAGCCAGCATCCGACTCTCCTTAAGAGCACATTTTAGCTGGGGGTACCACTCTCTCATTCCAATTGCTCCACATTTATTTTCTAATCAATAAATACAAGGACTCCCTGCAGTCTTTTTCAAGATTTTTTAAGACTGAACTTTGATTTATAGTTATATTCCATTGTCTGTCTGAAAATCACCATTCTCTTCAGGATGCTATTCATTTTTTTTCTAGAACCTCATTCCCTATTAAGGTAATAGAGTTGTGTGTTTTATTATTCATAAACAAATTATTCCTTGCTTGAATACTCATTAACTATACTCACTAACTTTTTTTATAACCCAATTCCCCTCTTTTAGGAAATTCTCTGGAAATTTCCAGCAACCAATCAGAGTTATCTTCATAGACGTAATTCTCAGGTTCTGAACTTCACTTGGCTGTGATAACACTGTACATCAGCAAGCCCCCCCCCCCCCCTTTTTAAACTTTAATACATAGTTAGAAAATTTAAGGATAATGAGATATGTTCCCAAGTTTGTCTAGCCCACAGTTACTTTGTATAAGGTAGGTGCTCAATGGTATCTGTCTTTACTGTATTTGTGTAAAAAAAAAATTGGCATTATATCTTCTTAGATTTGTTTGTATAGAATTTATCACCACCTAATGTGGAACAAAATCGTAAGGCTTCAATTTAGGCAGACCTGAACTTGCTAAGCACTGTTCTACATTAGTCCACTTACCAAAAGACTAAGATCTCATTGCATGTCTGTGAAGATATGGAGATCTAGAGAGAAATAAAACTTCTCTCTTTTCACACTCAGTGTTCCCTTCTAAGACTTGAAAGTGCCATGGAGTCCATCATGATGAAAGAACAGGTAGCACTGAGCTGACCCTTTTGGTTTTTTTTGTTTTTTCTTCTTTTTTTATTGAATTTTATTTTTTTATCAGTTACATTTTATTAACTCTGTATCCCAGCCGTGTCCTGATTCCTCATTCCCTCCCATTCCCTCCCTCCATCCCTCATCTCCACCCTGCCCCTTTCCAAGTCCACTGATGGGGGGGGAACCTCCTCCCCATTCATCTGATCCTGTTTTATCAGGTATCTTCAGGACTGGCTGCGAAGCCCTCCAGAGCTGACCCTTTTGTAATGTCCCTTGGCAGGTAGGGTTTTGTCCACAGCCCGGGGGGCTGGTGTTGAGTAGAGACTACTGGTCTATATATTTTTGGGGTGGTTGTCTTTGTTCTCATCCTTCTCTTTGTGCTGCTTGCTTCATGTCTATTTTTTGGGACTACTTTTCCAGCATTTAACAACTCCTTTTTAAATTTAAGGTAACCAGAGTTGTCTTCTAGGTCAGCAGCTGACAGTAATGATTGATACATTTGTTTAGGGAAAAAAAAAAAAAAAAAACAAATATGGTAATACTTATCCCTTTCTAAGAAACTAAAATACAGCATGAAATCACATCAATAGACTACTTTAAATGTCCTAATTTATTTTATTACTGTGTTCTCATTCAAAATTACTAATCTTAGAATCTCTTCTTATTCTCTGAGCATCAAGATAAAGTTTGGGAAGTCAAGAGATAAATTGAGTATTTTGTTGTGTAACTGTATTTGTTTTAGCCAGAACTAATTACATTTGATGGGAGCCAGCTTTGGGGAAAATGCTAAGCTGTATTTGTTCCCAGCCTACCTTAACACACCTCCTGTAGAAAGCCCAGAGAGCATCTCCTCCATGACATGACTGTGAAACTGTAGGATTCCTTTCTTTCCTTTTACTATGTGGGTGCTAGGGACCAATTTTAGATTATTGGGTTTGCTTCACCCACTGAGCCATTTCACTGCCCAATTTTCTTGTTTGTGCATACACAGAAACACAGATATATATATATAGATATATATATAGATATATATATGTGTGTGTGTGTGTGCATGTATATATGCATATATGTGTGTGTGTTTGCATGCATATATATTACATGCTATTTAATTTTAAAAATTAAAAATAACCATGCTTTTTATGGAAACTATCAAAATAGTGGTCAACTAGTTGAATCATACAGTGGCTTTCCATAATTACAATAATTATAAAATTGTGTCTTTTCCATCATCAAAGGTTGTCATAATTCCTTTCAGATACCTCAGGAAAGCAATGCAGAAATCTCCCTTTCCTTTATCCTCTCCATCTTAACTCACGTGGTGTTTTTTTGAAGCGACCTCACTGAGATAAAATTTATACACCATAAAATTGACTATATTAAGTCTCCAAGTCAGTGGGTTTTAGTAAGTTTATTAGACACCATAAACCAATGCCATAAATCACATTTAGACCTCTCTGAGTACTGCCCAGTATTTAGAGGTAACCTACATCTCAACCCAACACCTGATAACTGGAAGCTCCTTCCCATCGGAATGTGCCTACCTGTTCCGGGTACAGCACAAAAACGCAGCTATGCAAATAGTTGACATGTCTTGTGTGCTTTCATTCCTGACCATGTTTTTTTAGGCTCTTCAATTTCATTGTACAATTCAGCAAGTTACTCTTCTCTATTATTACATATGTTCATTTTATGTAGATAATTATCTAATAATTGTCAGTAGAGGAAAAAAATGTATATATACCCTCCCCCATCCCTGTGTCTCGAAAACTGTAGGTATTTCATGAGCATCGTTTACAGTGTACTGTTTCCATGACCTAAGGAGCGAGAAACACGGTGATTCTGTTCCGTGTGGCATTTACCTGACATCATCCTCATTGTCTTCCTTTACCTCCTTTTTACTTTCTTCCCTTCTTTTTTAATCCAATCTTCCTTTTATCAGTTTTCCTTATCCACAGTTCTCCCAGTTACACTTTTTACACATATTTAAGGTAAAGGACAATGTGATTTGCAAAGTGAAGAGAAGTTGTTTATATAAAACACAATGTCTTCATGTGGTCTATTTGCTAGAACAGTTTCCAGACACAGCTAGAGAATACTAATGGTGAAAACGCAGTATGAATGAAAACCCTCAGTCTCAAAATATTTAAGTATTTAAGAAGAGAAAAATAAGACTGTGAAGTAAAGCTAAATTCTTTGGATAGTTTAAACATTTGGCTTTGAATCCTAACAATCAGCAAAGAATATTGGTGTCTGATTCCCTGGAGCCCTGAATGAATCTGTCTTTTTAAAGATTTAGTTTCTTTTCCCCTGCATTTTGGTAATTACTCATGCTGCTATGAAAATCAGATAATAGCCCACAATGCATCCTGAAACATAGAAGTATGCAAGGGAAGTAAAGCAAGCAAACCCATAAAACGGAGTCATGATCAATTCAGGCTCAATCAAGCTTCACAGGTGGAATCAGCGATTCAAAGGGCCCTCTCCTCAAGAGATTGAGGCAACTGACGCTCTTCTTTGTGCCCTTTCACAGCCATTTTGGTCCACACAATCATAGCGTGCTGCAAGTTTGAAAGCACAGCTTCTGGAAACATGTAACAGGACATTGAAATGAGAAAAGGGAAAGAGGCAGAGAAATGTTTTATCGAAGAGAGTATTGTAGAGCAAAGCTTAAAATGGGACACTTGCCTTTGATGGGTCTGCTTTTAAAATTGGAAATTGATTTTCAGTTAACCAAGTGAAAGGGAAGCACACGGTGACAGTTGTGTTCTTAATTCTGCTGCCAGCCCTTCCTTCCTCACCACTTTCCCTGTAATGTCATTTGAATACTTTGCAAGTAGAAAGCACATCAGGCTTAGGCATGCTGTGCTCTGAGTGACCTGTCTAAATTTATTTATTCTTTGGCTTTGTTTTCTCCAAGACTGGAAGAAAGAAATGTGTCCATGAAAGCAGGAGGAGGCTCAGAGGAAACTATGTGTGCAGACCTACACAAGTCTTTGAAACTGGCAACACATAATGAGTGAACTACATTTTAGCATATAAAATGTGGCACATGCTAGTTCATTACTGATAGGAGCTTAATTTATATTAAATTATCAGTGATCTGTCATTTTAAATTATCTATGAAAAATTATTCTGGTTTATGATCCAATTATTCTGGCTTATGAGGGACTTTAAGCAAACTATCCCATGCTAAAAAGTAATTTTTCGTTATTTTTATCCTGTTACTGTAAGCACTTCTAATGAGGGAGCAATGTCCCTCCTGCCTTAATTTTTTTTCTGTACATGATATAGTGGGGAACACACAGTTGGTTGTCAAACTTTAGTTTGGACAAGTGATTGAATGAATAATTTATTCTGACAGATTCTTTATTTCACATTTTGTTTATTAATCCGTAAAACTGAAATAGAATGCGCATTTGATCCTACCTCCCCAAATGTGCTATTGTATGTGCTAATCAGCTTTCCATGTTGTAAGGAAATATCAATAATGAGCAGATTATGAAGTTCTACCTCATAGATTTGGAGGTTTGGGTCTATAGTTGACTGGCTTCATTGCTTTTGGTCTATTGTAGGTCCTCACATCATGTGGTAAGGTCAGGGAGATGACTTAGTGTCTGAAAACACTCACCCGTAGCCTTACAACTTGAGCTCAATCCCTGGAATCAAAATAAATGAGGATGAGAAAACTGACGGCATAAAATTGTCCTCTGACTTCTACACATTTGTAGTGATGTGAATGCCTAAACACACACATACACACAGATAAAGATGCACACACATATCATACTTACACAATAATAATAATAATAAATGATATTATTGGCACAAAGAAGTAAAGCTAAATTTTCAGCATTGTCTTTGCTGGCATACTGTGATGACCCAGCTTTCTTCAAACAGACCCTACTAACCTCCTAAAGTTTTCACTACATACTGATGGTGTCATAAGATGTGGAGCAACCCTTTAACATGTAGGTATTTAAGAGGCATTTGCAGGCAGATGGATAGAACTAGAAAAGAAAATCATCTGAGTGAGGTAACCCAGATCCAGAAAGACATGTACGGTAGGTACTTATAAGTGGATATTGGCTGTAAAATACAGTACAACCATTCTACAATTCACAGATGCAAAGAAGCCAAGAAGAGCCCAAGGGAGGATGCTTGACTCTCACTCAAAACGGGAAGTAAATAGTCATATGATGTAGATGGAGGGAGGGAGCAGGGTGGGAGAGGGTGTGGGGAGAGTAACAGGGGTGAGGATCAGGTGTGGGAAGAGCTGGGGAGGCGGGGCTAAGTGGAGTGGGGGAGTAGACTTGGAGAGAGAATGGAAACCGGTGGAGGGACATCTCTGGGACAGGGGAGGCTCCTGGGAGTCTAGGAAGGTGACCCTAGCTGAGACTCCTGACATTCGTGGCTGGGGGAGGAGGGAGTTTAGGAGCCAGGCTGGACTTCCAGTGGAAGAGAAGGACACCAACTAACCCACAAAATCTTCGACCCAGATTTGTCTCACCTACAAGAAGTGTAGGATAAAGATGGAGCAGAGATTGAAAGAATGGCCAACCAGTGATTGATCCAACTTGATATCCACCCCATGGGAGACAGCTTGACCATCATGTGGGTTCCTTAACAATGAGAGTATAGGCTCTCTGTGGCCTGCCTTTAGATTCCTGTCCCCCTAGCTGAGCTGCCTTATCTGGCCTCAGTGGCATGGGAACTGCTTAGTCCTGCTGCACCTTAGTCCTGAGGTGCCAAGGTGGTTTGGTACCCCTTGGAGGGCTCTCCTTCTCTGAGAAGAAGGAGAGAGGAAAACAGAGCAGAGAGATGTGAGGGTGGGAGTGGAAGGAGAGGAGGGATGGGGCTGGGATCAGGCTATGAAGTGATTAAATTAAAAAAAAAATATATCTATTATTCCTTCTCTCCTGAAACTGGCCTTAACACTTAGAAAATAGTTCCCCTTTTCGTTTTCCTAAAGTGGGACAGAAGATGTTCTTTAGCCGTAAAGAAAATAAAATTATAAAATTTACAGAAAAATGGATGGAACTGGAAACTATTAGGTGATGTAATCCAGGCTCATAAAGATAAACACCACATGTTCTCTCCAACGTGTAGACTCTAGATTTCGAGTTTTAAATATATGTAGAGAAGTAGGAATAAGTGTGGGCTGGAGCCAAGAATCTAGAAAGGGACCATAAGATAAGAGAACAAAAGAGTTTTTAAGGGTGAAGGGTAGAGAGGGGGATAAAATGAGTTTAATATGGGAAGTCGAATGCAGGAGGCAGAGGTCACAAAGGAGATAGTTGGGTCCAGTGAGATGCATCGATGCAGAGGAGGGATGGAAGAAATATTAAAAGTTTCAAGGAAAACAAACAAACAGAAAACAAACAAACAAAAACCACTGAACACGTTAATGTCATTAGACATTGTGGTTTATATTTAATTTCCCTCTACTTTAAAATAGCATTTTTCTTCTATGAATAAAGGTGAACATAAGCTTAAATAAGTTGTAAACTCAAATACTAATTAAGCAAGATATATTTTTGAAAAAAAAATGTGAAGAATTGGTCTCTTTTGTAGTTGTGGTTTCGAGAGAAAGATTGCCATTGGTGGCCTAATAATTGGCTGCTATTTGCCTTTTCTCTAATACACTTTTATATACTTATGCTGAACTGGCCTTACAATTTGTGTGTGTGTGTGTGTGTGTGTGTGTGTGTGTGTGTGTGTCTGTTTTGCCCTTTTCATTAGAAACACCATGACTAAGGTTTAACTAAAGTAGCTTCCGGCTGCACTAGCCAAAGTTGAATTGACTTTTCACAGCGTGGGTTCTTCAAGTCTTTGGATAATTAGCCATGAACAGCTAGTTCCTGGGGGTTGGGGCCATCAGGCTATTTTTAAAAGTTCTCATATGTCAAAAGAAACCACCATGGGGGCAGAGCCCATGCATTGCTTTCTACCATTTTGTGTTTCCCCAGGCTTTCAAAAATGCACTCCAAACCTATCTTCTATAGAATTATGTCCTAAATAAAACCCTGCTACCTATGGTATTTTGAGAACCTTGCATGTAACTTATCTAGGATCTTGTGTGTATCCACTGGGCATGCTTTCTTTCTTTTATCTATTTTATTGTTGTTGTTATTTTTATTTTTATTTTTTTACCTCTCACCGCCCCTCCTATGCTGCATGCTTTATTTATTACTGTATTATTGGATTGCATGTAGAGGGTTTTGGCTAAATAAAACTGATACTGGAACAAGGTCATTGTTTTAAAAAACAGTCACATTTAAAAGATAGTACATAACTAAATATTCTCGAAAACAAATAAACCTTAAAATATCGGACAGGCATGCTTTGTGTATGTGGATGCACATAAAAATCTCCAGAAGTTTATTTCAACATATTTATATATAAATAATAATAGAATCACAGGCTTTTGGTTGTCATGCATATTTGAAATTTATACTTTGTGTTTTACTTTCCATTTCTCTTCCACACCTTACAAAGACTTTTTTTTAAATCAAATATAGATTTTTTTTTTCTGAGCTCTGCGGTCGGCTGTTTATTCTTAATAATCTCTGTTTTGTTTCTAGAGAAGTTTTAGGGTCTCGGGGAACCTGGGCAGGAAGCACAGAGAGTTTCCGCATACTAACTGTCTGTCCCTTGAAGATGTGACCAGTCAGATCTTGTACCACAGGGCACCTTTATCACGCCCTGAAAGTTTGGAGGGATGCATCATGTCGCTTGCCAGGAGGGGCATGCAACCATCCAGAGAAACTATTCCACCCAGGCCCCTATAGAATACTTTTTAAATGTCCATTGAATTAAAAAGAAAAGCACATAATTACAATGATAGAAGGGTGTAAACCCTTCTCAATGTCCTAGCCCCATAAAGCAAACAAAAACACAGACACTCTTCCTAGTATATTACTGGGCAAGGAAGGATATGGGAAAGACTTTTTCATAGCAATGCTGAGAAGAGATTGTTTCTAGAAATGAAAGGTGCCGATTTGACAACAAAAATGAAAATTTTAGGAAAGGATGCCCATACTTTGAACTAACATAATTTTTTACAGTTTATATTTTTTGTTTTTTATTATTATTATTAATTATTTTACATCCCAACCAAATTTCTCCTCTCTCCCCTCATGCAAGCCCCCCTACCATCTCTCTTCTACCTCCCCTAATCTACTCCTAATCTGTTCTGCTTCAGTAGAAAAAGAACAGCCTCCCTGGATATCAACAAAACATGGCATGTCACATTGTGGAAAGACTAGGCACCTCCCCCCCCATATTAAGGATGGATAAAGCAACCACTATGAGGAAAAAGTCCCCAAAGGCATAAGAAACAGCCCCTGCTCCTATTGCTAGGAAACCAAACTACACAACTGTAGCATCTATGCAGACGGCCTAGGTAAGTCATGCAGGCACCCCGGTTGGCAGTTTAGTCTCTGTAAGCACCCACGGGCCCACATTAGTTGTTTCTGTCAGTTTTCTTCTAGTGACCTTGACCCCTCTGGCTCTTACAATCATTCTTCCCCCTCTTCCATAAGATTCCTCAAGCTCTGCCTACTGTTTGGCTGTCAGTCTCTACATCCGTTTTTATCATTTTCAGGGTAGAGCCTCTCTGATGACCACTGGAGTAGGCACCATATGAATATAGCTGGATATCATTTCATTCATATTTTTCCTTTTTTTGTCAGTTGTGTTTGATTCTACCCTAAGGGTATGGGTCATCCAGCCTCTGTGTACTGGCCTTACAGGCAGTGTCAGCTGTGGGCCCCCTCTTGTGGCATAGGTCTGAAGCTGGACCAGTCATTGGTTGGCCCTACCACAATTTCTATGCCACCTTCAACTCGTCACATCTTAAAGGTAGGGCAAAAGTTTTGTGGCTGAATTGGGGTCCAAAACCCTGCACTGGAAGTCTTGCCTGGTTACAGGAAATGGTCAATTCAGGCTCTGCATCCCGCATTGCTAGGAGTCTTAGGCAGGGTCACCCTTGCAGATTCCTGGGAGTTTCCATTGCACTAGGTTGAACTTACGTCTTTAAGGCAATGGGTAACAGCATGCTGATATACACATGGAAGGGAGATCACTACAGGAAAAGATGTGGGAAGAGAAATATCTAATCAGGTGTGTAAAATATCAAAATAAGGTTTAAAAAAATCCAAATACTCTCAGTTTCTCTTCCATTAACAATGTGGCTCCTTCCACTGCATCAATTTGTGCAAGAAAACACCCTCCCAATGCCTGTGGTCATTTCAACTGACACTGAAATTTTAAAGGTTCTCCAATAACAACGACAACAAAAATTGTGTACTGCTTATTTTATTTAACAAGTATGTTATTGCACACTGCCATATTTTCCTTTGCTATCTTCTTTTATCAATTCAACTGCCATCTGATTGAATACTTGCCATATTTGTCTTCTGACTACTACCTTCTACTTACATCAAAACTCTTAGTTATCATAAGCCAACTGAGATTTTTTTACTGACAGGCAAAAAAAAAGGTCCATGGTTCATTTTCACTCTTGTAAATCTGCTTCAGCACAGGTGTTGTGTTTTATTCATTTCCATGTCTTCAGCTCCTAGCAGAGACCTAGTGTCTAAGAGATGCCTATTGAAACATTTATGGATGAACATAAAAATAAATGAGTGATTAAGTAGATGCCTGCCCCTATGAACAATTAGGTGTAACTTAGTGCAACTTGACCATATAAGAATAGGTATAAAAACAAATAAGTAAGCACGTGATCATTTCAGCAAGCCTGGGCTGCTAAAACACTGCAGACTTTAATCTTTGTACTCTCATTGCTAGGAGAGGAGACAAACATCTATGGCCAAGAGGTTACAATCTTAGACTTAGTCTGGTGGGATTCTAAGCAAGCAGAAAGGACTTGGATTTTTGCCTTAGGCAAGTTTTTAAAAAGTGAATATAAGATGAATAGGCAAAGACATGTCTATGCATAAATTGAAAATGTAGGACAAGGAAGAACTCCTCCTCTGTGCATAAAGATATCGGCTTGGGCAGTATAGGGTGAATTATAGGGAAGAACCGGTGCTTTATAATCAGCACTGGCTGCAATGACATTGAACTACTGGCTTCGCTGCTATCATTTGAAAGTTTGTTTCTTTATTTTTTTCCTCCTAAATCACAGTGATTTTTTTTTTAAAGAATATATCAGTGACCTGTTACCAGCTAGAAATGGATGTCCTGGTAATAACCATGGAACAGTAATGGTCAATAATTTTATCAAGTTTTAAGACAATATAAGCATCTTTAAGAAATTTTTATATCTTGCTGCACCTGATTAAATTGTCAAGTTAATAACGACCCAACATTAACTGGTTTGGGCTGTTTTCACATAGTAGGTGGCACACTTAGCCTCAGTTTAGAGAATGGTAAAACCCACAGCTCCCATTATGACATTGGGCATGCCTACCTATGTTTTATGTTTTAAATATAAAAAATTTATTGCTGGAATATCTTACTATAAAATGTCCTGACAACAATTTTTGTACTTGCTACCTGTTTTCAGATTTTCCCCACGTGTTTTCCTTCTTCTTATATGGAGTTGTAATCTCCAACAAACAGCTGTAGACTTTCACTTTAGCTATTGTTTCAGTATAGGGGACAATTGCATATAATTAGCTGTATGGTACCATGGCATTTGCCTGTGGAATTTGCTATGCATGCGTTTACGCCTTCGGGGAGTTGCTTTCTATTTCCTGCACCACTGTTCACACACTGTTTAGAGAGACTTACCTTTTCCCCCCTTATTTATTGCTTCATTGGTCTAAAGCTGGAAAAATGCGTATGAAAATCGGTATGCAATAGCCTGTGAATTACTGTCGCAGAAGGCAGAGAAAAGGCTGCATAATAATTACAAAACACCCAAGAAGGCACTGGGTTAGCTTTCAACAATATGTCTAGCTGTGGGGGAAGAAATCCAGGCAAATTTGCGTGTGATATTTGTAGAAATCACATTTGGTAGCATGAAAGATGTATCTTGAGGACACTATCTTATTTGCACATCATAATATGTTGCACATAATTTGATTTTCACATATTTGAAGGTCACTCTTTTGTGGATTCTAAAGTACTTAACATCTAAAAAAAGAATTTCTAAATTGAGTGGTTTTTTTCCTTAAATATAATATTCAGGTCATAAATGAATATAGTATGAATATTCCCAAAACATGTTCCCAGAGTAAATTTGTTTGTCATTCATCTTGAAGAATGAGGGTATATCATTTAGTATTCCTGCTCATCATGTACTTATTCATTTTCCATCCCAGGAGAGTTTAGTTTCTAGTATATTTTGCAGGAGACGATGCCAATGATAATGTTTGGATACAGTGGTTTGTAATCTACTGCTTTGTCAGTGTGCTTGTGTTCTTTGGATCATGTCAGGATGGACAAGGAAGGCCCTATACAGAAATAATGTACCCTGTGGCCTATGACAATGATTTCCACAGAATCAGATGCAAGGACATTATCACCTTTATTTCCTCCTACGCTACTAAATACACTGGTGAGAACATATCCGCTCCCTCTTTAGGCATTTTCTGCTTGGTAGGCAACACAGTCTCTGATTAATATTACTGAAGGCTTACATTTCAGTTGTTGGTGCAAAGGAAAGCTGTGTAAAGAGCTAGAGAGTTCACGCCTTAGAAACCTTATAGCTAAGCCAAAAGCCTGTCCTGGGAAGTGGTTGCTCTTACTATGAAACCACATGGGCTGGCACGTGGCTCTGGATATGCTCTGCTCTTATAAGTGTATACCTTGTTCCTCTGCTTGAATCCATCTAGTTCTTTACCAACTTGGCCTTCTTTAATCATGGCTTTCTCCTTTAGACTGTGATCATGTTGATCATTAGCCACCTTAAATATCTTGTGGACTTAGATTGCTATTTCACTTTGACCTTTCAAAGGATTTGGTCTGTACTGTATTTCAGACACGATCCCAACTGCTTATAATTAGATGAAAGGTTTTTTGTTTGTTTGTTTGTTTGTTTGTTTGTTTAAGATGATGTGACTTTTCTTCTTAATTCAATTATTTTTGTTCTTTAGAACGTTTAATTCTGTTGACCACTCCTGTCTTTAAAATGATAGAATATGTTACGTGAATGAGTTGAAGAGGGTCATAAACATTGTTTAATGAACTATTCTCATTTGACTTACGAAAAGACTGGGGAAGCTAAACAATTGACCAAAAGGTACGACTAGCTGGTAAGACTCAAACTCATGCTTCTTAATTAAAGCAGAGGTTTTTTGTTTGCTTTTTTGTTATTATCCAGAAATCAGTTGTGTTTGTGAATGAGTGTACATGTCTACATGTGTGCACATGCCTGGTAGTATGTATGTATGTGTGTGTTTATGCATAGGCCATAAGTTAGCCTCAGATATAATTCCTCAGGCGCAGTTCATCTGTTTTTTGAGATGGCATCACTAACTGGAATTGAAGATTACACACTAGTCTAGGCTAGCCAGACAGTGGGGGCCTGGCATCCTTCTGCTTCTGTCCCCCACAAACACTAGGATTACAGGTATGGACCACCATCTTTGACTTTGTGCATGACGACTGGAGATCAAACTTGCATGGCAAAGACTTGACTGACTGAGCCATCTATCCAGCCCACACAATCAGCCATTTCTCTAGCTTCTATTCTCTATTTGTGCATTAACTTCTTTACTACTTCGTGACTCTTCCGGGACTCATCATTCCTTTTAATGGATTCTTTCTTGATCAAAATACAGAATTACAAAATAGTGTAATCAGACAGATTTTACATAATCCCAACTCTGGAACTCACTCAGAAATTGAGTATCTACTGTGCAAGGGATTTTGTGGTTAAAAATAATTCACAGATTTGATTTTCTACATTTGTACTTGCTGCTTTTCCTTGCCTGAATGAATCTTTTTATATTTCTTCAGTCAAATGTCCTTCCAAATCAAACACAAATTATTTATAGAACCTCTACTTAACATTGACTGAATTCTTCATTTTTTTTGCCACTTCTCAATTTCTTATGAGTAGTACAATCTAAGGACTCTCTAAAGTAAATAGAAACACTTTTTTATCTGAAATCTTTGTATTGATTAGCACAAGCAGTTCTATAGGGAAAAATAAGAATAAACCCATTAGCCATGCTATTTAGTTATGGCAAGTTATGTTGCTGCAATTCTTGTACTTGAAACTAATTCCTATTGCAGAAATTTAGTATTTTCTTTTTTTTAAGATTTTATTTATTTATTTTATGAATGTGAGTAATTTTTCTGAATGTGCATCTACATGCTAGAATAGAACATCAGATCCCAGTATAGATGGTTGTGAACCATCAGGTGGTTCCTGGGAATTGAAATCAGGACCTCTAGAAGAGCAGCTAGTGCTCTTAACCTCTGAGCCATCTCTCCAGCCCCTTTAGTATTTTCTTTTTATTTTTTTTCACAATTTATTCATTACATATCTCAATTGAAGCCCCCTCCCTCAAGTCCTCCTAGTCCCAACCCTCCCTTCTTCTTCCCCTATTCCCTTCCTCTTTTCCACTGAAAGGGGGGCAATTCAGTATTTTCTCTGTGAATTTTTGTTTCCACAACATAAGAAGAAGATTGACCAGGTCCCTCAAAGCATTTTACTCAGCATTCTAGTGGTCTCAGGTCAGACTCCACGATGACAGTTAAAAGTGCTAAAGGAACCAACAGACAAGGTCAGCTGAAGTGCCCCTATGAATTGTCCCAGCTGGAGAAAGAGACTCTGATGACTCTTTGAAAAGATCTGCTCTATGTGACAGCTTTGCTTTTGACCAGTTGTGCAACCTCAAAATGTCACTTTCGCTCTCTAACTTTCTTTCCTGTTTACAAAATATGTTGAGGAACTGTACTTACAATTTTCAGTATCACTGTAGGAATTGAGGTATTCCCATAAAGTTTTGGCCATATATTTTTTTTTAGTTATTAGGGTAATAAATGCCTGTTTTTATATCCTTGAGTATTACAGTTCAGTAAAATCTAACCAAAAATGCTTATCAACTAATAAAGCATTAATTCTATCCAATGTCCTAAAATATGAATGTGCAAAACAACACGGAAAGAAAATACAAATAAAATGAATGGACATTATCTTTAAGAAACATAAATCAAAAATGCATTTGCACTGTTCTGATGCTTTTCTTTATTTTAATAGACCTAGAAAAATTTTACATTTTTTATTTTGATTTCAGCCTTTCATTAGAAAAATATTATCTTTCAATATTAATTCTTTTCCCTTCCCACTTCTTTTTCCAGTTCATGTCTATTTGGCAGCATCACAAAACCCACTTCTCATAGGTGTTGTTTATTTAAATTTCATTTTATTATTGCAATCTATATAACTTATCCCCAGCCATAAGTCTTATGCTCACTTCAGTCCCCAAGTCAGGCCTAGATGTTACGAGACAAACCTTCATTTCCAATGGTAACATATGGCAAATTTCCGGTGCTCTTAGTGGTGAGCTGACCAAGTCTCAAGTTCTAGCCATTAAGAGGGGCTTTTTACCTGAAGCCAAGGCAGAGCAAGGAAAATATTCAATAATACATTTCTTATGCCTTTGAATATCAGTCTAAGAAAAAGAAAGAAGTTAAACACTTTGTTCAATCATTTATTAAAATGAAAGTAGCACCCTGGCGTTGCCGGAACCAGGGAAGCCAGTGCCAGGTCCAATTTATTTTTAGCTGTTGTGAATTGTCATGAAAAAGTCCCCAGTGTGCAGCCCTGTCCCGCTGACATTTCCACTAGGTAATGTACCCTTTGCTCCGCTCCTTTTGAAAAACTCTCCAGTTATTTTGTGAGATAAACAACAGGCGCCTCTGCTTCAGTGCATTTTTCACTTGTGCTTAATGACCTGCTTGCTCCAACCGGATGGGGTCTGCTCCTACAGCGAAAACGAAAATGTTAGAACTGCACTTAGAAAATGTTAGAACTACACTTAGAAACTGCTTCTGTGTTACCAGTTTACTTGGTGCGGAGATAGCTGTATGCATTTGCTTCTCAAGAGTTTCCCTCTTAGATACCTGGAAGATTCTGGTGGCAGACTGTAAGCATGTCAGTGAGAGAGCTTAATGGGACAGAAGAAATACAATTGGCATTTCAACTGTCGCTGGATCAGCTGTTGGATGTATGATCATGACCTTTTGGGGTTTATTTGAATTCGAGCCCAGTATATCTATCTACCTGAAAATAAGGAAAATCATTACGTTTACATTTAGAATAGAGGGATTATACAAGAGTTTTCATAGTTTTGTACATAATAACTATTCAATGATAGTCACCTTCCCCATGCTACTTGCTGTTTCGGGGAGTCTGACATTCTGAAGAGTGGCAATCCTTGTCTTCTCCTCCAACAGGCATTTACTTCCTGAAATTGAAAGGGAAAAGGGGCTGGAATTTTGGAGAAAGGTGCGTGTAGCATGTTTAAGATTTTCATTTAAATATAAAACACAATAAGTAGACCGTCAGACAGGAAATGCAGTGAACTTTCATAAAGTAGCACATCACAAGTTTATGTATAACTGCCCCTCACATCAAGGGCTAGACAGGTATTGGTACAGTGGAAGTCAGGACCTCTTCTAGAAACTAATCCCTGTATCTTTTCTATTGGCTGTGATGATCTCATTTCTAAATCTCTGCCTTTTACTCGCTGGGTTTCCTCTGTATGCAACTGGAGTTCTTTAAGGAAGACACTTTACTCTTTCTGCCTCTACCTAAGTTCCAAGTGCAAGACTGTGCTGTGGTTTGAAGCAATAGAATGATGTTACTGATGTCTACTATTTTTTGTGTCGTTTACTTGAACTAATTCTGATGGACATTCAAGCTCCTGTTCAATTTTAGATGGTTCATGCAGTGTTGCATGAACATCTATACGTTCCACTTCATAAACCTATGTGCATATTTCATTTGAGTGTATGACTAGGAATAAAATAAGTTACATATTCACTCACAGTAGATTCCTACAAACGCTGCCAAAGTCGTAATAATTTATTTATTTCATTAACAATATATTAAAATCCCCTTCGCTTCTTTATATGTTAGTTGTTTTGTTTCAATCGCTCCTGAGGTACGTGAAGATGTGTCACTGATGGTTTTAGAATTATTTATTTTTTAATTACATGTGTGATTCATTGCATATATGGGAACTGCTTGCATGCGATGCCTGTAGAGGTTGTAAGAAGGGGTAAGATCACCTTGGACTGGAGTTACAAGCTGGTGTGTGGCACTCAATATGGGTGCTGGGAAGCAACCCCTGACCCTCTGCAAAGTTAACAATTGCTCTTAACCACTGAGCAATCTCTCTAACCTCTTGTTGATGGTTTTAATGTTCATCAAACAACTTTTAATAAATCTCTTATTAGATTTATTATCTCCTATTAGATTAATTAATTAATCTCCTATTAGATTAATTATCCTATTATCACGATTCTGAATTTCATATTTAAATGTCTTGCTCATGCTTTTTTTTATATAAGCCATTTTCTGTGGAATTACTATATGCGCTAGCTACAGGTTCTGTTTTGATTTATGTGTTATATGTCATTAACTGATCAAAGATATGATTATGTTATGCCTCATTGGTATATTTTGATGTATATGTGCTCTTAACATTCCAAGTTATTGCTTTTCATGTTTGTGCTACTACTTTTGTGACCTATTAAAAATCATTACACACCTCAAGAGATGTTTTCCTCAGATATTCTATTCCACAGTTTTTAATTTTACTTTCCACATTTTTATCCATTTCTCTATAATTAATTTTTTTTTGTCTGCTGCAAGGGAGGTGTAAAATGTAAATTTTCCATGTGAAAATAAAATTAACTGTGCTAGATACCAATTTTTAAAACACGGAGTGCTACCTCACATCTGTACGGTGCTGTTCTCTTTGACATGTGTTAATTGCCCGTATGTGATGGGACTATTATTTTTAAAACTTACTTTATGTGGATAGCCATCTGCATGTGTGTGTATGTGTGTACCATATAGGTACCCAGTGCCTGAGGAGATCAGAAGATGGTGTCAGAGACCCTGGAGCTGTAGTCACAGAGGGTTGTGGGCCACCATGCAGGTGATCGTAATTGAACCTGAGCCCTCACCAAGACTAGTTAGTTTTATTAGGTATTGAGCCATTGCTCTAAATTTGGACCTATTTCTTGATGTATGTCCGTCCTCGTATCAGAGCCATATTTTGTTAATGACCTAGAGCCATAAGTCTGGTTCTTCAATAGAATATGTCCTAATACAACAGTTCTTCTTAAAGGTTATCCGGGGTCTTTTACCAACCTTTGTGTTCACAATACAAATATGTGTGATGGTTTAAAGTACACAGACCTCCCAGCACATACAAAAGCATAGAAACAAAATAGCAATCCCATGTGCCTAAGTCACTCCACTCAATGCATTTATGGTCATTCTTGGGGAACATTTACATCAATGTCTATGCTCTACCACCCCGATATTATTTACATCTAAATTCCACATACCAAGTAATTTCATGTCTAATTACTTTTGTGTATATCCATAAAAGAAACCTTATTTCAGACACAAGAGTGTGTTCTACTGAGAAACCTTTTTAACCCCAAATGTTTTCTTACTGTTCAAACTAATGATTGTATGTTTTTCAAACGTCATATCTAAAAGTATGTTTGAATAAGAAACTAATGAGGTTAATATAATTAGTTGGCGACATTCTTGCTTATTTTTTCTCATCATCTTTATTAGTTTTTGAGATTTTCATACCATTTTCATACCATTCATACCACCCCCCACCTGATCCCAGATCTACCCTCCATTCCAAAGCTTAAAATGAGCTTTCCTTTTCACCGCCTCTATTGGTTACCAATAATTGCTTAGCTTGGGGTGGTAGCTCGCTCCTACCTCCACTCTTCTGCTTGGACTTTCTCTGACTTGAGCTTGCTCAGCTTTACATATGCTGTCTTAACTGTCTGAATCCGTCCATTATTTGCAATTCACCCTGCTGTGTTCCCTGAATGTTGTTTCCTTCTTGTCATCCATTGCTTTTGACTCTTACAACCTTTCGACCTCCTTTTTCACAAATATTCCAGAACCTTGGAAGGAAAGGATGTGATATAGATATTCTAAGTGAGGGCTGAACATCCTGCTGTCTCTCATTCTCCACGCTTTGACCAGTTGTGGGTGTCTTTCTTAATCACCACCTACTTCAGATAGATGCTTCTCTAATGAGAATTAAGAAACATCTTAATCTATGGGTGAAATGGTAAGTCATTAGGAGTAGGCTTAATATGATGGCATAATAATAGTTGTAGGTTCTCTTCTAGGGCCTAAGACACATCTAGCCGCAGATTCCTGGTACCAATAACAGTGCCAGGTATGTGCTCCATACTAGCCTTCCTAATTGTTTGGCTCACTGGAGAAAACATTATGTCTAAAAAGTGCTTGGGGGGAGTGCGTATGAATTAAGAAATACATTTAAACACAGATATAAAACATTTGGAGGGGATTTTTGATACAGGGTTTCTCTGTATGTCCTTGGCTGTCCTGGACTCACTTTGTACACCAAGCTGGAGATAAAAAATAAATAAATAAATAAATAACCTTTTAAAGCTTGTTATTAAGTTAATTTAAAGTTTTGTACATGAATATGTCATTGCTTTCACCTAACATGAAAAACACATTTGTGTAAAGAGATTCTGATCTCGTTATTTCAATTACATATAATTTACCAGGAAAGGTTCAATTTCTCTCTGATTTTCCTCAGCTTTTAGTGTGATGAACAGGGAAAGCTCTGTCCTTGTTAAGTAAATTATAAAGTAGGAAATTACTACATATACCTATCTGTTTCTAGTCGTTTCCTTTGTAAGGTGAACAAGCTAATCTTTGAAACAGTCAAAGAAACATCCAGAACAGGAGGATTACAAAGATGTTCACTACATTTCAGCCTGAAATTAAAAAGGCAGCATTAGAAAGTACAAAAGAGGCGAGGATAAGTCGTAGGTCTATAAAGATGAAGCTTAAATAGGTAAACATGTAGCAGAGTTCAAAATCTCAAAGGGTTTGTTCTTGTTACTGTTTGTTTTTTTGTCCCAAAATGAGTATTTACTTTCTTGAAAACTCAAATATTTGCCTACAAATACTGTGTGAGAAAAATGATCAGCATTTTTTTTTTTTTAATGATCAGCATTTTAAACTAGGGTGAATAAACTTCTCTAGCTTGCAGATTTTCTACAGTTTTACTCAACTATCATCTTTTTTTCACTGTTCCATGGAGGCAATTTTACTTTAAGACACATCATTTTATTTTTTTTTTGTCTCAGTAAAAAAAAAAAAGAAAAATTAAAGCAGCATCTGAACTTAATTTTTATTCTTACATACTTGAGGGTTTCGACAGGGACTCGTGGGCCAGATTGGCCTTAAACTCGACATGCTACTGAAGCTGCCTGCAGCTGTTGGTGGTCCAGCCACTTCCCCATGGGTCGCTGTATCTAACTTATTTTTAGTTGACTTTTTTATTTTCTTGCCACTTTTTGACAATGGTTCTTAATTAGCCCAAGGCAAATTTGAACCTGTCATGTAACCAAAGATAGCTGTGAGGTCCTGATCTGCCCGTTTTTACTCTCCAAGTGCCTTCTGACATCTGCTACTATACTTGTCCTGCATGGATTTCTATGTATTTTTTTAAACACTTTAAGCAACAATTGTATCACTACACAGTTATCTACAACTTTAAGCAAGGGAATAAACTTCTGTTTCCCTGAGAGGCACAAGAAGATGACAAAGGTGGGGAAATGACAACTCTGGGCCATATTTAAGAACAGATTAGAATGACAGATTTCCATTGAAGACTAGTTGTATCAGTAAACTTGTACTGTAAACCAGCAGTATCTGTTAAAATATGGCAGAAAATTGTACTGAGATGGTAGAAAGTTATTAAATAAGTCAAAATGATCAATAAAACATTAAAATTAGACACCTTTCAAGACATCATTTATAATCACTTAAAATATAACCATTGTTTAATCATTTTTATACTTATTAGAAACAATGCAAACTAATTTGAACAATTAACTATAATGCCTTTAGTTTTTGAGCATTAACTTTTAATTAGTTTTAATTTGAAAATAAACTCAAAATTTAAAAATATAAGTCTATTATAAGGCACATATTCTAAAATAAGTAGTGCTGAATAATCTGCAGAGTATTTACTTTCTTGAAAACTCAAATATTTACCCAATTTTTCTTGGGTTTATGTGTCAACTAAAATACATTTCTAATTTTGCTTCAGTTGCTGAATTCCCTTTATTCCACCTCTGTGTGACTAATTTGGTCTCAGCTTGTGTTCTTGTCTTTGTGTGTGTGTGTGGTCAGAAAAAGTCAACACTATAATTGAAGCAAAAATAAGATATATTGCATATATATGACATTTAATCACTTATTAAACAAAGTAATTTACTTTCATACAAAATAAGTTATGAGAAGTAGTAAGTGATGAACCTTATTAAATTTTTTGATACTTTTTATTGTTTTACATTAATTACAGCTTTTTTCACTTTGTATCCCAGCTGTAGCCACCTCCCTCATTCCTTAGTTTCCCTCATTGCTTAGTTTCACAAAACAGGTTTAATGAGATATAATTTTATTAATACTGTATTGCATTGAATTATAATTTTAGCATGCATGCCCTAATATTGGACATAAATTAAAACACACATAGTTTAAGTCAACAGTTTGGGATGCGTTAATGTGTGCATAAATCCTGAGTCCATTAACACATTCTGGCCAACCCTCACTTTCCCCATGTTTATTTTCTATTTACCTATCTACTTTCCAAAGCAGTAATAGTTCTCTTTCTAGACTGATTTGAGGTGTAAAAGTTAAGATCTTACCATATTGTCAGTGTGAAGAAAATTTGGAAAGTTTGTCTGTTTTCTCTTATTGCTTTGTATTTCAGAAGCCTTTCTTCATAGTCTACCTCTAAAGAGAGAAGTAGAGAATGAACATATTATGACTGGTTCCAGCTATTTATTGCAATTCAGGAATAAGATAACATGGGAGAAACAGAAGGAAAGTTACAGCCAGAGTATAAAGCAACAGTGGCCATCCATAGCTGCTTGATTTCATGCACTGACGCCTTACGAGGGGTGGAGAGCTTGGTGTGTGGGAACTCAACCCCAGTAAAATCAAAACAAACCCTACCTTCCTCCGGCCCTTCAGAGGCCCAAGTCTAAAAGAAAATTATTATACCTAAAATACATTGTTCCCTGCAGGCCAGTTCTGGCTTTGTTTCTTTTCTTTTCTATCAAACTCTAGGCTAAGTGCTTAGCCCAATTCTTACTTCTTGTTTTTCTTTTCCAATTAAATCCTCATGTGGACATGACTAACCTAGTTCAACACATCTGTGAAATATAGGAGGTTCAGACCTGTTCAAATGCCTAGGCATCTTTCTGAGGTGAGCCCTGCATCTTAGGGCTGGAGCCTCACATCTGGTCTTCCTGGGGAGCCCTTAGCTTCTGCTGCTGCTAGTCCACAGACTGCACATTAATGGGGAAAGTTTTGGTGGATTTCCAACCTGGGCATCTCCAAAGCCACTTGAGAGTTGGGATGAATATATACATTTGTGGTAATAATACATACGTGGTAAGACATGCTAAATTGGACCCTCCACCAGAGAAGAGTATAGCAATATTACATTTGCAAAGCTTTTCCATGTGAAACCCACTGGCATCCAAGACATTGTAAAAGATAATAAGCCTTAGGATGTGTTCACTGTTCAGTCAGAAAGGGAAGCAGACCGGACCATGGATGTGTTCTAAAACCTGACTCTCCTGGGTGTTGTGTTTTAGTTGCTGGATATGGGGATGTAGACATTTACTAAGATAGGATTTGGCAAGACGTCTAGAATAATGACAATCATACCCAAATTGGGAAGGGGAGCATAGAAGCTGTTATTTACAATTTTTTTATTTTAATTTAATTTTTTTAATTTAATTCTTAACTTATTTTATTTTCCATAGTTTATTTACTGGTTAGACCTGCTCTTTGCTTTTTGAAATATTGTAAATTTGAAGTGTTGGGACACTTCAAAAACAAGGAAAGTGTTAGCTTCTAGCCTTATGTAGAACAGGGTGCTCTGAATTACTTGTTTAGATGATATTTATAATCTAGCTAGTGAAATTCTTCATCAGTAGATATGAGACCACAAACCCACACTTTACATAGATCTTTTAGGTAATTTTTGTTTTGGTTTATTTTGTTTGCTTGCTTTGGAGACAGAATTACTCTATACAACCTTAACTGTCCTAAAACTCAATATGTAGGCAGTCAAAGCTAGCAAGAACATGCCATCCTCACCCACCTAAGTACTGGGCTTACAGATATGTGTGTCCCTGCACTATACTCTCTGAGATTATTTAGATTTGTACTGTCTGTGACCAGAATACTCAAGAGTCCCGAGGGGCTGCTCCTTTGGAATAGCTTTATTATAGTTAGGTATTTCATGTCTTCAGTCAATTTAGTTTAGTGTTCAGTAACTGTAAAATAATGGAAATCAATTGAAAAGAAATAATTTCACTCAGCTTTCTTCATTCCACTCTGCCATCAATCATGTAGAATTAGAATAGATTTTTTACTACATGTAAGGTAACTAAATAGTCCTTTCCATTTTTGCTTTTTATTTTCTTCCCTGACATGCAGTAGTCTAATCAAGTGTTATTTTCTCAGTATGGTGCAAAAAGGCTGCTGGCAATCTTAATACTAGAAAAGGTTTATGAAGACTGATTTTAACCTCACAAATGTTTTTGTTTGTTTGTTTGTTTGTTTCTGTTTTTAGTTTGAACCCAAGTACCTTTGGCCTTTTGACGAATCACTACTCTTTCTGGACAGTGTGTTGGTAGGTGTCTATAACCCCTTTAACATTCTGGGATAACATTATAATCTATCATAAGACATTTAGGAATTGATTGAATGTGCTTCAATTTCCCCAGAAAACTTTATACACGTACTTTTTCTGAACTGGAACCTGTCAATTTGCATATTAGCAAATACTACAGGTGGAACTTATGTACGCAAAGAGATGTTTAGCGATTCTTAACTTGGCCCTTTGGCATTTTCCTTTTAGACCTCCTATCCTTTTCTCTGTTTGCTCTTGAAATCCTTGTGGATATAGCTTGCCAAATGCAGCAGTACATTTTATTGGTGAAAAAAAATATGTTTATGATGGTTTCTAAAGAACAGAAAGCCAGATGTTCTTCAAAATGAAGGCAACTGTAATGGGGAGATATTAGGAGTCAGTTAAGAGGAGAGATGTCTAAGGTGGATCTTAGGTAGTCTGTTTCTGGTCTAAGAGACCTAACAATGCTCTTGATGGATATATGTCATAGCAATCTGAAAGAAATGATGAGGAATGAGAACAAACTGTGATCAAATATCAAGGGTAGGAATTCTAGCTAAACTGACTTAGTGAGATTCTACATACCATTGGACAATGTGGACATGAAGACTGAAGCCCAAAAGTCCAGACTTCATTGCTAAGAGTTCAGGGCATGTTGAATAGACAGAGTACTTTCCACCATCACTGTCTTCTACTGTTTTCCTCCCTGAACAGCCTCCTTTAACAATTTGTGTACTGTAAGTTGAAACAGGAGGCAGATTTTATTTTCTTTACTTCTTTATACAAATCAAAAAACCCATAAAGTAGACATATAATGGGGTCTCAGGAATGAAGAAAACAAATCCTCATTTCTTCCCAGAATTTTTTTTGTCATCCATTTTTCATTCTTGCTCTCTTCTAAGACTCCCAGCTTAACTCTGACACTAGAAATGAGTTGTTTGTTGTTCTCAGAAGAAAATACCTATTTCTTCTATTGATCTTTTTGCCTTGATTTTTCCTTTTTTAATTTTTTATTAATAATACTTTATTCACTTTGTATCCCTCCAGTAGCTCCCTCCCTCCTCCCCTCCCAATTCCTCCCTTCTTCCCCCTTCTCCACGCATGAACCTCTCCAAGTCCACTGACTTGGAGACCAAGGAGGTCTTCTTTTCCTTCCTACTGTTCCTAGTCTGTTAGGTCTCATCAGGAGTGGCTGCATTGTCATCTGCTGTGGCCTGGTAAGGCTGCTCCCTTCTCAGGGGAAGGTGATCAAAGAGCAGGCTGATCAGTTCATGTCAGAAGCAGTCCCTGTTCCCATTACTATGGAACTGAGCTGACATGGGCTACATCGGTGCAGGGGTTCTAGGTTATCTCCATGCATGGTGCTTGGTTGGAATATTAGTCTCAGGAAAGACCCCTGTGCTCAGATTTGTTGGTTCTGTTGCTCTCCTTGTGGACCTCCTGTCCTCTCCATATCTTACTATTTCGCACTTCTTTCATAAGATTCCATGCACTCTGCCCAACAGCTGGCCATAAGTCTCAGCATCTGCTTTGATACCCTGCAGAAATGCTCAATACGCATTCAGAAGGGCGAAGAGGATGGACATCAGAAGAAGGAGAAAACAGGGAACAAATCAGGAGCCTGCCACAGAGGGCTTCTGAAAGGATCTGCCTTGATTTTTCAAACTGGCTCCTTACCCAACTTGTCCTGTTGCTACAGCCTCTTCCATTTAAGTAATTATGTTAAATCTTACAAAAAGATAGTCTGTGTTCCAGTTCATTTCCCAATCTTACAAATATTAAATATTTTAAATGTTTTAATCTGAAACTAGCTGAAATATTATCCTGAATCATAGTTATGTGATACCAATATTGCATTTTTTAACTTTTTCAAAATTGGTTATATTGACCTTGTAATTTTTCTGAATCTCTCATATCCTGTTTTGCCTGGTCATATTCTTAAAAGGAATCAGTGTCCTTGTGATTAACATTGAAATGCTTTTGGACTTCTCTAGAATAGTATAAATATATTCATTTTATCTCTCATCAAGATTCGAAATTTTCTTTTCTTAATTTTTATTTATTTATTATTTCTTACAATTTATTCACTTTGTATCCCAATGTTAGCCTCTCCCTCATCTCCCAATTCCAACCTTCCTCTCTCTTCTCCACCTATGCCCCTTCCCTAGTCCACTGATAGGGGAGGTCCTCCTCCCCTACTATCTGACCCAAGTCTACCAGGTCTCATCAGTACTGGCTGCATGGTCTTCCTCTGTGGCCTGTCAAGGCAACACTCCCCAGGGGGAGGTAATCAAGAGCTTGCAACTGAGTTCATGTCAGAGACAACCCCTGCTGCCCTTACTAGGGGAGCCCCTTGGAGAGTGAGCTGCCATGGGCTACCTCTGAGCAGGGAGTCTAGGTCCTCATCATGCAAGGTCCTCGGTTGGAGCATCAGTCTCTGCAGGGCCCCATGGGCCAAAATTTTTGGCTCTATTTGTCTCCTTGTGCAGCTCCGGTCCCCTCCAGGTCTTTCTATCATTTAAGTACTCAGGCTTTTCTCCAGCTTTCTGTAATTTGCTGACTTATACTTGTGTTATTTTCCTTTCCTGCCTATGCTTCCCACTTGTATCGCCTGAAAACTGTATTTGTAGTCCAGAAGAAAGAGACACACTTCTTCTGTCTCTGGCAGAAAGTCAGGCAGCTTTCAACAGGCTTAGAATTAATGACTTCTGGGCATGACTGGGAGACAGCAATAGACTCAGTAGCAAATGACGGTCATAAATTCTTAAAATTAAGTAATAACTCCACACATTGTTCTGAAGCTTGTGATTATAACAATAGAATCCTAACTCATGAAAAACCTACAAAGGATTGGTGGAACAGTTCTTTCTTGAAAAAGAGGATTTGCTTGCAGGTCTATGGATAAACCTAACCATCCAGACAATTACTAATAAGCATCTTTTCAGCATTCAGCAAAGTTAATACTAATTTTTACAAATAAATAATAAAACCTATTGTTGTCTAGTCCGTGAAAAGCAAGCAAAGTCCAAGAATGAGCACCTCCCAGCTACTACAAGCAAATGAACAAAATGATAAGCCTTGCCGAGATTATGAAGACAATGTGGGCTTCCCACAATGTGGTTTTCTCTCCTAACTAAAAATGAAGCACTGAGTATTTTTTAGGTGATCAGATATGTTTTAAAACTTTATTCATTTTTTTTTTCTTCTGGAGAAAAGGAGTCGGGGTGGTGGGTGAAAGGTAGAAAGTCAATCACCTTTCTGTTAATACAAAGGCTATTTTTAATCATATGGTTTAGGTTTCCTTTCATTACTTCTTATCTAAAACTTGCCTAACTCTTCTCTTAAAGGGCAGCATATGAAATCTTGGAACCATTTTAATTCCCAGGCTGCATTGCCTTTTTACTTTAATTTTGAGGAATGGAGAGATCTCAGCTAGGAAATACCGGGAGACTTTTGGAAGCTCTCTCAAGCAGAACAGTGTTTAATATAGTACCCTTTTTTACACACTGGATATGCTGTCATGGCATAAAAAATATTACCCCTGAGAGGACATCTGAGCCAACTGCTCACCCACACAAAATTCCAGGAGGGCAACAGCAATTCCTGATGTGTGGAACTGAAAACCTCCTTCTTCATTGTAAAGGGCGGGTATTGAATATTTTGTCCTAAATCCACAGAAAAAGTACAAGACGAAGAATATTTAAGAAGAGAGGTACACAGCACCGCCTGGGACTGTGTTATCTGCTTCCAACACTATCAGACTCTGATTCCATCAAAATTTTCTCCTTGTCTCTTTGTGATTACCTCTTATCTCTTTCCTTTCACCATCCCTGGTAAAGCCAGTAACTCTGGTCCTCTCAGATATTTTTCTGCATCTGGCCTACTGAAGCCCAGCTTTGCACATGGCATCTGTCCAGGGAAGCTTGAGTTAGCTTCCAAAGATGTTCAGTGTGATTCCAAAGTCCTTGGTTTCCCTACAAAGAAATCCTCTCTTCCTCGCTTCCATGTCCTCTGTTCTTCAAGATGACCAATACTTCATATAACTGTAAGAACACTGGCACGGACTGCCTGCACATTGAGCCCTTTCTTGCTTGTTCACAATGCTTATTCACTCCAAAACAATTCCAGTTTGGAAAACAGATTTTATGGTTGTTCTATATCATTTACATGTAATGCTGCTTTCTCTACCAACTGTTTTGTGGAGACAATCTCTCATTTAAACATCCATTGGAGCGTTATCTCTCTCTCTCTCTCTCTCTCTCTCTCTCTCTCTATATATATATATATATATATATATATATATATATATATATATATATAGTATGTGTGTGTATACATGTTCCTATGTGTATGTATAATGTTCCTGCATGTGAGTGTGAAAACTTTATATCAAAGATGATGTGTGAAAGTCAAAGGACAAACCTAGTACTAGAGCTCCCCTTCCACTTTGGTAGAGAAAGGGTCTTTTGTTCGCATCTACACATACAGCCCTGGAGTGTCTGGGAGTCTCCTAGTTCCACATGGGGAGATTGGGATAACAGATACCTACAACTACTGCACCTAGCTTTGCATGGGTTCAGGGCTTCACAGTACTGCAATAAGCACTTTACCCAAGGAGCCATCTTCCCAGTCTTCATTTTTGTTTTTATCATATTCCTTTATTTCTTTTACCTTTTGACCTTTACACAGTAAAACAAAAATCACTACAGCTATTATGAATTGAGCATTTCTCTACCAAATTCATATAATTAAGTCTTCACAATTAAGGTGACCTGTTTAGATAAAGAGCTGTTAATGGCATTACTAAGGTTAAATGAGGGCATTACAAGGTTAAGGTACTGATCTGATAACAATGGACATTTTCATAAGAGGTATATAAAAATCCATTCTCTCTGCTATGTAAATGTACCATGAATTAGGCAACTATTTGAAAAGCAGGAAGGGAGACACTGACCATGTTGAAAACTCAGTGTGTAATCTCCGGAAACATGAGAAAATAAATATCTGTGGTTTAAACCAATCAGTCTACAGAATTTTTTGTAGAAGTCCTAACTAGTTAAGGATTTAAATGCATGTATTTGTATACGTCTAAAATATCAAACTAACAGTGGCTGGCTCTTGTGATCACCTCCCGCTGATTTGGGAGCAGCCTTACCAGGCCACAGAGGAAGACAATGCATTCAGTCCTGATGAGATCTGATAGGCTAGTGTCAGAAGGAAGGAGAGGAGGACCTCCCCTACTAGTGGCTTTGGGAGGGACATGGGAGGAGATGAGGGAGGGAGGGTAAGATTGGGAGGGATGATGGAGGCTACAGCTGGGATACAAAGTGAAAAAACTCTATAAAATAAATAAATAAATAATATTAAATGATCAAACTAGCTTAGTATTGTACACATACTAAGCATATTCACTCAGGTGCATTCGCACACATTGATCCAATCCACAGTACTTTGTTAGCTTTGAGGAACACTGTTAACTTGTTAATGACAGACTAGAACCTGATAAATGTGAATTTAACAAAATGTTGCTCTCCACCAGTAAAACCCCAAATGTATATTTTTATATACAAACTACAAGAGACAGAATAACATTTGAACATATTATATAGGCATATGTAAGTGTATGTATATACTATGTATGTGTGTGTGCATATTTAATAGTGAGAATCATGTTTAAATCAGGCATCCATTCTTTTCTCCTCATAATTAGTTTTGTTCGTTCTCTTAAAGCTGTGAGTTTGGGATCAGGACATTCCTAAACACAAGCCTCCCCACCTTTCTTGTTAAGTGTGTGCTTGGGACAGGTTTATTTCATGGCAACTTAGCATGTGAGGTTCAAGTTGGGACATACAATTTTAAGTCTTCTTACCCTGCCTGTTTAAACTATTTTTGACAGTTTATCTGATTTTGCTTCCCTCTGTCACTATCAAAGTCTAGACAAGTTGCCTTAGACACCAACAAACACTTTATTATGGCTTTCAGATGTTAACAGCTTGTCAAAGGTAAAGGTGAGACAGAGTCTTAAGAACACCCATGTGTCTCCAAACAACCAAACATTTAATTTCTGGACATTCCATCAGATACTCTTTTTATTCTATTTTTTCCAGTGAGATTTTTTGCTTTATCTGTTTTTCATGCAAGATCTAAGACACTAAATGCTGGGCTTATATTTGCTTATGTTTATACCTCAACTTTTGAACTTGTAGTACAATGTACTAACAATCTTATTAATACAATGCAACAAATACTGCTGTAGTAATTTTTAATGGGGATTATCTGTCAGTAATTCATAATAGATTGACATGACAGGCCTTTGCTGTTGAAACTGTAGACTGCATTCATTAAATATTGTTTAATTATTTGAAGACATCATTTGAAAACATAGAGTTCCTGGGGCATTGTTTTTTAACTACATCCTTCCATGCCAGAAACATATAATTTTGTTTTCTTTACAATATGTGAATGGAAGTGCCTTTAAAAGTCTTTGTAATCACTGGTATTTATTTTTTTAATTGATAAAGATAGAAATGGTAGTTTTAGTAGCATAGGAATATCATCTCTACTCAAATAATTCTAGCTAACTCTTGAAATTATTGAGCTATATATCTTTATGATTATCATGAAAGACTAGAGTAACCTTGCAGTTTCCTCCTTGAATTTGATATAGAATATCCAAATTTTCTTTTTGTTTCCATCTTGTGTGTAAGATACTATATTTCTTAAAATAACTTGTAATAGACACCAACATTTTTGTTTTAGCTCTTGAAAATGAGTATAATTTTAATAAAATAAAGCAAAATTGTTTTCTTAATGAATAAAAATATCAAGGTTGTGGTTAGAATGAAATTAAATTCTTTAAATTTTAATACATAATGTTTGCCTCCAAAGTAATTATCTTAATACTACAGTTGTATTGTTGAAAAATCAACTATTTTAAGTGCAATGTGCTAATCTGAATAAGATTTTATAATTTTCTATGAATTCTTAAATTAATCTAAACAATAGAGGAAAGGTTAGTGTCTCTTTAAGATTTTAGTGAAGTAGTAGAAAAAAAATCTTTAGGAGAATAGATCACCAGAACACCAATAATGTAGAAGAAAACTGTGATATTTAGTGTTGATTGTCAAATCGACAGACTCTGGGACAACCTAGGGACGAAGCTACACTAACAGCCAGGAGGGATGACTCTGGTCATGTTGATTCAGGGTGGTTGACCAGCCTTAAGTGTGATCCACTGAGTTGGATCCTGAAAGAAGAAGCTCCTTTGTGCTGGCTGGTTTCTAAGGCCCCAGAAGGTGTCAAACAGGTTGCTTTTGGCAAACAAAGCATCAGTAGCTTTACCCAGCCGTGACCCCTATGAACTATGAGACCAACTTGCCAGGCAAGACATACCATTTGTGTAAGAGTGGCACTCCTTCTGTTAGCATAACCAACCACTCTATGGTACTGAGGGCCATTCCACATGAAGGCCTTCCATGGCTGATACTGTAACTCTGGTCAAAAACCCATGGAAGGAGTAGTTACACGCCCTAAGGGAAGAGCAAATCTTGCTTTTCAGCTAAGTTGACATAGCATCCAAATATAATATAATATTCAGGATTCTGAATGTTTATATTTATATTCGTAGATAAATGCTACTCTCAGCCTTAATCAGAGAAGCCTCTCATTTCAGCAAACAGTAGTAAATGCACAGTCACATGGCTATACAAGGCTCTGTTAGTAACTGAGAGATTGATAATCTCCTAAATGAGACATTTATACTGTGCCCACCAAGGCTCAGGGAACATTGTAGAAGAGGCAATGGAAAGAATGTATGGGCTATATGACAGGGAGAAGGGCTGAAAAGCATTAGCTCTTGAGCAAGATATAGCCATTGCAATCTGTCTGATATCAGTCTACACTAGGCCTGCACAAAAATGTTTCCAGTCAACAGTCTGGAATGGGTGGAGAAGGGCTCAGGATGAAGAGGGTCATTACCTTCAACTGTGTACCCACTGTGTGCCTAACCAGGCCTTAATATATAGTCCAAATGAATGACCACATAGATGTCCCTGGGCTGAATAGGATATATATATATATATATATATATATATATATATATATATACAAAATAGCAGTTAAAATAGAGGCCATGATAGAAACAGAAAGGAGGATCATCAATGGAACCGAATAGAAGACCCAGAAACAAACCCACACATTTTTGAATACTTGATTTTTGACAAAGAAGCCAAAACCATTCAATGGAAAAAAGACAGCATCTTCAACAAATGGTGCTGGTCCAACTGGACGTCTATGTGTAGAAAAATGAAAATAGATCCATATTTATCACCCTGCACAAAACTAAAGTCTAAGTGGATCAAAGACCTCAACATAAAACCAGACACATTAAATTGGTTAGAAGAAAAAGTAAGGAAGACCCTAGAACTCATTGGCACAGGAGACTACTCCCTGAACAGAACAACAACATCACAAGCTCTAAGATCAACAATAAATAAATGGGACCTCATGAAACTGAAAAGCTTCTGTAAAGCAAAAGACACTGTCATCAAAACAAAACAACAGTCTACAGAGGGGAAAGGATCTTCACCAACCCTATATCTGACAGAGGGCTAATATCCAGTGTATATAAAGAACTCAAGAAGTTAAAAAGCAACAAATCAAGTAATCCAATTTAAAAATGGGGCACAGAGTTAAACAGAGAACTCTCTGTAGAGGACTTTAGAATGGCAGTAAAACACTTAAAGAAATGCTCAACGTCTTTGGCCATCAGAGAGATACAAAGCAAAACGACCCTGAGATTTCACCTTACACCCATCAGAATGGCTAAGATCAAAAACTCAAGTGACAACACATGCTGGAGAAGATGCATAGAAAGGAGGAGAAACCCTCCTCCATTGCTGGTGGGAATGCAAACTTGTACAACCACTTTGAAACTCAATCTGGTGCTTTCTCAAACAAATAGGAATAGTGATTCCTCAAGATCCAGCTATACCACTCCTAGGCATATATCCAAAAGATGCTCAAGTACACAATAAGGACATTTGCTCAACCATGTTTATAGCAGCTTTATTCGTAATAGTCAGAACCTGGAAACAATCCAGATGCCCCTCAGTCGAGGAATGGATACAGAAATTGTGGTACATTTACACAATGGAATACTACTTAGCAATCAAAAAGGAGAAAATCATGAAATTTGCAGGCAAATGGTGGGACCTAGAAACAATCATCCTGAGTGAGGTATCCCAAGAGCAGAAAGACAAACTTGGTATATACTCACTTATATAGACCTATAAGATAGGATAAATATACTGAAATCTATACACCTAAAGAAGATAAAC
This sequence comes from Meriones unguiculatus, assembly GCF_030254825.1. Taxonomy (NCBI): domain Eukaryota; kingdom Metazoa; phylum Chordata; class Mammalia; order Rodentia; family Muridae; genus Meriones; species Meriones unguiculatus. The sequence goes on along the minus strand of NC_083355.1, from coordinate 103,310,185 downwards.
AAAAAAGAGGACTAGGGGTAAGATGACCAATCCTCACTTAGAAAGACAAATGGGATGGACATTGGATGTAGGAGAAAACAAATAACAGGACAGGAGCCTACCTCAGATGGCCTCTGAAAGACTCTACCTAGCAGTGTATCAAAGCAAATATTAAGACTCATAACCAAACCTTGGGCAGAGTGCAGGGAATTATATGAAAGAAAGGGGTGTTACTAAGACCTGGAGAGGACAGGAGCACCACAAGGACCAAATATATCAGGGCACAGAGGTCTTTCATGAGACTGTTTCTCCAACCAAGGACCATGCATGGATATAACCTAGAACCCTGCTCAGATATAGCCCATGGTAGCTCAGTGTCCAAATGGGTTTTCTAATAAGGGGAACAAGGACTATTTCTGACATGAACTCAACGGTGAGCTCTTCCACTCCCCTCCCACGAGGGAGGAGCAGCCTTGCTAGGCCACAGAAGAGGACATTGTAGCCAATCCTGAAGGGACTTGATAAGCTAGGGTCAGATGGAGGAGGAGGTCCTCCCCCGTTCGTGGACTTGGAAAGGGGCAGGGAGAAGATGAGGGAGGGAGGGTGGGATTGGGAGGGAATGAGGGAAGGGGCTGCGACTGGGATACAAAGTAAATAACCTGTGATTAATATAATAAATAAATAAATAGGTAAACAAACAAAGAAATAAATAAATAAAATAAAACAGAGGCCATGAATTTGAAAGGGAGTGGGGAAAGGAATATGGGAGTATTTAGAGGGAGAAAAGGAGAGGAAAAAAAATTATAATTATAATCGCAAACAAAGAAGCAAACAAACAAATAGGTCACAAAATAAACTCAAAAGTCATGAGTCTGGAAAATGGGCTGGTAGGGAGGAGGACTGTTCATTGAGAAGGAAGATAAATGAGGCTGGCATAAGAAAATAATCATGTTTTTTATACATATATGAAATAGTCAAAGAACAAACTTAAAAAATTAAAAATAATCTAGACACAAATTTCTTTCATTGCAGTGTTAGAATAGTTTTATTGGCCTAAATATTTTTCTGTTGTATGTTTTCTTCTTTTCTTTTGAATAATATTTCACAACTGTTAATATTTTTTACTATCCTATTCTTTCTTTATTCATAGAAGAGTATCTAGATGGGGTTATATACTATATCAGTTATCTTTCTATTGCTGTGATAAAATGCCACAACCAAGGCACATTAGAAAAGAGTTTAATTCGGCTTATAGTTGTAAAGGGTTAGAGTCCATGATGGTGGATCTAAGGCAGAAACAGCTGAGAATTCACATCTTAAATAGAGAACTCTAAGTCAATATGGTGAGGGTCTTTGGAAACCTGAAAACCTGCCCTTAGTGACACACATCCTCTAAGGCCATACATTTACTCTCTCTCTCTTTAACTTTGGAAGTAAACGGGCTCTGTATTTTTTCTTCCTTTCTTAATTTTTTTTATTTTTTTCTTTATTATTATTTATTACAGTTTATTCACTTTGTATCCTGGTTGTAGCCCCTTCTCTCATCTCCTTCCAGTCCCACCCTACCTCTCACCCCACCCCATACCCCCCTCTAGTCTGCTGCTAAGGGAGGTCCTCCTCCCCTACTATCTGATCCTAGTATGTCAAGTCTCATCAGGACTGTCTGGCTCCCCTTTCTCTGTGTTCTGGTTATGCGACCTCAACAGGATCAGGTGATCCAAGAGCCATTCACTGAGTCCATGTCAGAGACAGACACTCCTCCCTTTGCTAGGGAACCCAAATGGAGACTGAGCTTCTCATGGGCTACATCTGAGCAGGGGGTCTATGCCATCTTCATGCATGGTCCCTGATTGATTGAGCCTGAGCCTGCATGAGCCTGTTTTCTTTTTTTTTTTTTTTTTTCTGCTCTGTTAGTCTCCTTGTGGAGCTCCTGTCCCATCACGTTTTTCTATCTCTCCCTTCTTCCATAAGATTCCCTGTATTCAGCCCAAAGGTTGGCTATGAGTCTCAGAATCTGCTTTGATACTCTGATGAGCAGAGTCTTCTCAGAGGCCCCCTGTGGACGGATCCTGTCCTGTTGCCTGTCTTCTCCTACTTCTATGTCTATCCCTGTTTGCCCTTCTGAAGGAGGATTAAGCCTCTTCCCTAGTGTCTTCCTTGATGTTTAGCTTCTTTAAGTCCTGGAGAGACCTGATAAGCTAGGGTCAGCTGGAAGGGGAGGAGGACCTCCCCTATCCATGGACTTGGAGAGAAGCATGGGAGGAGATAAAGGAGGGAGGGTGGGACTTGAAGGTGAGTAGGGAGGGGGCTATAGCTGGGATACAAAGTGAATAAACTGTAATTAATATAAAAAATAAAAACTATTTTTTATCTTAAAAAAGAGCTCTCAAAAAGAGCTTTAATTTAAGCTATTTAGCTTAATCTGTTTTGTCCAACCATGTTTTGCTTTGAATTATAATCTTGAGATTCTTTCTTCTCAATTCTGTAGGGATCTTTGTGCTACCCTAGGCAGTGATTAGCTAATTAAGAAATTCACTTGCAGTGAAGCATTCAATGTAGACTACAAGTTGCAGAAAACAAATGTAGCTTAGTTACAGTGTTAAAGATGCTCCCTTCGAAGTTTTCACTGCCACGTGTAGGAAATCATCTAAAAATGTCTAAACTGTCTAAATCATCTACATGTCTAAAACTAATGGAAATAGACAGGCCTTGGGAGTAGTCAGTGCTCTGCAAGATTCTGGTGCAGTAGCATTCTGTCAAAACACTAGAGACATTCTGAAATATATCTCTAAGAACATTTCTCCAGAACTAAGTCAGATGTAACCATCTGCACACCAGCAGTGTGTCATGGACTCCAAATAGGCAGAATACCATTGAGCTTTACCGTAATGCCAATTTCAAACACGCTTCCGTATCTCTGGTTCTCATGGGAGAAACACACTTTTTGAGGAGTTCAGTGAGTGACACATCCTGGTACATTTTGCCAAATGATGTTTTTACTAGTCCCAGGTTTCCCTTTAAGAACCCACTAGATCTTTCTCTTTACATAAGCGAATAAAATATTGATGCTATGTATATACAATTCCAGGTAGCAAGTTAGAAATTATTTATGCTAATATTATCCTTGTCCCAAAGCTATTGAAGCAAGCAAAAACCACCTCTGAGGAAAAAAAAATGCTAGCCTTACATTCATGAAATATAAATGATGGCAACTGGAAAGTCCACATAAGACCTATGTGGGCTGCCTGCGGTTAAGTCCAACAGAGACTGACAACACATGATCCTTAGCAAGGAAGGGTTGTGTTCTGATCCCAAAGAGCTTTTACTTTGAAGTGAGCGGCTCTCCTCTAAATCCATCTCTGACTATTCGCAAGTTTTTGAAAATTGTTCAAATTAGTGCCTTTGAACTCCAGGCTTAATACTAGTAAAACAAAAATCTCTTAAGATTACCAACAGCAAAGAAAATACATTTATAAACTCCAAGTACCATGCTTGTGGCATGCTGGAAGTCACTGGATGTGTCTGTTAAATTCCACACAGACATTTACATACTGCCCTGTTAGGCATTCATTTACATCTCCTCATGAATCTATTTGATACCTGTTTGATATTAGCAGTGTGTGGAATACCTCTGTAATTATTAAAAGCATGCATACATATTCAAGCAGTATATATTTCACAGGGTTCTGGAGTAAGGATAAGAAATAAAATACACTTTACTGTCATAAATAGATTTCTCCTCATCTAAACTGTTCTGAATGATTTCTCAGCAATCCTTGCATTTCCTTCTTGGAAAGAAATTTCAACCAATGTGGGCAGTTTCTCCTCCATCATTTCTTATAGGATAGGCACTAAGTTGGAGGCCAAGAAGGATGATACATACTGCATGTTGTCCAGATCTGCATCAGATCACGACTTGCTTTAGGAAAATGCCTGCACAAATGCTTATTTTGTTATTTCATCTGTGCTCATACAGTTTATCCTATCCACTTGTGAACATCATGCCATCATACAAGAAAAATGATACCACATCTAATTTCACACAAAGTATTTTATCTTCACAAAAGTATAATGGTATTTGTAATTTTTAAGAGAAAGCTAACATTAATGGAATACTCTCTTATTTTGGCATAATTTGTAAATTTCACAAGTAATCATTACCTACATATCGGGGTTGCTAGCTTAAGAAAACTAAAAACAAAATAAAAAAATGCCCAGATAAATCTGAATTTCAAAGTAGTATTGAAATACTTTCATAAATATGTCTCAAATATTGATTGATGCTTATAAATAACAATTATTCATTATTAACCCATAATTAAAATTTACCTAAACAGCTTTTATTTTACATTTGAGTCTTTCCTCACTGCACTGTTTAGAAATCTGAAGCACATACAAAATGCATCTATAAATATGTATTTGCAAATTGGAATTATTTTAGATCTGCTAATGTAGTAATCCGTTCTGTGCTGCTCTGATGAAATATATAAAGCAAATACAATATATTCTTTCTTTGTAAAAACAGAATCATGCTTAGCTCTGAATTGTGCAGTCTTAGGGTGCAACATCAGTGTTCTGAAAATATACCCTAATTGCCTCATAGCATGCACAGGAGAAACACACACAGTTATCCATACAAGCGTCTAGAACATTGGATGGGTTTGTTTTAGAATGGTATAAGCCCCTCTTGCTCAATAGCAAGATACAGGTGGTGGGGTGGGGCAGAAACAGGAGAATTCAAGGGTGGTTTCTGGTCTCACAGCCCAGCATACACCCTGGCAAAGAAACCTTGCTTTCAACAAGGTGGAAAGTGAGGACTGAAACCTGAAGCTGTCACTTGACCTCTACAAACCTGCTACACGATGCACTCAGGGGTAGAAACACACACACACACACACACACACACACACATACACACACACACACCACAGAACCTCATAGCTCAGCATCATTACATCATTACCCTGTGAAACAAGGTCCACCTCCTTTGGAGGACACGCTAGAGCCACATCAGAACCATACCAACTGTCCCATCAACTTATGAGACCTTAGCAATGTCTTCTAATGCTCATGACCTTCATTTTGCCTTCAATTAAAGTTACGAACCTCGATTTGTATTTCCTGGGTGTCTCATGTTCTATACCACTTTCCCAACGATAAGCACAGTAGGTAACATGTTACACTGCTCTGCCCATTCTGTCACCTGCTGTCACGCACTGAAAGCATTGGTATGTCAACTGCTTTTCAGCCACTCAGTTTCCTAATTTACCTTGTCTTTGTGGCAACTTTTGTGAATCTAACTGTGGACCTCACTGTGCTTTCTATGAAACTTTATTTGAAATGTGTGATAACCAGGTTCACATTTTTTTTTTTATGTTTTATTTTCACGTGTGTGTATGTATATGTACAAGCAAAAGTGTACATGTGAGTGTAGGTTCCTGTGCTTGTGTGTACACAGAGAACGGAAGAAAGGATCAGATTTCTTTCAACTGTGGTTACTGGAGTTTGTAGGAAGCTGGCTTGATATGTGAGTGTTAGGAGCTGAGCTTGGGTTCTTATGACTGTGAGTGCTCTTAACCTCTGAGTCTACTCAGAGAACCTTGTTTTCATATTGTTCTCAGAGATAATTATTTGACTGCAAGTTTCTGGCCTGCTAAAAGTTACTTTTAAATATGTGATCCAGAATATAATGCTTACATAACTTTGAATTTGACATAGTGAATTCTCATGGGTCTAAATCATAAACATTTTGGAATTATAGATAGATGCAACAAACATTTAATTAATCTCTGCATGAAAATATTTTAGCAAGTTTTATGATATATTTCAAAGGTTATTTCCTGTAGATATATTATTAACAACCCGAGTATACATAGTAATTTTTATAGTAATAGTTTATTACTATGCCAATAAACAATGTGTGTTTATAGTGTGCCTGCCACTGTGATAAATAATCTCCATATACCCTACCAGTAAAAGCTCACAATAATCCTCATGAGTTGATTGCTTAGATTCCATTTCCTGTATGAGAAAATGTGAGTCACAGTCAAAAATCATATAGCTGGTAAGTTGGAGAGAATTCATACCAAACCAAAAACCTTATCTGCAATACAGTATTATATTTCTACATTCAAGGTCCCCATGGTGTGTGGGGGTGGGTATGCGGCCATGGACTTTCTCGTCAACCTTTAGTTACAGCAGTGGTTCTCAGCCTTCCTAGTGCTGTGGCCATTTAATACAGATGCCCAACCATAGTATCATTTTCATTGCTACTTCATAATTTTAATTTTGTTACTGTTATGAATTGTAATGTAAATATCTGTTTTCTGAGGGTCTTCGATGACCCCTGTGTGAAAGGGTTGTTTGACCCCTCCCCCCAAATGGGTAGTGACCCACAGGTTGAAAACTACTGCTTTAAATGCTGTTGGTATGGTGGGAACAGTGTACTGTCTACCGTTCTTCTCTCTAAATTGGAGATTACATCTCACAACACAGTTTGCCTTTAGAGTCACCTTCTTCAAGGCTGACGCTCATATGAGCCCATCAAAATTAGACCAAGTGCACCTGAAAGTAGCATCAGAAATAAAGAAGAGAGGTCACTCTAGACACTGTTTAAAATTTTTCTGATATTTCTCCTTACCATTCCATCATACCCAGGGAGAACCCCTGACTTCCTATTAGCCTTTCCCGGTGACTGGCTCAGCATTCACAGAACAAGCTCTGAATTAAACTGCTCTCTCACTCAGTAATTCATTTCTACGATTAGCTTAAAAACATCAGCATTTACCCATTCATCATTGATGTTTAGCATGCTGGGAAACTACACGCAAAGGAATTAAATAATGTATCAGGGCAGCGAAGGAGGTGGTGTGGTATGCCGCTAGTCAGATCTGCGCAAGTTTCTGTGACGAGGTAGACATTCATATGTGTATTAACACAACAAGTACTTGTCCTAGGCTGAGAATCACATTTTTTTTTCTTTTCATAGACAGGGAGAAATTCAATGTTGGCTGCACGATACCCACTCATAATCCCAGGACTGATGAGGTAGGGCCAGGAGGCCCAGGGTTCAAGGCCAGCTGAGGATAGAGAGCAAGTGTAATGCTAGCCTATACTACATGAGACCTTGTTACAAACAAACAAACAAACAAACAAACTAACTAACTAAATAGGGTTCAGGTTTCCTTTGGTTCCAGGTGGAATACTCATAAGTAGAGCTACAGCAGTAGTTCTAATGCTTACCAATGCAGCAGCCTTTAATTCAGTTCCTCATGGTGGGTGACCCTCAGCCGTAATATTATTTTTACTGCTACACCATAACTGTAATTTTTCTACTGCTATGAATTGTAGTGTAAACATCTGATATGCAACCTCTGTTGAAGAGTCCTTTGACCCCCATAGGGGTCATGACCCATAGACGAGGAACCACTGTTCTAGAGTGGTTTGAAATACTTCATAAAATCTTTAGAGACAACGAAATAAGTATTACACGGAGGTAGGAAAGTAATAAGTATAAAGGATTTTTGACATACGGTAGTGCCTAGTGTTAAGCCCAGAAAGTTCTGACAGGTATCTTAAAGTTTAAACTTTTTGTAAGATGTTGAGTCCAAACAAATTATAAATTGTGATTTTTTTTTTTTTTTTAGAACTTTCTTTATCAGAATAGTTTACAAATGCTGGTGGATAGGTTATAATGTTGGGAATGATAGTGCTTTTCTTGAAAACTGCCCACTCACTTTGAACATATGTTTTTAAGATGAGCATCAAAGTAATGACTGTAAATAAAGAAGCTCTACAAAAGCCATATTTAGAAGATATTAAACCCATAGAATGTTCACATCCTCTCTTCTCTCAGCAGTCATTGAAACCTGCTGAAATAATGAGGATTGTTTGAAGCACAGCCAGTGGAAATTAACATTTAAATTCAGTGAATGCTTATATAAAGCAATCAGACATATGCCCAACGCTGTTTGCATTATTTAGTGAAATTCTAATTATTTAGATACCTTCCATAAAGCAGACAATTTGTATTTAAAATTTGAAGCTTAAGTCCTTGACTATATAAGTGTACATGATTTTCCCCCAGGGCTATGAAGAGAATCTTTAATCTATGATAATTGCTTTTGAACAGGAATTAAAAACACTTGTAATTTAAATAAAATCAATAAAAAGAGCTGTCAAATATCTACTTGAGCTCATTTGATGAAAATCTTCTAAAGTCCTGCTCAACATTTCTTTCTTCTCTTTAGAGTATAAGCAGAACATTGCTATCACTTCAAAAAGAGGCCATGAACATATTAACAATCCCTCTAGCACCACATACCCATTGCTCTGCCCAATCCTTGATAAGGCCCATTATATTTTCTAGTTCTCTTAATTTGTCTTTTCTGGATTGTTGAGTCTGTGCATAATTACAACTAAAGTCATACACTATGGGAACTCTTGTAAATGGACTCTTTTACTTAACATACTTTCCTTCACTTGTGTGCCAGTCCTTCACTTGTGTGGATGAACAATATTTAAGAGTAAGGAGAGCAACAGAACAAGAAAATTTGAACACAGGGAACTTCCCAGAGACTCATACTCCAACCAAGGACTATTCATAGAGATAACCTAGAACCCCTGCACAGATGTAGCCCATGGCAGCTCAGTGTCCAAGTGGGTTACATAGTAATGGGAAGAGGGACTGCCTCTGACATAATCTGATTGGCCTGCTCTTTGATCACCTCCCCCTGAGGGGGGAGCAGCCTTACCAAGCCACAGAAGATGACAATGCAGCCACTTCTGATGAGAACTGATAGTCTAAGATCAGAAAGGAGAGGAAGACCTCCCCTATCAGTGGACTTGGGGAGGGGCATGCATGCAGAAAGGGAAGGAAGGGTGGGATCGGGAGGGGAGAAGGGAGGGGCTTATGGGGGGATACAAAATGAATAAAGTGTAATTAATAATAATAATAATAAATAATAATAATAATAGAACAGGAAGAAAACAAAAAGAGTAAATTTAAAATATTATTTTATTTTTTCAAAGTATCAATTTGTGAGAACTAAGTTTATAAGCTTCTAGTGACAAAATGGAAACGTCAAAATGTTTTCAAAAGCACTTGTGCTGTTTTGCATTCTCCCCATTGGTGAATAAGGGATTTGACTTCCCTGTGCCATCCACAACACTTGTCTCATTATCTGCTTTGACTTTATAAGTTGTTATTCAGAGTAGGCTAGATTAGCAATTCTTTATGAATAATGACGTACTTTATGTGAGAGAGAATTTTAATGGGCATGCTTGTTTAGTGAGTTTCCAGGAAGCAGATCAATACATTTGAAAATAGTAGTTATCTCTGGGGGGGGCTTCCAGGGACCATTAAAATCATCCTTACACTTCTAGTCACTTCTGGGCTGCACTTCATATGACTATCATGATTTTGATATGTTATTGTTGTCTTTATTAGTACCACAAAAGTGGAGAGATAAGAAGGAAAATAAGTTGGGTTGCTACAGAGCTCTTTGTTCCTGTTGAAATTCAAATATTTTTTTGTGAAATAAATGCTTATTAGTTTGTGGCAGACCTGTGGTCATATTTCAATATTTTAAAATATTGTTACTGCTTTTAAAACCTTTAAACAGATACTGTGCTGTCCTCTCTCCTATATGTAGAATACAAAATTAAAGACTCATTCTATAGCCCTGGCCAGGATAAAACTTACTGTGTGGTCCAGGAAATCATGGCAGATCTCTGGTCTCAGACTTGTGAAAGCTGAAATTAGAGATGTAAGCTATTAAGCCAATTGAAGGATCCATTATTTTACCATGCAATGTTCTTTGTTGATCAGCAAATAATAGTTCCATAGGATAGATCATTATGTTTCTAGACTATCCTCTTTAGGGTATGACTGTACACTTCTGGTTCAAAAATGAATTCTGAATTTTTTTTTCAGGCCTCCATTTAGATGTGGTATTCCCCTTTTAACTAATATGTATTTTAGAAAACATTTTATAATGAAATTTTATACTGATTTTTATACTCACAGAATTATCTGGAATTCAAATATATGTCTTTGTCTGTACAACTTAGTGTAGAAGGAAGCTATACCTTATGAAGCATAGATAAAATGAGAAGGATACTGGGACACAAATCTAAACATAGAATGTTGTGTTAGCTTGCCAAATGAGGTAGAAGAAGGCTGCATAGTCCTACTCCTGTATGCTTTAAGGCACTGTTGCTGTTCAATCTGCCAAATCTTGACAGGGTGAATAATTACTGTATCTTGATTCCATGTTGGAAATTGCTATGTACACACATGATATCACAAAGTGAAATTAATGATGTGATTCTGGAAAAGAGTACATAAAGCATTGGTTTTTGTTTGTTTTTGTTTTGTTTGAATTGATAGCTTTTGTTTTACCTGAGTTGGCTTTACGTTTTGTTTTACCTGAGTTAGCCTTCTTCCAGCTAGCCCTTTACTACCTTTTCTTACTTTCTGTGAGGGAAGGTCAATGCCATTCATTCATTCATTCATTCATTCAGCATTTCTGTGAAGGAACCCATTGCCCATTCATTTCTATTACCTGCTTTTTCATGACTTTGCTTTGATGAAATTATGTTTGCATTTTAAGTCATTGAGCATCTTCTCAGCACATTTTCCTTCGTGCTAAATTTATTTTAACTATTTTTTGGTGCTTTAATCATATAATTCTTTTTCAATTTTAGAATTTGGGCACAGCCCTCACAAAAGAGGTATAAGATATTCTTTTAAGCTTCTCTGTTCACTAATTAATGTTTTTATTTTTTTCATTGTTTGAAACATAAAAACCATCTACCTGTGTGGATATGAACACACTTACACACAATGACACAAACATGTGCCTGTATCTCATGTGTGTGTGTTATAGTATCAGTTGTTTAATCACAACACACAAAAAAATCATTAATTTAGGAAACTCATTTTCATTCATTGATTAATTCTCTCAGACTCATAAGCTAACTTCATACACAATTGTTTGTTGGTCCCCTTTGCAAAATTCCAAATAGCATCCTGGAAAATCATAGTAATCTACTTTACTTCTATGCTAGCATTATTTTGCTGATTTAAGACAGTCATTATTCAGTGTGAAGTTCTGATATTATTGCAAATAGCATTTCCAAAGCAGGGTTTCTTTAACAGTGGGTAAATCCTGAATATTTATAGCTTTTTTTAAATTTTGAACAATTAAATTTTTTTCCATTCAAGTAGATTTCTGTGAAAAAAATATTGACCCAGTAGGAACAAAATAAAAATAAATTGAAGAGAAAATATAGTGACAGAGGAAATAAGACTGTAGATAGATGATTTTACTCCCACCCAGGCGAAGATCTTTATTGCAATGGGGCACAGGATTAAGTTATAGCTTTAATTACGGTAACATAGAGAAAAGTGAAGTATAGTGTATCACCTAACTCAAGTTACCTTAATTAAGGTAGAAAAAGCTGAATGTGAAAGGAGCATTTCATCTGTCTCAGAATGCTCACAGGCATTTTGCTATTAACTCAATATATGGGGTAGAGGCTCATAGAGTTGATGGTGTTCTCATTTGTGTGTGTGTGTGTGTGTGTGTGTGTGTGTGTGTGTGAAGACTGATTTTGATTCTTTGAGAAAAGATGACAAAGAAAACTGAAGTTAACTGCTTTATCCAATAACCAGACACTTGGCACTCTAGCTTGGTACACAGGATATGATTTTTGGCTCTTCTTAGGTATTGGTTTTCTTTCATCGTGTTCTTGAGATGGCTTCTAGTAGTTTCTTGGTTGAAATCCAGCAGCAAAATGTTTTAAGCAATCTGTATGGGTTTCATTAAACTTCATCAGCACCCAGAAAAGTCATTCTTCCAGTCACTGAAGTCAGGAGGGAAAGAGCCATGTATTCCAGGTTAAAACCTGAAACCCCTGTAGACACACAGAAGATGTGGAAGAGGAAAGAATATGCATAAGAAATGGGGGACTTCAGCCAGGCATGGCTGCAAGCCTGTAATCCCAGCACTCAGGGAGGAAGAGGAAGGTGGAGCTCTATGAGTTTGGGGCCAGTCTGGTCTATAAAGTGAGTCCAGGAAAGCCAAGCCTACACAGAGAAATCCTGTCCTGAAAAAAATAATAAAGAAAGAAATGGGAGACTTCAGGATAAGGCTCAACTATTTCTGCCCCTCCCTCATTAAATATTTGGAGAAGCTTTCTATATGTACAGATGTTTTGAGGTGCCATACTAGTTTTTTGTTTTGTTTTGTTTAAAATGTTTTTTAATGTATTTATTCATTTATTACAGTTTATTCACTTTGTATCCCAGCTGTAGCCCCCTCCATTCTCCCCTCCCAATCCCAATCCCTCTTCTTCTCCTATGTCCCTTCCTGAAGATATAGCCCATGGCAGCTCAGTGTTCAAGTGGGTTCCCTACTAATGGGAACAGGGACCGTCTCTGACATGAACTCAGGAGCTGGCTTTTTGATCACCTCCCCCTGATGGGGGAGCAGCCTTGACAGGCCACAGAAGAAGACAATGCAGCCAGTCTTTATGAGACTGTATGAGTTTTTGTTCTTGGTTTTCAAGTGAAGTGATCTATGCTTTGTTGTCACAGGTTTTGAAATGAAAGTGATGCTTGTTGTTCTTTGGTGGGAGTCCAGACAGAGTTACCCCCAGGATTTGGATTTCCATTTGTCTCAGGAAGGGCTAAAGCACTTTAGGGTGGGGCCCTTTCTCTAAGCCTGGGTATGGAAACAGTTTTCCATGGACTGTTACAGTTAGTTAACTCTTTTAGAATGAGATTGTAGGCATCAGAAGCAGCGGAAATTCAGGCATTCCAGAAGCTTGTTAGGATACCCCAGTGTTTCAGCCCTTTGGCTAAACTGCTGTTAGCCAAATGTTAGCTTAATGGCATGGATGAGGGCAAAAGCCCATGCCTGGTTGGCTTGCAGGTGAGGCACAAGCCCAGCTGGACGAAGGTCAGTGAAATGGTTGAAGCTCATGGTGCCAGCAACACGTGGCTGATCAACCTGCAGTGAAGCCTTGAGAAGTCCAGAAGTCCTCTCTCCCCCAGATGGCTATGGGAGAACACTGATGTATCATGCAGCACACAAACCTACGTGCACACCCAACATGTTTTTTTTCATGTGAAGTCAGGGACTTATAAACCTTGGGAAGTGGGAGGGGTTTCAAGAGTGAAGTGTTTATTTCCCTGGGGCTAGAAATGCTAGATATAGTTAATTTCCATGTACTGGTTCAGTACCTCCCTCATTCATGTGCAGTAGCACAGTGTCCTATCATAAGAAGAACATAATACTTAATTATCCAATGGGAGGGGGCAGAACTAAGGCAAGAAACCTTATTAGCATATTGTTAGCTTATTAGCATAGGGTGGTTATCTCCAGGAATCCCCAGGTGCTTGCTCATCAGGTTCTCATATCAGGAAAGGATCAGGCCTGTGATCTTTCTCTAGAGCTATTTGATGCTCCTTACAAGATCTGACATTACCAGATCAGGTGGAAAGAGAACCCCCCCTAGGAAAATGGAGTCCACTGGAATAGACCAAGCCCAGTTGGCTATCCAGATGCTCCAGACTTTGATCTTTGAACAGGAGAATCTGACAATGTTGACCTTAAGCTAGAGCAACAAGGCACAGCTTAGAGGAAGTGCCTGTGAAGGCTGAGGCACCAAGAAGCCAATCATGCCACGAGGTCACAAACCCTGGGAAATTCTTATAAAGGAGTTTCTGCTTGGCGTGGGACAGTCTGTTTCTCAAGGGACAGGGCTCCCCCTCATAAGTGAGATGTGGATTTTAAATATTTTTTTAATTGTTTTAATTATGTTATGTGTTTTCTTGAGTGAGGGGCTCACTGAGACTGGAAGGGCTTATTAGACAGCCCAGTGCTGTAGATACAGATGGATATGAGCCTCGGGCTGGGTGCTGGTAACAAAACTTGGATCTTCTGAAAGAGCTGTATATCCTCTAAACCCCTGAAACATCTCTTCAGATTCCTGGAATGTGAATTTTATGTTTGGCCATAGCAAAATCAAAGATAGCATCAAAGAGTATTTTAATCTATAAAAAATATTCTTAATATTTTTTGAGATAACCAACTTTAAATTCTTGATCCTTCTGTTTCTACACTATAAGTATGGGGATTACAGATAAGCATCATCATGCCTGCCTTAGAAAAATATTTTTTTTCAAATAAGCAAAAACAGCTTAAGAGTCTGAATATATGACTTTAACTTTTCTTCAACTGACGCCAGCCAGAAAAAAATAAATATGCATCAAACAGCAAGAAGTTATGAATTATATTCACCAACATTTGAATCTTGCTCTGGAACAATAGCTGTACAATTAAAATGGGTTTAATCAAATTTAATCTCCATCAGAAAAAATTACTTATCAAGGTAGTCCAAAAATCATTATTAAAAGCTGGTTCCATCAATAGAATGGAGGCCTACCAAGAGCTCTGACCTCAATATATATGTAAATGTGTGAGCTAAGTTCTTAAATGTAACCATCAATTCTGATAAATTCAAGGGTATCTCTAAAAAGCATGTAAATACACTGTATAAAATGATACTCCGAGGTTCTTCACAGTTACCCAATACCAAGCATTCTTATTTTCCTATATGGCATGTTTTCCCCCACAGGAAATTCTTTTCTCTTTCTATTGCCAAAAGTCCCCTCTCCCACCTTTTAAAAATAATAAAACAATAGATAGTTTGTGATGTTTTAAAGAGCACAAATAAAGGTCAATTCTTTAGGCTACTGATATTTTCACTCTATACTCCAGGCAAACAGAATTCAGGGCCTGCATTTGAACTTTTAACTTAGACTTCACAGCCATGCAGTTAAGTGACTCTAAAATTAGAAGGAGGCAGAGTGAACAATCTGCAATACATCGTGCCTATCTCATACTTAATAAATGAATCATTCCATTCCTTATACTTTTGGTGGCTGATAATTCTTATGTGTCCATAAAAAATCAATAAATGATTTGTGATACCTTTAATGGACGGTAAACTAATAAAAGTATTTTCATTTATTGGACACATGAGGTTCTGGCACAAATTACTCTTCTAAAACACGTTTATTAAATGAATTATTTTCAGGGTCACCTTGAATGTAGAACAATTGTCCATTTGTTAAATTTCTGGCTATAAACAGATAAGGTATGAAACAGAGGTAAAAATGCTTAGTGTCTTAACTGGTGAAAGTGCAAGTGATGCTGAAGGAAATACACATTACATCGCTGGAGAAGTGAGAATCTTCACTCGGTTCTAGCAGACAATGAAAATAAAGAAAGTCCTATTCAGGGCAAATCTCCAAGTTTATGTACGTCTGGGTAAGGCTGTTTTCTGTAACAATACCCTTGAAGTAAACTGACTGTCCCTTCTTTAGAAGCCAACCAGTATTTACAGGTCCTTAAATAAGGGCGAGGGCTGTGTGTGTGTGTGTGTGTGTGTGTGTGTATGTGTATATGTATAGATGCCCACAGTAGTCAGAGGCATTTGATCCCCCTGGAGCTACAGTTACAGATACTTAGGAGGCATCTCATATAAATGCTGGGAATTGAACTAGATCCTCTGCAAGAGCAGTATGCACTCTTCACCACTGAGCCACCTCCACAGCTCCATAGTCCACATTCCTGTTGCATTATCTTTGCTGATTCCTCTCACTTGGAGTAAAACGTCAACTCTTGCTTCCAGCTGAATCACCTCAAGCCCTGTTAGCGGGAAAGGCTGAGATAACTGAATCCAAGGCTCATTTCTTCAAGGCGTTTGGATGAGATCACAGTTAAGGCTTTTCTATTTCTAAAACTCTTCAGACAGATAGTGTTACAACTGGAAAATTCAAGTCAAGATTGTGCATATAGGCCTACAAGATGACTCAGTGAGTGTGATGGTTTGAATAAGAATGGTCCCCTTTATTCCCTTTGAGGCTAGGTCTGTGTTTTTGTGTCACCATATTATATAAGTAAATAGTAGCTTTGCCATACACACACACATGCACGCATGTGCACACACGTGTACACAGACACACACTCAAGAATAGCTTTTTAGAGGTTTATTATTATTGCTGAGCTATTATATATAGTTTATTCATTTCTATCGATGAGTAGTATTCCATAAGATAAATGTATTTCTTTAGCTTTCTTTTGAGTTACTTCCATTTTGACTGATTGCAAATAAAAACACCACCTCAAATCAGAGAAGGAAGAACTGCCCATGTAAGCTCAGATACCTGAATGCTTGGTCTCCAGAAAGCAGCACTATTTAAGCATCATTAGAACCTGTGGCCTACTTGGAGTAGGTTTGGCTATTTTGGAGAAAGTGAGTCACTGGGGGTGGGCTTGGAGGCTTCAAAAGTTCATGCCAGTCCCAGCGCTCACCCCTGTTTGTATGAGCTTGTAGCTCTGAACTACTTCTGCACCACGCCTTGCCTGCGTACTACCATGCTCCCTACCATGATGATATTGGACTAATAAATCTCAGAAACCGTAAACAACAGAACAGTTACTAAAACAGCGTGTAAAGGTGCTTTCCACTAAACCTTAACATCTGAATTTGCTCCTGGGCCTCACGTCAGATTTAGGAATGAGACTCTCACAAGTTTTCCTGCGACCTCCACATATATTCGTGGCTTGCTGACACACACTACACATACCCCGTAAACAAACATATATGTAAAACATTAAAAACCAAAGATTTTTGATGAAGGTGAGAGCTATATTTATCTGTGGGTATTAAGAATGCTCATTTCAAGACGAAGTCAGAAAAATCACAACTAGTCATAATAGCATAATATGTAATACATAAAGGAACGTGGAGAGCCCAGCCAAAACAGATGCATCTATAACACTACTCCTGCAACTGATGCTCAGAAAATATCACACCAAGAGGGAAAGAGAGATTGTAAGAGAAGGCCAGAAGTTGTCTGTGGGATTGCATGTTTTAGCAATGACCAGGAAACTACAGGATAATATGTCAACAATATGGCTGCCTAAAAAAGGAAACTAAACAATGATAATATAAATAGAAATGCCAATGCAGAGGGAGAAATTTCTTGGGATCCTATCCCTCAACAAAGAATTACAGGCAACTAATGAATGTTGAGAAAGAAAAAATTAACCTCTCTCAGGGACGATCCCCAAGTTGGTATCTAGCACCATGTAGTCAGCTCTGAATCAGACACATAGAAACGATACACACTAGATGGACTCAGGAGGTTGTATGTCCAGGTTTATGCAAATTTATATATGTAACAATAACAATGAAAAAGATTCCATCAATTTGAGAGGGAGTGTGGAACATGGCAAAGATCAGACTGGGAACACATAACAGGGGTTAGAGGGAGTCAACACGGGAGGGATTGTAGGGAGGGAAGCAAAAGAGAGAAGTGCTGCAATTATATTTTAATTAATTATTAAATATATTCATAAAACTTGAAAGTATAGTTCAGTTGCAGCATGTATGCTCAACATATATGAGGCCCTGACTCTAATCCTCAGCACATCAAAAATAATGACAACAACAATAAATTTTCCTACAAATCAGATTAAAAACAAAATATAAATTACTATTTTATATGTGGTACTTTATTGCTTTATATTCCTTTTCTTCTATTTATTATTTTATTCTTTCCATTATTTTCTTTGATTTTATTTAGGTGTTTCACATTCCCTGAAGAAATATGACTCATAATGTTTGTAAGGGCTGTAACTCACGTACATTTCAGTTTATATGGTCACTGCTATTTGAATTATTCCTCATATGAATTTCAGTGTTTTAATATTTCAAATAATGTTTTAAAATAAATAAATAAATGCATTTTGTAAATAAGATTTTCTACTATAAGGCCAGAGTTACACACTCAAGATGAACGGTTAAATCCAATAAAAAAAAAAGAATTGTTCACAGACCTATTCGCACTGTTTAAAAATCATCTCTCTCATACTTGTTCTAATCTCCAACTAAAAAAGCAGAAGAAAGGCCACATCGTGTATTATCTCTGATAGAAATCTTACACTTAAGATGCAAGCATCAAAAAAAGGTATTAAATAAGGACACTAGAACCATGTGGTGGATAATTATAATCAATGGTGCAGAAAAAGTAACGAACCAGACCACTCTCTGGGAAGAAAGAAAGGTTTATTGGGAATCACACTGCCACTGACAAGGCTATCTTGGAGGTGGAGGAGGGTGGTGGGGAGGCAAAGAGAATAGCAAAATGGTGGAAAAGCAAGCAGATTTTATATGATAGTCATCAAGGTAAGTATCTGAGCTAATTACAGGATTTTTGTAACTGCACATCCCTGAACCCCACTCAGTTGACCATTAAGTGTGGTTCCTGGCAGGACACACACTTTAGGCTTATTTGATTACATTCCTTCTGTTTACCTGACCAAAGTCCTTCTGTTTAAGACAATGTCACCAGCACAGCCACAGGAGTTAAGTGGGCTTTGAATCTAACAATAATTACAATTTTAATTTCTCAGGAAAAGTAGAAGCAAAAACAAGCAAACAGACTAAACTTCAACGAGACATATATAATTTCAGGAAAATACCATTTTTCTCCAAATTGTCTAAAATTAAAAAAAAAAAAAACAGCTTCTTGATTTTTCTAGACATGACTTAAAAAGTTGTCATAAAGTATAGTCAAGGAAGTCATATTCTGTGATTTAAAAAAAAGCTGAAATAGAATGATATTTGAGTCACTAAATCATGGACACCATATTTATGGAAGTTTAAGGATTAAAACACCACAAAGATGGTTCAAATGCAATACTTTTTATAGCAGTCCTTATTTTACATACTTTCCATCTCTTTTCATGCACTTTTTTTCTTTTCTTTTTTTTTTTTTTGAGACTGAATCATGATTCTCAGGAGAGAATATGCTTAAATGTTGGTTTTTACTCAAAACCAACATAGAACAATCCAAAACAGGGTATTAAAAACATACTTAACTCCTCTAAAAAGAAGCTACAGTGTTTCAAATAACTTACTAACTCAAAACAAGAATGTAACTCTCCAGACCTTAACATTTTCAGTGACTCTTCAAAGAGCAGTGTTTGTGTGAATTCTGGGCTCCTGAAATCCTTGCAGTGGAGTAAAAGCAAACAACAGTTTATCCTGCTGATGGGTTCTCTTTTGGTCCATTGACTTCTGGGAGTATGGTTTTCCAGAAAGATGACACTCGTGAATATGCACATTTTTGTTGACATCAGGGTGATTTGCTTTCTTTATTGTGGAAACAGACAACCATATTTTGTGGACTGTTTTTAATCTCAACAATACTTCATATGCCATTTGATTCTTCTGCAATAAGGTCATTCTAAGCTGGGAGAGACTTGGTATTTTTCCATTCACCTCAGGGTGGCAGCAATTTAAACTTGGAAGTGGGTTTTACTTTCTAATGCTCCAGACCACTGGGTACAGCTACGGGATCCAATAATGTGGTGGGTTTCACCCTGCACTGCTCAACTTCAGTCTTATAAAAGGTCTCTGGGTGATCGCCATCTGCCAAAGCTGTGACAGAACGGCGCTGTTCTGGAACTCTGAGCAGAGGTGTCAGCCAGCGGAAAATGGCACATTTAGCTACGCTTTGAGCCAAGTACTGAGATCATATTTTAGGTCTTAAAGTGACTGCCATTTTGTTATTACATCCCATTAAGTATTCTCTTCCCTTTTCAGATAATATCGAGATAGTTCAGAAACAAACTGGAAATTGTCTCTCATATATATATATATATATATATATATATATATATATATATAATTATCACCACACAGATGATACTAGTGTAAAGGCATGAAGAGATTTTTAAATTGTAATCTTTTTTTTTAACTCTTCATCCTATATTTCAGCTCATAAATCATCATTTTCATATTTCAGGAATATGGAAAAATACTTCAAGCCTAGGGGTGGATAAATGGTTAAAGCTTTTGCTCCCCACAAGTAAGAGGAGTAAGAGTTAAGATCTTCAGTACTCAGGTGCATACCAGATGGATGTGGTGGCCTTACAGAAGTGGACAGCACAGTCCCCAGAGCAAGCTGTCTAGTCAGGATAGTCTGATCTCTTAAGTGCTGAAACTGACTGATAACTCTTGTGTCAATTTGAAAGATCAAAGAGTGAACAAGTCAGATTCCAGATATTTACTTCATTCTCCTACATGCATACATGTGCACATACGTACACATACACAGGTACACACACACATATGCACGTATGTAAGCATATCTCACTAGTGCATACACACACACACACACACACGAGAGTCAGAGAGAGAGACAGAGAAAGAGAGAGAGAAACATTGAATTCTCTAGTTCTTTCCATGTTACTCAAGCACTGACTGTCAAGGAAGACATCTCAACGCTGAAATACCGCATCTGGAGCTGGTTCTGTCTGGAGACTTCATAAATGCTACAGTCTCAACTGTAGAGACAAGCTACTGAGTAAACAGTGTATTGGTCTAGGAGCAAGTGGGACTGTGTGTCAGGATGCGAGAGCTGGAAGCAAGGCAAGGCTTCACTAGCGGAATGGCTAGTGCTCCTTAAAGATCAAAGACTCATGCTGAGCGTAAGTGAGAAAATGAAATCAGCAATTTTAATTTAGTTGAATTTTTACACTCCTCTTTGGAAACATTAGTTCAGCACCACAAAAGTTTCACGTTAGACTGTTAACTATGGTGACCTTTATCGTGAGCATTAAGAACCTTAACAGAAACCTGGATTCTAATTTCTGGGTGCCTATCCCTTGTGACACTCTCTCCCTTTCTCTCTCTCTCCTCTCCTTTTCTCTCTCTGTCTGTCTCCCCTCTCTCCTTCAACATAAGATGACATTATCCCCATGATTTTTTAAAAAATCACTTTTGATTTTACTTACATCACTTATTGTATTTTTCTGAATAAAATTTGTAAATAAAATAAAAAAAAACTTTTTAAGCCCTTAAAAGCAAAGAGAATTGACTAGAGATGTCAATATCAATTTAGCATAGTGAACAACCCATTTAGATTCATTTTCAGCATTTATATTTAAAGAAACTATATGAACATAGAAGTGTAAGTAACAAAAGACTACAAAGCATTTGAGATGCTACTTGGACTTTCACAAATAGATCATTGAGGAAAGGAAAAATAATCTTTAGGATTCATTATTGTTCAAAGAAAAATTCTTTGTCAAAATTTCAGAATGTTGTTATCTCATTAGCAATGAAAAAGCATTTAATTACACAAAGTTCACCTTTTCTTTAGGCATCTACATTTTGAGCAACCATTCCTCATTTTGAAGTACTATCTTCCTCACAAAATCATTTCAAATGTAAAGTTACTTGGGAAAATTATTGAGTTTGGGAACACTGTGGTATAAAAGTGTTGTGCCCTATTTGTGAGACTCCAGAAGACTGCCAGGAGTTGAGTCTGTTGCAAAAAAACATGAGGATCTTTTTATTACAAGCTACAGCTTGGGCTCATACCCTTCCTGGCCAGTGGCTGAGAAGCGAGCCCCCGTGCACAGGGTAGGTTGGTGATTTAAAGATCCCAGTCCCTCCCAGAGTGCCCAAGGCAGGGGAATTCCAGCCTGGCAAATGTCTATTGGTTGAAACATGAAAGAGAATGTTGCCTTTTGAACTGATTGGCTGTAAGAAAAACCTCCATACCATTCACTGTCTGGCTTCCCTTGTTTGGCTGTCCTTGGGGAGAGGGGTGATCTGGGCTGGTTTCCTAGCAACTGTATCTCTAGTGGGCAGGAAAGGAATGCAGTAAGTCTGATTCCTCCCCACAGGTGGCTGGACGTGTCTCCATCTGTCTGGCCTTTGTTCAGGCTTGTGCTTTAAGCTTCAATTCAATAACACAAAAAACTAATTTTTAATTTTTGGTCTCTCAAAAGCTGGAGTCTATTGCTACAATCCTTCCTGCGCAAAACCAACACAGATATGCAAGATCTTTATTTTGACAATACCTTTTAAAAAAAGTCTACTATCTCATGACTTAGTCAGTCTTAACTCTTTCATTTTGGCAATAATTTTTATGTTAATACAATTTTTTATATGAAGACTATCCCAAAATGAATAAGAACACACCTTTTACTCACCTAAAAGTGACACAAAAAGTAGCTTTATTATATATATTTTTAGATTGGGGGATGTCTGAGACAGCATTTTCCACTGTTATTGGGTAACAGTCATGAATTAATTTGCCTTTCCTTTTTGTTAGTTTATATTAGATGTCCAGTTGAGAATGTGGGTCCACTGGTAGAGTGCTTGTCTAATATGCACCTGAGTAAAAGCTCGGCATGCTAGTGTACAGCTGCAAGCCCAACACCATGGATATGAAAACACAGATAAGAAAAACCTCAACATTTTTCTTGACTTCATAGAAAGTTCTAGACCACATTGGGAAACATAAGACTCTTCCAAAAACAAATGAATGACCAAATAAACAATAATGACAAAACCTGTTTTATTCTCATAAGAGCTTGTCAGGAATACCAAGCAATCATTTTTACTCAGGAAAGACATTATAGGAAATAAGCAGCACACTGATGATCCTAAAAGTGGTCTTATAAGATACATTTCTTTCATTTCTCCAGTCTCTAATTCCAGAAGTCTTTGAAGGGTTTTGAAGAAAATGTTCACTAATGAGATCAAATAATACATTCTCTTTTCCTGACCATCTCTCTGTATAGAGGAAAAAAAAAAGAGTTTGACAAGTGTTAGCCATTCACTGTTATATTGTATATGGGGTTTTAATTTAACATATTGCTCTGATGTGGGTGGATGGTACATGTCTGGATGTGGGTGCATGGTACATGTCTGCAAGGCATGGAGAGAAGTTTATCCAATATTAGATTTCAAAGTAGAAACAATGCTTTATGTGTGTAACAATCCATCTCTCTAATCTATTTGCTCTATCGTATTTCATGATGATTTTATTCATTGAGTCTTTTGGTGGTAGAATAGTTGCTGGTAAATGAGGTATCTATCCTCCCATGTTGAATCAAGATGGAGAGGAAGAAATGAGAGCCAATACACAGGCCCAATAACAGCATATGCATGTCTCCCTATCAGTCAAAGGAGCTGAGCAAAGGACAGCATTATGCTTAACTGAATAATACGAGGGACCCAGCCTATACTCCTCAGTGGTGTGATAACTCTACAAAACATCGGGTTCAGTTGAGGGAAGATTTGGTCCTTCATTGGAATGGCCAATGGAGTATCCCCCAATGGTTCTATGTCTTTGCTCTTTGTGTCTACTACATCTTCTATTTAGAGTTGAGAAAAGACAAAATCAGTGGGCATAGCAACTTGTACTGGCAAACCAAGCCCTCAGGAGGCAGAAACAGGAGGACCATGAGCTCAAGCCTAGGTTAGGCTTCATAGGGCATTCAAGTTTAATGTGGCCTATATAGTGAGAGTTGTCTCAAACCAAGTAAATCAAGCCAAAATACTACAGATGCTATAACATAAACAGGCATCCCTGTCCTGAAGCTGTAACAATGAAGACATGATCCAATACTTCCAAAATTAAAGCACAAGCTTTGGGGAAATATCATACAATGTAGCATACACTGAAAGTATTCCTTACTAGCATGCCAAGGGACTATTATTAAATGAGCTAACTTTTATAAATTATCCTGACTAGGACATGTTTCTGTAGAAACAGAGGGAAGAACATGAATAAATAGAAGGTGTTTCTGAAAAAAAAAAGAAAAAAAAGAACAAATTTAGTTCAGAAGTTAAAAAGGAACAAAATATTATCAGCAACAATAAAAACACACTACTGCAACTTTAGGAAAACCTCTTTTTGTTGGAACACAGCTACATGCCCTCTTGTTTACACATTGTCTGTAGCTGCTTTTGAACCTTCCACCTTCCCGATGGTGAGTGCTCTCTGTCACGAACAATTCCACATTTGGCTAAGGCTGAGGATCTGGCTTGCTTCCATGTATGTGGACCTATCTGCATTGCCCACGTGGCATGCCTGGGTTGGCTACCCAGAGGCAATTTAAGCTGTGGGCTGGCTTTCCCCAGGGTCCGAGGATTGTTCAAGGTTCCTGAATAAACTGCATTGAAAAAAAAAAGCAAAAAAGAAAAACTAAGCCCTACAACTGTCCAGCCTGAAATACCCTAACTGCAGGGTGTTTTTCACACACAATTTGCCAACCTTTAATACATCATGAAGATAGCATGTGATTAGCCTGGAATTCTCATGTGTGCATAACAATGGCTCTTTGCCCTTCCAAGCAGAGGCTGTGTCTAATATTTTAAGCAGTGGAAAAGCACAGAAAATCAGGTGAATGGTTAAATGTAAGCCTTACTACTAATAATGTAGCCATAATATGATATAAAACAAAGTACTATACTACATATGACTTTACACATGAATACCAGCAACACTGAGATATGAATATGCCCATCCTCATATCAGAGATCAGAGATGCTGCTTCAGATGTCAGATCATTCTGTTTTTTTTGTTTGTTTGTTTGTTTGTTTTGTTTTTTTGTTCTTGAAATCATGACTTCTAGAAACATGTAATGAAGTTTCTAGTGATTGGATGACTGGTCTTTTTTTTTTTTTTCTTTTTCCAACTATGTGGTCCAAACTAAGATATTTTGTTATAGCAACTGGAATACACTAAGATACTATCTTAATGGGTTTTTTTTCATAAAATATCAGTAAATTAAAAAAAAAAAAAAAAAAACAACAGATAATCACACTGACTCCAGATCTTGTTCAGGAGACATTATCTCTGGATGACTGGTCTTTAAAGTGCTGTTCAAGTAAACAAAAAGGCTATTAGGTCCTGGACATGCTTATCACCAACCTTTCACACTGAGAACAGAAGCTCAAACAAGTGATTCATGTCTCATACACTTTCATTTTCCTTTTACTCAGATTCCATGCCTAGCATCTCTTGAGGAACAAGATGAGAGAGCATGTTCTGTATCCACTGCCTCTCAGCCAAGTCAAGTAGCCGAGTTTGCCTTTATGAAGGAAACTGAAAGAACTAGAATAAAAACCATCAGGGGCAAAGTTGCTTAGAAGGGAATGAAAAACTTCAAATGGGAAAGTTCCCTTAGGTTGGTTTTTTTGTTTGTTTGTTTGTTTGTTTTGTTTTGTTTTTTCAATTTTCCATACAAAGCATGACCCATCCAGCAGGTCTGTCACTGGAGATTCTGAATTGGGAAGTGGGAATGAAAAGGGACAAGAGCACAAGAAATGAAGACCGAGACAGTTTCTCCGATCAAGGTCTCAGTTTATTTGAATTTTTCATACAACTTTATAGGCAGGGAGGAAAAAAATGTAATTGTCTTTGGCAGGATTACTAAGTGACTAGGAATCACAGGATGGCCCAGCAGAGAAATCACAAGATGTGCTAATAATGGTTGTTTGGAAAGTTCCTCAGAAGTGTTACTTGGAAGTTTCAAGGAAGAGGTGGGTTTAAGGTATTTCAGGAAGAAAATCTTATCAAAAGTCCCAGGTCAGCCAGGAATGCACTATTGTATCCAAGTAGTAGGCCATTATGCCAAGCCAAGCCAGATGCCAAGATTCAGGGGGCAGCAAGGTGCCAGAAGGCCCCCCACAAAAGCATAGATAGATAGGTAGATAGATAGGTAGATGATAGATAGATAGATAGATAGATAGATAGATAGATGATATAGATATAAATGTAGATGATACAGTTGTAGGTATAGATAGATATAGACATATAGAGATATACATGTATTGATAGAGATATCAACATAGATATAGAAAGATGTTGTAGTAATTATAAAAAATGTTAGGCTATATATTGCTTATTATTATTTGCCTGAAGATTATCAGGGCAGTATTTTTAATTTTTTTCTTTTTATTAATTAATTTATTTTTTATTAATTACAGTTTAATCACCTTCTATCCCAGCTGTAGCTCCCTCCCTTGTCCCTTTCCAATCCCACCCTCTCTCCCTCATCTCCTCCCATGCCCCTCTCCAAGTCCACTGATAGGGGAGGTCTTCTTTTCCTTCCTTCTGATCCTAGCTTATCGGGTCTCATCAGGACTGGCTGTATTGTCTTCCTCTTTGGCCTGCTATGGCAGCTACCCCCTCAGGGGGAAGTGATCAAAGAGCCAGCCACTGAGTTCATTACAGAGACAGCCTCTGTTTCCCATTACTAGGAAACCCACTTGGACACTGAGCTGCCATGGGATACGTCTGTGCAGGGGTTTTAGGTTATCTCCATGCATGGTCCTTGGTTGGAGTATCAGTCTCAGAAAAGACCCTTGTGCTCAGATTTGTTTCACTCCGTTGCTCTCCTTGTAGAGCTCTGTCCCCTCCAGGTCTTGCTATCACCCCCCCCCCCCTTTCTTTCATAAGATTCCCTGCACTCTGCCCAAAGCCAAAGTTTGGCTATGAGTCTCAGCATCTGCTTTGATAACATGCTGGGTAGACTCTTTCAGAAGCCCTCTGTGGTAGGCTCCTGTCCTATTCCCTGTTTTCTTCCCCTTCTGATGTCTGTCCCATTTGTCTTTTTGAGTGAGGATTAATCATCTTACCCAGGATCCTCCTTCTTGCTTAGCTTCTTTAGCTGTACAGATTTTAGTATGTTTATCCTATATTATATGTTTAACATCCACTTATAAGTGAATATATACCATGTGTGTCTTTCTGCTTCTGAGATACCTCACTCAGGATGATTTTTTTCTAGTTCCCACCATTTGCCTGAAAATTTCATGATTTTTTTTCTTTTTAATTGCTTAGTAGTATTTCACTGTGTAAATGTGCCACAATTTCTGCATCCATTATTCCTTTGAGGGACATCTGAGTTGTTTCCAGATTCTGGTTATTCTGAATAAAGCTGCTATGAACATGGTAAGCAAATGTCATTGTTGCATACTTGAGCATCTTTTGGATATATGCCTAGGAATGGTATAGGTAGATCTTGAGGTAGCACTGTTTCTTATTGTCTGAATCATAGCAGTATTATTTAACCTGCTATCACAAATAATGAGACACAGGCACCTGTTAGATTTATAATTGCTTATTTACTTTGGGCCGGGCAGATATTTCACTTACACTGTCTCAGTATCCTCCCCACTTATCTCCCAGCCCCCATCCAATGCCATCTACCTTAGTCCTCCTCAAAATCCCATGGTACTTGCTTATATTCTTCATCTGGGCTTTTCCACACCATTAATGGAGTTCTTCTTCTGCCCACATGGTGTTTTCTCCACACTAACCCATTGTGGCATCCTCCTTCCTCCTGTCTTCCCCTCCATCTGTGTCCCATGATTCTCTCTTGAACCTGAAAGCCTGGGAACCTTAGCCATTTCTACCCCAATCTGCCCTGTGCAGATTAATCAACCAATCAGGTATATCTTCAGCAGATTTACAAAACAAGAATAGGTGTAACCAGATCTTGAGGGCGAGTAACATGCATCAGACCAACCTCCAAAAGACACATATAAATATGAAACAGAGATGGAGATTGAGAGAGAGAGAGAGAGAGAGAGAGAATGAGAGAGAGAGAGAATTTTCAGATAAAGCTTCAAGAAAAGCCCCACATAATGTCAACCCTATGACTGGGACCCCAATTGTCTGGGTTAAATGGGGGACTGAGAAGAATGGAGGTTGAAGTGTGCCTTTGAGAAAATGCTGTCATAAAGCAGGCAATGCATGGAAGATAGTTGAGTACTGGAAATTCATGGGAAGGCATGAGAACCACAGCTTAGAATGTTTCTCTGTGTACAAGACGAGAGAGATGTGATGTCACCTGGAAGCCAAATCAGAAAGTCATAAGGAGAATTCATGGAAAAGTCAAGAGTTCCATGTTTTTAAAAACCATCTCCAATCCAGAAGCTGGTACTCAAGAATCCCCTCACTTGTGAACTAGCAGGCGTGATGGAGACTTAAGAGGCCACCCTCTAATTAGCCTAGATTCCTTTTAGAAGGAGGGTAACACCCACTCACCCATAAAACCTTTGACCCAAAATTTACCCTGCCTACAAGATGTGCAGGTAAAAAGATACAGCAGAGATTAAGGAAATGTCCAACCAATATCTGGCCCGACCTGAGACCCACCCCATGAAAGAGACACAACCCCTGACACTATTAAGAATCCTCTGCTATGGCTGCAGACAGGAGACTAGCATAGCTGTCCTCTGAAAGGCTCCACCCAACAGGGGATTGAAACAGATGCTGAAACTCACAACCAAACATTAAGCAAAAATCAGGGAGGCTTGTTGAAGAATGGAGGAAGGATAGAAAGACCCAGAGGGGACAGTAGCATTATAAAAAGACCAACAGAGCCAGCTAACCTGGGTCAGGGGAGCTTATGGAGACAGATGCACCAACCAAGGACCATGCATGGAACTGACCTAGGTTCCTTACCCATATGTAGACAATGAGCAGCTTAGCCAACATGTGGGTCCTCTAGAAAGTAGAGAGGGGGCAGCCTCCGACATGGACTCTGTAGCCTGCTTTTCAGTCACTTCCCCCTGGTGGGGGCTGTCTAGCCAGGCCACAGAAGAAAATAATGCCCAATGCAACTTGACAAGGAGAGGCTTCCCTTATTTGAGGAGTAGGAGAGGGAAGATAAGGGGAAGAGGAAGGGAGGATGGGTACAGGAGGAAGGGAGGGAGTGCCTATGATAGGGATGTAAAGTAAATTAATTAATTAATTAAAAAAAAGATTTATGAGCATCTTACTGAAGGTTCTTAGCAATATTTACCAAGAGTTGTAAAAGGACTAGGTCAAAAAATAGTAAGAAGTTTTCTGGTCCCGACAAAATTATTGACAGAATAGTTATTTATTTTGACCCACTGTCTCAGGAGTTTCATCCCCAAGTCAATGGCTCTGCTGATCCTGGGCCCATACTAAGACAGAACACCATGGCAGAGGAAATGTTTGAAGGACTAGGCTGTTCAGCTTAAAATATTAGGGGAAGAGGGAGAAGGGAGAGGAGAGAAAAAAGAAGTGAAAAGAAAAGGATGGAGGATTTAGAGGACAGTGAAAAGTATTTCCCGGACAAAAGACAGTCCCTGGGGACACTACCTTACCTGTCCACTTCTGTCTAGGCCCTATCTCCTAACGATTCCAGAACATCTACAAAATGACATCACCAACTTGATACCAAACATTCAGCACGTTAGTCTTCTTAAAAATACATGTCTCAACCACAGGAAAGAGTAACTGTGCATGATTTACTACATATTTTCATTCTCTTCCATGAGGTTGTATCCCTAGCATCAATCTCTGCTGTATTCATAGAACCTCATCAATATGGCATTTTATTAAAAATCTAGGCCACTGACAATCAGAAATAGGAAAATGGCATTTTAGTGTAGCTTTAATTCACATTGTTCTTGCTCTCTTTTTTGAGCAAAATTGAGACCTTTTCCTACATTTGTGAATGGTGTTTCTTTTTCTGTGTTCTGTGCCTATATCTAGCTCAGTTATCCATTCAATGTCTTTATGCCTTGGAACTATTTCACAGCTAATCCAGGTGGCTTAGTGAGTGTATGGTTACCATAGTCATACACATGTGCTTCCATTCCACGTGAGAGACACTTCATTTATTTTACCTCTTCGTTATTATTCTTAACCCCTTCTTTCTCCCTGCTCTATCTACTGGTCCCTCATAGGGAATGGTTCCTCCCTTGCAGCACAGGTCAATTAAAATTATTTGGAACTATTAACACTGAGCTCTGCCTTTGACAAGTTGTACACAAGTACAACCAATACTTTCCAGCCTTTGAATTTGTTTATACCTTCTATATTGTTATAGAATTATAATGAGCATTTATTACCTTTTGAATTTAAGATACACAAACGAGGAAGGAAAATAAAATCACTCCACTTTTGGAGCCTTCCTTTTTGCCTGACCAGAGATTTAAATAAGTTATACTCTGAATCCTTAATGCTACATACAAATGTGTATTAGAAATCTCAGGCTATGTGCAATATAATAAGATACTACAAACTGGATGGTTTAAGAGTCTCACAGTACTGGAGTAGAAACTTATAAGATCCTTGTAGTAGTATGGTTGCTACCACCACAGGTAGGGCTTCTCCTGGCTTACAGATAATAGTGAATAGATAATAATAAACAATAGATAAAAGGTGTTCTTTGTGTTATATGTAGTTTTTCCCCTTTATGTATTTAAAACACATTGATGTACAATAAGAAATATACATTTCACAAAACTCTGTTCATAACACCAACTATTACTGAATCAGCCATAGCCACCCAAGTATCTAACCACCCATTTATCCATCCTTCTAACTATTTGTGTGTGTGTGTGTGTGTGTGTGTGTTTGATGCTTTAGTTAAATTTATAGAACTGTTTACAATTAGTCTTTGTTTGATTTTCTATTCTCTCTTTCATAGCAGGTACTTTTAACCACAAGGGTCCGGTGCATAATAGATGCTCCACAATTCTTTTCTAAATAATGAGCCAGATGTTGGTCTTTGGGCATGTTGTCGTGTAAATATTGTGTATGTTTCTTCAATTTCTCCTTGAAGATTCACACAAAAGCAAACTCCTTTGTCTTCACTGATATAAATCCACAGGGTTTTTTTTTTTTCTGACATAACCAAGCAAGACAAACATGAAAAGTAAAGAGATTAGTTTAATGTAGAAAGCAATATTAAGTATTCATATAAAATTTTAAGAGGGCATGAATATATGAATTTCATTAACAGTTCCCTATCGGTTAGCTTGCAAATTTAAATAGTTTTGAAAATTCTCTAACTGTATTACCATATTATAGTTTATAAAATAATCACTTTTATTGCTTTCATCGTCCTGTTTATGTGCTGATAGAAAAAATGTATTGGCAGTTGAAGTGTTTATAATTTACGAGCAATTTCAATGTCCTTACCTAGGCTTTTAGAGTTTGCTTTAGAGAGGAGGGAGGCTCACTACAGGCAAAACAGTACACTCTGTTCCACCAGTAGGTAATGGGAAGTTGATTTCTGATATTGTCACATTCACTAGTGGGGAGAAGGTGAGCAAGCATACAGCAAACATGATGTTGCCATTTGAATCTCCCACATGTAGGACATCTGTCCTGGAACTAGAATGACATCTACTCAGACTCCTGATGGCAGAACTATCTATACAGTCAGGAGAGCAAGAATTTGAGGGAGCATTCTTGGGACACTCCTCAATGTCTCCACTGGAAGGATCAGAAGTTTAGATGATATGGAGTGTTCTGTGATAATTTGCAAAATGTTAAATTTGTAAGACTAATGTTCAAGAGACAGGCAACTTCAATGATTTTCTGAGACTTTGACCAAATTTATTAGAGAAAGTATACATATTATGGTTAGACATATTCTCTTCCCTGATACTTCAGACAATGACTATGGAGCCTAGCTGGTTTGTCAGAAGCTGGCTCTACTGAAATGCGAATAGTATAAGGTTGGGAGTCAGTCATTCAAGGACTCATATACCATATCTCCTACCATCAACTGTGTGTCCATCAATGACACAAACCTATAATTAGGTTTCCTGAGCTAAATATGATTCAAATATCTATTTTTGTAATATTTGATGAATCAAACTTGATCAATTTTCTGAAGAACACCACTTAATACCTTGCTAATCGATGACATTCTTTCTTCATTATTAATTCTTCATTTTATCTATGTATCATGTTCCTGCCATTATAATGGGATGCCTTGATGGTGCAACCATTTTCTTTGCAAAGTTTTGAATATCTGTAAACTTATTTCTATGACATCATCATGATTGTCTAGTTTCTCATTAAAGGTTTCTTCATTTCTTTTTATGAATGCTTCTAATACCTTTTTGTATCTCTCTTACTTTTCTGTACCCATGACCCTAATATCCAGGTCAATGCTAACTGGATAAATGTAATTACAAAGTAGAAGGGGGAGTCTTACCATTTGGGGTGTATGTGATTCTGTCTTCTTCATATTTACATGAGCTATTTACCTCTTATATTTAGCTGGGATTCCTATCACTTTGGAATGGGAATTTTGCATCTTACCCTGGTTGCTCAGACTTTAAAAATTCTGCTTACAAGTCAACTTCTCTTATAATCCAGGCTAATATACCAATGCATCCGTTATCTTAGCTGCCCAAGAAGATGATTAGGCTTTGCAAAGCCTGTTCTTGCTTAACATCTGTTCCTAAATTGATTCTGGTTCTGCTTGGCTACCAACTGTTGGCTTAGCCATTTGAATTTGGCAGTCACCACCAATCTTTCATTTTCTGAATTTCAGCTTTTCTTTAAGAGGGCTGGCATATATGTGACCCACTATTATTTTATTATTATTATTTTGAGGAAATAATTTGGCCAGTCTCTGGATTTGCAAATAGCAATATAAAACTGAAGTTTCTGTCCAACCACTGACACAGATTTGCTCTGTGAATCTTAACAGGTGAATTGATCTCTATAGGTCAGATATGATGAATAATTCTGTGCCCATAGTTGGGCTTCAGTACTCAGATATTTGGTCAACTATCATTCTGGATGAATTTTTAACAATCGTTTCTGGATAAAATTACCATTTAAATCAACTTTTAGCAATGCATAGCACATATACATAGAAATGGACAAACATCTTAGAGGTTGTTCTGTAGCACCTAAAAAATGAAGCATGGTGTTTTTTTGTTGTTGTTGTTTTTTGTTTTTTTTTTGTTTTTTTTTTTTTTGTAAACTGAAAATAATAAATTTTATCTAATTCCTTGATGACTACTCAGGAACGTAGTATAGCACAGAGCACAGATCAAGAGTCCAAACACATCCTACCTAATTACTCTTTGAACTCTTATCTAACATTTATTTCATCACTTTCTGTCTTTGATCATGACTTTTCAAATTCATGTAAACTCTTAACAGTCACTGCATCTAAGAATTTTTGCTGTTAAGTTTAGTTGAAACTGTGCCTTTCCTGAGAAGCCAAAGTAAATACTCTTGAAGGCTTGGTTATCTCTGTCTATGATTCTGTATATGGATGGACTGTAAAAATCTATGCTTTAATTAATAGTCCTCAAAAAAGATGTTGCAAATGTCATAAAGATCTCACACTCAAAGACTTTCTATCACAAAACTTATCAATATGTGTTTCTAAATAGTCAATGAGTGAATATTATCAGCTATCTGTATTTCCTATACTGTATTTAAGGTTACACTACGTTCATGTTTCTGGGCCATAGATAGATAGGTGTATTGGTTCATGATGTGTTCATCAAGCATCTGTTATAAGCTAGGTTAGTAGCTTCTACTTAGGTTTTTGGGAAAGCATGTAGTTAATAGGTGGATATGGTCCATGTTTACCAACAAATGAGTCTAAAAAGAAATCCTTATGCTAAGAGGATATGAGAAAATGACACTGAAATCTAAAGGAGGGTAGTGAGGTTTTCTGCCAGGATGAATCACTAGGAAACTCCTCATACTAATAACACAAACAAGAACTTTATTAGGAGCTTTCTTACACTTTCTAAGGGTTAGCCCGTGATCATAATGGCTGGAAGCATGGTGGCATGCAGGCAGACAAGATGATGGAAAAGTAGCTAAGAGTTTTACATTCTGATCCACAGACAGCAAACACAGAGAGAAAGACAGACACTAGGCTTAGAATAGACTTTTGAAACCCCTAAGCCCAACCCTAGTGACATACCTCCTTCTATAAGGCCATACCTTTTCCAATAAAGGCATCCCTACTAAACCTCTCCAAAAAATTTATCAATTGTGGTCTAAGCATGCAAATATATGGAGTGTACTCTTATTCAAAGTATTACAGGAGTTCATAGAAAATGGAGTGACTAGGAAGGGAATGGTCCACATATAAAGGAAGTGAGCACTGGAATTTGAGCCTTGGGAGTTACAGCTGGCTGAAAAGAGTCATAGAAGGTATTTCATCACCTTTTCTAAGTCAATGAGAAGTAGTGAAAACTTAAATAGAAATAAAATCTCACACATTTATCAGGAAAAAAAAATGATAGCACAGGCAGGACTTGAGAGACATTGACAGTGATAGGGTTGAAACTAGATACAACTAGATACAAAAGAGAGTCAGGAAAGGCAAATTTAGTCCAGGACCTTAAACTATCTTTTG
The DNA here is from genome assembly GCF_030254825.1 of Meriones unguiculatus. Taxonomy (NCBI): domain Eukaryota; kingdom Metazoa; phylum Chordata; class Mammalia; order Rodentia; family Muridae; genus Meriones; species Meriones unguiculatus. The sequence goes on along the minus strand of NC_083355.1, from coordinate 103,276,142 downwards.
GCATTGAGAGAGATATTTAAGACACAGAGCATTCGCAGGGAGACAGGCTATGCTCTCTGAGCTTTAAACATGTCAGCTCTTTCTCAGAAAATGCCCGTTTTATTATCCTGTTCTATAAAGACTGAGAATCGGAGAGAAGGGAGAAGTGAAGTGACTGAGCCAAGGCTCCCAGCCAGGGAAGGACAGAACTGTTTCAAGATTCCACTTTGCTTTGCCGACATAACACAGGGGTTATGTGCGGGGAGAGTGCTTCTTTTAAATACTGCTTTAAAATGTGAAAGACTAGAAAGGGCGGGGCAGACATCCCCTCATTTTACTTTTTTATACCTCTTCAATATATCTTTTTCAGTAGAGTGAGGTTCATTAGACTAACATAATCAGGCTTGGAAAACAGATGCAGTTTATAAAAGCTGAAATTAAAAAAAAAACTGCAAATGAGACATGTGAAACTAGCACACTTTCACTATAAAATGCAGTTGGGAAAAAGATGTCCTAATTACTGATATTTGAGGGAACAGTTTTCTTTCCTTTTTGGTTTATTGATTAACCTTAATTTCCATTGTGATATTTTGTGCAATCAAGGCACTATAAATCTTATAATTTAAAAATGAATTTATTAAGAACAGATAAAACTTTTTTTATATTTCTCAAAATAACATTCATTTTTGGGTCTCTTGTAAGAGAGGAGTTAAAATCAGTGTGAGCAATTGTTCTGCCAAGATAAAAGTACAGGCCTGCAATTCTTTACAGCCTCAGAGTAAGCCATCCCAGACAAGTAAATGACTCTGTAGTACAAAAGAGCCAAAGTGCTCCTTCCAGGACACTCTACCCTTGGAATACAGAAGAGAATTTAGTATGTTTTACTAGATTATTACAAAAGGCACTTGCTTGAGTCTATCTTATTGTAAAATATCTGACAGCCTATTTTAAAATCACAAAACTAATATGTTTAGTGACAAGAAAACCTCTGCCTTATTAAGCTGAAGGTATGTCTAGTCCTGCAATTGTCTGAAAGTTAGACCAAAGCTGGTAACAGATGCACGCCATGGACCCAAGGAAAATCAAGCATTAAATTTCACAAATTACAACAAAAAATAGAAAACAATGGAAGGAATATTTACTTTGCATTTTCATTTCCTCAAGAAAAACCTTATCTCTTATCATTCAGCGATAATTTTTATTTTAAATAATTTTAATAGACAAGGTACATATTGTTGACTATTGCATAATACAAGCAGGGTGCTGTGTGTGTGTATGTGTGTGTGGTGCTTGGGACCAACCTTAATGTCTCACATTGTTAGGCAAGTGCTTGGCTACTGAGTTACATGACCATAAGTCAGGCATCTTAGTAACACTATTCTATACAGCAGTTTTAATTTCTTCATTCATTCTTTCACCATGTGTATTTATAGCCTAATATACACCTCCTGTGTGTAGGAGATTTGGTCAGATGCTGGCCCTCAAGATCTGGTTAAACCCATCTTTGTTGTGTAAACCTGCCTAAGCTATTATATCTGATTGGTTGATTAACTGGCCTATACCTGGGCAGGGCAGAATGGGGTAGGTGTGACCAAGGTTCACTGGTTTCCCTTTCAGGAGAATCACAGAAGACAGAGGGATGGAAGAGAGGAGGAAGAAGGTCACCAGGATGAGTTAGTGTGGAGAAAACACCATGTGGGCGGGGAGAAAGGACTCCAATAATGGCGTGGAAAGGCCCAGATGAAAAACAAAAGCTAGTCTTTATAAGATTATGGATGGAAGGTAATTCAGATGAGGATGATTAAGGAGGATGCATTGGATGGGGGCAGGGAAATGGATGGTGAGTTGATTCAGACAGCATAAGTAGGAGTATCTGCCTGTCCCAAGGTAAATAAGGAAAATTTAAAATCTAACAGGTATCTGCGTCGTATTATTTGTGACAGCGGGTTAGATAATGCTGCCTTGATAATCTTAAGACTAATTATAAAGATTATCTAGCCCAACAACACTCTATTTTTTATTTACAACAACACCTGTGTGATCTCCTGCACATACAGGGCATCATAAGAACACCTATGAGATGGTGTGAAAGAGCAAAAGTAATGTGTCTATGACCAAATGTTCTAGGGCAAAATGGCTCTGTCAGTCCCAGCAGGCTAGGTTCTGCCAACTACCCTGACATGCCAATTAAAGAGTCAAGTGATAGTGAAAAGGAAGAAGATTTAATCACTGTGGCAATGATGGGAGGGCAAACAGATGAAAAGGTTCAATGACTCTAAATCCATCCTTGGGGCACTGGTGTGAGATTTAACTTTAAACAATGGAAGAACTTAGGCAAGGGTCGGGAGGTATATTAACTAAGCAGTACTGATCAAGGTAGGATCTGCTGACTAATTCTCTCACTTCTGGTTCTGGGGTGGTCTTGTTGGAAGATCTTATCTCTGTCATAGCTTAAGAGGATAAATCTATTTCTGATAAGAGGATCACTTGCTTCAAGACATGGTCTGCCCATCACAGTTCTGGGCTGGGTGAGCAGGATCTATTCTTTCTCTGCTGTCAGAGAATCCTGAGGTGACTTGTGCGTAAAGGTTATACAAAAGACAATGATTATTCGAGGTGCCTTCAGCCAAAGGAAGAGAAAGGGAGAGACCAAATGAGGTGGAGACATCAGGCAGGATTCCATAATAGTTCGGATCTATGGATTCAAAGGGGGAATGGATGCTTTTCAGCAACACAGCTTTTAAATATCTCTTTCACACGTGAGACAGAAACAGAAGTATGGTGATGCTGAGGCTGCAGAATAGAGCTGAGAGTAAGCTCTAGAAAGCCTTACACACAGACTGGAAAATCGTCACAGCCAAAATGCCTGTTGGAAATAAGAAACTCTGGAACTTTTCCTTTCTGACGAAGGCCCAGTAGGATTCTGCAGCTAATGACACAGGTTCAAAAGCACTGTAGTGACTGAATATCACCTGTGTTTTACTATAAAACTTAAAAGTGTGAAAGTGGATAGAGATTTGAGGTGCTAAGGAGACATGCAAGGCTTGAAGTTGTGTATAGAACCATCAGTGATATAGTGGTTTGAATGAGAATGGCCCCGTAGCCTCATGTATTTGAATGTTGAGACCTCAGTTGATGGAAATGTCTGGGAATGATTAGGAGCTGTGGCTTTGTTGGAAGATGTGTATCACTGCAGCATGGGCTTTGAAGTATCAAAGACTTAGGGTATTCCTACTTAGCTTTCTCTCTTTCTGCCTGATGCTTGCTGATCATATAAGCAAGCTGATCTCAGCTACTGCTGCATTGTCATTCTTGCCTGCCTGCTGCCATGTTGCCTGCCATGATGGCCATGGACTTTATTAGCATCTGAAACCATGAACTCCAAGCAAATGCTTTCTTTTATGGGTCATCTTGATCATGACATTTTGTCAAAGCAATTGGAAAGGGGCTACGATTGTAACAGAAACCTGTGTGCAAGAAAGTGTGCACTGTTCAGATTACTCAACAGCCAACAGTACCGATTCTCTATACATTTGTGTGTGGAGACCTCAGAAATGAGTAATTCTGCTTCTTTTAATTTTCACTTTTTTAATTAGTTTATTCAATTTACATCTTGACCATAGGCCCCGCCCTCCTCTTCTCCCAGTTCTACCTTCTTTCATCCTGCATCCCTCCTCCCCTAACAGGGGAGCCCTCCTACCCAGACACCTTAGCTCATTTATTTGCATAAGAACTGAGTTCCTCTTCCTTCCCCAAGTCCCCGTAGAGCAGTTCCATTAGATTGAAGTGATCAAAAAGCAGGCAACACAGTCCATGTCAAAGATACTCCCTCCCCCCTCCCTTCTGCTGCTTGTCCTTGACAACCATTTCTCTTCTCTCTAGTCTAGAAGCTAGAAACGTCCTTGTTTTTTTTTCCAGGCAGTTATGTCCTGGCCAGTGACCAAAAGTAGCAAAAATGTTTGGGTTCACTGATTCATGTTCTGGATCTTCTTCTTTTCTTTCCTCTCCTTTTATATGGCAGTCTAAATGAGTATATCTGCTTGAAAGCTAGTAGTGAAGGTTTACCTGACACTCCAGCCCAGATTCCAGGATGGAGAGGCATGCAAACACCTCGTAGGTGTGACAACTACATTGACCAGCTTACTCACCATGTTATAATCTGTAAAGCTTTAATCATCCTAGAATGGGACCCTTCGTGGCAACCCTTTCTTATGACCTGCTATAAATAACATGAGCTAACAGCAAGATGAATTTATATATAAATAAATGCATGTTTATTGGGTTCATCAGGGAGGGGAGAGAAGGGAGAAACAAGCATGTGCAGAGAGAGGGAAAAAGAGGAGGACAGACACAGAAAGAGAGAGGAAAGAGCAGAGAAGAGAAGGAGGAGAGGAAAGGGGGAACCAAAATGTCTGGATTGTATAGTGAAGGGATTCTGGGACAGGGGAGTCCCCCCCCCCGCCCAGACTAGGAAATTCATGGCAGAGTTCAGGTTATGTCAGCCATGCCCTGACACATGTAGGGACCAAGGGATACCTGAAACCAAACAGAATCCATCCCTCTTTCTTTCTCTTAAGCTCTTACATACAATAAATTTCTTTCTGAAACTCCTTCTTCCATGAAATTCCTTGTGAGGGAAAAGTACACAGAAGCCACAAGGCTGGGGGAAGCTTTGGTGGTTGTTGATTGCCTGGGAACCTACTCCGCTTCTCAGCTATGCTCACTTGAGACAAGACAGTTCCCGTCACGTCAAGGACTTCTCAGTTTTCTCTCTCCTATCTCCTTAAAAGCTGCCTCTGCTTCTGCTGCAACTGTCTCTGAGCAATTCTTTGCCTACAGACACAACAGGATCCAGGAGAAGGTGCCAATTGAACCCCAGCAGCTTTCAATATCAGTGCTTTCAACAACAACAATGCTTTCAAAGAACAACAATGCTTTCAAAGAACACCTAGGTGGGGAAAGATAAAGAAGAGAGATTTTCTCTATTTTCACGTTTTCTCTACACCCTGGTATAACAACCATGAACAGGTCTTCTGACTTCTCTGGGTACTATCCTTCATAAAGACATCCTATGGCTACATCTCTTTTGAAGAGGTCTGTACCCCTGACTACCTCTCTAACACTGCCCAACAAGCTGTGACAACTGCATTCTGCTGAATAGGACAAAGCTTAAATCAGATGCAAATTTCTTAATGCTTCCTTTCCACTAACTTACATTTGCCATTTACATGCAAATGCTACTCCACTCTTTGGCCTCTCTGGTGCCTCACAAACCTTGTGGTAAACTGCCTTCAGACCATGAGGAGGCTGGGCTTCTGTTAAGTCTCTGTCCATACTTAACTGTTTGTCTACTTAGGAACTGAAAAGCCAAATGTTCAAATGTTCTTGGATCACAATTCTTTAGGAAATGGTTTTCTATAAAACAAAACAAAACAAACAAAAAACCCCACATCTATCAGAATCTGGGTGATAATATGATCATAAACTATGGGTGTTAGTTAACGTGCTTTGAAATAAATTTTCTGGCTGCATGCCCACTTCCATGAACCAAGATCACTTTTTCAGAATCTCCAGTTTATCCATCATCCTGATGCCTTTGGCAGAAGGATGTGATGGTGTTCTACACTTATGTTTGTTTAGCCAGGGCGGAGGGAGGGAGGGGCAATCAGAATATGGTGCTAATAAATGCATGTGCATTGATTTTTGTGCTTTTCTTCAATGCTTATTTCTGACGAAATCTATCCTGTTGGGTCAGCCCAGAGGATAGGAGCTGAGCTCTGCAGTCTTTGTAGCAGCTTGGGGTGAAATAAACACTGCTCTAATGCTGTGTTGCCCAATGCCCCCGTGTCATATCTATGCATGCCATGAAAGCCGTGATAAATATGATATATTTTTATGACACGGAATACTCTATGTGTCAATAAAATAATTTTTAAACTAGATGAAGGATGCAGTGAACCTGTCCCCTGACCAAATCACTGAGTCCCGTTGTCCTGGGTCTGATTCAGCCAGATAGTAGAATCATCAATAGCCTGTGATGAAATTAGGTACCCTGAGCTTGTGGCATATGCTATTCTTTGATGCTCTAAGACTTTGTTGTTGTTATTTTTTTTTTTCTTTCCCTGATACACATTGAGGCCCACCTCCCTTGCTTCTCAGTAGGGAAATGAATCATAGCTATAATCGACAGATGAGCTAAATGACCTTTCCTTATTTGCAATGCCCTGGGATTTTACAAGAAGCCCAGATCCATATATGCAAAAGAAAGTGCAGTGTAAACTCTTCAAAGACACTCTAATAGTAGGCTGCTTTGAAAATATAATTTAAACGTGGAGGATCCCATTTACAGAATACTTACACTGACCGAAGACAAGATGCCTTTCAAAGCTTAGAGGTGTAGCACTGTTTATTCCTTAGCAAATGACAGATGAATGATGTTGTTGATAGCCTCACTCATGTCCACTCAGGGCTTTTTATTTGTTAAAGCATTTTATTTTTAGATCTTGTGATTACATTCAAGAGAGGAAGTAGGGTTTTACAGTACACAGAGCTTAAGCCAACTTTATACAGTTAACAAATAGTAAATCATGCTGGGCTAGAACATGTTATTTAGCATGGGTTTGGACTGGGGTGGGTCTTTCTGCAACCTGTGCCAGACAGGCCAGTACTTTAGTAGGAGTGACAAATAGCCATTCAGTGAAGAAGGTATTCTTTATTTTTTTAAGTTGGAAGTTGTATATTTTTTCATTTTTTAAGAAATGTTTTAATTATTATCATTTATTACAATTTATTCAATTTGTATCCTGGCTGTGTCCCCCTGAAGAAGGTATTTTTAATGTAAGACAAGGAATAGAAAGGTTAACCTGAAATGTGTCTTTGCTCAAAGATCCCACACGCGCTTTCTTGTTCACACACAGAAAGGTAAGCCAGTACACAGAGCTCTAAAATACACAAGAAAGGCATTTTCATTTTCCACCTTGGAAATTTCCATTAACAGGCTGGGTAAAAACACTTCAGTTGTATTGGAATTTTAAGTTTGGTTAGGTTCTTTAAGACTAATTTTTTTTGTTTTTTGTTTTTTTTTTGTAAAGGAGAGCTCTTCTTTTCATTGTTATGGGTAGGTGATTATTTATTTGTTTATTTGTTTTTATCATTAGAGACATTTAGACTCTCTAAAAAGAATTAATTGCCTGCTATGCATTGCCACTGGTGATGGATGACTCTAGACCCTGATCTAGGCACTCTATACCTACTACTGGTCTCTAAGCTACTTTGCACTTGAGTCTGCTTTCTAATTTTCTGGTTCATGCGTCAGAGAGGAAGGGAAACTTCCAACTCCTTGGGATACTGCTCATTAGCATGAGGCTCTACAGTGAAAACCTCCCCAGAATTGCTGGCATTTACATACTGAGTTGACATGCATTAAAATTTTGAGGGTCAGTCCTCTAAAATGTTAGCAGATTGAGCACATGAACTGAAATCAGATGCATAACGTTAACGCTGTTTTTCCATTCAATTATGGAACATTTTGATCTAATGTTAAGTTGATGCTTATCTGCCAATTCTGTTTTTTTCTTTTTCTTCTTTTTTTTATGATGGACAAATGTCAAGTACATTATAAGTGAATGCTGGCATTGGGCAGATTGATAAGAAATCAATGTTAATAAGGCCTCTGTAGAGGACCAAATTACATACTCAAATAAGAACAAATTAAATCTTGAACCAAATGAGGTCAGGGCAGATTTTAGGTCCTGGCCCTTTCCAGTTCTTTTTAAGATATCATTCTGGTTTTACACTGTTGTTCATAAAAGCAAAGCAGTCGGCCAATAACGCTGTCCATTGCCTGCTTTTGCCAAGCTTGCCTAAGCAACATTGCAATCTATTTAATGCTATTCACAGACATAGTCTAACACAAACATATTTATTTATTGACAGCAAATATAAAATATAAAAGAAACAACTTCATTTGGGCTTCAAGGCTACTTCTAACTATGCTAGATCAGCAATCAGATTAAAGCTTATTAAAGAACTAAAACCTTTTAGAACTGTGTCCATGGATCTTTCACCAGGGTAGAAATCTTAGAAGCTTCTGTTTCAGTGAATGTTTGGTCAGTGAAAAGGCTGGTTAGGATGCTGAGTATAAGTGACTGTGAAATGCATGCTCCTCAGGAAGATGTCTTTAGTAATCCATCCAAAGTTTTAGAAAATACCCCAGGCTCTGAAGGAAAATAGAGTCTATGACAAGGGGGGCACCCGATAAATGCTTTCTCCAGTTAACGTAACCATTGCACTCATAAATTCATAGAAGTTGCATTTACCTATACAGAGCTCCTAGAAGACAGGACCTTTCAACAATCAGTCATGTATGTAGGGGGGTGGAGCTCTTGAGACCAGACCCATCAAGGATAGCTATCGGTAGTAGGTGGCTATTGCAGAAAGTGCCATTTTCCTCAGGGGGATGGCTGCTGTTCAGTTATCCATGCTTTGATGGATAGGTAGATATCTTCATACCAAGCCCATGCTGGTGCCTCTGCTTAAATACTTTGTACACAAACAAAAACACAAACAAAAGAAAAAGATGTGATTGTGGAGGATATATTTGTTAGAAGGTCGCAGAGCTAGTAGGGGTGGGAGTGGGAGAACAGAGGATGGGTTACAAAGCATGACAATGATGTTTGGTATCAAAACATGAAATTGCCAAAGAATATAATTATAAAAAATAGAATGAAATGAATAAGCAAAAATTCCACAAAGGTGGAAGCCACATAATATTTATTAAAAATTTATACTTATAAATATGTGACATGCTTATAAATATGTACTTTGTAAATATAGCATGTGTAATAAAGCATATCTATGGTATGCATAATAATGAATAAACTGTGTGCATGTTTCCTGGATATATTATTTATTATTGGTATCACCATTATCTTGATTTGTGAATGTGTACATTTGCTTATACTTATCTCCCAATGACTAGTCCCATTCTTAATTTAACCTGTTGGGCAACTAATGAAATTATTTTACTATGACGAAAAACAAATTTTACCAGAAAAAGATAAAAATAAGATTTCAAAAACCTATGAACCCTTCCATCTGACCCTAGCCTATCAGGTCTCATCAGGACTGTCTTTCATCATCTTATTCTATGGCCTGATAAAGCTGCCCTCTGCCTCTTTAGGGGGAGATGATCAAAGAGCCAGCTACTGAGTTCAAGTCAGAGAACGCCCCTGACCCTCTTACTAGGGAGTCTACTTGGAGAAAGAGCTGCCATGGGCTATATCTGTGTAGGGGTTCTAGGATATCTCCATGCATCATCCTTAGTTGGAGTATCAGTCTCAGAAAAGACCCCTGGGCCCAGCATTTTTGGTTCTGTTGCTCTCCTTGTAGAGCTCTTGTCCCCTCCAGGTCTTTCTATCTCCTCTGTCTTTCCTAAGATTCCCTTCACCCTGCCCAAAGTTTGGCTATGAGTCTCAGCATCTGCTTTAATACCCTGCTGGATAGTCTTTCAGAGGCCCTCTGTGATAGGCTCCTGCCCTGTTCCCTGTTTTCTCCATCTCCCAACATCCACCCGTTTGCTTTTCTGAATGAGGATTGAGCATCTTACCCAGGGTTCTCCTTCTTGCTTAGATTCTTTAGGTGTACAGATGTTAGTATATTTATCTTATATTATATGTCTAATATTCACTTTTAAGTGAGTATATACTCCCCTATCAGTGGACTGCAGGAGGGGCATGGAAAGAGAAAAGGGAGTGAGGGAGAATTGGGAGGGGATGAGGGAAGAGGCTACAGGTGGGATACAAAGTCAATAAATTATAATAGATAAGTATAAATAAATAAATAGAAAAATCATCTAAATGATAACTTAATAATAATAAAACTATGACCAATAACCTAAGAGTTGAAAGGAAGAGAAAAGGATTTACTCAGGAACTCCTCTATGCAAATCCTCTTTAACTACATTGCGCTTTTAATTCTTTCTTCTTTCTGGGATGAAACCGATCCTAAGGTTCCCCTTTTCAGTCTCCATGGGAGTAGAAAAAGGACATTCTTAATTGTGACTTGCTGACCTTGAAATCACTTAGTACACCAGGGAAAAATCAGTGGTATTGCCCATTACACTAGGGTTTCTACAGAATTTTAATCAATCAATATGTATATATGTGTGTGTTTTTGCAAAACTGATGCCCTCTTTACATAGCAATAGTCAAACCAGTATGTTTTCTTCTTCTGTGTTTTTGGAAGGTGGTGATAAGTGTACTCTGAAGTTTAATTCTTAGAAACTCTTTATGAATGGACACATTTAATCAAGAGATAGTTATCATTTGGATTAGTTGTACTTAACAATAAAACTATTTTAGCTCACAGGTTTTCATTTCCTCCCAGTACCTTACTGATGATTATCCTAGATAACATTCACTCAACATTCAATGATAAAAGACCTCAAGGAACTGGAATATTATCCAGGAAAACAAGCAGAAAGATTGTGTGGCAAGCTTATGAACCCACAGCTGGTAAAGATCAGAATTTATAAGGGAAATCTGAGATTCTGAGTTCAGGGCATCAATTAATCATTTTTATAGTGTTACCTCGCTCATCAGTCCCCAAAGCAAATGTACGAGGTTTAAAGGCTGTATAAAGGTACCCAGTGAATACCTGGAAGAGTAGGGATTTACATATTGGGTCTTTTATCTTTAAAATTCTTGATTTGAAAATGGGGACAGAAGCAGTGAGAGATATGAATTTATATCATTTTTGTCCTACAAGCTTTGTAAGTGCAAGCTTCAGCAATTTCTCACAACTGACGTTCCTCGCTGTTGTTTGCCTTGCAAACATATGGAATTGGCAATTAGCAGTTTACAGTCCTGATGTTTCACTCAGCTGTCATTTGAGCTTTTTCTCAGCTTAGTACTATAAAAACCTGCCAAACTTATAACAAGCTTCCAGTGATGAAGCACAGCACTCGGGAACAGCTGATGCGATGATCAAGTCTGATGCATGTGAGAGAGAGCAAGGGAGCCTGTCTCTGCTCTGTGGCAGGACTTCTTTGAGTCCACATTTCAGTTTGTTTGTGTAACTTGGCAAATCATCCTGGCCATGATAATGGTCCAGATTGCTTTAACAAGATCTTGAATGCTGCACAAGTGATCCAAGTCTGTCTTCTAGGAGGTAGTTACATCTGCTACAGGGGTGCCTTAATGACAGATAGGCTTTAGGGTGTTGTCAGCCATTTTTATCATGTTAGGCTGAGGGCCTGACCTCATCAATGACAGCAAACATGATAGTTATTTGGAATAGAAAGTTTGTGTCATAAGGCATCAATTGATCTTAAGACTAAAGTCAAACACATGGACAATCAATTAGCCAATCACGTTTATGTCATGAAGTCCCCATTAGATTGTCTGGCTACAGAATATGAGTGAGCTTCACTAGCAGAAAATATTTCACAAATTGTGTCATGCATCAAGCCTGAAAGGGCAAGATAGTCTGACTCCACAGAAAAGAAAATAGAAAATTCTATTTGTTTGAAACTCTTCTTTCTTCCTTAAGTGTTTCTCTGGCTGATTTTTTATCTGAATTCTTTCCGGGTTATAAACTGAAACCGTGCATATGTTAGCTCCCAGGGGGTTCAGTGACCTCTTCTAGTGGACTACTAAAATAAAGATTCATTTGAGGATTCCTTGAATATGAGCCAGAGTCAAATTAGCATAGTTTCCTGAACTTTTCAGGTAGTTTTTAGTTGGGAGAAAGAGAAAAAGGAGGAGAGGTTGTCGAGTCATCTGGTTTTCAGGCTGTTGAAGCTGTATGAAAAACGTTGAGTATGTTGAAGCTGTATGAAAAATGTTGAGTATGTTGAAGCTGTATGAAAAATGTTGAGTATGTCAACTTCAACAACTGATTTCAAGGACATGATGTCAGGATTGCTCTATCAATGGGAGGGTATTTGGAAGCCATCCAAAGCATAACATCTACCCCTTGGTAAGTATTTAATAAACATATTTTTTATCATTTTAAAGCTGACAAAGAGCTGTGGAAGTAAGTAGGCGAAAATACCCATTATTTGATACGGTCATTTCAGACATTGTAGAATTCCAAGAGAGTTCAGGGGAATGGAGGAGGTGAAATCACAACTCCCTTTCTATACCCACAGAAGAAGCAGTTCAGCAAAATTGAACTCAAGTTGTCAGATTTAGTGGTATGAGCCCATACCCTATGAGCCATCTTGCTAATCCTGTAAAGTTATTTCTGGTATACCTCTATGAGAATATATAAGAAAGAAATTTCAAAACAATAATAAAGTGAGACTTCAACAAGCTACTTAGGAACACTAAAAATGACAATGAATATAATCCATAGGAAAGATGCTAAGCCATGGACTGGATTATTGTACTCACAGTGGCATTCTGGAAATAGGCCACCAATATGATCAACTGAAACGGGATCATTACAGAACCATTAGATAATTATGAAGAATTGGTTGGACTCATCATTAAATTTTTTTTGGGAAATTTTATTAGCTAGGAAAAAAAATACTTAAAGCTTTCTTCCATACCAGTCATGAGAGAAATTTTAACACGAGTTGTTTAAAAAAATGTGATCATAGTACATAAACATGGGAAGAATTGTGGGTTAATACTTAGAAAATCTGGGTAAAGCTTGTATCTAGCAATCTTACTAGTTTAAATAGAATGTTTAAGAAACACACAAAATAAAATGTAATGAAGTCTCACCTTTCCAAATGTATTGCATGTTTTGAAGTCAAATTTAAAAAGCATAGTTCTTGTGAAAGGCACTTTTTTCATTTCAATACTTTACATTTTTTTCTACTATGTTTATGTCGTAAGCATGTAGACATTGTCTCTTGATGCTAGGTGAAATTTGTGTTTTCAAATAATACTGTTAATTTTTCATCACCAAAATTCATAATTTAGTATTACACACAGTTAATCAGTATCCAAAGTATTTAAGCTTGTATTTTCCCAGACCAGCTCTATAATAATTTAGAGATACTTCAAAACTGTTACATTGTGCAGATACACGTATACATCCTTTATGAACTGGCCTCCCTGTCCATCCTAACATTTCTTGAGACCACAGGATATCCTGTCTTGAAGTAGATGTTTGAGAACATTTGGATCTCACCTTGCAAGTAGGATGTTTTATTTTCCCCTCCATTTCACTCTCAATCGGAAACATATGGGATGTTTTATTTGCAAGCTACAAAAACAAATCAAACAGGCAATTCTGCGTTGGAAAGAATTTATTCTTCCTGTAGATCAAGGGTTGAGCTCTCTGCCCAAACTTCTAAGCCCATTACTGTCTCCCCCGCAGTCATCAAGGTTAATAGTTGCTTCTGTGCCCTGTGTTATTGCTTCCTCTCTGAGTAGAGCCATCAGGGCTTGGTTGCATTTCCCCTCTTGATGTTCATTACTCTCTTGTCTTCTTCTATTTCTTGGAAATGTGTTGTTTTACCTGATTATTGCCAGTTGCTCTATCAGGGTTGTGCCTGTGTGGATTTTTTGATAAAGCACCTTATCACTTTCCTTGACTCAGTTGGTTTGCTTCACTGCAGGTGCTCTCTAGCTCCTGCTGCTTCATTCCTGCAGGATTGTGAATGTGAACTGAACAGTCAAAAGACGATGCCCAAATGCTGATCCCGGGGCATCTATCTCTCCCTTGCAAACTTTTAAAAATGCTGAAAATTGCTAAATAGGTTCTCTGATCTTCTCAAATTCTAATACTCCATTATAGAAAAAAAAATCTTCTGATTTTTATAAGCATAAGAATTGTAAAATTTTATAAAATTTCTTATAATTATAATTCTTATAATGTTCTAATATGGTTGAATAGAATAAAGAGAGAGTGACAGCTCCCTAGTATTATTTACATTGTTTGTTATAGACGTTTCTGGCAGCACATTGAGTCTGTTTACTAACTTTTAATGTGCTTTACTATATTTCTTCAATTTCTGATAATATTAGAATAATTAAACTCATAAGTTAGTGAATAACTCTCTTCCCTAAGGCCACATCATTTTTACACAAAATGGTAAGAACTCCTAACACAATATTTTTCACTCCCTTTTACCTTCAAATTAACATGATATCTAAAACAATGTCTGCTTAGGTAGAAAACAGTGATCTTGCATCACAAACATATGATGAATAAAGTATTTGTGTGATAAATTAATTTTATTATATTAGCAATTTAAGTCAAGGCTATATCTTGTTTCTAAACCACTTGATTATTGGTTGTTGTGAACCACAACAAATGTGTAATGGAACATTGTCTTCAGAATTGAAGAGGCACATAAACGACCCGATCTGAGAAAAATTCTATAGAAGTGTTTCTACAGACTACCGAAATAATCCTCATTTATTTGCCAAATAATTGGATGAGGAAATATTTACATGTAGTTGCATGAATCCTACTGTATAACCAAGCACAAAGAAGCATTTCCTTCTGATGCTCACATTTTTAGCTTTGGGGCACTTCAGATCTGTTGCTAACGTGTCAGGACATTGAGAGTTGAGAGGGTGTGGTTTAAAGTTTCTATTTATTTCTTTTGAATGGATCACCAATCTTTCCTCTGGTATTGGTTCCTTATCCTCTCTTTATGGAAAATGATTGATAATACATTTATATATCTATATATCTCCATTTCTATCTATCTATCTATCTGTCTGTCTGTCTATCTTTTTTTTTTTTCAAGGAGAAAAGTTGTATTTTTCCCAAACAAAAATTTTAAATGGCAAATGAACAGAAATCCAAAAGTTGCAAATTCACAGCTGCAGTCTATGGGGAGAGAAACACTGTACCCATCAAATTTGCAAAATATACTAGAATGTAGAAAAATCAATTGATTGGCAGATGTGGATATTTGCATCTGCCTTAATTGCTTAAAATCAGTGAGTTGGGAGGCGTCACTGTCACTAAACTTGGCAGCAGTTCAGGTTGAGAACAATTGCTTCTTTGGTAGGAGGCTGAAAGCCACTGAAATGTGTATGATAGTTTTAAAAAGGGGTACTAAGATTTGGAGGAGATGATGAGGAAATTGCCACCAGAAAGCCTAGACTGGGCTCGGTGTCAACATTCAGCAAATCAAGGGAGGAACAAGTTTAGAGAAGATTGAATTGTCTCTATCAGATGCAGATTAGCTCAGAATCATAGGATAGCACTTTTGAAAACAAAAATAGCAGAATTAAAATGCTGTACAGTTACAATTGAGAAGAGTAGAGAGGCAGGCTTGCTACCCAAAAATTTAGTATTGGATCTGGTAAATGATATAAAAAATTGCTTCCAGTTTCCAGGAAATATGAGTTATTGAAACCACGGGAAGCTACTTATTGTTGATTCTCTGATACCCATAATACTAAAAGTATCATAACTAAAGCTAAAATAAATTAAAATTGTGCCCTTGATTATCAGCCTATGTGTGCTGAGGGCAACATTTTCTGTTTGTTTGATTGTTTTTTTTTTTTCTATCTTCACAACCTCATGGGTCTCTCTCTCTTTTTCTTCTTCTCAGTCCCTCCTCCCCCTCTACCCCCCAAAACTTCATGGATTTAAATGAAACTCTGCTGAAAAAAAAATTGGTTGGTTATTTTGAGGCTTTTAGCTACTATGAGTCAGAAATAAAGAGCAGAGAAAGAATATGACTGTCCACAAAGACTCTTTTTGGTCAGTCACAGCCAATAGTGTGTAAAGCTCTTAAACAAAATGGTAGTGTTAACAATTGGACAAGAAATGGCCAGACATTGAAGGCAAATTGAAGCTCAAGACCTTTTTAACTTTTTAAATGGATTTAATACACTCAATACATATATAATTAGCACAATCATGTTAATAAAGAGTCAGAGATATAAAATGTTAAATTCCCCAAGATTATGTATGCCGCAAAAGTTACTTAAGACTACAGTTCATGTTTAAGAAAAAAAAATCCTTTTCACCCAAAATACATTACTTCCTACTAAAAGGCCAGGAAATTAAGATTTGTGCACTGTACTGGGTAGTTTGGGTAAACTTGTCACAAACCTGGGGAGAAAATGTCATCTGAGGTACTGCCTTCATCAAATCGGTCTGTGGTAATGTCTGTGGGGCATTTTCCTTGACTATTGATTCTTCCAGGAGGTCCCGGTGTAGGGGGGTGGTACCATCCCAATGCAGGTAGACCAGGGCTGTTTCCCAAAGGTAATCTAACAAGCCAGGGAAAATGAGCTAGTAAACAGTGGTCTATCATGGTCTCCGCTTCAGGTTCCGACTTGAGTTTCTACTCTGGATTCCCTCAGTGGTGGGCTCTGATAAGTGTAAGCCAAACACTCCCTCATTCCAAATGGTTCAGCCAGGGTTTTATCACAGCAACAGAAAGCAAATTAGGATACATTCTAAATAACCGTGGCCAGCATACCAAGTAAAGCCTATTATCACAGGGTTGCTTACAATGGGAACAAATGGACTTATTTCCTTTTATTGCCTTAAAATGGGAAAGATTTCAGTACTTAGAAAATTGTCTTTGCATGCTTCCAGGGTGTGTTATATGCTTTAAAACCAAATCAATTTTTAATTTTTATAAATGTCATAAATCTTCTTATAGATTTCCCCCCCCTCTTTTTAAATATCTAAATCCTGAATGTAGCATATATTTTCTTCACCCCTGAAGCTTGGTAAGATGAGGCAAGTTTTTGACTATTCTTTTTTTTTTTTCTGTAATTCACTACCACCCAATTTTGAATATCCACTGTTAGCCGATACATAAAATTCTTACAACTCTTTTGTTCCAGATTCTCTAAGAGAAATATTATTAATATCCTTTCCCTTAAGTTTAGAAATCATCATATTCTATTTTTCAAAACACCATTGACAATTTTTTATTCTGGCTCCTTTAATGCTGAGTTAAATTTACAGCTTGAGTCTTTTCTTTAGAAGCCTTCATTTTGTCTTCATTGTTAAGGTTCTCTCTATGCTCTTCACCGATTCTATATGTTTTCTCAAAACAGTTTTCTTCTCAAGTTTATTCATTGTGTTTGTTGCAATTCACTGAGTACTCATAGTGAAATTAATTTTCTATTACACGTTCATGTTTTGTGATGGGGAATGGCTAGTATACACAAAATGTTGACTTTTAAAATTTTGTGGAACTGGGGAGGAAGATGGCTCAGTGGGTAAAGTGTTTGCTGTGCAAATGTAAAGACCTGAGTTCGAATCCCCAGAATCCACATAAATCCAGATGTAATGTATGTTTTTAATCACAGTGTTCCTGAATTGAGGTGGGGATTAGCAGAACAGAATCCCTGGAGGGTCATGGACTGGTTAGCCTGATCTATCCAGACTCTGTTTAAAAGGAGATAGAAGATAAGGACTGACACACAAGGCTGTCTTCTGAGACAGCTACATGATTATTGTGGCATGTATACACAGAAATCTTTATTTTTGACATTGTATTTGCCTAACTCAACATTCCAACAAAAGTTAATAGAATTTGACAATTACATAACAATATAATTAGTGATAATTTTCCTCTTTCACTTGAAACTTTTGATATTCCATTTTCAAAAGTTTCCCTGGACCTGATCTTTCAGTTTTATTACACATTGTAGCATCTCTTGAAGCAACAAAGCTTTTATTTTTGATCTGATGATGTAATCTGTCTATTATTAGAATTGCTAATACTATATAATTCTTGCATTCTTGGAACAAACTCCATTGGTTTGTCATATGTTATTTTTAAGATCATGCCAAACTCAGGTTGCTAGTATTTTGTTTAGATTTCACATCTGAACTCAAAAGTGAGAGTTTTCTGTTGGTGTGTGTGTGTATATATATCCTGATTGTTAGGTGTCAGCATCAGGGTTATGTGACTTATGATTTTGTGAATCTATGCTTTCATCAGTTTAGAAATACAATGTGATTATACTTTATTATTATCTTTGTGTATGTGTGTGCAAAATATGTGTGTGTGTTTATGTATACATGTTAAAGTTGCACATGTGTGTAGTTCTTCATGGCCACAAAGGCTTCACAAGATAGTGTGTGTCCTTCTTTATCAAAGTTTTATTTTCTTTAATACAAGCTTCCCCACTGAATCTGGAGATAGGCTGTCTAGCAAGACCCAGATACCAGTGTGAAGACTTGAGTTCAAACACCGATGTGAAAAATAGTGGAGTGTGCCTGTGATCCAAACACTTAGGCACCAAATGCTCTAACCCACTGGCCATTCCCCAGCTCCTGTATCAGTACTTTTAAATTTATTTCTACCTGTGAAGTTTCAGGACATGTCTAGTTAGCTTCCTTAGTGAACTAGAGTCTCCCCTGTTTCTCCATATAAGTATTGTTCCCGGAGTTATTATCTTCCTCACTTAGTTGGGTTGTGCTTCATGTAAGGGTTGTACTGCTTCTTCTTTCTTCTCTACTTTAAGCAGATTGCTGCTTGTCTAGACCCCATCAAGACAAGAGGTTCTGTAGTCTGGGCTTTGAAAATCCATATCATCTTTGTTGTGTACAACAATTATAGAAGAAATTTATTGATATACAAAATATACAGAGGACCACATTTTCAGTTTTTATCTTTATGTTTTTTTTCTCCTAAATTTAACATTCTGAAGGAGACATGCAAGTTCTAGGCATTTTAAATTAGAATCTTAGTTTTGCTCAGAATTCAATTTTTTTATTTTATGTATATAGATGTCTTGCTTGCACAATATCTATGCCTCACTTGCATGCCTGGCCTACAAGGAGGCCAGATGGGTGTATTGGATTCCATGGAATTGGAGTTACAGCCAGTTTTGAGTGGTCCTGTAGACAGAAACTAAGTTGAGTCCCTGGGAGAACCCATTGCTCTTAACCACTAAACCATCTCTCCAGCCCTAATTGCTCAGAATTCTTGCTTGAATTAAGAAGTTCCTTAAATATCTCTTATACTACTCATATCACAAAGGAAATGAGGATGCATGTCAAAGGTTATTCAAATAATGTCTTTTGGATAACCCTTCTGAACTAATAACCAACCCAAGTACATATTTATGGAATAGAGAAGACATCTTACTGACGATATGTGTTATCAGTTTTCAACCATGAAGAAGACATATTACTGGCTATGTGAAGTATCAGTTTTTCCACCATGATATAGTGATGAAGACACACTGATTCTTCCAAAGTGCACTAAAGGAAACCCATAGTTTTCTTACCATCCCATAACCTTACTATGCTGATGCTCTACTGAGAACCTCCACTGGCTTCCTGGTTTGCTCAGAGGTCAAGCTCTGAGCTATGTTACCTGGTCCACGGGCATGTTCCATTTTTGCTGTGCCTTATGTTGTTCACTGACCTCTCACCCTGCTTTTCCTCTGCTGGCTTCTTTCCCTCTTTTTGTGGTACTGGCAAGCTCTTGTCAGTCTTGCCTCAGTGCTGTGTCACTTGATATTTGATTTACTTGGATCATTCCCCACACAAACAAGGGTACAGTTAGTGCCTATGTCTCCTTGTGAGCCAGGCTTAGAGAATCACCCTCTCAGAGAGGCTACACTGACTACCATTTAAACCTCTTGTCAGCATTCCATACTCTTCATCCACGATTTACTTGTTTTTTTTATCACTACATTAAAAAAACCTTGCATTTATTTCACCTATCTTTAAAATTGCTTGTCCCCTAATTATAATTTAAACTTCATAAAGTCAATATTTTAATAAATTTTATTCATTTCTTTATCCTTAACTTCCAAAAGAATGTTTATTTAATAATAGGTAATAAGATATCAGATGAATAGGTAATGAATTTGAGCAACAAAAATTGCTAATGACTTACTTGATTAGAGAATGCAATGTTAAATGTTCAAGCAGGTATTGGAATTCTTATCTTAGAGCCAACATTGAGTTGGGGGCTTTACACTATGTATAGTAAAATGTATAGCTTTTTATTGGGCTCTCTCTTGAATGGCATCACTTTATAGTAATGGCCAATACAAGTGACAAAGAATCTGAAAACGTGGTGCTGATTGCAGTAGCTCTCTGATGCTGATAAGGTAGAAAAGGCTATTATCCAGTTGCAGCAAGATTTCCCGCCAGTGATGTATTACTTATTGATGTTCTGTTTACAGCAATACCTCTAGAGCTGACTTTAAGCAACATCCCTGCCACTGTCCATTCTGTTGTGTGTTAAATAGTTTGAATGCTATGCTTGCTAGAAATTCAGAAACATCTTGGTTATCGGAATCCTTAAAAAAAATATTGTGTTGCTATAGCTCTTCAATGTTCAGACCCTCACTTCTTTTTTTTTTTTTTTATCCTCCAGAGAGTAATTATTTTTAATCTTGACTGGTAAAAATTCAGTTTCTTAGAAATTCAATAGTTACATTAGAGCTTATGATTTCCTGGCTGTTTTCTTTCTTTCTTTCTTTCTTTCTTTCTTTCTTTCTTTCTTTCTTTCTTTCCCTGGAATGCCCATTCTTGTGTCCTGAATAATGGATATCTTGACATTTACTTTACAGGTCAAAAGTTACTTTTATATAATCTAAGGTGACTAGTTATAAGAGTCTCTTTTGCTGATCCTTTTTTGTTTTTAATTTTTTCCTCTTTCTCTTTATTTACTGTACATGTCATTACTGAAATCATATACTTACACATCTACATATTTTATGTATATGCACATTAATTAACTGCCTATCCCCTCACTTGACCAGAAATTGAATGATAATTATGCTTAGTATTTACAAGATGTTCAATAAAACATGTAGTTAACTAAATGAATTAATGCTGATACCCTACAGTATCTAAAGTGACAGCTACTGAGTTTTAAACTAAGGCTAAAACATGGAGTAGCTGTTGCAAAGAATCAACAGGAAATGCAAGAAGAGTAATGAGGCACACTTAAAACTAAGGTCAAGAATTACTCTGTGTATTGTTTCTTCAAATGTGGCATCTGGAAGCTCTACTCTTATTGATTCTGTTCTTGTGTTTCCAACAAGATGCTGCCACACCCATTGGTGTTACACATCTATGCATCAAGGTAAAAGAGTTACTTTTTTTCTTTTTTGTCTTTTAAAACAGTCAAAAATACAATTCTGAAAGATAAAGTGTCAGGGTAGGATAGGAGGGAGAAGTATATGATGCAAATGAGACATTTACATAAGAATTCAATGTGTCCCTTAACTTAAAGTGGTAGTAGAACTACCAAAAGTTTTAGTGAGCATGCTGAGCTGAGCATTAAGTGATTCAATAGGAATGCAAGAAGGAATCTGACTAAATTTTTACTGACATCAGGACTACTCTCTAATATCATCTATAAGTACTTAGAGGAGGAAAATACCTTTCACTCTAAGAGAAAAATGGACTCTGCATCACTCATTTGTTTAGTGATTGTGAGCCAGGTTTTGTAAAGAGATCTGGTGATTAATTATGAACACACACATCTCTGTCCTCTGTTATGCTGCAATTGTTGAATCTGTTTCTCTACTTAGCACAAAGGTGATGGGATACTAAAATGGTAATAGTCATGGTAATAGTGAAAACGACTATGTGACAGCCCTCTGGTAAACAAGCATGAAGAGATTAACAACTTTTTTGTGTACTTAGGGGTATTTTTATGGTGGTTGTGGACTACTTACATCAATACAGTGTGGGAGAGGAGTATGTAGGTACACAATGTAAAGACAAGATAATCAATGAAAGAGCAGATGATTGATGCTATTTCTCTATTTGTCTTAACTTCTCTAGATTCTTAACAGAAAGGAAAGGACTGGGGAAGGCTTTCTAGCTGGTAGAATCCTTATGTAATCTACTATGGACTTAACTGATTATTACTGATCTGGGCAAAGAAGATAAGCTTTTTTACTGTGAACCATATGATCAAAACATGTTGAAGGGTATATTGGCTCATATTTAATGTGAAAATTAATTTATTATTAGTTAATAATTTACAGTACAAAGCCAAGGGTGATGACACACTCCTTTCACCCCAATACTTGCAGATGACAGAGCCAGGTGAAAATCCATGAGTTCAAGGCCATTCTGGTCTAGAATGCAATATCTGGCCAGCCAGAGGAACATAATTAGAACCTGTCTAAAATAAATAAATGCCAAAAGTTAAAGCAAAAATAATTTACAGTAAATCTAAATGATGTAGGAAAAGGAAAAAAATTGTCGCCACCTGTTCTGAAAATGTGGCTCCCAAATGTAGTCATTAACCACTTGGGAACTTCCAAATTCCATCTCTACCCCTATGCTCTGTGTATGACTGTAAAAATCTCTATTTTAACAAGTCCTGTTTTGATTTAAAGCATGTTTTTATTTGAGAGTTATTCTTTTATGGTCAGGATATATAAGAGACTGGCTAAGAAGGAAAATTAATAATGAATGTTACTGACACTTGGGTCTTTACACAGGTAAACAATAAGTGAGGATCTTAGTGGGCTTGGGGCTTGAAAGTACCCTGGTCTCTAGGTCACTTGAGCACTCTCTTAGCTCTTTCTCCCTTCATGCATCAGCCTTGTTTCCTCTGTGGTCATTCTTCTCTCTACCATTGAGTAAATTTATATCTGTTTCTACTTATGTAGTGTCAACTTACAGTTTTAAAATTTCCTTAAAACTATTGAAAAGTCTACTTTTCCCTAAGAACAGGGTTTTTTTTGGTTGTTGTTGTTTGTTTTTCCCCCAACAATCTCTTCATTACTTTTTTCAATTTCTATTTTATTTTCAAGCTTGTGTCATCATGTGTGACTTTTTTTTTAACATTAAAATTACGTGAAAGAAGCACACATACACACCATGTTGCTGAATTAAGTAGAGTAATAACAGGGCTGAGGTACACAGCTCAGTAGTGGAACACTTGCCTAGCATGCATAAGGCAGTGAATCTTATCCCCAGAAATGTCAAAAATAAAATATACTGACTGACAATATACAAAAAAAATATGTTAAGACATAATACAACCTGTTCCCTCTGTATAATGCTACCTGCGTGCACATATTTTCAGGGCTATCCTTTTGGTACTGAATAAATGATTTTGCCTGGGGAAGACTTTTTCTCCTGCCCTCAACATGCCTTAGTTGTCTGTAGTTCTTTGTCTAGGGCTGAGGTCTCATTAATATTTCCCGTTCTTATTAGCATGTCTCTTCGTATCATTTTGTGTAGTTCATGTTAGGCAGCCATGTTGGTGAGACTTCCTTTTTTAAAAAATTATTTATTTTTAAATAACTACAGTTTATTTAAAAATTTATTTACAGCTGAAACCCCCTCTCCCATCTCTCCCAATCCTGCCCCCTTCCTCCCTCCCTCATCTCCTCCCATTCCCCTTCCCCAAGTCCATTGATAGGGGAGGTCCTCTTCCCCTTCCCTCTGACCCTAACCTATCAGGTTTCATCAGAACTGGCTGTATTGTCTTCCTCTGTGGCCTGGTAAGGCTGCTTCCCCATTAGGAGGAGGTGAGTAAAGAGACAGCCACTGAGATCATGTCAGAGACAGTCCCTGTTCCCATTACTCCCTAGTAATTACCCACATGAAGAGTGAGCTGCCATTGGCTACATCTGAGCAAGGGGTCTGGGTTATCTTCATGCCTTGTCCTTAGTTGGAGTATCAGTCTTTGCAAAGACCCCGTGCCCAGATTTTTTGGTTCTGTTAGTCTCCTTGTGGAGCTCCTGTCCCCTCCAGGTCTTTCTATATCCCCTTTCCTTCATAATATTCCTTGCACTCTGCCCAAAGTTTGGCATCTGCTTTGATACCCTGTTGGGTAGAGTTCTTAAGGGGTAGATTTTTACATTTCTAGAAGACACAATCTCACAGCAAACATCCTGTTCCTCTGGCTTTTTCAATTTTTCCACCTTCTCGTATACAACCATCCCTGAGTCTTAGGTACAGGAGGTGTGTGGTAAATGTGAAAGTTGGGACTGACCTTCACAACTCTCCCTTTTGATTGATTGTAGTTTTCTGTGAAGGCCTCTGTCTATTGTAGAGGAGCTTCCTTGATGGGGATGAGGACTCCACTTTAATTTTATCACTTAACAAAAGAGACCATGGCTCTGCTGGTCTTCTTGTGAGGTTTCTGTGCCCTCGGGGTCCTTCTGTTCTTCCTTCCACTCTTCCACAAGGCTCCCTGTGCTTTGCCCAGTGATTGGTTGAGTTTCTGCATCTGTTTCTATCAGCTGCTGGGTGGAGCAACTCAGAGGACAGCTATGTTAGGCTCTTGTCTGTAGGCATAGCAGAGTATCACTAATTGTGTCAGGGGTTTGTTGTCTTCCATAGGGCGAGTCTCAGGTTGGGCCCATTATTGGTTTCTGTGGAGACTGAAGCACCAACCAAGGACTATGCCTGACCTTGACCTAGGCCCCCTACATAAATATAGCTAATGGACTGCTTTCTCCACATATGGGTCCCCTGGTAACGGAAATAGAGGCTGACTCAGACGTAGATTCTGTTGCCTGCTTTTTGATCACTTTCCCCTGGCAGGACTACGTCACCAGGCCGCAGGAGAAGAGGATGAGCTCAGTCCTGATGCAACTCAATGACCTGGGGGGCGGGGGGTGAGTGGGTGGGGAGCTCTCTTCTCTGAGGAGTACGGGAGGAGGATGCGGGGAAACAGGGAGGAGAGGTTGGGACTGGGAGAAGATGAGGAAGGGGGCTATGACTGGGATGTAAAACAATAAAAATTAAAATAAAAAAGAGACCATGAATTTGAAGAGAACAAGGGGGCACATGAGTATTAATGGGGAAGAGAAGGAAGAGGTATGATGTGATTATATTATAATCTCAAACAACTAGAAAACTTGCTTTAAAAATCTGCTTGCAATGGATAGATTAGTTCAAAATAATCAAAGTGACATTCTCTCTCTCTTTTTAACTTCTGTATTGTCCCTCTGTTGATTAATGCGTGGTTTTATGTGTAGGCTGCATCATATATCAAATTGATTGCATGCTATAGAACACATTAATTAAAACATAAACTAGAAAGCAGGCATATTATCAAATTAGCCATTATCCTCATATATGCGTGTTTCTTATCCTGTATTTGATTCTCAGAGAGTCACTGTACTCATCAGCTGCAAATTCACATGAAGGAAGATTTAAAATAAAGTCGACTCTAATTTTGGTCGCATCTTCTCTTAGACAAATAGCCAAATGCTCCCTCGGTGAGAAAAACAAGCTGGTGTAGCCATCACAGAATTTGAAGATAACGTCTATCAAAACACCTGCGAGAGAGTCCAAGGCTTACACCATTCCTGGAGCGTGCCCTTGGGAAAGAACTCAGCCGTTTCGCCAACTATCTGGCAGGGAGGGCATCTGTGTAGTGCACATTCACAGTGCTGAGAAAGCAGAGGTTTAGAAAGAAATGTCAGGGTCAGGCCAGGGAATTCACTTGTTGGCACAGCTTTGTTGCACCGCTCCAGAGAGAACAAGATAAAACTATATATGGCTCTGAAGTCCTACGCACAGCGCATCAGAGAACACAAAGATATCTTGCTCGCTCAGTTTTCACACACTCTGAGTCATGCAAAAATGAAGAAAATGGTATGTATTCCTGGAGTATTGCTACTTTCTTTGGATAGTATTTGCTAATGAGATATATTAAGGGCTGGATAAAGAGGAAAGTGTATCAATAAAGCACTATAGGATAAGAGGGGAGGAAGGATGGGAGGGAAGGAGGGAGAGAGGCAGAGAGAGAGAGAGAAAGAGAGATTTACAAGTAAGAAAATTGGACAATGTTAAGCACTGAGCAGATAATAAAAGCAGCAGAGACACTAATGATAAAAACATCTCCCCATGGAAAACCCATTTGCAAGAGCTTTCCAGGCCTAGGAAAGCATCACAAGGCCATAAAGTAGGAATGAATGAGTTTAGCAATCCCAGGGAAAGGCTGTGAGGTCTGAGAGAAAGCGAGGCCTGTGAGGATCCATGAAAAGCCAAGCAATGAGTGCAAGCATCTTTTAAGAAGGATATTTTCTTAAACACCTAGGAAGCCATTAAGGTTTTTTATATGGGGGTATGGGGTGGGGGTTGATTGAGGTGGTAGGCTTAACACGTTTTACAAAGATTGCTCTGGATTATGATGACATGCTTTTGAACATTTCCCATTTATAGTCTTGCTTTGAACATCCAGGCCGTAGTCCAAGCCAGCAGACACAAAATGGTGATACGGTGAGGAAAAGGCTGCCTTTATAATACCCGTTCTGGGCCCATCTATAGCTTTTATGTGCACATTATCATTGCCCCAGCCATAATGGGCACAGAATTGGAAGCAGCCTTCCACCTGCCCCGTCATCCAAGCCGCTTTATGGAGCCATCATCAGTAGCTGTCCCAAGAGGCTCACAAGGTTTGACTTTTCTCAGCCACAAAGAACATCAAACTCATAGATGTGGATATTCATATTAAAAACCATCTTGAATAATTCTCTTTTTATAAATAATCACTCAAAAAAAAACCCTTTGTCCTTTAAACCCAACAAATTGAAAAGCAATACTCTTAGCCCTACAGCTTCTTGGACACCCCCTCCCCTTTTCTCTTTGTGTTATAATCAACCCTTCTATGGCTTGTCAAAACGTAAATATCACTATTTTTTTCCAGACTGTTGTTATTTCAAGCAAAGCAAATGAAGGTCTGTGAAGGTGAAAATAAATCTCAGAGAAATTTCAGGGTGTGATTTTTAAAATATCAAATCTAATTCATATAAAAACATTCTCAGCTCTCCTCCTCTCAGGTTCATAGTTAGAGAATGTTCCTTTTTCTTAAGTTTCCACACAATTAAGGATGACATTATATTTGCCAGAGAAGTTTTTGTCCTTTTTTTTTTTTTTTGGTCAGGTGTCAATGCTATTTAATGAGGAAATAGTAATGGTTTTAACAGATGAAACTAGAAAAACTGGATATCCACATGCAGAAGAATGAGGTTAGAACCCATGTCACATAATATGTAAAAGTTAATTCAAAATGGCTTGAAAGCTGAGGAGATCATTCAATTATAGATCATTTGTTGAGGCAAATGCCTGATTCCTTGGATGTCCTTCATCTCCTCTGGCTGTTACATTATTTTTGCCTCCTGTCTGTAAAGTTTCCTGAGCCCTTGTTGGGAGAGAGTTGATGGAGGCATCCTATTTAGGGATGAGTGTTCCGGGGTCTTTCAAAGTTTGCATATTTGGCTGTAAGTCTATATTTGTTTCCATCTACTGCAGGTGGAAGCTTCCCTAATGATGGTGGAGTCAAGACATAGATCTAGAGTATAGCAGATTAAGAGCCTTTAACAAAACAGTAGTTTGGTTTTCCCCTAGGACCCTAGCCTGTCCAGTCTCAGGATCTTGGTAATCCAAGCAGCCCTGGGCTTGGCTTCCATCCTGTGGAGTAGGCCTTAACTCAAATCAGTTATTGGTTGGTTGCTTCCACTAGCTTTGTGTCACTATTGTTCCAGAGTATCTTGTTGCCAGGTCACCATTGTAGACTGAAGGGTTTATGCCTAGGTTGGTGTTTACCTTTCTCTTCGGTAGTGTGCATTGTATTTTCTAGTATAATGAACACTGGTTTGTAGGCACAAAGCCTCTGGGGAGGCATCAGCTTGAGTTTTCAGTGTTCAATGAGTTATATATGTATGTACTGTATGTTTGTGGGCCACCGTGTGGCCACCATGAGCCTGGATTGTTTGACAGTTCCCGTGACACCACTTTGGCAAGAACTTGATTAAATGTAACCCATCCTTTGTACTGGAAGCTTTAGTTGATGACAAAGGATGTGCAGTTAGGGCTCAGTCTTCCCCATCATACAGATTATGGCTTACTTATCAACCACTTAACAACTAACATCCACATTTAAGTGAATGCATACCATATTTGACTTTCTGGGTCTGAGTTGCCTCATTCAGGATGATTATTTTTCTAGTTCATTTATCTGTGAATTTCATGATTTCATTTTTAATATCTAAGTAACATGATATTGTGTAAATGGAATTTATACAATTCTGTATTTATACAATTCTGTATTCTGTATTTTTTTCCATTCATCTATTTAGCTATTTCTTTATTCATCCATCAGTTGACAGACATCTAAGTTATTTCCGAGTTCTGAATATCATGAATAGAGTAGCAAAGAGCATGGTTGAGAAAGTGTCTCTGTGGTAATATGAAGCATCCATTGGGTTTATGCCCAAGAGTAGGGTGGCTGGATTTGGGGGTATATTGATTCCCATCTTCCTGACTTCCACAGGACTGCACAAGTTTGCACACCTACCAGCAATGTCTGAGTGTTCCTTTCCCTCCACATCCTCACCAGCATGAGCTGTCATTTCTTTGATTGATGAAATCTCAAAGTAGTTTGGATTTGCATTTTCTTGATAACTAAGTATATTGAGCATTTGAAGGGTTTCTTGGCCATTTGTATTCTTTGTTTCAGAACCCTCTCTTTAGATCTGTACCACATTTTTTAATTGAGTTATTTGTTTTTTGATGCCCAGTTATTTTTTGTTTATTTCTTGTATAGTTTGGATATCAACCCTCCAGTGGAAATGTAGTTGGTAAAATACATTTTTCAAGTTATGTAGCCTGCTGCTTTGTCTGAATAATAGTGTCTTCTGCTGTACAGAAGCTTTTCAGTTTCATGAGTTCTCATCTGTTAATTGTTAACTTTAGTTCCTGTTTTACTGGTGTTCAATTCAGAAAGCCTTTTCTTGTTCCTTTACAAGGCTATTCCTCTACTTTTTCTACTCTAAGAATCCACGTATGTGGCCTTATGTGGAGGTTTTTAATTCATTTGGATTTGAGTTTGTGTGGGTGATAGTGATCTATTTGTATTTTTCTATACGTAACCATCTAGTTTGAAAATCTCCATTTGTTCAAGATGCTGTCTATTGTTCAGCATTTGATTTTGACTTTTTTATTTTTTAAAAAGGTGTCTATAGGTGTGTAGGTTTATTTCTGGGTTTTCTACACAAATTCTGATAACTGTCCTTTTACACCTTTAGAAATAAGGAAGGTAAGAGCGAGCAAATAAAGTGAACGTAAATGAGGCAGTCGTTGATAGCACATTAAGCTCTTTTGTTTCTTCCTTCTCCTTTCCTTCCCAGTGTTCAGCTTAAGCTGTGCTCAAAGTCATTACTCTCCTCTTTTAGCATTCCAGGTGCTTGGTTTCCAAGCATGTGTTTCACTTTAAAAGTATCTTTTACTGCACAATTAATTGCTCCTTGCCTAAAACCTGGGAATTCTTTTCTTTCCCAATGATACTGAAACATTCTCTACTTGAGTGTGGGAACAATACACATCACATGAGCAATTGTGAAGAAGAAATGTTGAGTTTCCTCCACCTGTTACCAAGCCCCATAATCTCCCTTTCCTGGTTTTACTATGGTCTTATGCTGATCGTATGAAATTATTCTCTCTTCCTTAGTACATACATTTCTATTTTCTGAAACCAGAGATATTTTTCTCTTCTTTTTCTCATTAACTTACTGAGCAGGTATTTTGCTCAGGTCATATGTCGATTGTTCTAGGTGCAGCACAGCGAACAGATTCTGCCAATATTGAAAATTGCTTCAGAAAGTATAGGAAAATAATTCTACTTACACGATAGCTTCCGGGCAATATTCATAAGCTCAGTTCTGTGGAGATTTTCCTAATATTTCTGCTGTTGTATCACACACTGAGGCAAACTCAGAGCATAACCTAATCAAACAAAAACATGCAATGTCACATCCCTCTACCCACCTCAGGTGGGAATCTTAGTGGTTGGAAATCGGCATCCAGCTCCACACTAAAAGGGTTCTGCCCTCTATCTAGTGACTAGCTGCCACGGGAAAACTTAAAATATTATACCCCAAAAGCAAAGATGAAACAGTCCCTCTTGTGGTTTTTGAGTTGCAGGGAATCTATACAGCAATTGCACACATATCTGTGGACCCACACAAGCGTAGAGGCAATCTCCCATCTTACTTTACTTATGATACTCCTTCAATGCTGGAAGGATTGAAGACTGAGACTGCTCTACTACAGTTAATAATGAAGATAGAAGAGAGATTTTGTCCAACTAACTATTGTTACAATCATGCGACAAAGTTTCAGATGGCTAAGAAACATTGAGTAGGTCTAGTTAGGTTGCATACTGTTGTCATTTCAGGAACCAAGAGGTAGAGGAGGAAGGATTGTGAATTGAGGTCAGACTGGGATGTGTAGTACGTCCTAGAACAGCTTGGAATGAGAATCTGTAGTAAATATGCAGTTCATTGTATAATGAATCAAAAGCCAAAACCAACCAATCCTACTACCAATCCTGGTAGACTGACCAGGGTGGAAGGCTGGTCTCCCAGCTTGGAGTGATAATGGCCAAGAGTTGGTTGTCTTCAAGTGTTCATCTGCTTTTTAGTGTTCGTAGAAATGAAACCCACTCATGTGCCAAATGAAATTCTAAATCAGTTTTTCAGTTTGCTGCTAAAGTGTAATGTAGTCAAAACACTATTTGATTAAGCACTTAATTTTGTGAAGCAGAATTCTTGAAGAAAAGGAATGCAATTATATCAGAACCACAATACCAAACAATGATTTTAATTCAGTCTACTAACAAAAAAAAAAAAGCAGAATCTATTCAAGAGTAAGCATGAGTAAAAGAATAAATAAAATAAAATAAAAATAAAAGAATTTCTACAAAGCATAGGAAACATATTCTAAGTCACATCTTAGGTCAAGGACAATATTTATACTTTTGATTTTAATAGAGGTCAAAAGAATGAGAAGGACTCAAAAGGTACCAATCACAAGGATAATGAATGGTGTGTTCATTTCCTTGGCTCTCATTCCATGAGAATGCATGAGTAATTCTAATGGTTTAAAAGTAGGTACCAGCTAACTGTTCTGAAAGCTGGGGATTCCAGTAAAAGGTTATCTTTAATTACATTTTATTTTTATGTGCCAATTGAAAGAGATGAAATAAGGAGGATGGTGTTGGAGAGACTTCGCAGCAATAATACTACCTGCTGTGCAATCATAACTGAATTTTTATATCCCAGCGCCCAGGTAACAAGTGGGACAAACACTCAAAACGTCAACTCTGACACACACACACACACACACACACACACACACACAAAAAAAAAAACACTTTTCTGGCTTCTGTTAGCATACAGACTTATGTTCTTGTACACACACACACACACAAACACACACACACATCTTCTCACAGACACATAAGCACATAACTTATCTTGAAAATATTGTAAGACCTTTCCTATTCAGTTTAAACAGAGATGAAATCAAACAGTTGATAATTAGTTGGCAAGGAAAAATGGCGTTTACTTGCCTGTTATCTATAAATTATAATAGATGATGATATTGATATCAACGTATGCTATTTATGTGCATAGCAACATATATCATAGAGTGATTCAGAATAATTTCTGAAACTTTAGAGACAGACGTGTCATATGGTTTTTAGAACAATTTCATTTGATAAATGAGGTTATTATATCTTCATATCTTAATTGTAAAATACAAGAAAACTTTTTTTTTATTTGTATAAACCATAAGAAGGAAAAACAAAGAATGATTGTATAAAAAGAGATGGACAGACAGAAAGTATTTAACAAATTCCTCTAAAGGGATTAATACTAAATTATGCTTATAAACGTAGTTTCTGTTAAACGTTATCTTATGTCTGAAGAGACTCTGGACAGCTTGAAAGAAACAGAGGCAGCAGCTGAGAAAGGTTTCATATAGAGACATCAACAAAGTTGCTATGTGAACATGTGCTCAGAAGGTTCAGAGAATGAGAAGGTGGCCAGTGAAGTGGAGCTGAAGGACTTTGGCCAGCTCGAGCTTGGTGAGCTTGGCTCTGGCAGGCCTTACCTTTCTCTCTAATTTCCTTTGCCTTGCTAAAAAAAATGTTAGATTTCATTGCTAAAGCTAGTCCCCAAGTTCTGTTCCCTTATTTGGCCATTTCCTTTTTCTAAGGCTGACTACCAAGGTCCAGATAGCAAAGTGTTGCAGTCCAGCAATCAAAAGCCCACCCTTTCCCCCCCCAATCATTGGCAATATTTTGCTTCCTGTTTTATTCCCTGTGCTCTGTCCTTCTGAGGCAAACAGATCTCCTTTGTGCTGAGGACTTGGTCTTAGTGGTCATGAGCTGATACTTTTCCTATTAGTATTTAGAAACACATTAATTGATGTCAACTATTAAGATTTAAGTGACAAAGCACAACTGATGTAGAAAAGTATTACTGTGAAATTTGAGTATGTATGTTTAATAAGGACAAATTCTGTTTTGAAAATGTGTCCAGAAAGGCCATTAACATGATAAACTTTGCTAAGAGTGCCTGTGCAAGGACAACTAAGGGAATTAGACTTTGGAATAGTACAAATCTTAACATGAAAGCCTGACATAGTTATGAAGAAAAGAAAGCTAGTAAAAGCAAACATTTTAGCACCTGCCCACATCTTCACCCAACACACCCCGGGGAACATTCAGATTTAGGGATCTCCCTGTTTCTACAGATCCCTTTCCTACTCGGTGGGGATAGGTGTGACCCTGTGGGAACCAGGAACGGAGGGAAAGAGGAGGTGAGTGGTGACTGAGCCCACACAGAATCCTGGGAATCAGATTCTGGAGACCAGACTCAAAGGTGCAGATCTAACTTTACTATCCAGGATAACAGCTTTTAAATGACTGAAAGGCCAGTCAGACCATCCCATGCTAGCCTCAAGCACCAGTCACAATCAATCAGGTTGGCGCTGACTGTAAGGGAATGTGGGAGATGTCGGGGAGCAAGGTCACCTCAGGAGACTTCAGTAAAGAAGGGGGAAGCAGTCACTGTCCTAGCTTCTGATCCATTTTGAGACTCCACTAGTATGCTAGGAGTCCCTAGTGGATCAACACTGTGTGCAGTGGATCAATGATCTTTCGAGGAATCATAGGAGAGGCTGATGATTCACTCACTATTCACTGTGGTCCTCCAAAAGACTTACTTGTGATGAGTAGAATCGCAAGGTATGGATGGAATCGGCAAGCAAGAACGGAAGTTCCCTAGCTCAGTTTGAATTCCGTCAAAGGCCGGGCAGCTTCCCATTATCACTTATAAATATGTCACTGAAAATTTCCCCAGCGACATGATTCAAATTTGACAATGGTACACTCAAATAACATTCATTTAAAATGAAGCTAGGATTGCACTCCTTAAATCTGAGGTCCATGAAACTTTCCTAGATACAATTCAGATACAGCTTTCTGGAAAGGAGCAGAAATCGTCTAGAAAAACGAAGAGCAGATATCTATCTTTCTCCCCACCCTACCCCCAGTGCTTCTCCTTCTCCTCTCAGGATCTTACCAAAGATGTTCTACTGATAAGTTTTATGTGTACTGCTGTTTCAAATGCAGACAGAGTCAGTCACCACAACCATCTTAGTTTTATAGAAAATACAGTAACACAAGAATACAGCAATCAATATAATTAACACAATTAAAATTTTGAGATCAATAAGAAGTTCAGAATATGATGTCCATTAAAGATGTTATTTTACGTGAATATCTTGCTTTGAAAAATTTCATATAAGCTGCTCAGCTTAAATTTTTCTATAAGCAGTCTACATGAAGACATTTCTTATGTGAGATAGCCTAGTGATTTAGACTATGAAGTTAACTACTTTGTGATGTCATTACTCAAGGCTTATGAAGACACTCATTGCTTTTCTATAATGTAGACATTTAAATTAGTTTATTAAAGCAACACACCCCTAGAAAGTCCAGACAAAAGAGGTGGTTGAATAATTATCTGGCAGGTTCACTATTCATTGATCATCACTGAGATAATTCACCTCGTTTGCCTGAATTTTTTTTCTCCTGGATTTCTGAGGGGTTGGGAATGGGGATATCAGATGTGGCATTTGAAAGCTGCCCATTTATTTGGTCACAAAACCACCACATTTAGAACAAGCATTCTTTGTTGAAGCCTCTGGAATTCCTCATGCTGGGCTTGCACACATGCCTGTTTGTACTAGCCAAATTTGCATGTCAAATGGTCAGTACGGAGTTACTGTCCACGTTGCAGCCCCAGCTTGAATGGAGGCACTGTAACCTTTCGATCACTCCTTTTCCTTTCAAGGATAGTACTTGTTTTGCCTCAAAAACAGTTATTCATTGCTCTTTCTCTTCCCCCTGCATGTTCTACAAAAGTGTGTGTATTCCTTTAACATCATACTTCTAAAATTTCTGATGCCCTATGAAGCTCTTGAGCAATTCCCATTTCCATAAATAGCAAGGTATCCTTCTGAGATGTGGATAAAGCCCATTTTAATATAGCATGTGTTTATTTAAACTCACTGCCAAATAGCTCCTTGGTGGTAGTTTCTGCTTAGGGCCAAAGGTTGAATCTGCCCAGGGAGAATAATTCTAAGCGTGAAGGAAGCTGTCCTGTGCCAAGTCTAAAGGCCCTTTGGGAAGGAAGCTCTAGCAAATATATCCTTCACCTTTCACAAATAAGGACCCTGTCATCATTTCTCATCATCAGTCCATTCTACTTGTCAAATTCTAATACATCCTTAGGGTTGTAGAGAAAACCCTGTGTTAATGTCTCATTTCTCCTTGCTGGAATGGAAAGACTGCACCTTGTCACATCTCTTACTACTTGAGATGACAGATGACCTCATTCAAAACACAGAACATGAAAGCAATTCTTTTTCTAGCAACATACCCTGTGCGAATAATTCACTATGGGTCTTCGAAGGATGGAGAAAACAAATCCGTAACATTGCCGAAGGAAGAGAAACACGATCCACGGTATATGTTCTATTTGTGAGTGCACAACATTTTGGAAAACTTGGAAGAAAATAAATGTTAAACCCACTAACATTTGAAGGCCGGAATATATTCTAACCTACAAATTAAAAGATTGCTTCTTGGTGAAATGGATGAAGCTATATTATTTTCCTTCTTTTTCTTTTTTTAAGCTCTGTAAGACATATACAAGGTAGCTAGTGCGTGTTTATATAAGTGTCTTCTCAGAGCTCAGGCCTCCTGACAGTTGTCTTGGAGAAGCCACCTGCCTTCAGCAGCAGCTAGCGCTCCACTTTGCTGTCCCTGACTGATTTGCATGCTCTCTCTGGTGTCCCCAGCAACAGGTGTCTCATTAGCACCTAGGCAGTGCCAGCTTCTCAGGAAGGCTGTGAACTGATTAAACACATGCTCCATTTTTATCTCTTTATGAGTCATTACTTAAAGGTTTTATCACCAGATTGCCACACTTAATTACGTGGAGCCATAATTAAATATGAGCATTCTTAGGCCGGCTTTTTAACTTAACCGGTAGTTTTAACTTCAGTGACATGTTTTGCTGTTTGCTAATTTAAAGGTATCTTTAGAGGACGGCTTTAGCGAGGGAGCAGAGTGGCAGAGGGTATGTCTTCTTCCGTACGCTAATATTTTTAATCCAGAGGGGTGGAAAAAAAAAGAGTTCTATACTGCAGTTAAAGGCTTGGAGATAATCAGCAAAAATTGGACCATTAAATTAGAATATGCTGTTTGTCTTTACCGTGTGAAAGCTGCAGCACTGCTCGGCTTTTACAACACGATTTAAACTGGGATTCAAAGAAACCTCAGGGAAAGGTGTCCCTGTGTTCTGAAGACATGCACAGTGGATAAGACAATATAAAATTATCCATTTTGTAAAGATCATAAACAATGAAGTTTCACATGTTTTTTTTTTTTCTCCTGAAATACTTATAGTGTGCACTTAGGCCAGAACTGCAAAGTTAAAATAACTTCATAGTTTATTTTGTAGATAGTTTGATTTTTCTCTGTTCTCCTTTTTTCTTCCAAATAGTTATACAAAAACCCCATTTTCCATGTTCCTCAGGTGGCTTGGCTTTCTTGTCAGACTTTTTTCTTTCCTTTCTCTTTCTTTCTTTCTTTCTTTCTTTCTTTCTTTCTTTCTTTCTTTCTTTCTTTCTTTCTTCCTTCCTTCTTTCCTTTTTTTTTTAACTTTTCCCAGGATCTTTTCATAGTCCATAAATTCTTATGGACTGAGCACTATAAACATCACTGATCTAACCTTTGTTCTTAAGAAGAAAAAAATCATCTACTCTGTCTTCACCTCCCACAATGTCAGATTGTGTATGTATAAAAGATTTGCAAATTTTCCCAAATTTCTCAGGGAGATTCTGAACAAACACATAGGAGAATTATGAACAAAGAGGGTGTTGTCTTTCTAATCAATGCAGTCTATATTCTGAGGGTTCTATTAGCACATTCTGGGATTCCTCCTTTCTTTTTGATTACTACTCCTACCTCAATGTCCTTACAAGTCTTAAGGCCTAAGACTCAGTTCTCCTTTGTGGAAAAGTCCTTCTTTTATTCTAGAAATGTTTTCACTGTCAGTTTCTAACAGGTCAGCTAGAACTGAGAAATGTCTTAATGACCTGCAGTTGCCTCAACAGGTCAAGGCACCTGTTGTGGAAGTCTAGCAACCTGAGTTAAATCAGGCAGCCTACTTAAAGGAAGGAGGGAAGAATCAGCTCTACAAAGTTGCCTCCTTCATCCTGTGGCACACGCCCCTCCACCCACAACTCATATACATAAAAATACACAATAACGTTTACATTGATTGATTCATTAAAGGTCTTAAGCATCATCAACCCATAGCTAGTGGCTTCTTGTTCATCCTCTTAGGAGACTGGAGAGGACACCGTGGGATGATGCAGAGAACACGTCATAGACTCTAAAAAGGATCCAAGTGGATTTCTTTTTTTCAGAACAATAATTTATATTCTTACAAATAAGATGGTTGATTTTCCTGTTTCCTTCTGTCATAAATTGGAAGCTTTTGGTTGTGGATATAGAAGAAAAACAACAAAACAAAATAAACTTAAACAGAAAAGTTCTTAAATACAACTATATTTACCTTAACACAAAATCAATTGACTTTTGCTCGATCATGGCTTGGTGGAAAGGCCTATATTATAACACAGCCAATACATATATTTATTTTTCCTTTTTCCAGTCTTCTTTGACATAACATAACTCGTTCTGTGTAAGCTGAAATCAGGAAGGGAATTTCAAAGAAAAATTGGAGCAGTAGTTAAGCAGACAACAAAGAATTTATTCAAGATTATCTTAACAGTGCAGAGAGATTTCAATTGACTCTTCTAAAATAAAAAACAGTGGAGGTTTTAAGTGCTGAGTCAAGTAAGAAGAAAGCAATGGAGAACATTAGTAGGAAGCCTAGTCAGTGAGATTAAATTATCTATGTTGCTAACTGGCATTTGAAGAAAGTAAGACCTTGCTCTCTCAGTGGGCCTGCGAGATAGGGGCTCTTTCTTTCTTGGTTGAAATGACTGAATTTTGAAAAGACGGCAAGAGGGTGGCTGAACATTTTTATTCTTCAAGGTTCACAGAGGGAAACAAAAATAACACAAAAGTAAAAATTTTCCAAAGTCAGTACAATGAATAAAGGGAACTCAGTGATTTCCATTCAGGAAGAAAACTCACATACAAAGCAATCCAAAGGCTGCTTTAGTCAAAGTCAATCCCAAAATGAGGGTGTAAAAAATGACACTGAAGGTCTATGCAATCAATAATCATTAACCATGTTTTCCACAGTCTAAAGACATACGAAAGCAAAACTAGTTTTTCAGAGAAGGCAGCTCTGGCCATGAGGTCCCACTATTTTACTGAGTCCCTCCTCTCATTTTGCTGGTGGTGGTTTCTTCCTCCAGAGGGGGGTGTAAATGGTGCAGTGCTCACACAAGATATATGCCATGCTTAAAAAAATGAGCAAAATGTCATCACTAGTTTAGACAAGCACACTTGTCTGGGAAAAGATGCTTTATTTTCTATCCCTTCGGCTACTTTGCTTATTGCTTCTGACCCACAGTAATCATTGTCTATTAAAATTTTTTTCTGTTCTGATTTTAGATACAAAGTTGCAACACCAAAATTCCAACTTCTCAGGAGCCCTTTCTCATGTAGTGCATCCATCACTTAGTTCAAAGTGCTCATTCTCTATTAGAATGTCTTGTCTTTGAGAAGTCACCTTGCTTTGGGAGTCATTTCCTCCCTGCAAATGGGCAGAAGCTTCCTTCCTGAGTTTACAAGTGTGATGCTGCTTAATACCTTAAAAGAGATACTTATAAAAAGAAACATAATCTTCGAACACAAATTCTGGGATGCTCAATCAATGACAAGCGACACATGACTATTATTTTACATTTCGTTGCAGCTCCCATTGCAATGCAAGCAGAATAGAAATAGTACTTCTATTTATTACCCTGCTGTGTTAACTTTATTACCTTCTCTCTTTTTTTACCCAGGAAAAGGATTTAGCCTTCCATTAAATTACCGTGATGTATGTTTTCTCTTTGAAAGAAGTGAGTGTGATGGGATGGGTAGTTAGTAACTTCTTCCATTGTTTATATGAAAGCGGTCATACATTTTACTTTTCATTTGAACATTTGTTTTTGAAGTTCTCCCTTCGTGAATTTAAATTTTGCTATGCAAACTAATTATCTTAACAAAAAGAAATGAAGGTAAGGATTGGTCTGAGGTAATTCTAATAGTATTTAAGTGTTTCTGGAAGTGTTTGTTTTTAGGTTTCATAGAGAATAGAGTCATACAATTCAGAAAATAAAATTGGTAGAAAATGGTGAACATGAAGAAAAATGGGGCTAAGTTGCAAGATTAAGTTGGGCAAAAATGTGATATTAAAGTAATATTTCGTATGATTTGAAAACAGTATTGGAAAACTGTTGAAATGTGGATTAGTGGCCAAAAAAGATAAGGCTAAGTATTATTCAGCAGATAAGAAAACAAATAAGAAAAATAGTATTTTCTGCATAACTGAAAAAAGTGACATCTTATAAAGCTTAGAAAAATAATAGATTATACTGTATTCTCTTCACTTGTGTTTGAAACCTGCCTGTCATTATTTCCCAGAACCCTGGTTGGTAAAGAGCTAGATATATTTTCATTCATCTATGCTTTTAATATTTGAAACTAGACTTTAAATTACTTTCATTATGCTTCAATTTAAAGCATAGAGCTACCTCAGACAAGATTTTTTTAGTGCACATTTTAATGGCTTGCAATTTTCCTTTAGGAAAACTATTATTCACTGTAGCCCTGAGTTTGCTGCTTCATATTCTTGGAGTCCAATTGATGACTACAGTCTATATTGATAGTCTATATTGTGTTTCTCATTGTCGGCATCAAATACCTGACAGAGGTGACTTGCGGGAGAAAGGATTTATTTTGGCACGTGGGTTAGTATTCATTACATCAGCAAGGGCAGAGTAGCAGAATGGCTTTTGTTCATGGCAGTAGGACACCATGGTCGGCCATATGACAGTGGCCGTTAGGAAGCATACCTACACAAGCAGAGGCAGAGCAGCTTCTCACAGCTCACAAGCAGTAACCTTCTTCAGCCAGATAAAACATTTACCACCTCCCAACTCACTGCTGCCAAGTGGGTCCAATGTTCCAAACGTAGGAACTGTGGGGGAACATTTCCCATTCAAATCATAATACAATTTCTGTCCACATTTGGAAGTCCTTCCAGAGAAATTCTTCGAAGAAGTATCATAAGAATTAAAGTTCTAACACTTGTCAATAAACTTTTATATGAAAGAAAATATTAAGGAGCAATACAAATTGTTATGCTCAAAGAATTCTTGAACATTGCAGAAATTACAGGACATCTTATTTTCAATTCTCAAACATGAAAACGTGAATTGAAAAGATGGCAGATTCTTTTCAAATATTACCTTTGTCTCTTTAACTGCTTTAAAATTTCTTTGGAAAATAAAATTAATGTGGAAAAATGTGGTCAGGAATGTGTAGCTTTTTTTTTTAATTACTTTTTGTTATTTCTTAATATATGAAAACCAGAAAAGAGTGAGGCAATCTGTGATTATTTTCTTCTATTGTTTCTACAAAAGTTAATCAGTTTTATAAAACCAAGGAAGGCATGAAGTTGAAATGAATTCTTTATGGAAATGTGAGACAGCACAAACACTTTCTTTTGGGGACATTTTATCAACATTTTTTCTCATAATAGTTTCCACAATTTTTTTTCATGATAACTCTGAAATATTATTGATTACTAAGGGAACTAAATACATTTTTTAATGTAGTTTTTACATATCTATAATTACTATATTAGAAATTAAAACTGAACATTCAGAAAAATACACAAATATACAAGCACACATTTACTAGCCTTCTGATGATATCTCATCTCAATATTTCTCATATCTCCCTACTGAGCAAATGGATGAGCATGCAGGAAAAACAAGAAAGGCTCAGCATGATTATGGAAAGAGTTTGACCTGTAGATCTCCTAAAAAGACCTTGGGGCCCAAGGTGTCCTACTTTTCTATCTAGTAAAATAGAAAATATAAAACTATGCCTCAAGCTGCTTGCCAAAAATATTATTGGAAAATTGAGGAAAAGGAAATTTGAAAGAATAGCAATGAATAACTTTTGGGTTCTAAATTGGAATTTCACGAAGCTCTTAAACACACACACACACATACACACACACACAGTAACTCTATATTTTTCAATAGAAGAAATTCAGAAGATTAAAAGCTATATAAAAAACTATATAAGGTATATATATATGTTTAAAAGCTGTATAAAAGAGAAAAGATTAGCAACACACACCTGTAATCGCAGTCCTTGGAAAGCAAGGCAAGAGGATCCTAAGTTTAAGGACAGTTTTCACTACATGGTTAAAGTCTGTCATGAAACAAAAATAAATATAAAATTCTTAAGATAATCCAAAATAACTACAATTATATAAAAAATTTAAAGCCTGCCAGGTAGTACTGCATGCAGTGTGCATTTGTGAATATATATGTATATATGTTTGCATATAAATGTATATTAGTATCACATGTGTAAGTCTGTGCTATAATACACATGAAGGGCAGATACTAAATTATGTCTACAGGTTTGTGTTTGACCAGGAGAAGAAGGTACAAATGAAGAAATTGAAATTTTAAACTTATATGTAAAATCATTTTCATCTGAAACATTTCAAATGAAATACAATCTATAAAATTTTAGGTAAGAACTGGGAAATAGTAAGAGCTGGAGAGGACAGGGTCTCCACAAGGAGAGCAACAGAACAAGAAAATTTGAACACAGGGAACTTCCCAGAGACTCATACTCCAACCAAGGACTATTCATGGAGATAACCCAGAACCCCTGCACAGATGGAGCCCAGGGCAGTTCAGAGTCCAATTGGGTTACATAGTAATGTGAGGAGGGACTGCCTCTGACATAATCTGATTGGCCTGCTCTTTGATCACCTCCCTCTTGGGGGGAGCAGCCTTACCAGGCCATAGTAGAGGACAATGCAGCCACTTTTGATGTGAACTGACAGACTAAGATCAGAAAGGAGAGGAGAACCTCCCTTATCAGTGGACTTGGTGAGTGGCATGCATGCAGAGGAAGGAGGGAGGGTGGGATTGGGAGGGGAGGAGGGAGGGGCTTATGGGGGGATGCAGAATGAATAAAGTGTAATTGATGAAAAATTAAAAAAAATATCCATTCACAATAAAAAAAATAAAAAAAATAAAAAAAAATTTAGTTTGATATAGTTTGTTCTAAATTAAAAGTTAATACAAAACACTTTCATAATTAAAAAAATTTGTGGTGAGACAAGAATATAAATATGTGCTCTTTCTACGTATGCTGTTACATCAATTTCAATAGATATATAACATTAAAAAATAAAAATAATGTTTAAAAAATTTTAGAGCTATAATTCAGTTGTAATGTACTTTCAAAAGCCACTTTTATTTTTCTTGCTTAAAAAGTCTCTTGGTAATTTGAGATTGTTTTAATGGAGATGAACGCAGTAGATCAAGTTTACCGTGTTATAGACTTGATATTAAGCACATTTATCTTAAAATGAAGCCTTTTGTCTCTTTACCCAATAAACTGATAATCTGAAAGAAATCTGATTAGTTCTACCCACAGTTAAATTCAATT
This sequence comes from Meriones unguiculatus, assembly GCF_030254825.1. Taxonomy (NCBI): domain Eukaryota; kingdom Metazoa; phylum Chordata; class Mammalia; order Rodentia; family Muridae; genus Meriones; species Meriones unguiculatus. The sequence goes on along the minus strand of NC_083355.1, from coordinate 103,234,231 downwards.
TTAATGGAAACAATTTTAGTTTCTCACTGAGGAGACAGAATTGTTTCTCTACTTTATACTTGGTTCAGTCATTCTTTTACAAGTTCCGTTGCAAATGTAATAATTTTAATGCAATTGAGCTCAAAATTAATGACAACAATAGCCAGAACCGATATTGCAGACTAGCTCGTGTCTCCTTGTATAACATTTGTTTCGCTGTTTACTCATGGCTGCTACTGCTTTGCCATGAATCTGAACAAAGACAGACATTAGCCCAACTGTTTCAGTCTTGACTCAGAGCCAGGTATTGAGGCAAGAGGTAGCAGAAAGCACATTCCAACCCTGAAGTGTAAAAATGGAGACTGGAGGAAACCAAACAGATATGTAAGGGTTTTCTAAAGGCTAGCTTTTTTTTCTTTCTTTCTTTCTCATGAATGCAGACAGCCAACCCTCACTTCTGCGTGAAAACCAATCTTTCTATTTGTCAGAAACACTGGGAAGAGCTGTACGTATCTTTCAGGCATACAGTTTAAGAACTCAGTCCACCTCTGACAGACTAATTGCTTGTTCAGTGAAGAGAAATCCCAATGACAGATAATGATCCCCTTTGGTTAAGCAATTCTTCTGGTGATGTCATCTATGCTGCTGTTGGAAGGAGTTTCTGAGAAATGTTTTCCCCTTAAAAGGCACTTTCTCTTCGATGGAAATATCGATTTGTCCCCATGTCCCTCTTAAAACTAGTAAAATAAATAAATACACATTTAAAGACCTTGAAGGGGAGGTTAGTTTTTCTCTACATACGCAGCTAGTTAATTTCAAAACTTCAATGTCTTTACTTTTATCCCCAACATTAGATATGCATCCTTAAACATCAGTATGCCAGGAGCGCATCAGAGCCAACCTGAAAACATTCTCTGGAGTGATTTTCTTTCTGTCTTGGGGTATATTCTTTCTGATGGATTATACAAAAAAGAACACGTTGGACTCTAAGGCACTCATCTAATATTGTCATCAAGAGAGCTATGTGGCCAAGGATACTTGTGTGCAAAATAATGAGAATTTACTTTTCCCTGTGAATAAGGATATGGCTTACTTCAGTGATCAACTGAAGTATATATGAGTTCTGATTTGAGAAAAGAGCTCAGGAGGATAACCTATTACAGTAGCTATATTTCTGGTAGTTGAGATGAAATGTCTGACAATAGCAGCTTAAGGAAGAAAAGGTTTAATTTGGCTTACAGGATGAGGGTTCAGTCAATCCTGGCGCAGAGGGCATGGTGACAGGACCATGAGAAAGCTGATCATATTGTTTTTGTAGTCAGGAAGGAGAGAGAGACAAATGTTGATACTCAGGCTGTTTTCACCTTTTTCATCAGTGCAGAGCTCCACCCCACAGAACAGCAACACCACATTTAAGGCGTGTCTTCCCACCTTACTCAACACGATCTAGAAACTCCTCTGTAGCTTGTTCAGAGGTTTGTCACCTAGGTAGTTCTCCATCTTGTCAAGTACAATCAGTGTGCAGCATCGCATGGACGAAGAGTCCATTATCACTACCCCACTGAAAATATCTGACAGGAATGTGTCTGCTGATGACTGAACAACATTTTATTCACTATTATGATCAAGATCTGTTTGACATTCTTGAAGACACAGTTGATGAAGAAAAAGACACAGAGCAGAGAGGTTTATTTCTTTTTTCTTTATTATTATTATTATTATTATCATATATTACAATTTCTTCAATTTGTATCCCGGCTGTGGCCCCTTCCCTTGTCTCCTCTCAATCTCACCCTCCCTCCTTCATCTCCTCCCATTCCCCTCACCTAGTCCACTGATAGGAGAGATCCTTTTCCCCTTCTGTTTGACCCTATCCTATCATATCTCATTAGGACTGCTTGTATTGTCACAGATACCGATTCTCTGTGGCCTGGCAAGGCTGCTCCCCCCAGTGGGGAGGTGATCAGAAAGCCTGCCACTGAGTTCATGCCAGAGACAACCCCTGCTCCTGCTACTAGGGACACACTTATTTCTAAACAAAGGTTTGCTGCCTTTATTTAGGTGAGGAAGATGATCACGAGGATGAAGAGATGCCACCTGTGCCACTCCAAATAAGTGCTAGAACCAATGCCTGGATAAGAGATAAGAGATTTGTGTATCAGCATAATTAAGAGTTTCCTCGTAGTCTAAAGGTAACCTTATTCATGAGGCTATGAACCAGTGCTCTTTTATGAAACTCAAAAAAGATCTCTCACAGATTTGATAATTTTCAAGAATTAGAAGATACTCACACACATATACATGCTCATCTTTGAGTTTTGACACCTGATTTGTTCCACTTGTGTGGGAGCCCATATGAGGCATTGTGAGGAATCAACGAGATCTACACATCTGCTTCAAAAAAGATTTGGCCATGAAATGGAGAATAAAGCCACAGATACCCATTCTCAAAGATCCAATGCAAACTCTGATGTCATGGTAATTCAAGTTCAATTTTAATCAAACATGATATTATAACTCTGACTCTAGGTCCAGCATTCAGAAAGAAAATATGTGATGCAGAGTGATATCAATTTCAATTAATTTGAAATTTTCAGTTGTTTTATTCAGACACCCAAAAGCAAAAGCAAGACAGGATTTCTGAAAGAGAATTCTTGAAAAAAAAAAGGGTGTTTTATTAATATCCGGGCATCTGTTCAGGGATAAACTCACCCATTGTGGTTTCTTGGTATTTCTTTTATAGTACATCTTGCCAACCATTTTTCTTTCCATAAGTTTATACCTTATGGCATTTATTGAACAAGCATTTTCCTGTATATGTTAAATATTGTAACAGAAAGCATGTTTAAATGAATGTTGTATACAATAATGGGCATTGGCAAGTCTAAAACCTTCAGAATCCCACAGCTGGAGATCCCAGGAAGATATGGTTCAAATCCAGAGGCTGTCAAGCTTTTAGGTCAGCCAATGGAAATCTGATGTCGAGACTCAAGTTTGAAACATGACAGTCTAGAGACTAGAATTTAAAGATGCCACAGCTCAAGTCCAAGCACTGGTTATTGTAATTTCTTCTTTGTGGAAGAAAATTACTCTTATCTTGAACTCTTCAAAGGAATGTGTGACATTCAAGCACAATGTATAGTGAAATGTTATTTACTCAATGGTCATGGCATGAATTTAAAAGGTTAATTGCATCCCAAAGAACACTTACACAAACATTATTAATACTGTTGACCTAATAAATATTTGGGCATTCTAACGTACTAAAATAGTCACAAATTGCCACATAAAATTAAGTCTCTTCAAGTTAAAATATGAAAGGTACTAAGTAGGGAAAAGTGATTGAGAAGGACAGAAGAACTAGGCTGAGACAATTTATGTAAGCTCATAGTTTAAACCCTGATATCTAGAGTTACATAGAAAAGAAAAGAAAAAAACAAAAACTGAACCACATATAAGTGGGGCACTAGTTGATTTTCTGGGAAACTAATGATGAGAAGCTCTAATATAGACCTTTTTCTGAGGTTTTATTCCAAATGAATAAAGATGTTAATTGCGGATTTTTTAATTAATTAGTTTTTTTTTTTTTCAATGCAGTTTATTCAGGAACCTTGAACAATCATCTGACCCTGGGGAAAGCCAGCCCACAGCTTAAATAGCCTCTGGGTAGCCAACCCCAGCGTGCCACGTGGGCAATGCAGATAGGTCCACATACATGGAAGTAAGCCAGATCCTCAGCCTTAGCCAAATGTGGAGTTGTTTGTGACAGAGAGCACTCACCATCGGGAAGGTGGAAGGTGGAAACCAGCTCCATCTTTCAGGCGCGGCATTATGCAGCTCTCTATAGTTCCCCCTTTTTGTTTTGGACGCATCAGGCAAGAGTAGAGGTCTGATCTCTGATATTAGAAATAAATTGGGACTTTGTACTGATGTTCATTTAGGTGTCATCCACCCAAAGAACATCAGACCCGTCTGATACCTTTTTCTCAGAGGCGGGACCTGGGGCATCAACCTGCATGCAATCAGACATGCTCTTCTCTGGGTCCAAAGCGGCTGACCCTGAGTGCAGTGCTTAGCCTCGCATCCTGAGCGTAACATTTTAGCTTTTTATGGTATCCAACCATGCTTGGGGAGAATGTCCTGCTTCAATGGCTGTAAAGGCCTGAATGATCATGGCTGCATCACACTGTTGTGAGACTCTAATCTTGCATATATACCACAGGGCAAACCAAGGAGACCAACACCAGAAGGCCTGCTAACGTTCCCATGCCTGCCCATTCCTTCAGATGATTCATGGCTGCAGCAATCCATGATGATAATCCTGTGGCTAGTCTTGTGTCCATTCTGGTAGAATTTACTGTGACAATGGCCACTCTCAGCTGCTCCATCGTAGTATTGAATTCTCCAGTCCAATTACCTAAAATATAGCTAGACAATTGTTTAGACAGATTTGCAGTACAGGGAAAATTCTCATGTTGTATGCTAGTGACTCAAAGTCCAGCATACTTTCATTGACAGCCAAGTTGAGCAATTTGCCATAGGGTATCAATTTGCTCCTGCACGAGGTCAATCCTCTGATTGAACACCTCGGACACCACCACTGCTAGTTCTAGAACTGATGCAGGATGTTCCAACGAGGGGGTTAAGGCTTCTCATAATATTTCCTATAAGCCCACACCTGTTTGTTTATATCCCCCATTTTTATTCATTATTAGCCAGATAGAGCCAAGTAATTGTGGTAATGATACTTGCTTTTTTGCCCAATGCTGTAATGCTAGTAAATTTACTAGCTGGTTACTCGCATGCCTCGCTGGGTGCCTGTGCCCGTTGATGCCCTCATGCTATGACTCTCTTCAGACAGAAAAGGGATCTTGGAATTACAGCTGCCATTGTTACTGCCATCTCATTGGCGGCTGTTGGAGCTACCACCACGGCATTAGCCATGAGTCATACTGGGCAGACTGCTCAGATCCTGAATAACCTTTTTTTTTTTTTTTTTTTTTTTTTTTTTTTTACAACTTATTCACTTTGTGTCCCAGCTATAGCTCCCTCCCTCTTCCCCTCCCAATCCTACCCTTCTTCCCTCATTTCCTCCCAGCCCCTCCCCAAGTCCACTGATAGGGGAGGTCCTCCTCTCCTTTCCTCTGACCCTAGCCTATCAGGTCTCATCAGGACTGGCTGTTTTGTCTTCCTCTGTAGCCTGGTAATGCAGCTCCTCCTCTCAGGGGGAGGTGATCAAAGAACCAGACACTGAGTTCATGTCAGAGACAGTTCCTCTTCCCCTTAACCAGTGAACCAACTTGGACACTGAGCTTCCACGGGCTACATCTGTTCAGAGGTTCTAGGTTCTCACCATGCATGGTCCTTGGTTAGAGTATCAATCTCAGAAAAGACCCCTTTGCCTAGATTTTTTGGTTCGGTTGCTCTCCTTCTGGAGCTCAAGTCCCCTCCAGGCCTTTATATCTCCTTCTTCTTTCATAAGATTCCCTGCCCAAAGTTTGGCTATGAATCTCAGCATCTGCTTTGATACCTTGCTGGGTAGAGTCTTTCAGAGGCCCTCTGTGGTAGGCTTCTGTCCTGTTCTCTGTTTTCTCCCTCTTCTGATGTCGATCTCTTCTGCCTTGCTAATGAGGATTGATCATCTTTCCCAGAGTCCACTTCTTTCTTAGCTTCTTTAGGTGTACAGATTTTAGTATGTTTATCTTGTATTATATTTCTAATATACATTTATAAGTGAGCAAATACCATGTGTGTCTTTGTGCTTCTGAGATACCTCACTAAGGATGATGATTTTTAGTTACCACCATTTGCATTTGCCTGCAAATTTCACGATTTTGTTGTTCTTAATTGCTGAGTGGTATTCCATTGGGTAAAAATATACCACAATTTCTGTATCTATTCCTCAGTTGAGGGACATATGGGTTGTTTCTAGATTATGGATATTATGAATAAAGCTGCTATGAACATGGTTAAGCAAATGTCTTTGTATACTTGAGCACATATTGGATATACGCATAGGAGTGGTGTAGCTGGATCTTGAGGAAGTGCTATTCTTAATTGTCTGAGAAAGCAGTTACTGGCAGATTTTAAAAAAGTAAACTGCAGCATTTAGTCCATGTTGAATACAAATCATTACAGGTGAATTCCGGTCACAGTAATAATAGAACATTCTCTTTGATAGAGATCCTAAGTTAAGACAAATATTAAAAAAAAAAAATGACAGAAAAGCATATCAAAAGTTGCCAGAAAAAAAAAAAAGGAATTTGTCTGCTAGAAAGGAAAGCACATACACACAGAAATGTATTCCCCAAGGGAGCTCTCTACTACATGGAATGTGGCTGACAATAACTCAAGCACACTCTCCGTCTCATTCATTCTCTTTGTCTCCTGGTCTCTCTGCCTGTCTCTGTCTCCCTCCATCTCTGTCTCTCTCTCTCATGTACCCACTCCAAGATGGTCTTTTGTTTTTCCTATCCCCCAATAAACTTCTTATATTAGGGAAAAACCCTCCAGAACTCAAGCAGAAAGCTAGAGTTTTACTGTCTAGATATAACAGAGTAGAACCTTGGGGGTGCCAGAACATTTGGAATTGGAGGAAAGGCAATCCCAGATAACAGATACAGAAAGGGAGAGATCATTTGAAACCATCCCTCTGTCAGCTTTGTCTCAGTGTTAAACTGGATACATAAAGAAGGCTTCTGTAAGGTACCATATTTAGAGTATGAATGCCAACCGAAAAGAGGACTTCTTCCTTTAAAATACTTTAGCATGTGTAAAGTCCTTACATAAAGCCCCAAGTCTTAGATGCATGAGGTAGCAAAAATAGAACACACATGCCTTAGGAAAGCACAAAGCAAAATTCAGTGAGTAACCAACAATTTAAGTTCTGGCAATAATAAAAATAGATGTACTTCAAAGTTTGATAAACTTTTTGACAAACATATCACCTCTAATGTCTACTATAAAATCTAAGTTATAAGCCTCAAAAGAAACACAGACTTCTAACCCACAGCCTTAATGAAAACAAACAAACATACAATCATTGCTACAAAACCTTAAAGGATCAGCATTTGAGATCAGCAGATTGGAATTTTAAAGCAGCCGTATCAATATGTCAGGGCATAAAAGAAAAGATAACTGTAAGGGATGGAAAACTGGGAAATTTAAAAAGAAATGAATACTATAATGAGAAACAAATGTAAACTCTAAAGCATAATTATAATCTCTACATTGAAAATTTATTTTACACAACATATAAAGGCAGGCCAATCAGAACCACACCAGAGTTCTCAACAGAGCATATGAAAGGCAGAATGGCCTGGGAAGATATCATGCAGACACGTATAGATCACATATGTCAACACAGACTACTATACCCAGCCAAACTTGCAATCAACATAGATGGAGAAAACAAAATATTCCATGGCATAACTAAATTTAAACAATTTATACATAGCAACCTAGTACTACAGAAGATACTTGAAGGAAAATGCTACTCAAGGAAATCAACTACACCCAAGAAAATACAGGATAACAATAACTTCACAACAAAAGAGCAAATGAAAATCAGCACACAAACACATAATCACCAGCTCCACAGTAAAAGGAACTAATAATCACTAGTCACTAATGTCTGTCAACATCAATGGACTGAATTCTCCAATAAAAAAAAAAAAAACACAAACTGATTGATTAAGAAAAACAAGAACCAACATTCTGCAGCATACTAGAAACACACCTCAGCAACAAACATAGACATTACCTCAGAATAAAGGGCTGGAAAAAGGTTTTCCAAGCAAACGGGCCCAAGAAGCAAGCTGGAGTAACAACCCTAATATCTAATAAAGCAGACTTTCATCCAAAATTAATCGAGATGAGGAGGACACTTATTCTCATCAAAGGAAAAATCCACCATGAGGACATCTCAATCTTGAACATCTATGCCCCAAATACAAGGGCCCCTGCATTTGTAAAAGAAACATGGTTAAAGCTAAAATCACAGGCTACAGCCTCCATATGGGTTCCCTAGTGAGTAGATAAGAGACAATTCTGACATTAACTTGGTTGCCTGCTCCTTGATCTACCTGTTGTGCAGCACAAAGAGGAAGAGGATCCAGGTAGGCCTGATGGGACCTGATAGGGTAGGGTCAGACAGTAGGTGTGCAGGACTTACCCTATCAGTGGACTAGGGAGACGGGTAGGAAAGGAAGAAAGAGGAAGGATGGTACAGGGAGGAGATGAGGGAGGGGCTACAACTGAGATACAAAGTGAATATCTTGAAGAAGAAGGAGGAGGAGGAGGAGGAGGAGGAGGAGGAGGAGGAGGAGGAGGAGGAGGAGGAGGAGAGAACAAAAAACCCAACTCAATATTTTCTTATTCCCTTAACTGGGCTATTACCAAAATGTGGCATTCTGTATTTAGGATAAAAGTTTTCCTGCTTCAAATAAGCTAATGAAAAGTATCCCTTTCAGAAGTACCCCAAAGCTTTGGTTTTGATTCCAGATATATTCAAGTTGACAGTCAAGCTTATCCATCGCATTATCTTCAAAAATTATTTCTTCAAAGAGAAAAAAAAAATTCAACATGTTCCATGAAACTAGAATAACCTGCATGAAAAATGTTAGAAATTACAAATACTGTATTTGAATGTTTACAAAGAGATCCTTTAAAACTACTCAGGATAAGTTGAACAATACAAATCATACTCCACTTTTTCTTTTTTTTTTTTTGTGTGTGTGTGTCCAAATCTTGTGTATGAGTGTGTTGATTTTGTTCTGTTCTGTTTTGTCTTTTTATTTTTATTTATTTATTTATTTATTTATTTTCTTTTTATTGTCTTTTTTGTCTTTTTTTTATCAGTTACATTTTATTAACTCTGTATCCCAGCCATGTCCTGATCCCTCATTCCCTCCCAGTCCCTCCCTCCCTCCCTCATCTCCACTGTGCCCCTTTCCAAGTCCACTGATAGGGGGGACCTCCTCCCCATTCACCTGATCCTGTTTTATCAGGTATCTTCAGGACTGGCTGCAAAGCCCTCCTCTGTGGCCTAACAGGATTGCTCCTCCCTTCGGGGGTGGGGAGACCAAAGAGCCAGTCATTGAGTTCCTGTTAGAAATAGTCCCTGTTCCCCTCACTTTGGGAAACCAATTGGTTACTGAGCTACCACAGGCTACATCTGAGTGGAGGTTCTAGGTTATATCCATACATGGTCCTTGGTTGAATGTCAGTCTCAGAAAAGACCCTGTGCCCAGATATATTTGGTCCTTGTGGAGCTCCTATCCTTTCCCCATCAGACTAACTCCCCTTCTTTCTTATGATTCCCTGTACTCTGCCAAAGGTTTGGTCATGAGTCTTTGCTTTGAAAACACTGCTAGTTAGAGTCTTTCAGATGCGCTCAGTAGACTCCTGTCATACGTTCAATGCACATCCCATCTGTCTTTCTAAATGAGGATTGATCATCTTACCCCATGTCCGCTCAATTGATTATCTTTTTTAGGTGTATAGATTTCATTATGTTTATCATATCTTATAGGTCTATATAAGTGAGTATATTCCATGTTTGTCTTTCTCCTTCTGGGATATTTCACTCAGAATGATCTTTTCTAGATCCCACCATTTGCCTGCAAATTTCATGATTTCCTCCTTTTTGATTGCTGAGTAGTATTCCATTGTATAAAAATACCACAATTTCTGTACCCATTCCACCATTGATGGACATCTGGGTTGTTTCCAGGTTCTGGCTATTACAAATAGAGCTGCTATAAACATGGTTGAGCAAGTGTCCTTTTTGTGTACTTGAACAAACTTTGGGTATATACCTAGCAGTGGTATAGCTGGGTCTGGAAGAAGCACTATTCCTATTTGTCTTAGAAAGCGCCAGATAGCTTTCCAGAGTGGTTGTACCAGTTTACATTCCCACCAGCAGTGGAGGAGGGTTCCCCTTTCTCCACAACCTCTCCAGCATGTGTTATCGCTTGAGTTTTTCATCTTGGCCATTCTGATGGGTGTAAGGTGATATCTCAGGGTCGTTTTGATTTGCATTTCCCTGATGGCTAATGAGGATGAGCATTTCTTTAAGTGTTTTTCTGCCATTCGATATTCCTCTGTCGAGAATTCTCTGTTTAGCTCTGTTCCCCATTTTTTAATTGGATTACTTGGATTGCTGCTTTTCAGCTTCTTTAGTTCTTTGTATATACTGGATATTAGTCCTCTGTCAGATAAAGGGTTAGTGAAGATTCTTTCCCAATCTGTAGGCAGTCGTTTTGTTTTGATGACGGTATCCTTTGCTTTACTTAAACTTTTCAGTTTCATGAGGTCCCATTTATTGATTGTTGCTCTTAGAGCCTGTGTTGTCTCCTGTGCCAATGAGTTCTAGGCTATTCCCCACTTTTTTTTCCAATTGATTTAGGGTATCTGGTTTTATGTTGAGGTCCTTGATCCACTTTGACTTTAGTTTTGTTCAGGGTGATAAATATGGATCTATTTTCATTTTTCTGCATGTAGACATCCAGTTGGTCCAGCACCATTTGTTGAAGATGCTGCTGTTTTGTCTTTTTAAAAGAGAACACGAAGCTAGGTGTAGCGAGACTAGGGAAAGATCTAGAAGAAGTTAGTGGAGGAGAAATATAAAAAATTGTGCATGAATGCTCAAAGAATAACTAAAAGCACACAAAAATTAGCAAATTGGTGTGAGGTTGTGGGTCAGGGCTAAAGCACTTGCCTAACATGTGAGAGCCTAGGTTTGATCTCTAGTAATGAAGAAAAGAATTAGTCAACTAAACTGAGAACAGTGAAAAAGGACACATCAGGCACATTCAAAATTGCCCTGTTTTTATAAGGCTTGAGATGGATTCAAACTCAAAGGGATTATAGAAGACATAGTACAAATATTAGGAATTTTGATTACTACGAGTGTATTTACTGGTAATTTTTACATTATACACTTGAAATTAGCATGTAACAATTAAGTACAAATTTGACTTCAGTCTTAGTGGTTTATAGGTAAATTGAAAGCTGTAACAATTTGGAGACTGTTTTAGTAGTCCTGGCAGGAGGTGACGGCAATTCATTGTTGGATGTTATAAACAGAGCTGGGTGGCAGCTAGATTCGGTGGGTATAGTTTGGAGGTGAACCTGGCAGGAATTGTTAATGTGTTTGGCTACAGAGGTAAGAGATAAAAAGGATTCAAGGACATTTCGTGGTTTGGGGAAGGCTTAGTAGCCAAGTGGCATTACTCCTTTCGGAAACCGTGAAGGCAGTGTTGCAGAGTGAGTGGGTATGATGGACCCAGCGCTCTGTTTGCTCTTCTGATGCTTCCAAATCCTTTCATAATTCTGGTACACCGGAGATAATTAGAAAACACTTGCTTGATTTGCTCTAGTATTCTGTATGGAATCCAATGCTTAGTATTTTCACGTGGAATTATTAGAATATTGCATTTGAAGACACTGTATTCAATGCAATATGCATTGCGTAGTAGAGGTATGTGTTCCTTTTTCTCCTCTGTGGCTGGATTAAAATTCTCTTAATCTAGTGATGATGCTTTTACCCTTTCTGTTATATTTTTTGTGAATACTTCCTAAAATGCATTTTAGTTAAAGTTAGAATTAAGCACTGCCCCACTTTCCTCTTCCCACCCCCTTCTAAATGCTTTTCTGCCATTCTCATGCATACTGCACACCTTTTCAAACTGATAGCCTCTTTGTCTTAGATTATTACACACACACTCACAGGTATATGTACAAACATATAGATACAACCTGATCGGTCCATTTGTAGTTTTTATGTACATATGGTTTCTGGGCTGGCCTTCTGGTATTGGGTAACTGTTGGAATGAGGTACAGAGATGGAGTCTTAGGAGAATTCTGAGTTCTTGTGAAAACACTCCAAGAAAACAAAAGTCTTGTACTTAATTTTCTTTAAAACATGGAATTGTGTTTGGAATGTGGTTTCATTCTCTTCCCAGGTGTAGCAAGGGGAAGTGAATTTACTTTATATTACTCATTACTGCTTGTTGGTGTTATCCAATTAAATGTTTAAACTGTCCATTGCACGCTAAAAAAGATTTTGTCACAGAAAACACACGTGTGGCTTGTCTTTGTAAATGTACACACCTTGAACTCGTAAGGATCTTTACTCATGTGGTTTTCATTAACCCTCGGACTACAAACTGTGTGATGCTCTGAATAAATGTGCGTATTCACAAGACTTCACACCAGTGGTTCTCAACCATCCTAATGCTGTGAACCCTCAATATGGTTCCTCTTGCTGTGGTGACCCCTAACCATAAAATTATTTTTATTGCTGCTTCATAACTGTAATTTTTCTACCACATTTTTTCTATTACAAATCATAATGTAAATATCTGCATTTTCTGATTGTCTTAGACGAGTCCTGGGAATGCAGTTGCAGCCCACAAATTGAGAAACACTGCTTTAGACTGCCTTGTTTATACGCTCCATTCTCCTAGGTCCCACTGCCTCTACAGTGGTGACAAATAACCAATAATAGACTCATCCCTGGGAGAGATTAATTCTCCCTCTCCCAGAAATCATTAGTTGTCTTTAGTTCTCTGTCTAGGGATGGGACCTTGTGACACTGATGTTTCCTCCTATTATCTTAACATATCTAACGGTATCTCTGTTGTTCCTGTCTGGTTTATGCAGCCATTTCTAGGGGAGTCGGTCTCACATTAGATCTCCTGGTAGTCTGGCTCTTACAGTCTATGTGTCCCTCTTCTACAATGTTCCTGAGCCCTGGATGCAATAACTGTGATGTAGCTGTGTCCTTCCAATGGCACTGGGTTCCCCATGATTGGGTGATCTCTTCATTGTGTACAGTTGTGGGTTCTGGTAGTGATTTCCAATTGCTGTAAAAAGACGCTTCTTGATGCCAGGCTCCTGTCTGTAAGCATAAAAGAGTGTCCTTAACAGTGCCAGGGGTTGACTCTTTCCTATGGGGTGGGTCTTAAGCTGAGCCAGTCATTTTTTGGTCCTTCTTTCAATCTCTGCTCCACCCAGCAGCAAATCAAAACAGATGTAGAGACCCACATCCAAACATTAGGAGGAGCTAGGGAAGTGTCATGGAAGAGTCAAGAAAGGATAGAGGGACCCTAAAGGGACAAGAACTCCAAAAGAAGGCATACAAAGTCAACTAACCAGGGAACATGGCACCTTAGAGAGACTGAGCCAACAACCAAAGAACATGCATGGGCTAGACCTAGATCCCCTACACATATGTAGCTGATGGGCAGCTTGGCCTTCATGAGGATCCCCGAGCAATTAGAACCAGGGCTGTCTCTTCATGGACTCTGTTACCTGTTTTTGGATCACATTCCCCTGGCTGGACTGCCTTGTCCAACCTCAGGGGAAGAAGATGTACTTAGTCCTGATGTGACTTTGATGTGTTGGGGTGGGTTGGAAGAGTGGATCTATCCTTTTCTGAGGAGAAGGGGAAGGGGAAAGTGGGAAAAGAGTAGGAGGGTGGGACCATGAGGAGAGGAGGGAGGGTGCTGAGATAAAGGTGTAAAGGGAATAAATAAGTAAATTAAAAAAAAAAAAACTTAAAAGATGCTTGTTTGATGAGAGGTGGTAGTTACACTTATATATGGGCATAAGGGTAAGATTGAGAATGCAGTTAGAAACTGTGCTGTTAGAAACGTGACAATCAGTAGATTGTTTCCTATGGTCCATGGCCTCAATAGCCCCTGAAAGTTGGACTGGTTCTAGTATTAAATATAACCCCCCCTCACCCCCACTGAGTGAACTTTAAGTCCAATTAGACAGATTTGGTTACAGTCAAAATGTGAGTGCCATTAGTTGCATCTTTATGGCTATTTTCATGTTATTCAGGTTATTGTGGTTCGCTGATGTCATAGGTGGGTTCACCTGTTAATTGCTTCTCTCCTTCAGAAGTTTGTATAGTATTTTCTGGCACCATAATTGTGTATTAAGTGTACTGATGATAAATGAAGAAGTTAAAAAAAAACAGGGTCTATGTTAGCAGTTTTAATTAAGAAAAACATAGATTCCAAAAGCAAAATAATTAACTAAATTAAAATATTTAATGGTAAACTGATAAACAGACAATAAATATGAGGAAGTATGAGAATAGTTACAGATTCATTAGAAGATGAAAATGTACTCTGATTCACTTTAACACAAAATGTACTCTGAGACTAGTGTGGAATTTGGGGCAAATATCTTAATGTTGATTATTTTACATTTTTAAAACTGAGATAAAAAAACAATGCATATAATGTGGTGGGTAATTGTATTGAAATCCGGGAGCACTTTATACACAGCTATGTAAAAATGCAAATGCTGAGTCTTACAGATATATTTATTTTGTGGTTTTCTTTTTTTTTTTTTTTTTGAGGACATGGATCAAAAATGTCCCATTTCTATCACAATAAATTTTATAGTAATAATATTAAACACTAGCTAAAAATGACCATTAAGGTTTCTTCAAATTTAATTTTTATTATTACATTGAAAAATATTGGATGTTATATAGAAGAGTTTTACTTCTTCCATAAAACCCTGCTAAGGATGGTTCTGTGAAACTCCATAAAGTATTATTTGTCAGACTCACCTCAATTTGTAGGTTGAAAATAAATTTCTGGAAGAAATCTTAATATCTTGGCCCAAGTAATAAACACACTGAATTCTCCTTGGTCTGGATCATGGGATTTTTTTTTCAAATGGGTTTCACCTTCACAGGTGCAAAGAGAGAAGGTCTTATTTCAGGAGAACCCTACCAAGCCCCATGACTTGTTTAACTCAAGGTGGAAGATGGACAAAGGTTGGAAGCAGTGATGTCTGACCGCATAGAAAAGTCAGCTGTAGCTGCCTCAGCCAGGATGCCGGCCCCTCATCTGTGATGTAGCATTGTGGAATTTCCTAGCCCAGGTGGTAGGCAGCTCGAGATTGGTGCAGCTGGGACAGTCCAGGCTCCATGAGAGTATCCTGAGAATGGAGTGTCGTGGCATGTATCATCATGAGCGTGTATGCCAAAGCAGCTGCTGCAGATTGGCCAGCCAAACCACAAGGCATAGCCCAGACCTTTATGAGATACAATTTGTGGTGACATCTCTCTTAGAGCCTGTATCATCTTTTATTCTTCACGTAATTCTTAAAGTATATTCTTAAAGTACTATACAGCTGGGCCAAGTGGATATGCTGTGTATCTATGTCTATATACTTGAACTTGTATTCCTACTCTATGCTAATTTGCATTGCCAACTTGTATAATATGCTTTCTCTTCTTGTTCTCTTCAGTTTGTACCATGGAAAAAAGTCAGAAGATATCATTACATATTTATTAAAAAGTTTTACAGTCTATGTAATCTGAGTTTTAAAATATATAATCTTCCATTTGGTATTCATTAAGTATTCAAAATGAGTCAGTCCCGTTCTTTTTTCTCTTGTTTTGGTTGAAACCAGTTCTGCTTAATTCAAATATTAAAGTTAATTTATTTGTTTTCATGGGCTCGGAGGATGACTCAGTGGCTACCGTGCTTGCTGCTTAATGGTATGGCTAAGAGTTTGGATCCGCAGGATCCAAGTAAATGTTGGTTGGGTGTGACAGTCTACCCATAATTCTTTCCTTAGAAAATGAAAATGGGATTCTCAGAGCAAGTTGGCTGCTGGTGATTTAGAGCTCTTGCCTCAATGAATAAGACAGAAAAGTAGCGAATGAAAAGGCTGATTCTGTACACCAGCCTTGCCATGAATGTGCCTATCTGCACACACATGTGCAGACACACACAAGCAAACAAACTGAAATTCATGCACACCACACACAAAACAATGGAAAGCCATCAAAAAAATTCATAGTCACATAATCAAAACTAAAAATAAAATGTAACTTTGGTTCTTATAAACATTTTATTGAATATTCAAATATGAACTTTTAATGAGAAATTGATATAAAATTATAAAACGTTTTGCATTTATATTTACATATACACAAATTAAAATGAAACACAATTAAAATTGTACTTCTTCAGTGTATTTTCCATGTTTGCGGTATTCAGAGGTCACATGCCTCCATATTATTAGACAGTGCAGTTCTACAGACATATCAGCTATGAATGGAAACTGGAAAGATGCAGAAGGGAAAAAAATCATTAATCCTTGCTATTTGTTAAGAAAAATGATATAGGGACCAGTTGTGGTGGCACATATCTTTGATTCCCACACTCAGGAAGCAAGGGAATCTGGGTATCTTTGAGTTATCTCCTAAGTTGGTCTATGTAAGCAAGTTCCTGTACAGACAGAAATACATGTGAGACCCTTTCTCCAAAAGAAAAAAAATGATTTATTGAAAACCATTCTGAATATCATACCTTGATAATAAAATTAGCATTTGGTAGAAATATGAGAAAATTTAAGGGTTTGGGAACTAAGGAAGAAGAGTTCAGCTCTGTAGGTGAGACATTATCATGATACCAGCAGTTTCGTAGAGAGATGCGGAGTGTCTTAATGTTGTGCTTCCCTTGCTGTGATGAAACATCGAGGCCATAATGAACTTGGGGAGGATTATTTCGCTCTCACTTCCACTTCACTGGTCATCATCTAAGGAACTTAAAGGCTGGGACCCGGAGGCAGAGACTGAAGCAGATGCATGAAGGCATACTGCTTTCTGGCTTGCTCCTCATGGCTTTCTCAAGCCAGCTTTTTTTATGGAACCAGGGACCGCCTGCCCAGGGGGGACACTCACACAGTCATTCACCAATAAAATGCACCCCAGGCTTGCCTACAGGCAATGTGATGGTTCCTGTTCCCAATATTAAAATGACTTGTTAGTGTCAAGTTTACGTAAAGCTAGCCTTCTCAATTAGAAAAGGGATACCCTCAGCAACTGGGAATTCTGTGTCAGGGATCCTTTACCTGGAAGAATATAGACCGATTCTCTAAAGGACATTAGCAAACAAAACATGCATTAAATATATGAACTGAGAAACATTGGTCTTTCTGACTCAGTTCTTACAAAGAGCAGAAGCTAATCCAAGAGACTTATTAAATGGTAAAAGAGTCAGGGGAGCCTAAGGAAGAAATGCCTGTCCAGTAAGCCACAGAGCATACAAAGAGGTGGAAGGCAGAAGAGCTCTCCGTGGTTCCCAGTGTGCTGCTGCTGGCCTG
This sequence comes from Meriones unguiculatus, assembly GCF_030254825.1. Taxonomy (NCBI): domain Eukaryota; kingdom Metazoa; phylum Chordata; class Mammalia; order Rodentia; family Muridae; genus Meriones; species Meriones unguiculatus. The sequence continues at coordinate 103,217,106 of NC_083355.1, read as the reverse complement.
TGCCAAGTCTTCTCCTCCTGCCCCAAGTCACACACTGGATTCCCTCATCTTTCTTCTCTAACAGCCACAGTCACCGGTACTGTCGCTTTGCCTTTGGCTTGTCTTACAAATTTGGGTGATTTGGTTTGTTCTTTTGACTCGTTCATCATTTACTCAGCCATTACTTCCTGTGAACCTAGCACTAGAGGGACAGACAGAACAAGGTGCTAATTTCCTTTCTCGGATTCATTTTTCTCTGACATGTATTATAAATAATAGACTGCCCAGGGAAACCCACCCGCTGTTTCCTCTGGCAATCTCTCTTTGCACAGGAAGGGATTTTACTTCCCCTGCTTCAGATTCGAGGGAAGGGGTGTTCTAGCTGAGCTGCCTCTTAGAGCTACAAGTTAGCCCTTGTTCCATGTCCTCACCTTGGGCACTTCTGGACTTCTGTTGGTTTGAGGCTCTCTCCAGGAACCATAGCGGTTATGGAGAGTAGCATTTCATAAATGATAATTCAAATCGCTTTAGGCAGTACTTTTTAGTTTTATGAGGCGATTTTATTTCTTTTCATAACTACTATTTATGCTGGCATGGCCTTGTCAAAATATTAAGTGATATTTCTAGACATAAATTACCTCAAAGTAAATACATTTTAAGTGAAATAAATCTTAAATGTTATTTTAAAAGTAGAGAAAATGCTAGTTTTAATCTTTGTGATTATAGTTGAATCATTGTCTAAATTTTAGGCAAGGCTGAATTGGAGAGTGAGGAGAGGAGGGCTGAATGACATAAACTCTAAACTCTGCAGAAGAGAGCACAGGCATTCTAACTAACTCTACACGTGTAAACAATGCATTCACATGTATTATTATAGTCAGAACAAACTGCATCAGTCTGAGAATATGGAGAGGTGGCTATGATTTTTACCTTTCTCAGATGGATGGTCATGTAAAAATGGCTCGTGTCTTAATAGGAGCAACACAAACATTGCACATTTGTGTTAATTCTCCTGACCCTTTTACCCACTGGAGCATGTGAAGAGGACCAGATGATATTTGCACATGTCGTGAGCTGGATTTTAGGAAAGGGAACCTGGATTCAGGGAACCCCAGTCTTTTATAATTAGCAGAACACTTTTCTGCCAGTGTCCTAGAGTAAGACATACTGTGTTCTCTATGCTGCACCGGTGTGCTTGTGCCTTGCTCCAGGAGAACACCTTGATTCTGTCCTCATTAACCATCATGTAGCTGCCTTATCTCAGAAGGCATTCAGGGATATGACACCTAATCATCAGTATCTTAATACAGAAGCAAAAACAGTTGTTTTGATCATTGTGATAAAAACCTGAGCTATCCTTCCCAGTCCATATATATCTATATACATATATATGGATATACAGCTATCTCTCTACATATATTATGACAGATACTAGTCCTAGAATTTATTCATGAAAAAATATTAGTATGTAAATATTATGTACAAAATAAACATTTGTAAAATAATACACATGCCATCACCAAGGTATCTCATGAATAAATTCTGACAATCTGTTTTACAGTGTATTACTATATGTTCATACGGAGAGGAGGTTGACTGCAAATATGGAAGTCAAATCAGTCTATGATGTATTAGTTAACAAGCTGAGGGCTATTCATGCACTGTTTTAGAAGGTAGGGATATTGACAGGAAAGGCCGTTGTTACACTGGATTTGTTTTATTCAGATGAGTATAACTTAAAGAAGTAGAGATATTAGGTGTGCATATCTATCACCACCTTCTAAATTACAGAATTTATTTCGAATGGGATTTTTTCTATTCCCGAATATTTACTTGGGAAAAATCTGGTAGATTTCTAAGCAACATACTTCCTATCTAGATAAACCATTTAAGGGTTCTATCATTTATTCCAGCAACATTTATTCTGGATGGCAGAGGTGGAGGTTTTCCTGTTATGTTAAAAATTTTACAGAGGAAAGAAACACTCGGCCAACCTCTTACCAGAACCAACCACTCTTACGTATTGTTATTATTATTGTCATCTTAAATATATATTGCATTTGCCAGGGCATGATTTTCTATTGCTTAGCAACAAGATTTCATGCAATTTTTAAAAATAAATGTCATAATTTATCTTGCCTATAGGCTGAAAGAGCCAAATAAGTATGGCACCCACTTTCTTAATCCGTGCAAAAATCATGAGGTTACAGCTGCAGTTTTGGATGGAACTGAATCCACTTTTGAAAACAAAAATTATGAGCAACCTCTGCAATGTGAAGATTGGCTGTTAGCAGAATCTTTTGTAGGTGAATATACTTTTTCCCAAACCCAGAAAAGAACGCTATTTGGGAAAAATATTTATCACTCAAAATTAAACATGGATGACTTATTAAGACAAAGATGAGTATGAGTGGATAGAAATTATTTTTGTAGGCAGCTTTTGTCTAGTTGTACTTTTGAATGAATAATAATTCAACAGTGGAGAAATGGAATTAGCTTTTAGAGGTGAGTCATAGGACTTAGCTGATTTCAGTTCATCAGAAATGATACACAACTCTGAGTGATATATTTTTGATCATTTATTTTAGGGGAAAATAACGTAAGTGGCCACTTGAACTTGAGGCCATCTGGAGCAGGATAGGTGATCACACTATTTGGAAAGTTGATTTGAAAGACTAAAGTCAATTGGGAGAATAACTTCAGTGTTGGTGATATGGTTCACTGATCTTGAAAAAACTAAAGGGGAGGAGGATCAGGGTCTAGACACCTTTGCCCACTATTATGGCCTAGTACATCAAGAAATGCCTGAGTTTTATTGGTGGGTAGCCTTAGTTTTCATCACTATGTATATTAAAACCAGAGAAAAGAAACTCTACTGCATTGTTTATTGAGGATATAAATCAGTCAGTGAATCAGAAAAACTACAAACTTAAAATCTATTTTTGTAAATAAAGGAAACTCAGATACTTTTGCGTAATTACTAAATTGAGATCATAACATACATTGTAATTCTTGACTCAGTCTTTACAATGCTCTTTCTTTTATTATGTTGCTATTTAAGATAATTTGAAGATTTTAAATATTTGTATTCATTTATTTTATAATGTATTATTATCATTTTCTTACTCCTACTTCTCCTGCTCCTTCCGGCTCCTTGGCTCCTTCCATAATTCTCCAACTTCATCTCAATTCATCAACTTCTTTAAATATATTAAAGTATATACTTTAAATATATATTTATATTTAATGTTACTATTAAATTACCATATGAATATAAATTTAGAAATGCAATTTTCTCAGTTCCTTTAGTGATGCTCATATGCACATGTGCTTAGGGTTGGCTGCTTGTGACTGAGTAATCGATCAGGGAGGTTGTCCCTGGAAAACTTATTTTTGCTCTCTCAGCAGCCATTAATTGCATGTCGCTCTACATCTAGGGCTGGGACCTTCTAAAATTTTTCCAATAAACTTTGGCATGTCATTCGTGTTGTCAATTTTTTTTAGGTCTTGTTTAGGAAGCTTTATTGCTGATATTCTTTATTTCCCTTTCTCTCTGCTCGTGTGTAACGACACCATACTATCACAATAACAACTATCCTAATTTATCTCCATATATTTTTCTTCATGTTCTTATTGTAAAACTAAGCTCCTGGAAAGGGTTCTTCTCATTACTTCACAAAGACGCCCGTTACGACAAATTTAATTTCATGTCTTGTGCATATTCCACAACACCCCTTTGGTGATTCCTTCCTCTTAAATTGTATGTTCCTACTTCATTCTTCTGTATGACTGTACAGTAGCAACATACCAGAAAATAGACGTGCCACCACTTAGTCATACAATACCCCGGTGAAGGCATGTGTATCGTTTATTATAGTTTGTGATGCTACGATCAGCTTCTTTGTACATACACTTTCATATTAATACTTTTTGTAATATCTTAGGCTTTGTTTTTATTATACCATATATGATACATACACATTTATGTATATATAACGTTGTGTGTGTGTGAAGTGGGAAGTATGGCTCAGAGGGTAAAGGCACTTGCTATGAAGTCTGATAACATGGTAGAAGGACGGAACATTACAAATGGGCTACAAAGTGACTTCCACGTGTTTGCTGTGTCTGTTGAAACCTTCCTTTCTAAAACAGAAACAAACAGGAGATTTATCCCTTCTTTTACCAAGGGTTTTCTTTTTCATTCTTTCTAAAAACAACAACAACTAAACACCCTGAGGGTTTTTTTTTTCACAAGAAGAAGTTCATATTCTTCACACTCACTGACCTTGAATCAAACAGCAGAACAATTATAAAATATTTATTATCATTTTAAATCAATAATTACATAATCAATCACATAATTAAATGACCAATTAATAATGTGCATATTGCTCATAATAAATATTAATAAACCATATGGGACTGATTATGATAGACTATTCTTCATTTAAATATACCTACTTCCTTATCATCAAATATAACACTTATTCCCATGATACTTTCCAGATTTATATGGAAAATTAAAATTGCCTAATTTCGCAGCTCTCTACAGTTCCCCCTTTTTGTTTTAGACGCATCAGGCAAGAGTAGAGGTCTGATCTCTGATATTAGAAATAAATTGGGACTTTGTACTGATGTTCATTTATGTGTCATCCACCCAAAGAGCATCAGACCCGTCCAATACCTTTTTCTCAGAGGCGGGACCTGGGGCATCAACCTGCATGCAATCAGACATGCTCTTCTCTGGGTCCAAAGCGGTTTCTGCCTTCCACCTTCCCGATGGTGAGTGCTCTCTGTCAATAACAACTCCATATTTGGCTAAGGCTGAGGATCTGGCTTGCTTCCATGTATGTGGACCTATCTGCATTGCCCACGTGGCATGCTGGGGTTGGCTACCCAGAGGCTATTTAAGCTGTGGGCTGGCTTTCCCCAGGGTCAAATGATCGTTCAAGGTTCCTGAATAAACTGCATTGAAAAAAATTGCCTAATTTCAATAATTATTATCAATAACATGATTGGGCCTATGTTTTATGTTATAGGTACTACTGAATAAACATTCTCATGTATAATTTACAATAGTTCACTAACCATATGTATGGGGAGGGCCTGATATCAGCTTCCATTCAGGTCCCAACAGGGCACCATTCCCTCTTGCTTCATTCTCTTTCTCTGTATTGCTTTGTTCCCCTTTACTCTTTGATTCTGCCACATTGTTCTCCTGCCACAGTAAGCACCCTGCATGCATTTTTTTTGAAAGTTAATTTGACTTTGTACCACATAAATATTCTCCATGGAAACAGTAGTGTAGTGTGAACTTTTTTTTTTAATAGAGTACATACCATATTTAAACATGCAGATGAGATTTATTGTATGGTACTGCCTCATGAAGTTTTACACACTGAGAATTTCCTTGGTCTGCCACTAGCAAACCAGAGACACAGGCAATGAAATCTTGTAGTTTAAAAGCCTGGGAGATAGAAAACCATTGGTGTACATTTCTGTTTGGGTTTGAAGGCTGGAGAACCAAGGGCTCTTATGTCCACATTGTCAGGTGTTCAGTGAGATATTCAGGGGGTTCAACCTTTCTACTCTTACATTATTTTAGCTTTCAAAGATTTGAAGGATGTACACTCACATTGGGAAAAGCAGTTTGATTTACTCAGTCTACTGAATGAATATTAAATCCATTCCAAAACACTTTCCCAGACACACCCAGAAATAATATAAAACTAGATATCTGGGTTTTCTTCAGCACAGTCAGATTGGCATACACTGTAGACCATCAGATAATAGAGAATGCTTTTGTCACAACATAATCTAGATGTCACAGTTCTTTTAAATGTCAGAATGCTTAAAAGCATGGCATGTCTGGGGTGGGGCATCAGACACTGATTCTGATACTGTCAAGCTTCTAATTGGGAAACATTGCCCAGGACAGCACCCACTGTCCACACACACATCCACTTTTAATGATGAATGACTATCATTAGCTGCTCCGAATATTGAGAATATTCGGAGGTGATGAGTAATAGCATCTAAATGGCAACATAAGATCAAAGCAGAGTTTAGGAATTCATATTTAAACAAATTAAGGAAATCAAATAAATGTCAAATGAGAGGCATGCAAATAAAGAAACCTGTCATGGGTTAGCAGGAGTATCTGAAAAGCAGTGACAACATTATTATCAGGATGTCAACAGAGATAAACGCCATTTGTACAGGTGAGAGGAAACGGTTGACAGCAAAAACATTCAAGTGCATAAATGTCACTTGGTAATGATCCTTCTTGATGCCTTTATATAAGATGAAGGGTAAAATTCACCTCACTGCATTTTTTATTAAATTTAAAATTGGCATAAGTACATTTTGTTTTCTTTCTTTCTTTTTTTTTTTTTTACTAGTTACATTTTATTAACTCTGTATCCCAGCTGTATCCTGCTCCCTCATTCCCTCCCAGTCCCTCCCTCCCTCCCTCATCTCCACCGTGCCCCTTTCCAAGTCCACTGATTGAGGAGGACCTCCTCCCCTTTCATCTGACCCTGTTTTATCAGGTATCGTCAGGACTGGGTTTTCTATCTCATTCTGTGCATCTTTATTTTTTCTTAAGTGGTCTAACTTTTCTAATGGCCAAGGGGAAACTCTAGTCTGTTGTGCATGTGTTCCTCAGAGTGAAAGGTACATAGCAATGCCTGATAATGTTAGTGTTGAAATATTGACCCAGAATGCCTTGGAGGAAGGGACAAGTGATTCCAGTGGAAAACATGTTTGCTAAGAATCTCTGTGTTGCCAGCAGTCTGTCGCAGTGCTTAGAGCTCAGTCCCGAGGGAGGATGCTTAAATCTCACTCTGAAGGGGAAACAGAACAGATAGCAGAAGCGTTGAAGAGAAGAAACAGGGTAGGAAAAGGCGCAGTGGAGATCAGACACGGGGCGAGCAGGAGCAGGAGGACAGAGGTTTGCAGAGAGAAGAGAAACTGAGGGCAGGGTCATCATTGAGATAAGCTGAAAACCTACCACAGGGTAGGTTCCTGGAAGGATATGGAGCATGACACCTTGTAGCGGGGGTCATGGAGACTGGAAATTCCACCCTCTAAGTAGATAGGATTCCTAGTACAGAAAGTTGAACACCGTCCCACCCAGAAAACCTTCCACCCTGTTTACAAGACGTGCAGGGATAAAGACAGAGCAGAGATAAAGACAGAGCAGAGATTGAGGGCATGACCAACCAATCCCGGCCCAATCCGAGACATACCCCATGGAGAGAGCCAGCCCCTGACACTATTTCTTCATGATACTCAGCTATGCTTGCGGATGGGAGCCTAGAATGGCTGTGCTCTGAGTGCCTCCACGCAGCAACGGATTGAAACAGATGCCGAGACTCACAGCCAAACATTGGGCAGAGTGTAGGAAGCCTTACAGATGAGAGGGGGCAAAAATAAAAGGACCCAGGGGGGACAAGAGTTCCACAAGAAGACCAAAAAAGCCAACTCACCTGGGTCCAGGGAGGGTTGCAGAGATTGAAGCACCAACCAGGGACTATGCATGGACTCGACCTAGCTGATGAGCAGCTTGGTCTTCATGTGGGTCCCCTAGAAAGAAGAGAGGGGGCTTTCTCTGACATGGATTCGGTCGCTTGCTTTTTGTTTACTTCGCCCTGGCTGGGCTGCCTCACTAGGCCACCAGTGTGCTGGGTCCTGATGGAACTTGATCTGCTGGTGTACGTTGGTGGGCGTGGTTGGGGCTCCCCTTATCTGAGAAGAAGGGGAGATGGGAAAGGGAGAAGAAGGAGGGAGGGTTGGAGCTGGAGAAGAGGAGGGAGGGAGCTACAATCAGAATGCAAAGTGAGAAATTAATTAACTAATTAATTAACTAACTAATTAATTAATAAGCAAACAAACAAATGAATGAATGAATGGAAAAGTGAAAAGAAGAAAAGAAGACATGGATAACTTGGAGAATAAACAAAGTAGGGAGTGGAGTGAATCACCACTGTCCTCTTGGTCAACAACAAACTTCCCAGTTGTTACTTACATTAACATGAACTTAGCCAAGAGCAAAAGAAGAGCAATCATGGTGGCTATACAGACATATGGGAGACAAAGGCACATTTCACTATGTAATGATATATTTTCATTTTTTAATTATTATCATTTATTACATTTTTTAATTTGTATCCTGTCTGTGGCCCTCCTCCCTTGTCTCTTCCAATTCTACCCTCCCTCCCTCTTCTCCCCTTATGCCCCTCCCCTAGTCCACTGATAAAGGAGGACCTCCTCCCTTCTATCTTATGCTAGCCTATCAGGTCTCCTCAGGGCTGGCTGCACTGTCTTTCCCTCGGTAGTAAGTACCTGATTCTATGAACTATGCAACTCATGTGTTTATTTGCTCTGGTAATGACGTAATGCCAGTCAGTATCTGTTAAAACTTGCTAGGAAGCAGAGTTCCAAGTAATTTTGGTAGTTTATAAATGTTAAGAAAGGAAGACTGTAATTTAGGTGTAAAATTTGCCTCTATTTCTTGAGTTTCTCTTCTCTAATTGACAGAAGCAAAAATACTTATTTATCTAGAACACACATGTGTGACAGCATCTTTCTTCTAAGGATGACTTTGCTTAACTTTAAGCTAAAAAAAAAAAAAAAGAAAGAAAAAAAAAGAAGAAGAAGCCTAAGCACCTGAAAAAAAAAATACTTGAGGGCAATATCCCTGATGCCATTGTATTACTATAGAAGGTATGAATATGATAAAGATTTTAATGAAAGGTCAAAATACAGAGAAAACTGCTCATGTCTTATTAATAACCAAATAGAATTTGTTTGGATGTAAAAGATATAAAATCTGTTTAGATATAAAAGTCTAGATATAAAAGAATTTGTTTAGATATAAAAGTCTAGATGTAAAAGAAGGAAAAAAGTTACAATCATACAGTATAAATAATAAAGAACCTAACTGAGTAGACTTAGTTTTACTAGTTTTACTGATTTTTAACAGATCTGTAATTAGATTTATTTTTTCCAGTTTTATTGAGTATTTATTTTAAAAAGATTTATTTATCTTATACATTTTATATATTTTTCTTGTTTTTTGTTCTGTTTCATTATTTTTTTATCTTTATTAATTATAGTTTATTCACTTTGTATCCCCCCTATACCTCCCTCCCTCCTTCCCCTCTCAATCCCACCCTCCCTCTTCCCTACCTGTGTCCCTCTCCCAGTCCAATGAAAAGGGAGGTCCTTCTCCCCTTCCCTCTGACCCTAGTTTATCAGGTCTCATCAGAGTGGCTGCATTGTCTTCTTCTGTGGCCTGGTAAGGCTGCCCCCCCCCCAGGGGGAGGTGATCAAAGAGCAGGCTAATGCTCAGTTCATGTCAGAGATAGTCCCTGTCCCCATTACTATGGAGGCCACTTTGATACTGAACTGCCATAGGCAACCTCTGTGCAAGGGTACCAGACCATCTCCATGAGTTGTCCTTGTCTGGAGTATCAGTTTCAGGAAAGACCCCTGTGCCCAGACTTTTAGGATCTGTCACTGTCCTTGTGGAGCTCCATCGGAGGAAGAAGAAAACAGGGAACAAGACAGGAGTCTACCACAGAGGGCCTCTTAAAAACTCTACCCTGCATGATATCGAGGCAGATGTTGAGACTCATAGCCAAACTTTGGGCAGAGTACAGGGAATCTTATAAAAGAAGTGGGAGATAGATTTGTTTTTTAAAAGCAATTTGCTGATGTTTAGTAACATTCATCTTAACTGTTGAATCTCAGTGTTGAAAACATTGTAGAACAATGATTCTCAACCTGTGGGTCAGGCCCTCTTTGGGGTCAAACAATCCTTTATTTTGTAGATGAAGGAATAATGATTTTTTTTTTTAAATTTTAAGGCCATAAGTAGACACCTCCCTATATCACTGACTTTCTGGATGAAACATTTTGAGTGGCCTCCAGAAGTTGGAAGGAGTGAAAGAGTGATTCCCTCCCAGGATCAAGGCAGATACGGACCTGTCAACATCTTATTTTTCTCTCAGTGAAAGCCATTGTTGACTTTAGGACCCTGCAACCCAAAGACAACAAGTTACAGGCTGATTTACTTAAAAGAAAATAACAACAACAACAGAAACAGTTGCGGTACAACTGACTTGAAGTTAACAGTGGCGGGGGAATGGAAAGAAAAAAAAATAGAAAATAGGAAGAAACCAGAAGCATCACAAATGCAATAAAAAGCAAGAATTTGAGCCAAAAAAAAAAAAAAAAATAGGTCACAGTTTTTGAAAGCAAGGAGCTCCCCTCCCACCCCCCCATCCCCCGCCCAGTGGAAATGCTTCTCAGACATACATACATGGCAGCCTTCAATGCTGAGACTAAGGACCCTCTTTGATCACGAATTTGTGAAGGACTTAAACTCACAGAAAGCTGCCCATACTTGGCTCAACTGCCTTGCTGTTGGCTTTATTCTGCATACCCCATGGAAAGCAGCAGCTGCTGACTGCATTGCTGTATTATGAAAATTACTGAGAACTTTGTGTGTGTGTGCGTGCCTGCCTGCCTGCCCATGTGTGTGTGTGTGTGTGTGTGTGTGTGTGTGTGTGTGTGTGTTACTTGGCAACACATTTCTGTCCAGGTGTTTGAGAAACTCAGACTATAATTATGCCAAAGCAAGAGTAGATGAGAGGAGTTCAGTCAAGGAAGCAGGATTGCTTTTTGTCAAGAGAGGCTGTCAAGAGAGAGCCTGGTGTGGAGGAAGGAACGTGAGCTTTGTAGAAAATGCTGAATTTGCATACTGATTCCAACATTCAGTTCTGAGACATGGTACAGGCAAGTTTCAAGTTCCCCAGATTTCATTTTTCTTTCTTTTTTTTTTTGTCATTGTTCACCATAAGTAGATTCAAATCTATCTGGTGGGATTGCTGCATGGAATAAATGAATTGATAACTACAGTGGCTTGACCCGTAGTGGATGGCTGAGAACTTCAATATGTAAAAGAAGAATATTAAGTGGTTAAACCATCATATATTTTAAGGAAAAGGCGTTTCCTATTTTTAGAAATTAAAATCAAAATCAGTTTGTTGATTGAAGACGTAGTCTGCCTTCACACATGCAATAGACTAAAACATTTCTCAAGGTGGTACCACGCAAAGCCTGTCTGAAACCCAAAAGAAGTGCATCAGGTGGTGCTAATCTACAGCTAGAAAAATAACATCCCCATGCTGGTTGTGGTGGCGCACACCGGTAGGATTTGCTGAAAAATAACATCCCCAAATCTAGATTATCCTTTCTTTTTCCTACTGAAACATTGTATTAACATTTTATTATTTTTGGCATTTTATAGAACAGTTAATTTGCAGAAGATGCTAATGGGAATAATAGATGCTGAAATTTATGTATGTTAAAGAGGGATAAAGAAACAGGAAAAATAGGGATGAGGGTGGAGAAATAATGGAGAAAGCAGAAATAAAAAAGGAAAAGAGAAAGAAATGGAATGGAAGTTTGGGCAGTAAAAGAGAAAGTGTTCACATGGAAAGTAATGAGAGAGGAGAGAGAGTTGATGATGCATAATTATTTATTCCTTTTCTTTGTTTAGCTTGAAATGAAGACACATGAGGTGTTAATTAATTCATCTCCCCACTTATTCGTACAGTGGCTATGAACGTATGACAGGAGTCTACTGAGCGCATCTGAAAGACTCTAACTAGCAGTGTTTTCAAAGCAAAGACTCATGACCAAACCTTTGGCAGAGTACAGGGAATCATAAGAAAGAAGGGGAGTTAGTCTGATGGGGAAAGGATAGGAGCTCCACAAGGACCAAATATATCTGGGCACAGGGTCTTTTCTGAGACTGATATTCAACCAAGGACCATGTATGGATATAACCTAGAACCTCCACTCAGATGTAGCCTGTGGTAGCTCAGTAACCAATTGGTTTCCCAAAGTGAGGGGAACAGGGACTATTTCTAACAGGAACTCAATGACTGGCTCTTTGGTCTCCCCACCCCCGAAGGGAGGAGCAGTCCTGTTAGGCCACAGAGGAGGGCTTTGCAGCCAGTTCTGAAGATACCTGATAAAACAGGATCAGATGAATGGGGAGGATGTCCCCCCATCAGTGGACTTGGAAAGGGGCATGGTGGAGATGAGGGAGGGAGGGAGGGACTGGGAGGGAATGAGGGATCGGGACACGGCTGGGATACAGAGTTAATAAAATGTAACTGATAAAAAAAAAAAAAAGAAAGAGTTCCCTGGGTGTAGAAAGCACATTCAGTCCTGATGGCCATAGAATTTGTAGAAAACTGGGGAAACGCAGGTTAAAATTCATTATTTCTTAGTGTTAACGAAGCTAGCGTTACTAGTACTGACATATGGATGTCAGAATATGGTTGTGGTTAGCTGGTTAGTGACCTTATTAGAGTTCTCTAGTGGAACAGAGTAAGAGAGCAAACATACGTTACAAGGCTGCTTATTAGATTTGCTTGTATTGTATGGACTGGTTGTTCAAAAATGGCTGTCTGCACACCTAAAAAGCTGAGGGCCAAGTTCATACTGGAAGGAAAGATTAGAAAGAAAAGAAGGAGAGGAGATGATCAGAGAAAGGAGAACGCCAAACAGAAACACAATGTTTTAAGAGTAAAAGGTTCTCTGGTATCTAACACAAGTCTCACAGGAAGATGTATCACTGTCCTGAAATGTGACATGCTTCTAGGGAACAAAGAAGAAAAGGGAATGACAAGTGTCATAGAGTCAAGAATTATATTCCAATAAGGTTTCCATAGCAACTCCACAGTCTATCAGACAAGGAATATTTCCACAGATGGAGGAAAGTAGATTTTTCTACCTTAGTTGATTCCTAGCATTAGAATAGGAGGGTAGATATTAAAGCCATTTCATGAGAAACTCAAAATCACACCAAAAAAGAAATTATATGGGATACAGAAAAATTAATGCAGGAGACACATGGGTATAATAGAAAGAGTGACAGAGAAAGGAGAAGTAGGAACATCCTTACCTAACTCGTTTTGATTAACAAAAATCATCGAAGTTCAGGCAACTTCTTCCAGAAGTGACAGTAGAACCCTTAAAGGACACCTTCACTCAGGTCAGGCAGAGTTTAATGGTAAGTAAATCAACGGTTAAACATTTTAAAATAAAACCATTAATAAAGTCAGGAAGAACAGACAAAAACAACAAATGCGTCTGTTCCTCTGTTTTAATAACTGCCTTGGTTTCCTCTGAAATATACACGATTATGTAAATATCATTCCTCTAAATGAACTGTATTTATTCATAACCTGATATAGTCGCTCTGATGTGGGTATTGTGGGGCCCAAGGTGACTGATAGGGGGAGTATGTCTAAATTTCTTTTTCCTTATTGGAGCCAATAGTTAATGACTGGAGTTGAAAATCCAGAAGTCACAACACCACTGTTTTATTAAAATTTACACAGGTCAGATCCAACAAAAGGGTATATTATGCTTTGAAGGAGAAAATTGGTATGCTCATATCAAATTTGAAATGATGGATTTAGTTCATGTTAATTTAAAAAGCTTGTAAAAGTATACAAACTTAATGTTAACGTTTAATATTTATGAGTTCAGTGTGTGTGTGTGTGTGTGTGTGTGTGTGTGTGAGTGAGCACTTGTCTGCCTGTACCTGTATGTGATGTGTATGTGTGTGGCCTAAGAGAAGAAAAGGAGAGAGCTGGTGAGATGACTCAGCTGTTAAAGTGTAGGCTCATAACCAAAGCATGAACGAGTCAGTGTCCTTCTGCCACCCAGAATCCAGAGACAGAACCTTGCAGACAGACAGCAGGGGCTTTTGCTCGCTGAGCCACCTTACTGGCTCTTGATAGTGGGAAGAGAGAGTAAGCATTGAATGCTACCTACTGGTCTCCATATGTTCACACGGGGCATACAAAATTAACAACAGTATAATAAAAAATTTAAAATAATAAGCTAAGGTACAGAACATGGAATCCTAGCAGAAGTGCTGGGGAGTAGGAATGAAACGGAGGAGTATCTGGTTTGCTATGCAGATTGAGGATAGAAGAGAAGACTTTATGTGCAATGCAGTAAAGGCTGACTCAAGGCTGGACTTGTTATAGGATTGCTCATCTAAGCGTTTTCGAGTAAGATTTGAATTTACAAAATGGGATTTGTTTTTAAAGATGACTAACCACGGGGTTAGTGAAACAATGAGAACCATATTGATAACTTGCATTTGTATACCTTTGTATTGTTTTTAAACACTATGAAATGACATATATATCAGTTAATTCTTACAGAAGCTGTGTAGGACCAACATTGGAAAAGAGACTGTGTTGAGTACGCAGAGAAGAAAATTGTTCAGAGAGGACTTGGTCCACCCCCAGGTTGGGGAGAGGTGAGTACTGGTACATTTTTACTAAGGATTCTCAGTCCACCCTGTATGTTTTAGATGCAATCATCACTTTTAAAGCATTTTCTTCCTCATAGTATAAGAGGAATAACTCTTTCTTACATTTCAGAATTTCTGAAGTTTAACAAGTTAAACATTGGAAAATATCTTAAATATTCTAATATTTTTGCCCTATGTTCAAGTCATTTATTTTGTCTTATTATATTTGAATGACTCTATATAATGGGTAAAATTGAGCCTCTGAGTGCAAGAAAGATTTAGGCTATTGATTTAATAATGTGTTTGTATGTGCTACTTTTCTTTTACTACAATTTGAGCTAAAACACCCTGGGGTCCATTTAATTAGGGAATTAGGCTTCATTTGTACAAATTTTTCCCACAAGAATTACAGCATAAATTAGAGATGAGGACCGTCTCTGAAGCAATTTTAATAGCTCGCTTAAAAGTGATTTATTTTTATTTGTGTGTGTGTGTGTGTGTGTGTGTGTGTGTGTGTGTGTGTGTAAATACTTAGCCCAGAAGAGGGCATTGGATTTCTTGAAGTTAGAAGTAGGTGTTATCTGCTTGATTAATGTTCTAGGAAATAAACTTGGTAGTGAAAGAGCAGAAGATGTCCCTACTGATCATAACTTCTCCTTTTTGATTAAAACAAACAAACAAACATGGGTGCCATGTTGCTCAGTCTCTGCTACAATGATAAACACCAACTCATGCTGAGAGAAGCCACACAGACAAGGCTTTAGAAAGGCCTTGTATAGGGCAAAGTTCTCTAGAGGTACAGAAACAATGGAATCTGCATGCTAGAAAGTGCAATAATAGATGTCTGCATTCTGAGGAAGCAGGGGAGTGATAGTTACTAAGAACATGAGTCTGCATACTTCATCAGTCCACTCTGGGGCTGAAGGCCAATGAGGTCCCAAGAGAGTGTGTCTGGAAATCTGGCCATGTCTGAAAGGTGAAGCCTGAATTCAGTGAAGAATGGAAACAGCAACAGCTGTGCTTGTTCAGGAAGAGGAAGCAAGGCAGGTGACTTTTGTTTTAACTTCAGACCTCTTTATATGTGAAACACACTCCCTGCTCAAAGTTGTCACCCAGTTGACGTGTGTGTCTTACTTCCACAGTCATATAAGCACACAGAAGTGTGTCTCCTGGACTATATAAAATAGCATCAAGTCTGATAATTAAGACCTACATCTACAGACATCAAGAAGCGTCTCAGAGCTGGAGAGGACAGGGTCTCCACAAGGAGAGCAACAGAACAAGAAAATTTGAACACAGGGAACTTCCCAAAGACTCATACTCCAACCAAGGACTATTCATAGAGATAACCTAGAACCCCTGCACAGATGGAGCCCAGGGCAGTTCAGAGTCCAATTGGGTTACATAGTAATGTGAAGAGGGACTGCCTCTGACATAATCTGATTGGCCTGCTCTTTGATCACCTCCCCCTGGGGGGGAGCAGCCTTACCAGGCCATAGTAGAGGACAATGCAGCCACTTCTGATGTGAACTGATGGACTAAGATCAGAAAGGAGAGGAGAACCTCCCCTATCAGTGGACTTGGGGAGTGTCATGCATGCAGAGGGAGGAGGGAAGGTGGGATTGAGAGGGGCTGAGGGAGGGGGCTATAGCTGGGATACAAAGTGAATAACCTATAATCAATGTAAAAAATAAAAAGAAAAAAGAAAATAATAATTTAAAAATACTTCTTTCATCCAGTTGTTACTGATAATACTTAGTGAATGTGTTACTGAACACGTGCCCGGCTTTCATATCTGTCTTCTTTTTGACACGTGCTAAGTATATGAAGAATTCTGGGAGAATAATCAGCACTGCGCTTACACTGTATGCGAAATAATGTTCGGTCACCGTGGCTGTCAGATGAGCTAATGCCTTTCTTACACAAGCACTTGACAGTAACCACCTGATAACTGTAGAAAACAGCATATAAATATATTATTTTAGCTCAAGTGCTTTCTGGTGCTGAGATGGAACACAGCTCTGATGGCAGTGGAGTGTGACTAGAGCATGTTAACTGTGCATTGTCTTCTTGCTTTGAGATGCAAAATCATATGGTTCCTTACAAAAAAAAAAAAGCTAAAATATGCAGCTGAAGTGAAAACACTGAACTGGACCACTGGACTAGCATTTGTATAATGCTGTATTTTTGATATACTCTTCGCCATTGGAAGCAATATTTTCACTGCTTCTCTTTATTGAATATTGATTAATTCATTCGTTGCACTTGTGCCCAGAATATAACTTGTATTTTAGAAGAGCTCACAAATGAAGGATTTTGAGCTTCATATGCTTCTGTTTAACTCTTAAACAGTGAATAACTTTTTACAGAAGCCGGTGAAATTTTTGTCACATATTAGAGAAAATATTTCAATTCAAGAAGATGTTATAGAAAACAATTAGGCATTTTAGTGATTAAAATATACCCCATCACAAATGCCTCTTATATCAGCAAGTGGTTAGCTCTGAAGTTTTGCTTAGAGCTAAAGACAGGATGGTTCTGGAATTCAAATAAACAGTATTCTTTTTTTCTTCAAGCAGAGGGAGAGAGAGAGGGCAGGGGCAGAGAGGGAGAGAGAGAGAGAGCTCTAAAGTTAATTAAAATATGGTATAAGTTTTAGATTCTTAAAGAAAATGATGAAAATTACATATTTGTATGTATGATGTTATCATTATCTATGTAACTATCATCTATTAATTTATATGTCATGCTAACATCTTATGTATTAATGGCTGAAGGTAATGTTTTTCTGATTAGTGAACTAATTAAAATGGATAGGATTCATTTAATACTGTAAATCTCTGCAAGGTTGCTGGTCTGTCCTGAAAGTGCTAGTGATAGTATTTGCATATAAATTTGTCCACTACTGAAGCTAGGTCTAGTGTTTTATTTGCTTGCTATTTGTCTGTTTCTCTTTGTACACCATGTAGTTGGTAGAGAAAGTGTATTGAAACTCACAGATACTGTTTTGCGTGTCTTTTTTTCCTCTCTTGGGGGAAACAAAACAAAACAAAACAGGTAATAGGGGTTGGAAAAGGACAGAACATAGACGCCATACT
The DNA here is from genome assembly GCF_030254825.1 of Meriones unguiculatus. Classification (NCBI taxonomy): domain Eukaryota; kingdom Metazoa; phylum Chordata; class Mammalia; order Rodentia; family Muridae; genus Meriones; species Meriones unguiculatus. The sequence continues at coordinate 103,199,676 of NC_083355.1, read as the reverse complement.
GTAAGTGTGACAGAAATCAGCCCAAGTGTCATCTAACTTGGTTTTCCAAAAATGCCACATCCTGGGTAACTGGAGCAATTAAAAGTGAGTAGATCAAAAGGGGGAAAAAGCAGAAAAGAAAGGAAAGAGGAAAATGAGTAAACGAGAGTGAAGACAGAATAAACATTCAGATATAATACTCAATAGATGTAATTCAAAAGGAATGTCTGCTTGTTCATAACTACTCTTTTGAATGTCTTCAAGGACTCTTATGCTATGGAAACAAAGTATAGAGCTACTAGAAAGTCAGTATAGGACATACACACACACACACACACACACACACACTTACAGGGAAGGGATGATAACTTTGGTAAAAGAGTTAGAATTCCTGACAAAAATAACAAAATGTTGAGTGAACTAGGAAATAAAGGTTATTTCCAAAGCTGTGCCATGCTTAAGACTTTAAAAAACTGATTTAATTTCACATTTTAAGCCTCCTAAATGCAGTAGCATAGCAAGCCATTCATTTACCAACTCAGAGAGCCTCTTTCCATGTAGTCACACGTCTCTCTACAAGAAATACTTTTGAATTCTCTCATAATTTATGCCAGAAAGAGAGTTGATACCAACTGTATCTTTGAATATTATCTTATGTACTCACAGAGACACAACTTGGAGGTTCATATCACTTGTTTAGATTACCTGAGAGAATTTCAAGATAAGAAAACATTCCTATGAGGAGAACAGAATATCTAGAATGATTTGCTAGTTGGGAGGAAATTTAGACCTGAGTTAGGGGCAAAGATCTGGTTACCATTTCATTTAAAACAATATGATGGTTTTTGAATTCAAATTGGAAGAGTCATCCCAAATGTTGGTCCATCAGAAAAAATAAAAATAAAAAACATAGCTTTCTCTTGTCTCAAGTACTTAATACTCTGAGGACTGAGGGATGATTGGACATGGCATGATAATTTTATTTAGGAAAGGTTGGAAAATGTCAAGGGAAGTCTGTTCTCATTACATGTTCCTTGTCTCCTTCTCTAGCTGATAATTTTCCTCATTAAAATCATCACTGTGATTATGAATCTGCTTTTCTCTGAGATTTTAAATTTTGGTCATTTGCCCTCTGTTGAGTAAGATATTTGGGAAAAAAAAAGCTACTTTATTTTTTTAAGTAAGTTGTAATTTTATGCATTTTCTGACTTCCAAATTTAAACTTATTCTAATTTTGAATGCTTTGAGATATGTTTACCGCTATCAAGCTAACATTGAGTCTCATCTTAAAAATATTCTTTTTGAAAATGAGGTGGATTGGGATTTACTTATTTAATATTATTATCATTTATTACAATTTACTCAATTTGTATCCCGACTATGGCCTCATCCCTTACCTTCTCCCAGTCCTACCTTTCCTCCCTCTTCTCCCCCTGCGCCTCTCCCCTAGTCCACTGATAGGTGAGGTCCTCCTTCCCTTTTGTCTGACCCTAGCCTATCAGGTCTCATTAGGAATGGTTGCAATGTCTTCCTTTGTGGCCTGGCAAGGCTGCACCCCCCAGGGGAAGGTGATCAGAGAGCCTGCCACCGAGTTCATGCCAGAGAAAGTCCCTGCTCCACTTGGAGACTGAGTCTATGGACTACATCTGAGTGGTGTTTCAGGTACTCTCTATGCATTGTGCTTGGTTGGGGTATATTCTCTTCAGGGCCTTCAGGGTTCAGTTTTTATGGTTTTGTTGGTCTCCTTTTGGAGATCCTGTTCCCTCCAGGTCTTTCTATATCCCCTTTTATTCTTAATATTCCCTGCACTCTGCCTACAGTTTGACTGTGGGTCTTAGCCTCTGCTTCGATACCTCAATCAGTTGAGTCTTTCAGAGGGTGTCTGTGGTAGGCTCCTGTCCTGTTCCCTATCCTCTCCTGCTTCTGATTTCTATTGCATTTGTCCTTCTGAATGAGGATTGAGCATTTTCCTTAGGATCTTCCTTGTTCTTTAGCTTCTTTAGGAGGATAGATTTTAGTATGCTTATTCTATATTATGTGGCTAATATCCATTTATGAGTGAGCATATACCATATGTGTCTTTCTGATCTGGATTACCTCACTCAAAATGATCTTTTCTAGTTCTCACCATTTATCTGCAAATTTCATGATTTCCTCATTTTTTAATTGCCAAGTAGTAATCCATTGTGTAAATGTAACACAATTTCTGTATCCATTCTTCTGTTGAGGGACATCTAGGTTGTTTCCAGATTTTGGCTATTATGAATAAAGCTTCTATGAACATGTTGACCAAATGTCCTTGTTGTGTACTTGAGCATCTTTTGGATATATGCCTAGGAGTGGTATAGCTGGATCTTGAGGAAGCACTATTCCTAATTGAGAAAGTGCCAGATTGATTTTGAAAGTGGTTGTACAAGTTTACACTCCCATCACCAATGGAGAAAAGTTCCCCTTTCTCCACATCCTCTCCAGCAATGTGTTGTCACTTGAGTTTTTGATCTTAGCCATTCTGATGGGTGTAAGGTGAAATCTCATGTTTGTTTTGATTTGCATCTCCCTGATGACTAAGAACATTGAGCATTTCTTTAAGTGTTTCTCTGCCATTCGTTATTCTTCTTTTGAGAATTCCCAGTACCCCATTTTTTAATTGGATTACATTGTTTGTTGATGTTTAACTTCTTAATTTCTTTATGTATTCTGGATATCAGCCCTCCGTAAGATAGAGGGTTAATGAAGATACTTTTTAAATGGCCATCCTACCAAACACAATCTACAGATTCAATGCAATTCCCATCAAAATACCAACACAATTCTTTACAGACCTGAAAAAAAAAATTCTTAATTTCATATAGAAAAAAAAAAAAACCCAGAATTGCTAAAACAATCCTGTACAATAACAAATCTTCTGGAGGTATCTACATCCCTGATCTCAAGCTGGACTGTAGAGCTACAGTAATAAAAACTGCATGGTACTGGCATAGAAACACAATGGTAGATCAATAGAATCGAAAAGAAGACCCAGAAATAAAACCCCACACATCTACGGAGACTTGAATTTTGACAAAGATGCCAGACCCATACAATGGAAAAAGATAGCATCTTCAGCAAATGGTGCTGGTCTAACTGGATATCTACATGTATAAAAAAGAGCCATATTATCAGCTTGCATAAAATTAAAGTCTAAGTGGCTCAAAGACCTCAACATAAAACCAGACACACTAAACCTATTAGAAGAAAAAGTGGGGAAGAGCCTTGAACTCATTGACCCAGGAGACAACTTCCTAGACAGAACACCAACAGCACAGGCTCTAAGATCAACAATCAATAAATGGGACCTCATGAAACTGAAAAGCATCTGTAAAGCAAAGGACACTGTCATCAGATCAAAATGACTGCCTACAGACTGGGAAAGGATGGGAATTTATAAAACGGACAATATAAGGCCAACATGCTCCAAGCATGTTTATCATGCTGAGTTTGACCATACTTCACACCTGGGTAGAGATAAGATAGTCCATGCTATGTAAAAGAAAAGCCATTCACTTGGGGTATGCTGTTTCTTTTGAAGGTATTCACAGAAATTCATCTATGGTCCCTCTAATCTCCATTTAAACTGGTTATTACTAGGTATACATATCCCTTATTCTTTTGACAAAATCAAGAATATTTGTAGAAACATTCATAAAGATATTCAATAGAAAGGAGAACTACATGTTAGTACTTTCAGTGTTTTTTATTATAACATTTCAAGGATATATGTCAAAGACCTCCAGATGAGCAAAGCCTGTGTATATATATCGATCAGTTACTAATAATTGGCCTAAAGATTATAGGACTTTGGATGGTAAGAAGTTATAAGGTCTGCTTTTTGCAAGCTGAGACCCAGGAAGGTCATTAACTAGACTTTCTCAGTAATCAGATGAGGATGGATGGTCTCTATCATCTGATTCATTTTAATCTTGATCCATTCATTTCACATACTGGCACCTCTAAACACCAAACAAGCCCCTTAAAAATAACAGTGAGTGAAATGCTCCTATATATATTATATTGTTTTGGGGGAATGTATATAAAGTACTAAACTATTTACTAGCATAATAATAATAATAATAATAATAATAATAATTTAATTTTTTATATTTCACAGTTTATCATTAAACAAGTCTGTCTTGAAACTGGGCTCTAGACTAATGAAATCTCTCAATTTTTATAATTTCATGGTTTGAACTAAATCCTTACAAATAATGTTCACACACACATACACACACAATGTAGTTCGAATGAGAGCCACAAGGTTCATAAATATACAGTTTCCAAACATATGATACCCAGTACTGCGTTACTTCATGCAGATAAACCTGTAAAGTTGTTGTGTATTCCACTACAGTCTTTAAAATGCATACATACACGCTGGGCATTAAAAATTTGAGATGTCATTAAAATACTTTTGGCCTTAGGTTCATATTCTGAAAGCTATGTGATTATTTCTTTTGAGAAAAATCTTTAAAAAGTACCATATATGCATACACACATATATGTGTGTATTTATCATACCATACACACACATATGGCTTAGTGTAATCATTAACAGATATAGCTCTGTTGCTGGCTTATATTAGTATTCTATATATGCCATAATTAATGTTGAAATATCTTATGCTACTCTAGAAAGGTGATAACTAGCTGTGATGTTCAATCTCAATTGTAAACCTGATAAATACAGAATAACCTGGGAAATATCTAGGTCTCCGGACAGGCTTGTGGTTGGTTATCTTGATCAAATTACCTGAGATGGGAAGACCTGTGGTTGGTACCGTTCCCTAGGCTAGAATCCAGGACTAGATGAAAGATAAAAATGAGCTGAGTCTTGGGAAAGACTCCTGTTTTCAAATTTTCTGGTTCTGTTGCTCTCCCTGTGGAGTTCCTGTCCTCTCCACTTCTTTCATAAGATTCCATGCACTCTGCCCAACAGTTGGTAGACTCTTACTCCAACTAAGTGCCATGCATGGAGATAATCTAGAACTCCTGCACAGATGTAGCCCATGGCAGTTCAGTGTCTAAGTGGGTTCCATAGTAATGGGAAGAGGGACTGCCTCTGACATAAATTGATTAGCCCGCTCTTTGATCACCTCCCCCTGAGGGGGGAGCAGCCTTACCAGGCCACAGAAGATGACAATGCAGCCACTCCTGATGAGATCTGATAGACTAAGATCAGAAGGAAGGAGAGGGGGACCTCCCCTATCAGTGGACTTGGGGAGGGGCATGTGTGAAGAAGGGGGAGGGAAGGTAGGATTGGGAGAGGAGGAAGGAGGTGTTTATGGGGGAATCATTTTCTACTTCTTAATTATAGACACAATATAACCAGCTCCCTCAGGTCTTTGCTTCAATGATGTTTCTACCATGTTTGTACTTAGGACTCTGAATACATCCTTCCTCCCCTCCAATCAGTTTTGTCAGGATATTTTATTACACCAACTAGAACACTAACATATTCTGAGTACCTATTATGGGTCAACAATAGTGTTTATTCACCTTGGCTTATCACTTTTATCCTTTCCAAGATATTAAATTATCCCTCTTTTATAATGAAGAATCAGCATCCCCATGAAATGAAAGAAAAAACAGGACAAGTAAAGATATTTTGAGAGTGAGATTTGACTGCCCTAGTTCATGCTCATGTGCACATTTTGGTTTGAGCATCCCAAAGTTATTATTATTATTATTTCCTGGAAAACACACAGGTGAGCAGCTGTGTCACCTGGAATATGTGTGATCCTTCAAAATGAAGATGCTGTGGCCCATGGTATGTGGTGATGGTGCTGGAAGTGAGACCTTGCAGAGGAGATCTGCTCCTGATGGTGGGATGAGGGCCTCTCTGAGAAAGATGAGATAAGAATTTTCCTGTACATTTAGCACGTAACAAATACGTGTGTACTGTGGTCTTAGTTTTCTCAGCCTCTAGAAAGAGAAGAAACAACAAAAGTGAGGGAGAAAGAAGAGAGCGCAAGAGTCAGAGCAAGAATGTGTGTGTGTATGTGTGAGAGAGAGAGAGAGGAAAGAGTCTGTTTTAAACTACCAGTCCATGGCATTCTGTTAGAGCCGCCCACACTGACTAAAACAGCTCCCCTAAGAAAAGGAATACTATTTTTTTTTTCTCTCTCTGGAATCACATTTGTGAAAAATAACAAAAACACATTTAACAGAAGATGATTTGAATCGCATTCTTAGAGAAATATGGATTTTAAAAATTGTCTATTCTTTGTAAAGAAGAAAAAGCTTATGAAAACTCAAAGCTCCTGATGCACACAGAAATGGCAGTAAACCTACAAATCAGAGAATTGGTCAAGAGCTGGGGGCTCAGAGTTGACTTAAAATAATGCACATAAATCAACAATCTGTGTTAACTGAGGAATCAGACCCTAAGGCATAAGAGAAAGGCAATTTATAAGCTCTCCCCCATCTCTAAATCTGTAAAAGACCTTGATTAAGTGTGAGTAAATGGGTGTCAGACCGCTAATGAAATATAAACAAAAGGGGCTATTTTTATTCTGTTTTAGGTAGGTGTGGTGGGACTGACAGGCTCAAATCCCACCCAGAATCCCCACTCTTTCCTAGTGGAGAACTCAAGAAATGAAAAGATGGCTTTGTTGACGAGTCAATCTCTTCCCCCTTCCTTAGAGGGGTACAGAAAGGAAATGAGGGATGGTGGGTAAACACTTAGGTTCCTGTGAGTTTCTAGGCTGGGAGTTAATGCATTTCCAACTTTTAAATAGACTTGCTTTCCATATTTCTAATGTTGTACATTGCAGTGCCCATAAAAACCCCGTCTCCTTAGCTCCCGTCTCCCTTCTCATTACCTGTATGTAGTATATTTTAACTCCATACATGATTTAAGGAACATTTCTCATCAACACTATTTTCGGTCTAGGGAGTTTTGTCAAGTGGCTTGGGAGTCACATTTATTCCACAAAAGTAACTGAGGGGGAGTGGAGACAACCATAGATTTTTCTCTTCCTCATTCCATGCTCAAGGTATTGAATAGTAATGAGATATTGCTCAGTTGGTTTTAATAAATACTACATAAAAAGTTCTATGTAAAACTTCAGCATTCAGGACTACTTTTAATTTTTAATTTCTTTTAAAGAAAGGTTTCTTTTTATGATTTGGATATTTTGCTATCATTTGTTTCACACTTCTAATTTTCCTGCTTTGAGGGTATTAATTAAAACCATTCATTCTTAAAGCAAATAAAAGTTAGAAAAGGACAAAAATGCTAAATGTGCTTAGAGATTTTAACGCAATACCCTTTTCTCTGTATGTTATGAGAAATTGCTGATTTCTATAAGAAATTTATTTTTTGTATGGTCATCCATCAAGATTAGGACTGGGTAAAATAAAGTGCTGCCAGGCAACCTTTCTATTGTGTTAATAACTCGGTGAACACTAACACAAAGTAAGGGCTCAGCTTTTAACGTAATGACTGTGAGGTCTCTCTTTTTTCTCCTTGAAAGCTATCATAGTCAAGATTGAGGCTGAACATACTTCTGTGACAGGAAAATTAAGGACATGGAGAACAGCCACAATTTTTCCTCAGTTCTTAAAAGACCATTTCAACTCAGAAATCATTCACTTTGTATTCAAGTACAATGCTAATGGTTTAGAGTCTCTGAGACTGAGAATGGTTAGGAAAAATATTATTCCCAGCTCTTGGTGTGTGTCTCAAGGGAGACAGGGAAATAAATTTTCCCAAAGTAAGCAAATGTGCTTTCATCTTTTCTCCATATGCCTTCCTTTGTAACATTTGCATTAGACTAAAGAATGCTGTGTCACCAAATTGCGTACATCTTAAAACACTGCAATAGTCTCTTTGGATCCACAAAACACTGTGAAGTGTAAAATGCATATTTATCACTACATCGTGCACTATAGCATGCGAATGAACAGGGGCCAGACTGTCAGAGGAGGAAAGAGGCTTCAGGTGTAGATCTTTTCTGTTCTGCATTAATACTCATTGCCTGAGGATGTCCTCAGTCATGTAATTTTGATTGCCATTTACATGATAGCAATCCTTAAATGAATAACTCCAACCCGGACCCTTCTCTTGAACCCAGGCTCATGCATCAAGTTGCCTGTGTTCACATCATTTACAAAATGTTTGTGTTTGGCTTGCCTCCTTTCTATAATGTGTTCTGAAAACAAAACGAAAAACAACAAGAAAAACAACTAACTAAATTAAGAAAGAAAACAATTAAGTACGTTGAATTAAATATGTTGAATCAGGTTATACTTTTGTCCCAAACATAGTAAAACTCTCTCACACAACTTAGTAAAACACCAAAAAAGTTAGTTTATTTTTTTATTTTTATTTTTTTTTTCATTTTTTTATTCACTTTACATCCTTGTTGTAGCCTGATCCCTCCTCCCCTACAAGTCCCACTCTCTCTTCCTAACCCCACCTCCCTCAGGGGAGCAGAGAAGGGGAGTTCCCTTTCGCAACCACCCCAACTCATCAAGTTACACCAGGACTGAGCATGTCCTCTTCCCCTGTGACCTGGCAAGGCAGTTCCACCAGAGGGAAGTGATCAAGAAGCTAGCAAGTGAGTTTGTGTCCAATGCAGTATCCACCTCCTTTACTAGAGGACCCACATGAAGCCTAAGCTGTCCATTTGCTATATCTTTGAGGGGGGCCTAGGTCCAGTTCCTGCACGGCCCTTGGATGATGCTTCAGTCCCAGCAAATCCCTCTGGGTCCTGGTTCTGCTGATCTTGTGGAGCTCCTGTCACCTCCAGGTCCTCTTCTCTTTCCTCCTACTTTTCCGCAAGAGTCCCTAGGTATATCCCAATGTTTGCCTGTGAGTCTCTTGCATCTATTATGAGGCACTGCTGGTAGAGTCTCTCAGAGGATAAATCTGACAGGCTTCTGTCTGCAAGTTTAGCAAAGTATCAAGTATAGTGTCAGGGTTTGGCACTCTCCCATTGGGTGGGTCGTTGCTTGTGCCCGGCATTGTTTAGGTATTCACACAACCTCTGCTCTATCTGCTCTATCTTTATTCCTGAACATATTGTAGGCAGGGTAAACTTGGTGTTGAAGGTTTTGTGGATGGATTGGTGTCCCCCTCCATCTACTAGGAGACTAGTCTAGTTAGAGACAGTCTTCTTTAGTCTCTATGGCCTCTGCTACTAAAAGTCTCTGCTTGAGTGCTCCTCATATCCTCCCAGGGGCCCACCCTGATTTAGGTCTCCAGCTTGTCACAGAGATATGCCAACCCTCAGTTTCTCTTTTCTCTACAGGCCTCCTGACCTCTTGCCCTTGCTCTCTCCAGGGCTCATCTCTACCCTCTTAACTCTCTGTGCCTCCTCTCCTTCCTTGTTTTCACTCTTCAGCCACCATCTCTGTCTATTCTATCTCCCCTTCCAAGTTTGATTTATTCATCCTCCCTTAAATCCTCTATGTTATGTATCTTCTTTTGGTATGTGCCTCACAGTATGCTTATACTCTACTATATCTGTGTTAACCCACTCAGGATGACCTTTTCTTGTCTCATCCATTTGCTGGCAAATCTCATGAATTCTTTGTTTTTAATAGCTAAGTAGTATTTCATTGTGTAATTGTACCACTGTATACTTAGTTCAATTTTTTATAATATCCACGTAAATGAATTTAATTATTTACTCTTCAACTATGCTCATTGCCACTCTTTTACAAAACAAAACCAGAAACTTCCTTTTAACTCATCCTTTTATATATATATATATATATGAGACAGCTAGTGGATTTGTTTGTCTGAGTTGATAACTGAAGGAAGGAACATGATTTCAGAAAATCCTATAATATTTTTTAGATATTCTTAGGCTTCTTAAATGTCCCTAATTAATAGTTTTTATTTTTACAGTTTCTTATTTATGGGATGAGGAGCTGTTTCAACAGTTAAGAGCTCTTGCAGAGTATCTAAATTCAATTCCCAGTACCCAATGTCAGATGATCATAATAGCTTGTAAGTTTACTTCCAGAGAATCTAACATTTCTGGCCTCCATAGGAGCCTGCACTTCCACAGAACACAACACAACACAACACAACACAACACACGCACACCACATAATTTAAAAGTCTAAACTGTAGAGACTGATTTTTACAGAATTTTCTCTAGTATCTAATAAATTTATAGACTAGCACTTCAGGGACATCAAGTTGCCCTCTAAATTTTTATTTGTCTCAGAGGCTAAGACTTTATCTACTGTCAATTTGACCATTCCTCTTATATATTGATAAGTGCCTACTTGTGGTTCTACTATTAAGGTGCATAAAATGGGTAGAATTGGTAGCTAACAGAAACTTACAGCTTACTGAAGACACCAAAATGTGTTCTATTTTTTTCCCCTAATTTAACATGAATACCAACATTTGAAAGTGGGAGGGAAATTTTGAGGTATTTTTGAAAAACTGTTAAAAAAAAAAAAACTTGGGCTTATTTTGTAGCATTCTGTTGTTAGTGACTAAGAGCTTTTCACTATCAACACAGGCACCTGCTCTAGATTCTCAAAGGAGTTTAAAAAGCAGGAGGGAAGATAAACATAAAATAGGATAGTTTTTTTTTTTTTTTTTTTTTTTTTTTTTTACTTCGGTAGCATTGTGACTTTATAAAACCTCACCTCACATATTTCATTTCACGGTATCTAATGGGTTGAAGTTCTGGAGTAAGAGTGCTAGCTCAATTTTATAGCTAAAGGGGCTGAGTCTGGAAGAGATTAAATATTTATATTTAATGACTCAGTTTGGAAGGGGTTAGCCATCATCATTATCAACATGATGAATCATCACTATTTAGCTGCATTGGGTGCTTATCATGAGCCAGATGCCGTCTCAAGTTTCATTTATATGTGGATGCCCTATGTCTCTTCATTCCAAGAAAGATACTGCTATCTTTCCTATTTATAATGAGGAAATGCTTGAATGGTAAGAACAGGAATTTGTACAAGATCTCAAAGCCATCAACAGCACTACCAGAATTGGAATCTAAACAGTCTAGTGCAAAATCTAGTATTAAAGTTTTAACTAGTAGCTGTAGTATCAGGCTGAAATATGTCTAGAATCACTGTTGGTACCCCTTGCACTGTTTCACTTTCACTGCAAACCACAGAGGCCACAAACTCACCTGTTGACCTAAATATAGATCCCTATGAACTCTAATGGACAGGAGAATGATAGAGTTTAGAGTAAAACCTGCAGTTCTTCCTGAAACTATGGATCTCCAGAGGTCCGTTCTGCCAAGACTTTACCATTATTTGCCCATCCATTCTCATTTGGAGGAGTTTTCCACTGCTGATGGAACAAAATGACTCTACAGCAGCTCATGGGGTACTGTTTTTCACTTTTTAGGCTCTGGTGCTAGCTACAGAAATAGCTCATTCCATACATTGCTCTGGCCAAGCTTGGAGATATAAGCTCAGTCTTCATAGCCATAGTAAAGCAAACAAACAAAAAACAAACAAACAAACAAAAACAACTGGGGTGGGTGGAGATGATGGTACATATTTGTAATCTCAGAACTGGGGAGAAGAAGAGAGTGGAATCTCTGATGTTCAGTGGCCAGCAGCTAGCCTGGCTTATTCAGTCATGCCAGACCCCTGTATTAAAAAATAAGGTGGGCCTTTTCTGAAGCAACAGAGGTTGATCTCTGCTTTCCACATTCAGGTGCATATGTGCAAATACATACATGTGCATTTATGTGTGTGTACATGAGTGCTCTCTCTCTCTCTCTCTCTCTCTCTCTCCCTCTCTCTCTCTCTCTCTCTCTCTCTCACACACACACACACACACATTTAACAAATAAACACATTTCTGGTGTTTACTAAGATGTCAAGTGTCCTGTTGATAGTTACTTACAAAATGGTTTCTGCAATATCTTGATAATAGACTGACTTTCTCAAACCTCCTTAAATTTCTTGATTTGATCAAATTGAATGTGGTTAATCACCAAAAAGAAACCCATTTGGTATTATAGCCAGAGCAGCATTGACAGCCCTGATCATGCCTTTAGGAAGGGATGATATACTCCATTGGAGTGGACATGACTGGAAACAGAGTAACTCTTACTGAAAATTTAAGGACACAGGTCTGAGCACTTCCTGCAACAGGCTGTCACTTATGGAGACTGCTATGTGCTATCGTGTATACTGGTAGGTGTTGCTTTGCTCTTGTGGCTTTACCTAGGAGAACACTGAGCTTTTACTCAATTTCAATGTGTCGATTTTTCAGTCAGGTGAACAGCATAGAAGCTGATACATCAACCCCTAGATAGGAACTAGTATTTAATGCCTGTTATATCCAGTAAACATCCATCTGGGTACCTCCTGTAAGACTATTAGAGGGTTTTTCATTGGCATAATTCCTCCTAAATCTCTGTTGGAGTGACATCAGCCTATTTTTGTTTTGATTCCTTTGCCTTAATTAAGGTATGTGAACATTTAAAAAAATAGTGTTCAAACTGTTCTTCAAACTGGGTCACTCTCACTGTAGGGTTTATTTTGGGGGGTGGGTGGGAATTATTCTTTATTTCCTGGATTCTATTTCTTAAAAGTTTGTTCTTTTTTCTGTCTCTACCTCTGCTCATCAAATCACAGTGATATAATCCCATGAATATTCTATGAAAAAAAAAAATCTCGCTAAGCTCACAATGTGTTCAATTTCCATCTCATTCTCCAAATTCAGAGTATTATATATACAGCTTCTACAAATCTTCCCCAGCGCATTCACTAAGCATTTGTTGGAATAAGTAAAGAAATGTGCATTCATGAACATCTCACAATCTTTCAGGTAAATCTTGAGTTCATGTTTTCTTTTCTGGAAAATTTATTGCAGTTTTAACAATTCTAGGTTCGACTGCGCAACTCTGTGCCATGAAGTAGCAAAAAGCAAATATCTTACAGGTATTAAGATTACAAGACCAAAAATAAAGTCATTGGCAAAATCATGTCCTCTTGGGGCTTCTAGGAAATTTTTCTTTCTGGTCATAGTGCTGGGTGTGTGTAGCAGAGAGACTGTGCTTTATGTAGAGAGACGTTTCACTCCTCAGGTTATAAATACCTTAGTCATTGGCCTTAGTAAGACCTAACATAGGTTTGTTTCAGAGTAGACCTTGTTTAGGACAAGAGAGAAATCTCTGTTTTAAAAAGATGCCTTTTTCTCTCTGCCTGGTATTACCACAATAAGCATGTTCTTCATGGTGAGCATGTGGTAAATCTCCAGAAGAAAATGCAAACAGATGGGATCATCCCTTAGGACTAAGTCCTCTCCAGGTTTTTAATCATAACTTTTATGCCTCATAACATGTAGAAACTCATTAGCCACCATGTAAAAGTTTCTGTGGTTATTAGCAAATGCTATGAATTTTTATTTCTAACCCCCCAAACTGTGATTGTTTGCAGCTTTTTGTTTATCTCTTCATTTCTTAGGGTAGAAGTTTTCCCTTTGACCTCAGTTCACTTGATTTTCACTTCTTTTTTAATAGTTATGTACATGGTAAGGACAATTTCCAACCTCTACTGTTGCGTGAGAACTTTAGGGATCAGAAATGATAATTATTATGTTACCTATTCAAAAATGTCAGAGACTTAAAAAATAATGACAAAGTATTCATTATTCTACCTGTAGAACTAGAAGCTGTAACAGCTTGTATAAGCTGGTGAAAAGATATATCTAAAATTTGAAACCAAGAGAGCAGGTGTGAATTTTAAGCAACATGTTATACCATGAGTGCAGAAAGCATTGTCACTTTTCTGTAAATGAACCAGGACAAATCTTCTAACTTTGCAAGGGTGAGAACATGATGTGTAACTAATAGCATGTAGGGATGACGTGTAACGTAAATAAACAGATTAAACTGGATCCACATGGGTATTTTCCAGCAATCGTTTAGCACTCCAAACCTGTGGTAGTGCTGTACTTTCCACATCATGGCTCTAATAAAGAATCTGGAGGATGCTAACAACTGGGTACCTCACTGCTGTCCATGTAGAGTCTTATTATCATGTTCAACTGAATGAGCAGTGGTTGTATGCAGAAAAATCTTGCATGTGTGTTCTGACGATGCAGCTCTACCCCACATTCCTGGGCACTGAAGACTGGATGAAGTTCATCTTGGTCTTAGATCTCACATTGGTGAATGATAGCCAAATTCTCAAGTCATATTTTTATCTATGATTTTACATATTGATCTAAAACAGACGGACAAAATCCCACAGTGCTAAAAATGGAAGAAGGGAAGAGTGTGATTTGGGGTGATTAGTATAATATAAACTATAATTTGAAGCTTTCTCTCAGGAAAATAAAGTAAACACACTGCATTAATTATTAAGGTTTACTGTCCATCATGATTCTACTCAATTCAGCAGTATAGGGATCTAGTTTTTTCTTCACCTAGTAGTATATTCTAAAATATTTTCCTCTTCTATCCTTAGTGGATGATAGCTCAGAAACAAAATCTCAATGATGAACATTGTTGTTTTATAAATTCCCTACCTCTGGTTTTAGAGACAATTGTAAAAAAAAAAAATAATGCCAAACTTGGAGTGGTTTTTCTAATATCCCGGTGTCATAGTTTGAATCAAAATGTCTCCCAAAGATCCATGTGTTAAAACCTTTGTCCTCAGATTGCTGCTCTTGTGAAGCAGTAGAGGTAGGGACTGATGGGAGATCTTTAGACATTGGTGATGTGTTACTGAAGGAGACAGTGTGACCCTAATCATTCTTCTTGCACGTTGTGCTAAGATCTCTAAAACTGTGAGCAAAAACAAGCATTTCCTTTGTATAAGCTGATTGCTTCTGGTATTTTATTGCAATAGTAGGAAACTGACTAACACATTTGGTATGCAGAAAACTGAGAACAGTCAGGCAGGCAGGTCTAATTGCATGGGATTCAGGAAACCTCTAGAGAGAAACTCTGTGCTTGGTGTCATTTCTCTCCTAACCTTTTTGAGCTTTATGATTAATAGAACCCATCTCAAGATTGAAATAGTCCTAAGTAAATTCAGTGAGCAATAAAAGACACTAATCTTCATAGCTCTTTCTTAATAGAAAATGATTGAGTGCCTTGGATTGTTGACCCAAACTCTACATCTGGGCCTGGTAATCATAGGGAATTGCTGAGGCTCTTAACCCAGCCATTTGGTATTATGGACATACTTTGTCATTACTGTCAGTGCATATAAATTTTGAATAAATATCATAATAAAGAAGCAGAGGCATAAAATGAAGGCAGTGTGACACAACCAAGGAGCAGAACCTGATCCCTGAGATGTACAATAACTTTATCAGAGTTGTGCCATAACAGCACAGTCCCTGCCACCAACCACAGAAATTTTTGAAGACTGGACACCCAAATTTCTCATTGGCTCTAGTTGCTTATCACTTAGTCCCATCCCTCTGAGATCTCTTTGTCACTAGCCACAGTTGTTTGGATATGGCATACTTTTTTTTTTCTTTTTCCTACAATGGGAGCAGTATCTGTTGAGAATCCTCTGTTCTGAACGATTGGTTGCTGGTGGAATTAAGAGAACACTAAGTCCCCAGATAGAGCTCCTAATTTCTGCTTAACGGGAGCCTCTTTTAACACTGAATCCCATGCACATTCCTTCAGCAGAAAGACATTGCCTTGGTTAAGAATATAACATATAATCGCAGTGTGGCTGGATAGGACCATTGAAGTTTGTTAGTTGGTTTCACACTCAGATCAATAAAGGGGTTCTTGCATTCATGTGTCTGATCCTCAGTTATTGAAACCTTCCTGTAAAATATAAGCCCAGTTTGTTATTATTTTGAATGTAGAGTGCCAAAGAAGGAGCGATTGAGCTGAAATATCTAGCCCCATTACTTACTCCCCTTATGAACCTGTTGCACGTTAAATCTAGAGCCCGTCTGCTCTCTCATTGAAAAAATCATGTAGAGAAGCACCAGTTTTAATATCATAGGTTTGTTGCAAGCACTAGGCTAGCTATTAAAAAGTACTTATAACTGTGCCTAAAACATACGATTTCCCTAACAATTGCTAGCATTATTATGTATGTGCATATTTTATAAGCAAATGCATACGTTTAAGGCATAATTACAAAACTCTTATCATTCCATTTCAGAACCACCTTGGTAGAGTAATTTGTCTCTAAGTTTGTCATCGTCACCAACACACAGGCATTTTTTTTTTTTTTTTTTTTTTTAACAAGAAAGCCCTACCCCACTGGCTAAAACCATTCTTTAAGAGGAAAGTAACTGGGCACGATAACATGGGAAGAGGCTGAGGAAGCTCACACAAGGTTGATTCTTAGGAGGCAGAAAAGGGTGTTTTCCATGCTGCCCTGTGCCCGGCATCTGTTAATTGAGAGAGAGGTAGAAGTATGAAATACATAGTTCAATGCTGACTGCAGGCAAGGGTCCCCAGAGAAGTTTTAAAACGCTATTTTCTTTGGAGTCAGGCCTTTTAAACCTGATTTCATTTTTCCAGCTGCATCTATGGGCGTGTTTATCTTGTGATGGTTCCCCCTCTCCCTGGAGAAGCAGCCAGCCCAGTGTTCACATTCTTCACCTTGTCTCACTCAGAGGTGTTTGGGGAAGATTGTTTTTCTTTTGCTCTTTGCTATATATATATATATTTTACAATGATCTTTTTCCTTCCCAGGACCTTCTGTGAGATGATGAATTGAGTTAAATTTTAAGATCAATAGTGCTGTGCTCACTGAGGAGTGAGGAGAAAAAATTCCCACCAGTCTTTATCTAATTTACAGCAACTT